>NC_140007.1:23840609-24440609 GCF_964263955.1 Coregonus lavaretus | reverse complement strand
ACATTTCAAGAACTTTGAAAGTTTCTTCAAGTGCAGTTGCAAAAACCATCAAGCACTATGATGAAACTGGCTCTCATGAGGACCGCCACAGGAATGGAAGACCCAGAGTTACCTCTGCTGCAGAGGATAAGTTCATTAGAGTTACCAGCCTCAGAAATTGCAGCCCAAATAAATGCTTCACAGAGTTCAAGTAACAGACACATTTCAACATCAACTGTTCAGAGGAGACTGTGTGAATCAGGCCGTTATGGTCGAATTGCTGCAAAGAAACCACTACTAAAGGACAATACGAAGAAGAGACTTGCTTGAGCCAAGAAACACGAGCAATGGACATTAGACTGGTGGAAATATGTCCTTTGGTCTGGAGTCCAAATTTGAGATTTTTGGTTCAAACCGCTGTGTCTTTGTGGGACGCAGTGTGGGTGAACGGATGATCTCTGCATGTGTATTTCCCACCGTAAAGCATGGAGGAGGAGGTGTTATGGTGTGGGGGTGCTTTGCTGGTGACACTGTCTGTGATTTACTGTCTGTGATTTATTTACACTTAACCAGTATGGCTACCACAGCATTCTGCAGCGATACGCCATCCCATCTGGTTTGGGCTTAGTGGGACTATCATTTGTTTTTCAACAGGACAATGACCCAACACACCTCCAGGCTGTATAAGGGCTATTTTACCAAGAAGGAGAGTGATGGAGTTCTGCATCAGATGACCAGGCCTCCACAATCACCCGACCTCAACCAAATTGAGATGGTTTGGGATGGGTCGGACCGCAGAGTGACGGAAAAGCAGCCAACAAGTGCTCAGCATATGTCGGAACTCATTGGACTGTTGGAAAAGCATTCCAGGTTAAGCTGGTTGAGAGAATGCCAAGAGTGTGCAAAGCTGTCATCAAGGCAAAGGGTGGTTATTTGAAGAATCTCAAATATAAAATATATTTTAATTTGTTTAACACTTTTTTGGTTACTACATGATTCCATATGTGTTATTTCATAGTTTTGAGGACTTCACTATTATTTTACAATGTAGAAAATAGTAAAAATAATGAAAAACCCTTGAATGAGTAAGTGTTCTAAAACCTTTGACCGGTAGTGTACACTCAACCTTAATTTATCATGTCACGTGCAGGTCAAGCCCTAGTCCTGACCTCTGACCTTTCCACTCCACTATCTGGTAGACCCTGAGGGTGCCTGGTAGACCTGGCGCTAATGTTTGTGGAATACACAGCTTTGTTGTTTCTCTTCATTAGTGGAGTTAGTCTTATACTGTCCTGTTAGTGAAGAAAACGAGCGATGGGATTCGGACCCCGGGAACCCTCCTCTCACTCACTCACACGCACACACACACATTATCCCTCAGACACACACACACACACACTCGTTTTCCCTCTCACACGCATACACACACATATAAGTGACATTGAGGGCCCACCCAGCGAGGAAGGAAAGGTCAGAACAAAACTATCACGATGGGTTCAATGAAGAGATGAACTGTGTGGGGGCCTGATCTCATACAGTGACAGTGAGGGAGAAGGAGTATGTGTGCGTGTAGTCGTCGTCGGTTGTGAAACTGAGGTTGTGCTCCTAGGCAGTCCCAGGGCTTCTTACGGAGGGCAGCAGGAAAAGCCAGCGATAGCGGGCCATCATCCATCACCAGGAGGAACAAGAAGCTGTTTATAAACACACAATGCTGGGAATGTCTTAATGAGCCTGCTCTCTCTCACTGCAGGGCCAGGGCCCACACCATCACATCCACATTCCCCTCCGTTCTTCATTGTGGTGCTCCACATACTTCATATACACTACCGTTCAAAAGTTTGGGGTCACTTAGAAATGTCCTTGTTTTCCATGAAAACATACATGAAATGAGTTTGAATAGGAAATATAGCAAAATGAATAGGAAATGTAGTCATTGACAAGGTTAGAAATAATGATTTTTATTTGAAATAATAATTGTGTCCTTCAAACTTTGCTTTCGTCAAAGAATTCTCCATGGGCAGCAATTACAGCCTTGCAGACCTTTGGCATTCTAGTTGTCAATTTGTTGATGTAATCTGAAGAGATTTCACCCCATGCTTCCTGAAGCACCTCCCACAAGTTGGATTGGCTTGATGGGCATTTCTTACGTACCATATGGTCAAGCTGCTCCCACAACAGCTCAATAGAATACCAGCTGACTGCTTCTTCCCTAAATAGTTATTGCATAGTTTGGAGCTGTGCTTTGGGTCATTGTCCTGTTGTAGGAGGAAATTGGCTCCAATCAAGCGCCGTCCACAGGGTATGGCATGGCGTTCCAAAATGGAGTGATAGCCTTCCTTCTTCAAGATCCCTTTTACCCTGTACAAATCTCCCACTTTACCACCACCAAAGCACCCCCAGACCATCACATTGCCTCCACCATGCTTGACAGGTGGCATTAAGCACTCCTCCAGCATCTTTTCATTTGGTCTGCGTCTCACAAATGTTATTTTTTGTGATCCGAACACCTCAAACTTCGATTCGTCTGTCCATAACACTTTTTTCCAATCTTCCTCTGTCCAGTGTCTGTGTTCTTTTGCCAATCTAATATTTTCTTTTTATTGGCCAGTCTGAGATATGGCTTTTTCTTTGCAACTCTGCCTAGAAGGTCAGCATCCCGGAGTCGCCTCTTCACTGTTGACGTTGAGACTGGTGTTTTGCGGGTACTATTTAATGAAGCTGCCTGTTGAGGACCTGTGAGGTGTCTGTTTCTCAAACTAGACACTCTAATGTATTTGTCCTCTTGCTCAGTTGTGCACCGGGGCCTCCCACTCCTCTTTCTATTCTGGTTAGAGCCAGTTTGCGCTGTTCTGTGAAGGGAGTAGTACACAGCGTTGTACGAGATCTTCAGTTTCTTGGCAATTTCTCGCATGGAATAGCCTTCATTTCTCAGAACAAGAATATACTGACGAGTTTCAGAAGAAAGTTATTTGTTTCTGGCCATTTTGAGCCTGTAATCGAACCCACAATTGCTGATGCTCCAGATACTCAACAAGTCTCAAGAAGGCCAGTTTTATTGCTTATTTAATCATCATCAATCGTTTTCAGCTGTGCTAACATAATTGCAAAATGGTTTTCTAATGATCAATTAGCCTTTTAAAATGATAAACTTGGATTAGCAAACACAATGTGCCATTGGAACACAGCACTGATGGTTGCTGATAATGGGCCTCTGTACGCCTATGTAGATATTCCATTAAAAATCAGCCGTTTCCAGCTACAATAGCCATTTACAACATTAACAATGTCTACACTGTATTTCTGATCAATTTGATGTTATTTTAATGGACAAAAAAAAAGGCTTTTCTTTTGAAAACAAGGACATTTCTAAGTGACCCCAAACTTTTGAACGGTAGTGTACAGCCCTCAATGCTCTCTAGTTTTACACAATGCAATGAATTGAGGGAGGTATCAACTACTGTTTAAGATATCGCCTCATGAAGTAGGCCAAAGCAAGGTGTGCACACTCTCAGGAAAGATTTGTCAGTGCAATGATTTGACTTGAGCTAAATTATAAGGTTTGCCTACCGTGGCCTATGTATCACTGCATAGTTGTAGGTGCGTATATTTCTTTGCAGGCATTATTCATTTTTATAAATGACTGATCATGTTTGGGGAAGGAATCACATACATTACATTTCACAGACAATAACCTTGTACACTATAGTGACATCCTACTTACTGTATTGGATACAGTATCCAATACAGTGGTCCTCTGTAGCTCAGCTGGTAGAGCACGGCGCTTGTAACGCCAGGGTAGTGGGTTTGATCCCCGGGACCACCGTTACACAAAAATGTATGCACACATGACTGTAAGTCGCTTTGGATAAAAGCGTCTGCGAAATGGCATATTATTATTATTATATCTCTGCAAAATCTACTTTCAGAGCCCCTCTTCTTGAAAGAAATCCATGGTATCTAATACCCTAATCTATCTCATACAATGTTTCTGATATTGTGTCCTGTCTTTTGTTTGAGAGGGAAAGTTCTTGTTTGTACTTTGTGTGAGTGTGTGTATGCGCGAGCGTGTGTAGCGTGTGTGCATGTTTGGCAAGTGTAGGATGTCAGAGGCTGGACTGCAGTCAACATTACAAATGTAAGGGGAGGAAAAATCAAGAGGCTATCAGAAGAGTCAACACATGAGGAAGAAGACCACCACTGGTGAGTTCATATCACAATTTTTAATACATTTTACTGGATGAAGAGTAATAGCCTTGTTTCAATATGAGCCTTTATTCAAACTCTGCTATGGACTGTACATTTGGAAATCGTAGTTTTACCATCATTTTCCCCAAAGCCACTAGAATGTGTCCTCTTGTTAATGTGAAGAAGCTCAGCGGTGTCCTACTTCTCTTGAGAAACTTGCTACCTGATAGAGGAAGTGCTAAGGAGCCATAGTGCATCTTACTGCCTTACAGAGAAACAGAGAGATTTAGAAGTTTTAACTGTGTGCTTTGGAAGGGTAATCAACTAAGTCTACAGTTTTTTTATTAGTTTTATGTTTATTTTTACACATTAGTGATGCAAGCAAGAAGGAACTGACATTGGACAGGTTAGAGAGGTTTGATGGTTACACTTGCACTTTAAAAAAGGTTTTTGCCACAATGTCGAGACAGTGTTTTGACTTGATTCTGTGTCCGTTCTGTCCTGACAACAGTAGCCTAACACATTTATGAACTTTTTAAGACCTGCTGTTACAAGTAATGCATAAGGAACATTTAGTTGTTAAGCTTGCATCTACAGTATGTAGGGGGAAAAACCAAAATCTTGATTCTGTGGAATCCATTTGAGAGAGAAACATTTTCTGAAACCTGCAGTTGTACTAGACTAGCTCAAGCTTTCTAAAGCGACAACAGTGCCTTACAATTAGGTAAACTGTAATCAAATACTTTTATTGTGAATATTATGTTAGTATGTTCCGAATGTATTTCTAATAAACTGTTTGTTTCTAGTTAGGGCGATAACTTCAAGAGGTGAAATTAGTTCCTTTTCACATTTCACAACAACGGTATCAATGCACATTAACTGTGGTAAAAACAATGCTATTTACAAAACTGTAGTAACATTTTTAGTATTTACAAGTATTTGCAAAATACACACACACACACACACTGCCCCCTCAAATGTAGCACTGGACTTTACCCACAAATCCATCTACTGGCCCTCCCTGCAAGGCCACTCTAATCTAAGTGTACGTTTCCTGTTTGAATCAGTAAACACTGTGCTATCTGAATCAGGCTACCAGCAAACAGTGTGCAGCGATAAACAGACAACTGGGGAGACATGCTGAAGGAAAGAAAGAGAGAGAGATTTATTGTGTGCTTACTGCCTTCAGTCCACATTTTTTGTGAATCAAGGGTAAGGAGTTTAAGCCCACTCTTACCCTACCCTTCTCCTCCTCCTTCAACCTCCTCCTCCTCCTCCTTCACCTCCTCCTCCTCCTCCTTCTCCTCCAAAAAGCTTCCCTTGGGGATGTGCTACATGCTCAGGCCCTTGTCCAACAAGTGACAACTGGGCCAGACTAGAAGATCCATGGCCACATGTATACACTCCAATAAATTGTCCAAAAAATTAATGAATGCGCACCGACATCCACTCTTGTGCAGTCGTTCCCTTCGTTATTGTGCTCTCTCTCTCTCACAATCTCTTGGAGGTAGAGGACAGCATGAAGGATATCAAGGGCTTGTTTTGCCGGATATGTGAGGACATGACTAATGCAACAGTACAGTCGTGGTCAAATGTTTTGAGAATGACACAAGTATTGGTCTTCACAAAGTTCGCTGCTTCAGTGTTATGAGATATTTTTGTCAGATGTTACTATGGTATTCTGAAGTATAATTACAAGCATTCCATAAGTGTCAAAGGCTTTTATTGACAATTACATTAAGTTTATGCAAAGAGTCAATATTTGCAGTGTTGACCGTTCTTTTTCAAGACCTCTGCAATCCGCCCTGGCATGCTGTCAATTAACTTCTGGGCCACATCCTGACTGATGGCAGCCCATTCTTGCATAATCAATGCTTGGAGTTTGTCAGAATTTGTGGGTTTTTGTTTGTCCACCTGCCTCTTGAGGATCGACCACAAGTTCTCAATGGGATTAAGGTCTGGGGAGTTTCCTGGCCATGGACCTTAAATGTTGATGCTTTGTTCCCCGAGCCACTTAGTTATCACTTTTGCCTTATGGCAAGGTGCTCCATCATGCTGGAAAAGGCATTGGTCGTCACCAAACTGTTCTTGGATGGTTGGGAGAAGTTGCTCTCGGAGGATGTGTTGGTACCATTCTTTATTCATGGCTGTGTTCTTAGGCAAAATTGTGAGTGAGCCCACTCCCTTGGCTGAGAAGCAACCCCACACATGAATGGTCTCAGAATGCTTTACTGTTGGCATGACACAGGACTGATGGTAGCGCTCACCTTGTCTTCTCCGGTGTTTTCCGGATGCCCCAAACAATCGGTATTCATCAGAGAAAATGACTTTACCCCAGTCCTCAGCAGTCCAATCCCTGTACCTTTTGCAGAATATCAGTCTGTCCCTGATGTTTTTCCTGGAGAGAAGTAGCTTCTTTGCTGCCCTTCTTGACACCAGGCCATCCTCCAAAAGTCTTCGCCTCACTGTGCATACAGATGCACTCACACCTGCCTGCTGCTATTCCTGAGCAAGCTCTGCACTGGTGGTGCCCCGATCCCGCAGCTGAATCAACTTTAGGAGACGGTCCTGGCGCTTGCTGGACTTTCTTGGGCGCCCTGACGCCTTCTTCACAATAATTGAACCTCTCTCCTTGAAGTTCTTGATGATCCGAAAAATGGTTGATTTAGGTGCAATCTTACTAGTAGCAATATCCTTGCCTGTGAAGCCCTTTTTGTGCAAAGCAATGATGACAGCACGTGTTTCCTTGCAGGTAACCATGGTTAACAGAGGAAGAACAATGATTTAAAGCACCACCCTCCTTTTAAAGCTTCCAGTCTGTTATTCTAACTCAATCAGCATGACAGAGTGATCTCCAGCCTTGTCCTCGTCAACACTCTCACCTGTGTTATCGAGAGAATCACTGATATGATGGCAGCTGGTCCTTTTGTGGCAGGGCTGAAATGCAGTGGAAATGTTTTTTGGGGATTAAGTTCATTTTTATGGCAAAGGGGGACTTTGCAATTAATTGCAATTCATCTGATCACTCTTCATGACATTCTGGAGTATATAGTCCCGTGTAGCTCAGTTGGTAGAGCATGGCGCTTGCAACGCCAGGGTTGTGGGTTTGATTCCCACGGGGGGCCAGTATGAAGAAAAATACAAATGTATGCACTCACTAACTGTAAGTCGCTCTGGATAAGAGCGTCTGCTAAATGATTAAAATGTAAATGTATGCAAATTGCCATCATCAAAACGGAGGCAGCAGACTTTGTGAAAATTAGTATTTGTGTCATTCTCAAAATATTTGACCACGACTGTACAAATGACAGAGGAACATAACAACAGAAGCCTTTCCTGGGATTTGTTAATGTACTTTTACAATGACAAAGAGGAATCAGACAAACGTAATAATGACATAGTGTATTTGGGATTTGTCTCAATCTGGGACCTTAGTCAGTTATGGTATCAGGTGGAGTGATATAAGATGGATCCAAAGTTGACCCAATGTTAATGTGAGGTTGCTTTGTTGGGAGCTATGGAGAGAAATCGCAAGTTAACAGAGACGATCAATACAGAGGGTCTGTTTTTCTGCGCATCATCCAAGCTTGTATACGTAAATGTTCTTGAATCATCCAGAATCCACCAATAGTCAGGTTTACTTCCAGTTATATGTAACTAATTAGTCACCATAACTATTATTACTTTTATCACTTCATGTTATTTGTGTGTGCATATACTGTATGAATCCTACATACGGTGTACCTTCTCATTTGCACTGCTTGCTCAGCGCAGATGCTCAACACGTGGGATAGATAAAGTCTAATTAAATTAAATGCTGCTCGTTGCTCAGCTTAGTTCACACACAGGCCAGTGTAATGAGACAGTTGAGGAATGCGGTGAGGGTGGGAAGGACACCATAAGTTCTCTAGAGTCATGATGCATGTCAAACCCCATCAGCGAGAGGTAAGGGCAAATCTAGGGTCTCTCTCTCGCTCTCTCATCAGGGCTCAACTCGACCCAGTCAACTCCGAGTCTCCCAAACTCTAAATCTGCCCAGCGTCAAAAATTAACTGCAATACAAACAAAGCAGTGGCAAACATGTCCTTTAGGCTTCAAAGATGAGCTATCTGTCACACACACTCTTACAACACACACACTCATACACACACACACACACACACACACACACACACACACACACACACACACACACACACACACACACACACACACACACACACACACACACACACACACACACACACACACACACACACACACACACACACACACACACACACACACACACACACACACACACACACACACACACACACACACACACACACACACACACACACACACACACACACACAATCCCTAACCCTAACCCGTACTCTTACCCTTACCCTAACCTTAACCCTAATCTTAACCCAAAAACCTAACCTTAACCCTAACCCTAAACCTAACCCTAGCTCCTACCCTAACCCTAAAACTGACCCTAGCTCCTAACCCTAACCCTTAACGTAATTCTAACCCTACCACTAATTCTAACCTTAACCCTAACCCCCCTAGAAATAGCATTTGACCTCGTGGGGACTAACAAAATGTCCCCAGTTGGTCAAATTTTTGTTTGTTTACTATTCTTGTGGGGAATTCTGGTCCCCACAAGAATAGTTAAACACGTCCACTCACACACACACACACACACACACACACACACACACACACACACACACACACACACACACACACACACACACACACACACACACACACACACACACACACACACACACACACACACACACACACACGCACACACACACATACACACACACACACATAAACGCACACACACATACACGCACACACACATACATGCACACACACGTACATGCACACACACGCACACACACACACACACACACACAAACACATATTCACATACATTTTCTCTCAGACACGCACACACTCTTACAACACACACACATATTCACATACATTTACTCTCAGACACACACTCATACACACACACATATTCACATACATTTACTCTCAGGAGACTGAAAAGATTTGGTATGGGTCCACAGATCCTCAAAAAATTATACAGCTGCACCATTGAGAGCATCCTGACCGGTTGCATCACCGCCTGGTATGGCAACTGCTCGGCATCTGACCGTAAGGCGCTACAGAGGGTAGCGCCTTACATCACTGGGGCCAAGCTTCCAATCATCCAGGACCTACAGTGAGGGAAAAAAGTATTTGATCCCCTGCTGATTTTGTATGTTTGCCCACTGACAAAGACATGATCAGTCTATAATTTTAATGGTAGGTTTATTTGAACAGTGAGAGACAGAATAACAACAAAAAAATCCAGAAAAACGCATGTCAAAAATGTTGACATAAAGTCACATGTTTGCCATTTCAAAACACTGCCATTCAAAATGACACTACATGAGCTAATTGGCCAATACATGTGCCACCTGGTCAAACACCTCAATGGTTAATTGTTACCACTTCAATCAGGAAGTAAGCACTATGAAAAGACCACAGGTGAGCACCTTTTGTTTTACAACAACAATGGAAGACGTTGCAGAGAGAGGAAGAGGAAGAGGAAGAGGAAGAGGGAGGGTGAGAATGAGAGGGGGAGGAAGAGTGAGAGGTAGGGGTAGAGCTGGTAGAGGAGTTCATGGCCAAAGAAGACAACAACTTTCAAATGAAATCAGAGCAACCTTAGTTGATCATGTCATCAACCATGGGCTGACAATGCGAGAGGCTGGACAGAGAGTGCAGCCCAACTTGAGCCGTTTTACTGTCGCCTGTGTCATCCGGACATTTAGACTGGAGTACAGGTATGTAACCTAAATATATTTCACACTATGTAGTACACCCCATGTCATAGTGTATCAGTTGGGTGACACCTGTTTACTTCATGAATGGCTGATGTCATACACTAACTGCACAAGTTTCCTGTACAATTTACTCTACTGTGGGGGAAATATCTTTAGGCTGCATTGTCCAAGCCCTATATTTTTGTTTTTTTGTTTTTCTAAAGGACTGAGAGACACTGTCAGTAGCTGAGTGTAGATGCGGTGAGGAAATCAAGCGCAGGAAACACGGGCGTTCGTCAACAGACTTTAGTTAACAAAATGCAGCACCAAACAGGCGAACAGCCAACCCAACCGGGAGGCAAAATACAAATTACGCACAACACACACAGTGCGTAAAATGAAGATAGCGCACACAGTGCGGACTCTCGGAAAACAACAAACACGAGAGTAATACAAAAGAGCAACAGCTTGACTATAAACAATACCACATAACACCTGCCCCCACACACGAAAACTAAATAGGCAACCAAATCAAACACTAACAAGGGACAGGTGTACAAACAGACAAAACCAAACAAACATGAAACATCGAACGGTGGCAGCTAGTACTCCGGGGACGACGACCGCCGAAGCCTGCCCGAACAAGGAGGAGGAGCAGCCTCAGCCGAAACCCTTGACAGTACCCCCCCGATCCCGGCCTCGGGGACGACCAGGACGACGCGGAGCAGGGCGCGTAGGATGACCCCGATGGAACTCGGTCAGCAGGGACAGGTCTAATATGTCCCTCCTCGGCACCCAGCACCGCTCCTCCGGGCCGTACCCCTCCCACTCCACGAGATATTGGAGACCCCCCATCCGGCGTCTCGAATCAAGGATGGACCTCACAGTGTACGTCGGAGCCCCCTCGATGTCCAACGGGGGCGGAGGAGTCTCTTCTATCTCATAGTCCTGGAGTGGACCAGCTACCACCGGCCTGAGGAGAGACACATGGAACGAGGGGTTAATATTCCTGTAATCAATAGGCAGTTCTAACCTGTAACACACCTCGTTCAACCTCCTCAGGACTTTGAATGGCCCCACAAACCGCCGACCCAGCTTCCGACAGGGCAGGCGGAGGGGCAGGTTTCTGGTCGAGAGCCAGACTCGATCTCCAGGTGCGTACACAGGCCCCTCACTGCGGTGGAGATCGGCGCTCGTCTTATGCCGACGGATGGCCCGCTGCAGATGAACCTGGGCAGCGTTCCATGTCTCCTCCGAGCGCCGCACCCACTCATCCACCGCAGGGGCCTCGATCTGGCTCTCGTGCCAAGGTGCCAGAACCGGCTGGTACCCTAACACACACTGGAAAGGGGTTAGTTGGGTGGAGGAGTGGCGGAGAGAGTTCTGTGCCATCTCGGCCCACGGAACGTATCTCGCCCACTCCTCCGGCCGGCCCTGGCAATAAGACCTCAGAAACCTACCCACATCCTGGTTGACACGTTCAACCTGCCCATTACTCTCCGGGTGGTAACCCGAGGTAAGGCTCACCGAAACCCCCAACCATTCCATAAACGCTCTCCACACTCTGGAGGTGAACTGGGGGCCTCGATCAGACACTATATCCTCGGGTACCCCGTAATGCCGGAAGACATGGGTAAACAGAGCCTCAGCGGTCTGTAGGGCAGTAGGGAGACCCGGCATGGGAAGAAGACGACAGGCCTTCGAGAACCGATCCACAATGACCAGGATGGTAGTATTCCCCTGTGAGGGGGGAAGGTCTGTAACAAAATCCACCGAGAGGTGGGACCAGGGTCGTTGTGGAACGGGCAGGGGTTGTAGCTTACCCCTGGGCAAATGTCTGGGCGCCTTACACTGGGCACACACCGAACAGGAGGAGACATAAATCCTCACATCCCTGGCTAACGTTGGCCACCAGTACTTAGTGCTAAGGCAGTGAACTGTCTGGCCGATACCTGGATGTCCAGAGAAGGGGGACGTATGAGCCCAATAAATGAGGCGATCGCGTACCTCGAGCGGAACGTACGTCCGACCCACTGGACACTGTGGAGGACTTGGGTCGGTGCGTAACGCCCGCTCGATCTCTGCATCGACCTCCCATACCACCGGTGCAACCAGACAAGACTTTGGTAGTATGGGAGTGGGCTCAACGGACCTCTCCTCCGTGTCATACCGCCGAGACAGGGCATCTGCCTTCCCGTTCTGGGACCCAGGGATGTAGGTGATTTTAAACACAAACCGGGCTAGAAACATAGTCCAGCGGGCCTGGCGAGGATTCAGTCTCCTAGCTGCCCGGATGTATTCCAGGTTACGGTGGTCAGTCAAAATGAGGAAAGGGTGTTGAGCCCCCTCAAGCCAATGCCTCCACACCTTTAGGGCCTGTACCACGGCTAACAGCTCCCTGTCCCCTAGGTCATAATTCCGCTCCGCCGGACTGAGCTTCTTAGAATAAAAAGCACAGGGGCGGAGTTTAGGTGGTGTGCCAGACCGTTGTGAGAGAATGGCCCCAATACCGGCCTCGGACGCGTCTACCTCTACCTGGAATGGTAAAGCGGGATCCGGATGCGCCAACACCGGCGCCGAGGTGAACAGGTCCTTCAGTCTCCCAAAAGCCCTGTCCGCCTCAGCTGACCACCGCAAGCGCACCGGACCCCCCTTCAACAGAGACGTTATGGGAGCTGCCACCTGTCCAAAACCCCGGATAAACCTCCGGTAGTAATTCGCAAAACCCAAGAACTGTTGCACCTCTTTCACAGTGGTTGGGGTTTGCCAATTACGCACAGCTGACACCCGGTCAACCTCCATCTTCACCCCTGACGCAGACAACTGATAACCCAAAAAGGAGACCGACTTCTGAAAGAACAGACATTTCTCTGCCTTGACATATAGGTCATGCTCCAACAGCCTCCTCAACACTCGGCGCACCAGGGCTACATGCTCTGCTCGGGTAGAACTGTACACCAGAATATCGTCTATGTACACGACTACTCCCTGCCCCTGCATGTCCCGGAAAATCTCATTGACGAAGGATTGGAAGACTGAGGGAGCATTCATTAACCCATATGGCATGACGAGATACTCGTAATGACCGGAGGTCGTTCTAAACGCTGTCTTCCATTCATCGCCCTCTCTAATGCGCACCAAGTTATATGCGCTCCTGAGATCCAATTTTGTGAAGAACTGAGCACCGTGTAATGATTCCGTCATAGTCGCAATCAGAGGAAGTGGATAGCTGTACTTCACCGTAATCTGATTGAGACCGCGGTAATCAATACACGGGCGCAGACCTCCATCCTTTTTCTTCACAAAAAAGAAGCTCGAGGAAGCGGGTGAAGTGGAGGCCCGTATGTATCCCTGTCTCAGAGACTCGGCGATGTAAGTTTCCATCGCCTTCCTCTCCTCTTGAGACAAGGGATACACATGGCTCCGCGGGAGGGCTGCTCCTAACTGGAGATCTATCGCACAATCCCCCTGTCTATGAGGCGGCAGCTGCGCCGCCCTAGTCTTACTAAACACCAGTGTCAAATCCTCATACTCGGGGGGGAATATGCAGTGCAGGCATTAGATTCGGACTTTCCACCGAGGTCGCCCCTATGGAAACACCCAGACACAGCCCCTCACACTGAGCAGACCACCCTTTAAGAGCCTTCTCTCGCCACGAAATAGTAGGGTCATGGGTAATCAACCAGGGAAGCCCCAGCACCACCGGATACGCAGGAGAGTCAATCAGATAGAGCTGAATCGTCTCCTCATGACCCCCCTGCGCCTCCATCTTAAGGGGCGCTGTGACCTCCCTAATCAATCCAGATCCTAACGGACGGCTATCTAGGGCATGTACAGGGAAAGGCTTATCAACGGGAAGGAGAAGAATCCCTAATTCTACACAGAACTGGCGATCTACAAAGTTCCCAGCTGCGCCTGAATCGACTAGCGCCTTATGCTGGGAACGAGGTGCTACCTGTGGAAAACAAACAGGCAAGGTTATGTGAATGACAGAAAGCTCTGGGTAAGTAGGGCGCCTACTCACCTGGGAGGACTCCCCAATGCGTGGCCTGCCTTCACCTCCACCGGGGGACCTTCCCCAACACCTAGCCGCAGTGTGCCCCCCACGGCCACAGTTGGTGCAGGGGACGGCCCCCCTCGGGTTCCTACTCCTCCTTTCTCTAGCGCCAGCACCTCCGAGCTCCATAGGGCTCGGCTCGGAGGTGCTGGAGGGTGAAATGGGCGACCCCCATCCGGGACGTCCACGGGTGGCGAGCAGGGTGTCCAACCGAATGGCCATGTCGACTAGTTGGTCAAACGTCAACATGGTATCCCTGCACGCCAACTCTCTTTGGACGTCCTCCCGGAGGCTACAACGGAAGTGGTCTATGAGGGCCCGCTCATTCCACCCTGCATCTGCCGCTAGAGTCCGGAACTCCAGGGCAAAATCCTGTGCGCTCCTCATCCCCTGTCGGAGGAAGAACAGACGCTCCCCCGCCGCCTTCCCTTCTGGTGGATGGTCGAACACGGCCCGGAAGCGGCGGGAGAACTCCGCATAGGTGATGGTAGCGGCGTCCATTCTCCTCCATTCGGCGTTGGCCCACTCCAACGCCTTGCCGGTGAGACAGGAGATGAGGGCGGAGACGCTCTCGTGTCCCGAGGGCGCCGGGTGTACGGTGGCGAGGTAGAGCTCCACCTGTAGCAGGAACCCTTGACACCCGGCAGCGGAGCCGTCGTACGCCCTCGGGAGCGAGAGCCGAATCCCACTGGGTTCCGGAATGTGGACAGGAGGACTGACCGATGGGGATGGTCCGGTAGGTGGGGGCGTGGGTACCCCGCTGCTTTCCCATCGGTGGAGAGTGTTCATCACCCGATCCAAGGCGTGACCGATCTGGTTAATCCGGTCCTCCTGTCCACGAAGACGGTCCTCCATGACCTCTGTCGGCGCGGGTGCTCCTGCTGACTCCATGATGTGATGTGGTATTCTGTCAGTAGCTGAGTGTAGATGCGGTGAGGAAATCAAGCGCAGGAAACACGGGCGTTCGTCAACAGACTTTAGTTAACAAAATGCAGCACCAAACAGGCGAACAGCCAACCCAACCGGGAGGCAAAATACAAATTACGCACAACACACACAGTGCGTAAAATGAAGATAGCGCACACAGTGCGGACTCTCGGAAAACAACAAACACGAGAGTAATACAAAAGAGCAACAGCTTGACAATAAACAATACCACATAACACCTGCCCCCACACACGAAAACTAAATAGGCAACCAAATCAAACACTAACAAGGGACAGGTGTACAAACAGACAAAACCAAACAAACATGAAACATCGAACGGTGGCAGCTAGTACTCCGGGGACGACGACCGCCGAAGCCTGCCCGAACAAGGAGGAGGAGCAGCCTCGGCCGAAACCGTGACAGACGCAACCATGGTGGAGGAAGGGGCCAAATGTTCACCGGGGTACAGGAAGCTGCCATTGTAAGCTTGGTTTTGGAAAATAATGAAATCAGATTACGAGAAATTCAAAGCCACATCATCCAAGACAACACCATATTCAACAACATTCAACGAGTCAGTCTGTCCACATTGGCTCGCATTCTCAAGCGAGTTGTTTCATTCCCAAATCAGAATGAAACAACTTTATAAGGTGCCGTTTGAGAGAAACTCTCAAAGAAACAAAGAGGTCAGACGAGCATATGTGGATGTAAGTACAATATTGACTGCAGTATACTACACACATTGTTTCCCAGTGTACTGGATAACACCATATTGACTGCTTTTGTTCTTTGTTTTCAGGGAGTACTGGAAATGGATGCTCATGCAATCCCACATGAGTTCATCTTTATAGATGAGGCTGGGTTCAACCTAGCAAATACCAGAAGAAGGGGGAGAAACGTCATTGGCCACAGAGCCATTATAGATGTTCCTGGCCAACGTGGTGGGAACATCACAATGTGTGCTGCCATCTCCAATACGCATGGTGTCCTCCACCGTCATGCCAACCTTGGACCATACAACACAGCCCATATTGTCACATTTCTGGACAGACTCCACAACATTCTCATACCACCAGAGCGTATGAATGATGCAGACCATCAAAGAACCCGGTACGTTGTAGTATGGGACAACGTGAGCTTTCATCGTGCAGCCCCAGTCCAAAACTGGTTTGCTAACCACCCACCATTTCTCGTGCAATACCTCCCACCATACTCACCATTTCTGAACTCCATAGAAGAGTTATTTTCGGCATGGCGGTGGAAGGTATACGACTGGCAGCCCTTTGTGCGCATGCCTCTTGTGCAGGCTATGGAAGAGGCATGTGATGAGATTGATGTGGGTGCGATTCAGGGATGGATAAGGCACTCAATGTGCTTCTTCCCTTGATGTCTGGCAAGGGAAGATATTGCCTGTGATGTGGACGAGGCGTTGTGGCCAGACCCAGCTGTGTGGCAAGATGCTGCCTAATTATATTTCTTGCCTTTTTTTTTATATATATATTTTTCCTGCAATTTTCTTTTTCAGTTAACTGTTTTTTGTGAGCATATTTTTGTTCAGTCCGATGTAAATATATCTGCTGTGCAGATGTTGCACTGACTTGTTTGGTGAAAAATAAAGAAATAAATGTTTCAACAGCATGTGTGTGTATCTGCAAATATTTCTGTGCATGTGAACAATCTGAAGAATTTTCTACAATTTGAACTATTTTAGCATTATGGCAAAGCATACTTAAGATGAGAGTGCTTTTCATTATGCCCAACAGTGTGTAGTTGGTTAGACAAAAATCTGGTAATATGAATGAAGTGTGTGCCATTTCGTGCAAACGTTTGATTTTGATAATGCTATATGTAGTTTTGGTTGCAGTGCTTTATTTTGCAGGATATATGAGGTATTTTGCAGTTTGGGTGTGTGGTTTTGTGAATTGTGTTAAGTATTTTGATAAAACCAGCCTAGTTTGCAAAATTGTGTTTTAGCAATTGGGAAAAACTGTAAATTGATTTGCATTTTAATGAGGGAAATAAGTATTTGACCCCTCTGCAAAACATGACTTAGTACTTGGTGGCAAAACCCTTATTGGCAATCACAGAGGTCAGACGTTTCTTGTAGTTGGCCACCAGGTTTGCACACATCTCAGGAGGGATTTTGTCCCACTCCTCTTTGCAGATATTCTCCAAGTCATTAAGGTTTCGAGCCTGACGTTTAGCAACTCGAACCTTCAGCTCCCTCCACAGATTTTCTATGGGATTAAGGTCTGGAGACTGGCTAGGCCACTCCAGGACCTTAATGTTCTTCTTCTTGAGCCACTCCTTTGTTGCCTTGGCCATGTGTTTTGGGTCATTGTCATGCTGGAATACCCATCCACGACCCATTTTCAATGCCCTGGCTGAGGGAAGGAGGTTCTCACCCAAGATTTGACGGTACATGGCCTCGTCCATTGTCCCTTTGATGCGGTGATGTTGTCCTGTCCCCTTAGCAGAAAAACACCCCCAAAGCATAATGTTGCCACCTCCATTTTGACGGTGGGGATGGTGTTCTTGGGGTCATAGGCAGCATTCCTCCTCCTCCAAACACGGCGAGTTGAGTTGATGCCAAAGACCTCGATTTTGACCACAACACTTTCACCCAGTTCTCCTCTGAATCATTCAGATGTTCATTGGCAAACTTCAGACGGGCCTGTAGGATTTGCGGGCGCTGCAGGATTTCAGTCCTTCACGGCGTAGTGTGTTACCAATTGTTTTCTTGGTGACTATGGTCCCAGCTGCCTTGAGATCATTGACAAGATCCTCCTGTGTAGTTCTGGGCTGATTCCTCACTGTTCTCATGATCATTGCAACTCCACGAGATGAGATCTTGCATGGAGCCCCAGGCCGAGGGAGATTGACAGTTATTTTGTGTTTCTTCCATTTGCGAATAATCGCACCAACTGTTGTCACCTTCTCACCAAGCTGCTTGGCGATGGTTTTGTAGCCCATCCCAGCCTTGTGTAGGTCTACAATCTTGTCCCTGACATCCTTGGAGAGCTCGTTGGTCTTGGCCATGGTGGAGAGTTTGGAATCTGATTGATTGCTTCTGTGGACAGGTGTCTTTTATACAGGTAACAAACTGAGATAAGGAGCACTCCCTTTAAGAGTGTGCTCCTAATCTCAGCTCGTTACCTGTATAAAAGACACCTGGGAGCCAGAAATCTTTCTGATTGAGAGGGGGTCAAATACTTATTTCCCTCCTTAAAATGCAAATCAATATATAACATTTTTGACATGCGTTTTTCTGGATTATTTTGTTGTTATTCTGTCTCTCACTGTTCAAATAAACCTACCATTAAAATTATAGACTGATAATTTCTTTGTCAGTGGGCAAACGTACAAAATCAGCAGGGGATCAAATACTTTTTTCCCTCACTATATATACTAGGTGGTGTCATAGGAAAGTCAAAAAAATTGTCAAAGAGTCCAGTCACCCAAGTCATAGACTGTTCTCTCTGTTACCGCACGGCAAGCGGTACCGGAGCGCCAAGTCTAGGACCAAAAGGCTCATTAACAGCTTCTACCTCCAAGCCATACAACTGCTGAACAATTCATCAAATGGCCACCCGGACTATTTACATTGACCCCCCTCCATTTGTTTTTACACTGCTGCTACCCGCTGTCTATTATCTATGCATAGTCACTTCACCCCTACCTACATGTACAAATTACCTCGACTAACCTGTATCCCCGCACATTGGCTCGGTACCGGTACCCCCTGTACTCCTGAGTGGCGCAGTGGTCTAAGGCACTGCATCGCAGTGCTAACTGTGCCACTAGAGATCCTGGTTCGAATCCAGTCTCTGTCACAGCCGGCCGCGACCGGGAGACTCATGGGCGGCGCACAATTGGCCCAGCGTCGTCCAGGGTAGGGGAGGGAATGGCCGGCAGGGATGTAGCTCAGTTGATAGAGCATGGCGTTTGCAACGCCAGGGTTGTGGGTTCGATTCCCACGGGGGGCCAGTATAAAAAAATATGTATTCACTAACTGTAAGTCGCTCTGGATAAGAGCGTCTGCTAAATGACTGCAAAAAAAAAAAAAAAATATATATATATATATATATATAGCCTCGTTATCTTATTGTGTTACTTTTTATTATTTTTAACTAGTTTATTTGGTAAATATTTTCTTAACTCTTTCTTGAACTGCATTGTGGGTTAAGGGCTTGTAAGTAAGCATTTCACGGCGCATGTATTTGGCGCATGTGACAAATAAAGTTTGATTTGTATTGATAGACACACATGCACACACTCATACACACACACACACACACACATACACACACATACACTAATACACATACACACTCATACAGACAAACATGCATATAAACAAGCAAACATGCATAAGCCCGCGCGTGCACGCGTGCACGCGTGCACACACACACACACACACACACACACACACACACACACACACACACACACACACACACACACACACACACACACACACACACACACACACACACACACACACACACACACACACACACACTACCCACCCAGGGAGAGTAACTACAGCATAGTAATAGTATACTGTGTAGATGGGGAAGAGTATTAAAGGTATCAGGATGTTTATGGATAATATAATACATAATACAAAGATTGATCACGGGTCATGTCAAGTTTTGTTGGTACAGAGACAAGATAGCAGTGAGTTACCAACTACGGCTAAATCATTGATCCCACTCTGTGAACTCCTCTCCCACGACACACACAGGCTCAGGTGGGTGATTATTGGGTCCCAGCTGCTCCGTGGTGGGGTGGGATCCACCCAGGCCAAACCTGAGCTCCCCACCAGGGACAGGCCCCCATACGACAGGACCTCTCTCTTCCCTCTGAATACTCAGCCAGAGCAGCTGTTTGGACATGAGTCCCATCTCTGTCTTCTTCTCACACTCTCCTCGCTGTCCCTCGTCTCCCCGTGATGCCTCTCAGAGGAGCAGAGATCCATCACACTGCCACAGACTTCAGCTGCACGCCTCCCCGGTGGACAACAGTAACCTTTAGTTTTGCATCATAGAGGGTATCTTAAAATAGGCAATGATATCACAGTTAGGAGACTGAGGAGACCTGTCGTCAGCGTGGATATAAACAAATGTTTGGAGAGTTGCAGATTCCTCAGATGTGTGGTTCCCGGTGTGTGTGTCAATAGATTAAGCGGGTGTTCCTAGGGACTGACTGTGGATCAGCTGTCCAGATGAGAGAGTGGAGCGAGTCGGAGATGACCATGTCTGCCGGTGGTTACCTCTCCACCTTTGATGGATACGGCATCACCGAGCCTCTGCAGTACTACGGTGAGCGACTCTTTTGATCTGGACTGTCTGCAATTATACTAAAATAATCTAGTCCGATTTTTGAGGGGTTATAAATTGTCTGCAATACTATGGTATGCTGATCCAAACACAATTTATCCTGATACATACCCTGTAATTGTATGGTGATGACCTAATCAAATCAAAATGTAATGATTAGACATTTATATTCCACATGTTTATGCTTGCTTTGTTTTGCTTTAGTTTGTGTGTTGCTTTTTTGTTCAAATGTTTAGCGCCGTAGATTAGAAAAGGAGACTTGTAGGGATACACAATGTGGGTCTAACATTTAGAAAATAACTGTTTTTATTTGTATTTTTTCCAATACACAGGATGTTAGCTAACACAAAATGTCATTGGAAAGAGGGGCTATTTATAATGGTTGCAGTGGAGAGTTATGACCTAATACGAACTATGAGGTTTCTTTCTTCAAATTGTTGTCCTCTCCTCTCCAAGCTGGACGGATAGATATGACAAGCTGCATGATGGGGGGTAGCGTTCGTGTTCGTGGGAAGGAGGGAGGCCCGGGTGTTTACACAGTGCTGAAACGGTTTACAAACAGAGCTCACCACAGCGTTGTCACACAAGCACAAGCTCAGTATTGGCCTCCATCCTCGCCAGGACAGGAAACATCTGGGAGACACAGAGGAGAGACGGAATGAGTTAGGAAAGTAGAGAGAGAGAGAGAGAGAGAGAGAGAGAGAGAGAGAGAGAGAGAGAGAGAGAGAGAGAGAGAGAGAGAGAGAGAGAGAGAGAGAGAGAGGAGGAAGGCGGCGAGAGAGAGAGAGAGAGAGAGAGAGGAGGAAGGCTAGAGAGAGTCTAGGTTCTAGAAGAGGGGTGGGGAAGGTTGTGGTTGAGAATGGGGTGAGTGTTAGGGTTCAGAAATGAGGGGTCATAGGTCAGAGGTTGGATTCTAGAAGTCACTGTGGTATTCAGTCCATGTCAAGGCATCAGAGCTGTGGCTGAAAGAAGATACCTCTCACTATTTCAGTTGTTTTCTGAACTAATAAAACGCCAAGAGACTCAGGTTATGGAAGAGGATCTTTCTGATCAGAGTGACTGATTTAGGGCTGATCTGTGACCAGATCTTCTCCTTATAATGCAGATGTGCTTCAGAAGAGCTGCCAGGGGCGACACCAGTCTACACGGCCACAAAACACTGAATTAAACTCTATAAAAAATATCCAAATCATAAACAACGCTGTAACCTCTCAGCTGCATCCTGTTTCCACAGTCCAAACTGGTTCACAAGGTCTTGCTCGGATGTTTTTTTATTACCCCCCACAGCACCAATAAAAGACACGTAAGATTGTGGACAAGGAACACATTCTTGTGATGCACTTTGACTTAGAAACCAGTTTGACTGTGATAATAAAAATGCATTTATTTAGTCATACAGTGGGGAAAAAAAGTATTTAGTCAGCCACCAATTGTGCAAGTTCTCCCACTTAAAAAGATTAGAGAGGCCTGTAATTTTCATCATAGGTACACGTCAACTATGACAGACAAAATGAGAAAAAAACGACTGATCTGTGTAAAGGAAAGAATGAATGGGGCCATGTATCGTGAGATTTTGAGTGAAAACCTCCTTCCATCAGCAAGGGCATTGAAGATGAAACGTGGCTGGGTCTTTCAGCATGACAATGATCCCAAACACACCGCCCGGGCAACGAAGGAGTGGCTTCGTAAGAAGCATTTCAAGGTCCTGGAGTGGCCTAGCCAGTCTCCAGATCTCAACCCCATAGAAAATCTTTGGAGGGAGTTGAAAGTCCGTGTTGCCCAGTGACAGCCCCAAAACATCCCTGGTCTAGAGGAGATCTGCATGGAGGAATGGGCCAAAATACCAGCAACAGTGTGTGAAAACCTTGTGAAGACTTACAGAAAACGTTTGACCTGTGTCATTGCCAACAAAGGGTATATAACAAAGTATTGAGAAACTTTTTTTTATTGACCAAATACTTATTTTCCACCATAATTTGCAAATAAATTCATTAAAAAACCTACAATGTGATTTTCTGGATTTGTTTTCCTCATTTTGTCTGTCATAGTTGACGTGTACCTATGATGAAAATTACAGGCCTCTCTCATCTTTTTAAGTGGGAGAACTTGCACAATTGGTGGCTGACTAAATACTTTTTTTCCCCACTGTATGTGCCGGTGGACCCTCTAGGCTAGCCACTAGATGTTCCCACATCCACTCCTGTGGTGCACGTAAACTTAACCGGTGTGACCAGGACCAAAACACTTCATTAATTTTGTGTTGTTATCCCATCATACAGATGTGCTGGGGGACCCTTTGGGCTACCCTTTCCAGGAGCCAGACCTACAGGTCCTAGCCTTCAGCCAGCAGCAGTACAGCCCCGTCAACGTGCAATTCTCTGTCTACGAACCACCTTCCTCGCAGCCCTGCCACCCACCCTACACCCACCCTTACAGCCCCCACTACCTGGAGGCTCCCTGCGAGCCCAGCCCGGAGCCCCAGTGTGGAGGCCTGGGGAAAGGGGGAGGCGGGGTAGGTCTGCCCCTGGTCAAGAGGACCAGGCTGGGCCCTGGAGGGAGGGTGAGGGGCCTGGATGAGCTTTGTGTGGTGTGTGGAGACAAAGCCTCTGGCTACCATTACAATGCCCTCACCTGTGAAGGCTGCAAAGGTAGGGGAGGCAGTGTTTTCATCAAAGTTTACAACAATATTTGGGGGGTCAATCTGAAAGTTTTGTCACAGAGCCCGCTACTTCTGATATCTGTCTGAATATGTGGTTAGAATTGAAATTGAAAAATCTTTATCTGGATGAACTTGAATTGAAATGGACCCCAACTAGAGGTGGTTGCTACTCCAACCCATGTCATAATCTCTATCGTTACTGTACTCCTGTGTTTCAGGTTTCTTCCGAAGGAGTGTGACGAAGAAAGCAGTGTACCGGTGTAAAAGTGGCGGAGGCTGTGAGATGGACATGTACATGCGGAGGAAGTGCCAGGACTGCCGCCTGCGGAAATGTCGTGCTGTGGGCATGCTAGACGAATGTGTGTGGAACATACTATATCAAAATGCCTGTAGGGATATTTGAACTATTTTGAACAGAAAGTAATGTGAATACTTTGAAGAGAGGTAAAGTCAGATAGCAATAAGATCAAGAATCGTGACATTTTACATTTATATTTTAGTCATTTAGCAGACGCTCTTATCCAGAGCGACTTACAGTTAGTGAGCAGTTAGTGAGTGCATACATTTTCATACTTTTTTCATACTGACCAGTGATCATATCTCCAATTTAAAGCCAGGCGGATATAAACATATTTCATTGCTAAGACAACTAAAATACATTGGACATGGATCCCTTGCAAAAATGTGTTATATCTCAATACATCTCCCCCAGTTAAATAAAGGATAAATGAATGAAAGATAATTGCCTATGTGAGTCTGACAGAAGCAGTTGTGTTGCCAGGTCTGCTGACGGAGGTGCAGTGCCAGTCAAAGAGGCTGAGGAAGGGAGCCAAGCACAGAGGAGGAGGGCCTGAGGAGGAGGAAATCAGGGAGAGCAGGAGCGTCAGCTCCACCAGCAGGTTACCAGGACAGGTACATCCCTTTCTCCTCTCCTCCTCCATTCTAACTTTCTCATCTAGTTTTCTGACCTTAAGTATTTTGATTAACTTTCTTGAATATTATGAATGGGGAAGACATTGTAGCTTGCCGTTTCTGAAAGATACCCCAAGATCATATTATTTGTCCAAAGCAAATATCCAAGGGTCTAAATAGTTACAGACCGTTGGATGATCATCTTGTAGAATGGTTTGCACCACTGGAGTACCCGGATCTCTTCCTCAGACCCCAAGTTAACTTACTTTGATTCATAAGTGGCCCTCTCCCAGATTACTTTCTTGGACTTCCAGTTTAAGTTCTTGAACCATCACATTTTTGGACAATCAGATAATTTTATGCATAGGTCTTTGGAATGCTCCATCAGTAGCCTGTAACACTTGTGACTGATTTCTTATGGGGCCGCCCTGTAATACAAACCCTGCTTATACTCCAAGTCTGTGTCAGAATGGTAATTTCACTCAGCAATCAACTGATCTGTTTGTGATGCATTTTCTTCTGTGACAGGTGGTGTCTGCAAATTTGTCAAGAGAACAGAAGCATGTGCTGGACACGATGGTGGAGGCTCTTCGGCAGTACAGGGTGCAGGACGCAGGACACTGTAGGGTGGGTCGCTGATTAGAATAGTAATTCTGTTGTCAATGGATTGAGATTTGAAAGTTGTGTTATCATTTTTCTTCTCATCTCATTGAGAGCTTATTCAGGCAGTTTTTTTCTGCAGGTGTTTGAGGAGACTTGTACAGAGGATGGTGGAGACAGACTAACGGACATGGCCTCCCCTCCCTCTCAGAGGCTGCTGCAGTTTGCCAAGAGTGTACCTGGTGAGTTGGGCCTCATCTCGTACATCAGATTCCTCTCCTTTCTTGTTTCTGCACTGATATGAAAGAACCAGACAGGTCAAATGGAAAGCAAATACCTAGTAAGCATACACCATTTTGCTTTCACCTACCATATGTTTTCAGAACAAAAACACCCCTCTTTCGCTCTCTGTGGCCCCTCTGCTTCTGAACTACCTCCTGCAGTTTTAACTAATCTAGCGTCTGGTGTCCGTGTAGGCTTTGAGCTCCTGAACTGCTCGGACCAGAGCACCCTCCTCACTAGTTCCTCTGTGGAAGTCATGTTTCTGCTCTCAGCGCAGCAGTTCACCCAGAACCCTGCAGCTTCTAGTCCAGGTACTGACACCACTACACCACCATGAGGATTGTGGGTGTCTGAGTCATTTGGCCTGGCTCTATTTCAGCCTACCGAAGAGGTAGGGTATAGGGATGGAAATGGAACCGAGCCGAGCCGATTATGACATAGAGCTAATCGTTTTCTTTCTTCTTTTACAAGCACTACAGCCTTTCAACATCTCAACTCATCATTGGCTGAAAACCTTGGAGTCCAAGGAAAACATTCATAGTGGGACCGGCCCTGTAAACTCAGGTAAGGCACACTGTCCTATCTTATTAGATACAGTATATCCACCACCATTGTATCCCATCTTACGAGCTTTATTTACAATACTATTTGAAGAGAGGTTCAACGGATAAGGTAATTTTTTTGACGTTTTAGCTTATTTTCCACTAGCATTGCTACTGGCTAGCCAGGAGAATCTGAACATTGCTAAATAACCAGCTAAACAACTTAAAAACTGTTTGGATGAAACCAAAAAAAGGTACGTCGAAAATATGCTAAAACTTCTAAATAGTGAACTAAAACCTTTAAAGAAATTAGAATGAAGCATGCAGTGGGGCAATAAAGGAAAGGGGGTGTTTTTACTCTATCCTTCAATTGTGTGTCTTAGCTAGTGTGTCTGTGTGCAGGAGTCAATGAGGACCTGCTAGGACCCGTGATCAACTTCTTCCACAGCATGGCAGCACTGGGGGTGACCGAGGCTGAATATGCCCTGCTCACTGCTACAGCACTGCTATGCTCAGGTGATTGGCTCTCTATGCCTGACATATTACTGTATGAAAAGCAACATGTATTTAGGAATTAATTTTTAATACATATATCACCATACGTTTTTCTTAATAAAGACATACTTTTTATTGACTTATCATTTTCCTCCAAGAGTGTCTGAATATCTCCTCTAGCTTGGCCAGATAGTGACGAGCAACTCATGTATGTCGTTCTGTCATCTACTGTATCTCTGTTAGCAGACGAAGCGTCGCTGCGGGTGGTGGCGTGTGTGGAGAGCTTACAGGAGCTGATCTTGGAGTTGCTGTCCAGAGTGTGCGGAGCCTGGTGTGGAGCCCAGGGCCCTCAGGGAGCCCAGCGCTTCGCTCGCCTGTTGGGGAGACTCACGGAGCTGCGCACGCTACGACACAACCACCTCACCCTGCTCCGACAGCAGCCCTGGGACAGTCAGCCCTGAGACAGACACTGAGCACACAGAGACAGGGATACAAATAGTTAAAATAATATAGATTTAGACTTACTTTTGTATGTTTTATCGAATTTGTACCCCAAAAAAATAATTAACACTATTGGCCATATATGATTATGCAGTTTATCATGAAAAATACCATTATTTTCAGTGACTGGTTTTTACTGTAAAGTTTAAAGTGACAGACCAGTATTAAACCAATATGAGGTTTGTTATATGCAGTACACAGAGGTATTAAAAGTATTTTATCATACCTTGGCAGTCATCCTGTTTGTGTCAACTTGTTTTCAGGATGAAAATGAATCAACCACCATAGTAGGTCTGTTATACCTTGTTCTCTTGGAGTTTAAAGGGATAGTTAACAAAAAATATAAATGTATATTATTTTACACTTACCTGGAATGTTGTCGGTCGACAGTAGTAGCTTGGCAGTTTAGTGTAAAACAGTTTATTGATATCAATTGTGTCTAACATCAGAAAACATGGCAATACACCTTACAGATACCTCAGTCGTCCAACTTCTATTGCAACCATATCACTCCCACACTGTGATAAAGGGAATTCTTTCTCATGGTTGCTGAATTTCTTTTCTTCCGACAGCTTTAATAAGTGCTCCACAAAGCTGGGAGACATCCTATTTTCTACTTTCAAAAAACAAAATCACTCTTAAAACGCTATATGTGGAAATGTAAGTAAAACGTAAAAGAAAATATATATTCAATGGTTTTGTTCTGTTCTGATATCTAACTGTGCCACTGTAAAAGCTGTGACTAGTTATCACTGTTGATGGCAGTAAAGCATAGTTGGGTAGAAACACATAAAACATACAGTCTAATATTGTTTGATAGATTCTAAAGTACATCAAAAAGTCATTTTCATTTTGTGTTATGTGATCTACGCAAACTAAAAGACAAAAATGAAGAGAATACACATGGATTAATAAAATAATCATTTAAATAAATTCCTTTAATCATTACGCACAACTTAATATTTTCAATACTCAGTTCAGTTGTTCCTTTTGTTCATGGAAGTGTCCAAATGAATAACTTCATTCAAGACATATCTACATGAAGAGAAGAACCAAAACTATGAGTAGTACTTTTTGTGACTTTTTTTTAATAGCATATCTACTATTTTCTTAACATTTTGTGTTTTTAAGTTGTTGTATATGTTTATAAATTTATTTGTATAGTTATATTTATTTTTTTATTTTTTAAGACATACACAACACATGTAAACACAGAAAAGGAAAAAAGGGGACATGACCAGAAGGAGTATATAAAAACAGAAAAACAAGGAGACAAATACAGCAGTTAAGCGAACAAACAATACATACAGACATACATACATACATGGAAAGATAAAGCTAATTAATGAAGCATCATTAACTGGAATATAATAATTGTAGTAGTAATTGTAGTAATTGCAGTAGTAATAACAATAGTAATAATCTGAACAATTATATTGTTAAAAAGCAGAATGAATTAACCCCATTTCACTTTTCATTGAGTCTTTCATATTTTCAATCAAAAGGGCAAGAATCAATTCCAGTTCATTCTTGTCTCTACTACACCAATCACTCCTCTATTGCGTGCCTAGATATACATTTCAAAAGTGTCAATCAGAGTCTGGTGGGGTTAGCATCGTTGGATTGTGGAGCTTTTTGAGAGGATATGTGAGTGTTTTGAAGCAGAGAGTGCAGGCTAAAAGCAGTGGCT
Source organism: Coregonus lavaretus (assembly GCF_964263955.1). Classification (NCBI taxonomy): domain Eukaryota; kingdom Metazoa; phylum Chordata; class Actinopteri; order Salmoniformes; family Salmonidae; genus Coregonus; species Coregonus lavaretus. The sequence goes on along the minus strand of NC_140007.1, from coordinate 24,412,622 downwards.
GTGGGGGAAAGGTTGGGCAAGGAAACAATCCATAAAACCATTGGTCTATACAATGTCATTTCCAGGTAATACTTTCTCTTTCCATGTCCAGTTTTCCTCTTCATTCCCTCTTTGTTGGGTTACATCCATGTCCATCAAAGTCATTGGTGTTTCCTCTCCCTACTTGTCAACCATGTGCCCAGATCATAGTTATACACAGGTCTCCAAGCTGTGCAATGGGCTGGCGGGGCGGCAGAGAGAAGCAGCTGGTAGTCTTGCATCTTTTGGGTTCAGATTATCTCCATTCTCAGCATCAGCAGCAGCAGTGGCGTTGTTGTTGCAGTTGAGTGTAACGGGGAGGCTCTGCTGGCGGTAGGGGGCTGGGCGGGAGGCGGAGCGGCAGCGAAGGGGAGGCTGAGGGGGCTGGGCAGGGGGAGGAGCTTGATGAAAAGCCAGGCGAACATTGTTGCAGTCTGAGCGCTCTGATTCTTCGGTTTCAATGTCTGTCTCGTCAATCAAGGGGATGTTGTGGACCAAGTCACTGATGAGAAATTCTGGGTGTGCCATGAAGTCGTGGATGGAGTTCTTGGATTCCGGCTTCTCAATGCCATCATAAAGTGGGTTATGGAATGCTTTCACCACTCGGATCTATGTTGAATTTTGTATATAATGGTCAAACAAGGGGAAAAATGCAGAAAGGAAAAGGGAATAGATGGGACAAACAAGTGGAGAGAGATTTAGATTTAAGCATTTAAAAGCGTCACAGTGGCAGAATTCTTTGGCTGAACTGACCTGAAAAAGTTATGAAAATACAACTTTTGAGTCTTCTGAAAATTCCACTAAATGTTAGTTAAATTCTAAATTAAAGGTTTTATTGTACAGTAGTAGGTTTGCCTGGGCGTGGGGAGGTGTACCTCTTTCTGTCCAATAAGGTAATTCCTAGATATTATTTTTGTCCATTTAGGGGACCCCTTTTGCTCAAGAACTTGCCCAGAGGCAAAAGTTCTGTATAGCCTCTTTAAAGGCAATCAATTACCTATGAGTTTGAAATGCCTCACTGACCTGATAAAACCTACTGTATGTGTACAATATGTACATGTCCACTTGGGATTACTCTGTAACTTTAAAGAACATTAGGGAAAGTAAAACAAATGAAAACTGAAATAATGACTTAAATAAAAGTTACTGTTGTCAGTTCAATATAAGATATTTAAAATGAATCAAATATTCATTGATGGATATACAACATTGTCTGACACGCACACACACACACACACACACACACACACACACACACACACACACACACACACACACACACACACACACACACACACACACACACACACACACACACAGAAACATTTTTGTACTGAACTCTGAACTTACATACGGGACAAGTGAAACAAGTGAGAGCATGGGATTCAGATCAGTTTGCAAACCAAACAACAACTGACATGCCAAGACTGATCATGTGACAGCCTCATTTACAGCCATGCTGTAAAAGAAAAACATTCAAGGTGGTCGTGCATGAGCTTGTCTTGATGCAAACGAAAATGGGTACAGCTGGATGACATATCATTTGGGTGTTGCAACGTCCAATGAGCCATAATGCAGCTACCAGTAAAGCTAAGGGAAAATCACCCACAATACAGACCAGTCACAGTAATCACAGGCTTCTGTTGACTTGATGAGTAATGTTGTTATATCACAGTAAAAGTTGTTCAAATTTACTCTGTAAATTCGGGGGCGGCTGTAAAAAAGGCAGGGCCTGTGAATGTGAATAATTTGTTCAACTTCAAAAAATAATTATTGTAAGTGAATTGTATATTTCTATTGAACATCTTGAACGTGTACTTTGTAAGTTGTCTAGGGTATATCTAAACTCAGATGTTTTACAGTACAAACAAATGTAAGGACATAAATACATTCATCCAGATCAGTACAAAAATGGCAATATAGTAGACAATGGTTGTATTTCATAAGGCACAATAGTCACCACACTGGAATTGCCAGAGTTGTACATCAAATCATTACCTTCAATGTCAGAACAATTGTTTTAAAAATTGTTCCTCAAAATCACATTATAAGCATGTGAAAATCTACATTTGAAACATTTATGATACACCACCAGTAGTTCTGTGTCCAGCCACAACATACCCATTTCCTTGTACAAAAATAATAATTAGTGATGGGTTATTCATCCACTCAAAGTCAGCACCCATTCACACAGAACTCAACACAAGTCTTAATAGGTAGGCATTATGGTGAATCTTGCTTTAATATTGTTAATGAGGAAAACAATACATTAATAAATAGGGTGTTTCTGTAATTACTATGGCTGGTCCTAGATGGTAAAGAGATGCACATATTGTGAAGTTTAATAAAATAAGAATAATACATTCATTCCCACAGAGCAAATAAGTGTGTGAACATGAATGCAATTATATTCTGTTGCGATGGGCACTACAGGCTGAATCCTAACTTGAGATACATGCAAGTAACTAAAACCTTTGTTTAAATCACGCGCTGATGTAAAAAGGGAGATTATGCTTAGGTCCTTATTCCTGTTTGCTCTGTGGACTGTACCTCAGCATGCACAAACAATATGATTTGTTTGTTCATTCCTGCAGCAAGCATAGCCACAAAGACCCATTTCTTCAGCAAGCACATCCAAAAAGACCAACCTTTGTAGCAAGCATTCTAAATGTGAAAATGACCACAAAGAAGCGACATGACCCAATAACCATGTTGTGATGAGGGAGTCAGGCAACACAGAGACACTGTTAAGGTTGACTTGTGCTGATTTGTTTTTCCAAGGAGCTGTTTGTTCCCATAAAGTAAATTATTTAGAAAATAAATAATTATTATGTGCCCTCTGAATTCATGTCCCCTTGTGAAAATTGTAAACTTTCGAGTATAGTGCCCACAATGGTCAATATAACACCACAGCTGTTGAAAATGAACTATTACTCAAGTCAATGTATTCACTTGGTTTCTTTCAAATGGGCCACCTAACTTTCTCTCAAGGAGCTGGATGGAAAAACAGAAGAAAATGAGAAGGCCTGTTTTATTGGGGTAGAGGTTGAATCCCATGGTCGCTCCAGGCTTATTGAATTACACTAGACAAAGGAAGAGAGGATGCTGGAGGGGAGGACACAGGTGTTTATGATAATAATGCAAACAAATTATAAAAGTCAGGGTTAGGCTCAATTCATTTCCTCTCAGTCAATTCAGGGAATTAAATGGAAATTATATTCATGAATTGGTCAAACTATTCTCAGTGAAGATAATGGACCATCCATCAATGTACAAAGTATGATGATTGAACTCCATTCCTGAATTGAATTCAGTTGAAATGGAGTTGACCCCAACCCTGACACAACATTTCAGACTTTCTTCATGAATCCTTTTTTCTAAACAAAGACATTCTGCTAGAGATCAGTTCGTTTTGAGTGTGATTCATAGTCTTCACAAAGCCGTGAGAAATATAAAAACATAAAAAACTGAAACATATGACAGGGAAAACAGACATTGTTGAATAAACATATAGGACAGACTCCTAATTTGAGAAGTGCGTTTGGAGAGTTGCACACGCATGGACATGATCACTGAACTGACAACCACAAAGTCAGGAAAGGAAAGGACATTAAGGGGAAACAATGTGAAGTACATATAAAAGCTGAACAGCAAAATAATTAAGTAAAAGACATTGCTTGGAACAATGCAAATTTAGAATTAGAAGTTAGAGTTCCTACATTCAGATGTCTACTAATCGTCCTAATATACCAAACAATCTGTGGCTGTTTATAAAATAAATTAATAAACCAAAAAGTCCTCAAAGGAAATGATAATAGGCAAAGTGCACAACACTTGAGGGACTGTTTTTGAATATGGGTTGGATGAATGCCTGGGTATTGCATTATACCAATTGCTGCAATGCAACCTCCAAAGGAAATGGAGACATTTGACATAACTGCAGGCAACAGAGATATGGCATGTCTTGCCCTTCAATTACGGTGTATTTTGCCATGTGTAAGTTGTCAGTCAAACTGAACAGAAGTTGGCTGTCAGTCAAACTGCGCAAAAGTGAAACCAAAACCTAAGTTAAGGCATTCATCCCGACTGGTTAAAAGGTTAGGGTTAAGGTTTGGGATAGGGTTAAAACAGAAAAACGATAATTACAAAACGAGTGCCTAGCACTAAGATTGAACCCGCAATGCTTGGAGCTGTAGCACGCAGTTTAAGCCCACCCTCAACCCATCATTGACTGATCTCAATGGAATAAGATAATCTGTATGTTTTATAAGAAAAGAAAACAACAACAAAAATGAACCATAATAATCAGTTAGAGTACGTTAGTACTACGTTAGGAAAAATAAAGGAAATACAACTATCTTCCTTCATGAGATGCAGAACCTACAATGAGAGAGAATGAAAGAGATCAAGTAAAATGAGGGTAGTTATTTGTACAAAGCAACACTGCAGATCCTATTTTGGCAGTCTGATCGAACCTAGGGACAGAGAAAGATTTGTATTGGTAGGGTGACCAAACAGTAACATCTCAGAAATGTCACTGTTGCAGGCTAACACTCGAAGGTTTACAACTGTTCAGAAGTGCACACACCCAAAATACATGTTATTTTGTTTCTTATCTTTTGTGTCTTTTTTAACCTTGATTTGCCATTTAAGAAATTGTTTAAATTGGCATGGCTGCTTCATTGTAATGCTCTGAATACAATTCTGATCTCATTGAAAATTAAACGTATGTATTGTCACAAATCTGATAAAACCATAGGAGCATACAGACAGTCTTCTCTGGGCAGTTTGAAACACGATTGATCACAGACTGCATCAAGCCAAACAAAGCAGCAAGATAAAGAAATAGATTAAGGCCAGGATTAAATCAGATCAGCAGCAACCCACATTAGCCAACAGGTATAACTACGCTATGAGCTGTCAAATTGGTGAGCTGCTGCTCTTGTGGACATTGACAAAAAAACATCCGTCCTTCCCTACAATGTTAGTAGTTCAAAACATCGATATGAAGTGTAGACTCTACTCGAATGTAAAATCGTTCAACGAAAAACAGTTTACAAAAGGCACCTGGCTACGTTCTCCTTATTTGTGCAGTCAAAAAGTATAAATGAGGAAACATTTTCAGAACTATGAAATTGTCATACATAAAGAATATTGGCTATAATAAAACAAAATATTATATAATCAATAAAAAAAAGAATACATAAATAATATTAAATACATATATTATTTATGGGTTCATTGAATACAGCTGGCCAGCTAATGATCATGCTTGAAGAAGCCAGGTAGCCTATACATAATTACGAAGACAAAAGAGTATGCAGCCTGACATCGCGGCACTCGAACAAGAGCTATGTGGTTGTCGGCTAGCGCAGATCTGATTGAATCCTGGCCTAAGATCATGAGGTAGTAGTGAAAAGGAGGTAGAGAAATATAATATTAAATTAACAAATAATACAACCACAAATATACACATAAACACACAGTCACTAAACTAATTTAAAAGATGATGGAGATAGAGATGGTAGATAAACCAGAAAAAAGGAGGAAAACTCAAATGAAAAGGTCAGTGGGTCAGGCGCCTCAGTGTTGACTCCCCCACCACACAACACACACACAGACAAACACACATATCTTTGATGCTTAATTGCATTTCTGGGCAGGCAAAGGTCCATTTTCTACATACAAGATGCTCATTTTGATGATGGTGAGTGGACTGTTTTTTGTTGTGTGCCGTTAATGGATGGCAGAAACTCACTCCCAGGCGCACCAGTTGCATTGGCAGTGGAGAGAACTACGTGAGTGGGAGTAGAAATATTGGTTACGTCATGGAGTTGGCTGAGAACTGAGGAGCGACGTCGCGCAGCACCCTGAAAGGAACCACTTCTCTTGAAGGTACTCACTACCTCCATCTGTTGGAGAGAAAGAGAGGATATTACAGAGAGGACATGACAATCTTGCAGTACCTCATGTCAGGTGGTAGGGGGCCCTGTGGGGCATATTGGAGGGCTATGAAACCAGCAGGCAGAATGAATCACGTTTAACGGGATGGTATAGTAGAACTTGTAGTTTTGTAGAGGTCATGTTCCAATATGAAGGTATCAAAAGCATGTATTAGATACAAAAAGGCATTTAAAAAGAAATGACGTTACCCTCAAAACATGGACTGGTAATGTTAATTATTGTATTTAGCACTACGTCCGCATCATATGTCTCATAAAGATGCTGGTTTGAGTACGAGACAGACTACAATTGGAACTCTTGTAATATATTTAATATACTTGTTGTTAGGATTATTAGGTATGATCATTGAAGACTTTTCTGTGTCACAGTGACGAGGATTAAGGATACATAAAAAATAAAGACAGAATCTGTGATAATAGCAATGACATGAGGAAGAAGGATAAAAAGTATTTTAGTGAGAAATATGACCATGAGATGGAATCAAAATTACTCTGATAGGTTAAAATAGAGAGAATTATATTTCAATAAATATAGGAAAACAAAGTGTGGTGAAATAAATTAAGGCATCAAATGGTGAAGAGAGACACAAATTAACAGAGATAAGTCGGGCAAGTAGAAAAGACTCCTCTTCGTAGGACAGTACAGTACATACCAGAGCCCTTGTTAGGGAAAGACAAGGGACAGAGAATGGTGGAGCCCAATGCACTGTACCTGAGTCTGGATGCGATTGAGGCCCCGGAACCAGAGGATCTGCCCTCGACGCAGCTCCCTCTCAGCATGGTCAATCTCTTGCTCATCATCTGCCATGTCATCATCAATCATCTCCTCCTTACCCAGCGCATGACCCGCTTCCTTCAGACAGGGCAGGCGGCTGGTGGGCACCGTGGTGATGAGCTGTTGGGGTTAGGGGTCAGCGTTAGTTGACGAGCAGAAGAACACAACTTCCGTTTCGGTCTGGTTGGTCCTAGCTAGTCCTTGTGTCAAAGCCAACTGAAGACTGGGTTATGGATATGTGGGTTTGTCTATGTCAAAGGCCTTAGTTGTGTCTTGACACAAAACCACTGTAGAACCACAGATTGGTTAACACATTCACACAACATTAACTCCAGCATAAGTACCTGTCCCCACAGTAGCTCTCCTACTCCCACGAGCAGACACCACAGCCACTGCTCCACATTGAGCGGTGTGCAGCTGAAAGGTTTCCCCCCAAACTGCACAATCACAAACTGTACAGAATAAGACACAAGACGAGAGAGATTTTATCACAAAAAGTGGTTGCCATTGGTTAGCCCAAATACATGTATCCTGTGCGACAATAATTAAGTAGTCAATATTATTAGGTATATGTCATGGTTGAATAACATTACTAGGATTGCTATAATGGAAATGGAAAATAACGTATAAGAAGTAAACGCTTGTGGTCCTGTCACCTGCATTAAAAAAGTCCCCAGCACGATACTGCAGAAAATAGGGTTGTGGAATATGCCGTCGAAAACATTCCTTTCACCGTGGATCTTGCGGGCATTGATCTCGTTGAACAGTTGCATGAGCACAAAGGTGTTGAAGATGATCGTGTAATGCTCGGAGGGGGGGGAGTGCAGAGGGGCGTTGCGTCCACTATCAATGTTGAAGATCTTTTCTCCTGAGATGGAGAGGAACACAAAAAGGATAAGCGGACAATAGAAAGAGACACATGTAGTCGAAGATATACTTCCTAGTTAAAGGGATAGTGCAAGATTCTGGAAATTAAGCTGTTTTTCTACTTACCCGGAGTCAGATGATACCATTTACTATGTCTCTGCGTGCAGTTTGAAAGAATTTGATGGTAGTTTCTACTTCCAGTCATTGCACTAACGCTAGTTAGCATTGGCTCGCGAATCTACCTCTAACCTCCTTCATACTGAATGCAGAGACATAAAAATGGTATCCATGAGTTTATCTGACTGGATAATTAGAAAAACACACTATCCCTTTAATGGCAAGCAAAGGTATACTAAATTATCATGTAAAATGCTATGAGCTAAATAGAGCACCATAGTTTCATGACTGTTTTACTTCAACCTTCTTGTTCCTCACCATTGCCTTTACCTACACCCCCCTCCCCCTTTCCCTTTCCCCACCTCCAGACTCCGTCCTCCACCTCCACCTGCAGCCCCCCTCCACCTCCACCTGCAGCCCCCCTCCACCTCCTCCCCTTGTCTCCATTCTGCCCCCACTTCCAGTCTCTCTCCTCCTCCTCCTCCTCCTCCTCCCTTGTGTGTACCCGCGAACAGCAGGGTGAAGATGATGGTGAGCTGGTAGATGGCATGACCCAGGATGTTCTTCATCATGGTGCGGGAGATGAGGGGGTTGTTGCGGCCGTAAGGTTTCCTCAGGAGCAGGGACTCAGTGGGCGGCTCGGTGGCTAAGGCCAGGGAGGCAAAGGTGTCCATGATCAGGTTCACCCACAACATCTGGACAGCCTTCAGGGGAGAGTCCTGAAGGGAGGAGAGAGAGGGAGGGGGTAGGGAGAGGTAAGGAGAGAGGGAGAAAGAGGTAGCGAGAGGGGGAAGGTAAGGGGCAGAGAGAGGGGGAAGTAAGAAGAGAAGCAGCAAGAGAGAGAGGTAAGGAGAGAAGGAGAGAGAAAAAGAGGTAAGTAGATAGAATTTAGCTTCAAAGCTTGTTTGGAATGTCCATAGACCGTTACCTACATCTTTGACCATTTAATTTTGGATTTTACACAACAGTGAATTGTGCTGTGGTGTGGTGTGCTGTGGTGTGCGAGAGTCAGAGATGGAGTGAGTACCTGTGTGATACAGGCGCCGGTGAAGGCCACAATGACAGCCACCACGTTGACAGTGAGCTGGAACTGGAGGAACTTGGAGATGCTGTCATAGACGTTACGTCCCCACATGACCGCCTTCACAATGCTTGAGAAGTTGTCATCAGTCAGGATGATGTCAGAGGCTTCCTTGGCTACGTCAGTACCAGCGATGCCCTACACAGAGCCACAGAGATAATCCACTTTAAATTCACACTGCTTTGAAAAGTATTCACCCCCCTGCTTGCACAGGTCTCACATTAAAAAAACATGTCACTAATACCTATGTATGTGCATGATAGTTACATAGCCGTAAGTACTATGTAAGTACTAATGTAACAATACCACAGTACATACTATGCCTATGTAACTACAATGTAAATAGGTAGGGAAATGTATTGTTAAAGTGATGCTCCAAAGGTTTTGTATAATTTCAGAGAGTAGTTCTGAAAGCCAAAACTGGTCCCTGAAAATTGTGCACAATTGTGTACATTTTACATTACATTTACATCATTTAGCAGACGCTCTTATCCAGAGCGACTTACAGTTAGTGCATGCATTTTTATTTTTTTTCATACCCCCCGTGGGAAACGAACCCACAACTATGAACTGAGCTACATCCCCTGCCGGCCATTACCTCCCCTACCCTAGACGACGCTGGGCCAATTGTGCGCCGCCCCATGGGTCTCCCGGTCGCGGCCGGCTACGTCAACCATTTCGTATGATATGTTACGATATGTTATTTGTAAGTGCTTATGATCCCGGACTGCAACTTTAAGTCTGGGACTTAATATTTTCCCAAAGTTACTAAAATGACAAAAGATTTGTCATCATCATCATGATGTCTCACCATGGCAAAGCCAACATCGGCCTTCTTCAAGGCAGGTCCATCGTTTGTCCCGTCCCCTGTCACAGCCACTACCTGCCGCTGCTCCAGTACGGTGCTGTCTATGATGCCTGCAGGGAGATTAAGGTCTCATTGGAAATGCTGTAGCTGCATGGTTTACAAACTGTTTACAAAAGAGTACTGTAGCTTTGAGTGTAGAATCTCTGACCCACCTTTGACCAGTGTATGTTTGTCTGTAGGTGAGGACCTGGCCAGAACTCTCAGTTTGGGCCAAACCTTATCAATGCGCTCCTGCTCAACCTGTAAGAAAGAAAGATTGGATATACACAGAAAATGTTGAGTCACGTAACACTATGTAACACAAGCTAAGGAACTGAATCAGGGCACTTCTATTTTTTGTCAGTAAAAGAGTGTTAAACAGTTCATGAATGATGAATTCTACCTCTCCTTTCTCATTTCTGATTCGTCGGTTGAATTCCTTCCCGTCTATACACAGGAAGTCATCCCCTGGCTGGATGATGCCACACTTGGCAGCGATGGCGCGCGCTGTGTTGATGTTGTCACCTGTCACCATGCGCACCGTGATCCCTGCTCGCTGGCATTTCTTGATAGCATCTGGGACCTGGTTAGAAAAGACACCTGGGTTTTGATAAAGCCTTGGCACCTCCTCTTACTTGCTAATGTGCATGAAACTACAGCTTTAATCACTGAATATTTACTACAATTATAACAATACCTATAATCTCGGAAACGCAGAACTAAAACCTTTTTTAATTGCTTCGGACACTCGATTCTGTTCTGGGGGCAGATGTGTTACTAGAACGAGGAGCGAAAGCAGGGCGGTAGCTCCACCCCCCTCTCTCTGTATGCTTTGGGCAAGTCTATGGTCCAAATGTCCGCTCCCCTTCCCAGTCTGTTGACAGATGCTACGATACCATTTATGTTATGTGTGAGATTACAATGCCTATACCTAACTATACCTTTACCTGCAGTATAACAATACCCGTTGTGTCATCCAACTGTTCCAGCCCTTCCATAGGTGCATGGGTCTCCCCACTCTAATCCTATGTATTAATAAATTCATATCTATCTGACTTATTTAGACATATATCTGCAGAATAACCCACTTGAAATGAAGAGCAAGAAACAGGCAATTGTCATCCCTGTGGAAAAACTCCACTCCAAATCTCTACCTACATCTGTAAACAACTGCACCGCAATAGAGAGTCCCTCTGCGTAAGGTCTTGGTTACCTCTGGGCGGACAGGGTCCTCGATGCCCACCACGGTGATACAGATGAGGTCGCTGACGATGCCTGCCTCGTCCTCCCAGTCGGGCTCAGGGCTGGCCGGCAAGTCCTTGTAGGCCACGCAGATGGTGCGCAGGCCGTCGCAGGCCATGGGCTCGATCACCTTCTTCACCATCTCGTCCCTGTCCCGCGGGCGGAAACCCCGCGGATCTCCACCGCCAGCCATGATAGAGGAGCACCTGACAGACAGAGAGTCAGAACTATGGTTGCAAAGCTACAGGTAATTACCGGAAATGTATACTTGAATAACTTTTTTTTATTTTTTATCTGTGTCCATATTTTTTATATCTGTGTCCATATTGCCCATGAGCTTCTAGTGAATAGACCATATGATAGACCAAATGGTTCAAGAGAAAATAGCCGATTTAATGAAAAAACAAACATCTAATCAACAATAGCATTATTTTAAATTAACTATTCAACACCTCCAACTATTAATTTTTTTCAGAACTACCACCAGTTTGGCACCACAACATTTACAACAAAGACATATTGACATTGTGAAAAATATATATATAAAGAATATTTTATGTTGGCATGGCCCAGGATTAAACACCAATGGTATTCACTAAATTGATGGTTTATACTTAGGATGTTTTACAGCTTTGTCATTCTATTTCTAATTTGATTTAAAATCATATTTTTTGATTATGTTATATATTGTACATATGATAAGGCCACACAGAGGGCAGAGATAATTACAGACACCTGTGATCATCTGAAGTACCCAAAAAGGCCACGAGATGTCCAGTGATAAATTCCTTAAAATCCTTGAAAGTTACCAAAATTGTGTTAGATACTGCTACTTTCCAGTAATATACCCTTCCTTTGCTACCCTAGTCAGGACACAAGTCAGATGTTCTGTATGTTAGGGCACAATATTAATGTTAGTTGTTTTGTTTTGTTCATCAATCCTCATTCAAGGCTCACTTTATCTTGAGGCCACCACCACCTCATTCTCTATCAAACCTGTAGCCTCAAATCAAATCCAACTTTATTTGAAAAGCGTGATTAACAGAAAAATGACTTTTCCGACTTCTTCAGCTTCGGAGTCAGACTTACTTCTTGAGCAGGATCTCAGAGGCCCCCTTGCTGTAGAGGCGGAAGGATCCATCGGGCAGCTGCACCACTGTGCTCATGGACTTGCGCACCGAGTTGAAGGTGTAGACCTTGTAGAGCTTCTCCTCAGGGATCTGTTCCCTCACGGGGGCATAGTCCCTTTTCAGGTCCAGGACGAAGCCAAGTAGGGCACATTCTGTCTTGTTGCCCACCTGCTTGGGTAGGCCTCCCTCCTTATCTGGGGGCTAAGGGATAAAATATGAAGTTACCATTCCCCCCCCGCTCAATAGATGTGGCTGTAAATAACAGACTGGGCAAAATGAGTCAAAGACAAGAAGGAAAAGAAAAGGTAAGGCGATATAATTTGTATGTAAATGTGTATGTAAATATGTAAATTCTGAATTCTATGAATTGTTTTAGCTACTGTATGTCGTGCTGACATGAACAAAATGAGTTTCCATCCAAATGGCCAATAAATATGTAAATATCCAACTAAACTACACTGGATAAACAGAAAAAATCTAGCTGTGTCCCGTTAGCACTGCAGACATATGTAGGAGCATTCAACAGTGTGCAGGTATCTACAGTATCTGTCTTTCATAATCCACCCTCTCACCATAATCTTTGAGGTGTAGGCGCTGTTGACAGCTATGGCGTTTACGAGCGTGTCCAGCACCATAGGATTCATCTGGTCAGGGTGTGGGACCATGTGGAAGTGCTGGTCGCCCGCGTAGGCCTGCACCACGGTCATGCGGTTGGTAGTGAGGGTGCCCGTCTTGTCAGAGCAGATGGCTGTGGCATTGCCCATGGTCTCACAGGCATCCAGGTGGCGCACCAAGTTATTGTCCTTCATCATTTTCTATAGGGAAGGAGGAGGAAACAGACGGAGAGGAATCTTACTGTTAGGCCTACACCTGAGAAACTACAATACAATTCAGCTGCATGCACAATATATAGTGTAATCGTGCCTTGATTTTGCCACATGGAGGATACTCGAGCAAAAATGTGATTTAACATGATTGTCACATAATGTCTGCAGCAACACACACACACACACACACACACACACACACACACACACACACACACACACACACACACACACACACACACACACACACACACACACACACAGCTTATTCCCCTCACCTTGACAGAGTAGGCCAGTGATATAGTGACAGCCAGCGGCAGCCCTTCAGGCACAGCCACCACCAGCACTGTGACGCCGATGATGAAGAACTTGACAAAGTACTGCACATAGACGGGGGTACACTCAGTGAGCCACTCCCGGCCCTGAACCACAAAGGTCTCGATCACAAAGTACATCACCAGGATGATCACTGTGATGGCTGACATGACCAGACCTGCGAAAGCGGACAGACAGACACTCAGACACGACCATTTAGACATGGCCCTGTGTAGCTCAGTTGGTAGCTCAGTTGGTAGAGCATGGTGTTTGCAACGCCAGGGTTGTGGGTTCGAGTCCCACGGGGGGCCAGTATGGAAAAAAATTAATGTATGCACTCACTAACTGTAAGTCACTCTGGATAAGAGCGTCTGCTAAATGACTAAAATTTTTTAAAAAATGGCTCCTTAGTTCAAAGGAAAATGTGAAGAGCTTGTCAGCAGTGTATACCTTGTGTATTCACAGGTCAAGTCAAAGTGAACAAGCAGGCCAGCAGAAAAGAGATGCTGAATGCTTTAGTCAGCCCTCACCTGCCTTCCCGATCTGCACGGCCAGTTTAGTGAGTTTGCCCTGGAGCACAGACTTCTCTTTTTTAGGCACGTTGCCCTTTTTCTTCTCCGCTTCCACCTCCCCTCCTTCAGCGCTCTTCAGGGGCTGCATCTCCATGGCAACAGCCTCATCCTGTTTCTTGGCTAAGGTTGGGGGTTGTCACAAAGTTAGGGAGTGGTTAGGACGGTTAGAGAAAAGACTAAAGGTGTGGTGAGCGTTGCGGCACAAAATGGCTGCCGTGCTTCCCCCAGGTTGGTGCTACAGTATGCAACTGTAACATGGAGTGCTTCCTATAGGATGTAAAGCCCTTTGAGACCTAATAGAAAGCGCTGTATACATACAATCCATTATTATAACATTTACAGGTGCAGGTAAGATGTTTTCAACATAAATCAAGAGATTGCTTCCATCTTATTTGAGAAGTAAAAATGTTCTATATAAATATTTGGTATAAATTATTACCTCATACCATCAGTTGTTCGTATAGTTCCCCAAACTATTTATATATGGCAGCCTATTTGAAATGAGGGATGATTAATCTGCCTTGAAATCCCACTGTTTCTTACCTTTGTTCTGATTGTTTTCCAATGTCCCATCTTGCTTACCTGCGATTGAGTGAGAGAGAGATAAATATCTAGACTGATACAGCTGAATGTGACAGACATAATGCTGCATGGGAGGCAAACATTGCTCCCATTTTAACCCCCCGAAAGAAGTAAAAATCGAATGGGAAAATGAATAGACAAAATGAAAGTGACAGAAACATGTGAAGAAATCGCAATGACATATCAACATGTTAAACATACTTTTCAAAATATGTTTACAGTTTGTACTTTTTTTCCAATTACGTTAGGGGCCCACAATTTCCCATGGAAGTCCCATGAAATATCTCTAGCAAATCCCTTCATCAATCTAACTAGTCTAATAGGGGAAACACCTACCATTCGTGATGCTGATCTGTTTTGCTTCGACTGCAGGGGTATTATTGCCCTCTGACGGGATAGTGGTTTGGGATTTGAGATAGGGACAGGGACAATAAGAGATCTTATCAAATTAAGAGACAAAAACAATCAAATCACAAAAAAGGATGGGCAACAGAAACAACAGAAAAAAGGAATGGATCAAAATGAATGAATGAGACCTCAGGAGCAGTAAATAAGTCAACCATTGCATCATATCTTTCTGTGGTCTACATTGTGAAGCTTGGTCCTTACCAGAGGCTTCCCTGTCTGTGTAACCCCATCTCCTTCTTGCTCCCTCTCTTTCCATTCAATTATTGATCGCTCTGCAGACTGCTATGCTTTTACTGGATATAATTATTAAACAGCTAGCTAGCTACCGCTCTCTTCATATCAAGGAGAGGGAGACAGGGAGGAAAGTCTCTGCCCATGTACTGTAAATGTACGCTGTACAGCTCAGAGACGCTCTGCTCTCTCTTTCTCAGCAGAAGTAACTTCAGGTCTTGAATGACTCACAGCTAAACGGAGGATCATTTCAACACACCTATTGAAAATGCCAATGCATGATTTATTTTCTTTTGTATTTATTTATTTGATACTTATACATGTCTGTCTTTGTATATACAGTATAAGAAACAGAGATTGTAAGTCAATCATACGTAAATACAGCCATGTACAGTATTTATCCATATTAAGCATCCCTGCTATATGTACTGAGATTCAAATGTAGGCTACTATATTTGCTTTTATACCAATGATACCAACGTCTTAAGGTCTTTACAACTTAAGCTTGTCTTATTATCTTACCTTTCTTGTCTTTCTTCTCCTCCTCCCCCTCCCCCTCTCCAGCCCCCAGTAGAGTGAAGATGATTCCAGTTTGAGAGTTGATCCCCACAGCAGTAACCAGCATCTTTCCAGAGCCTTCCATCACATGAGTTCCTAAGGGGACACAAAGATTACATTCATAAATAGGCATGGAAATAACTCACAGTTATCAACACTATATTAAACAGAGTACCTTTATTTATATGGCACCTCAAACAGAAGAGAAAATGTCCATTAATAATGTTTGCAAAGATATGGTGTTCAAAGATTGTTATTGCAGAAAAATCATGTTTTCAAAAGTGTTTATTTCTATGATGTATACTGAACAAAAATATAAACGCAACATGCAACAATTTCAAAGATTTTACTGAGTTACAGTTCATATGAGGAAATCAGTCAATTGAAATAAATTAATTAGGCCCTAATCTATGGATTTCACATGACTGGGAATACAGATATGCATCTGTTGGTCACAGATACCTTCAAAAAAATGGGCCTCACATTGGGCCTCAGGATCTAGTCACGGTATTTCTGTGCATACCATAAGCCTACCACCACCATGGGGCACTGTTCACAACGTTGACATCAGCAAACCGCTCGCCCACACGACGCCATGGTCTGCGGTTGTGAGACCGGTTAGACGTACAGTGCCTTCAGAAAGTATTCACACTCATTGACTTTTTCCACATTTTGTTGTGTTACAGCCTGAATTTAAAATGGATTAAATTTAGAATTAGTGTCACTGGCCTGCACACAATACCCCATAATGTCAAAGTGGAATGATGTTTTTCAAATGTTTTAATTAATTAAAAATGAAAATCTAAAATGTCTTGAGTCAATAAGTATTCATCCCATTTGTTATGGCAAGCCTAAATAAGTTCAGGAGTAAAAATATGCTTAACAAGTCACATAATAAGTTGCATGGACTCACTCTGTGTGCAATAGTAGTGTTTAACAATATTTTTGAATGACTACCTCATCTCTGTACCCCACACATACAATTATCTGTAAGGTCCCTCAGTCGAGCAGTGAACTTCAAACACAAAGACCAGGGAGGTTTTCCAATGCCTCGCAAAGAAGGGCACCTATTGATGGATGAGTAAAAGAAAAAGAAGCTGATATTGAATATCCCTTTGAGCATGGTGAAGTTATTAATTACACTTTGGATGCTGTATCAATACACCGAGTCACTACAAAAACACAGGCTCAGTGATTTCACTATGAGGCCAATGGTGACTTTAAAACAGTTACAGAGTTTAATGGCTGCGATAGGAGAAAACGGAGGATTGATCAACAACATTATAGTTACTCCACAATACTAACCTAATTGACCGAATGAAAAGAAGGAAGCCTGTACAGAAGAAAATTATTCCAAAACATGCATCCTGTTTGCAACAAGGCACTAAAGTAATACTGCACATATGGCAAAGCCATGACTACAAAGTGTTATGTTGGGGACAAATCCAATACAACACATTACTGAGTACCACTCGCCATATTTTCAAGCTTAGTGGGGGCTGCATCATGTTTTGGGTATGCTTGTAATCGTTAAGGACAGGCAGAATCCTAGAGGAAAACCTGGTTCAGTATGCTTTCCACCAGACACTGGAAGATGAATTCACCTTTCAGCAGGACAATAACCTAAAACACAAGGCCAAATATACACTAGAGTTGCTTACCAAGATGACATTTAATGTTTCTGAGTGGCCTAGTTAAAGTTTGACTTAAATCGGCTTGAAAATCTATGGCAAGACTTGAAAATGTCAGTCTAGCAATGATCAACAACCAACTTGCCAGAGCTTGAAGAATTAAAAAAATTATAATGTGCAAATATTGTACAATCCGGGTGTGCAAAGCTCTTAGAGACTTACCCAGAAAGACTCACATCTGTAATCACTACCAAAGGTGAATCTAACATGTATTGACTCAGGGGTGTGAATACTTATGTAAATGAGATGTTTCTGTATTTCATTTTCAATAAATGTGCAAACATTTCTAAAAACATGTTTTCACTTTGTCATTATGGGGTATTGTGTGTAGATGGGTGAGAAAAACAATATATTTAATCCATTTTGAATTCAAGCTGTAACACAACAAAATGTGGAATAAGTCAAGGGGTATGAATAATGTCTGAAGGCACTGTACTGCCAAATTCTCAAAAACAACGTTGGAGGCGGCTTATGGTAGAGAAATTAACATTCAGTTCTCTGGCAACAGCTCTGGTGGACATTCCTGCAGTCAGCATGCCAATTGCACGCTCCCTCAAAACATGAGACATCCGTGGCGTGTTGTGTGACAAAACTGCAAATTTTAGAGTGGCCTTTTTTTTGTCCCTAGCACAAGGGGCACCTGTGTAATGATCATGCTGTTTAATCAGCTTCTTGATATGCCACACCTGTCAGGTGGATGGATTATCTTGGCAAAAGAGAAATGCTCACTAACAGGGATGTAAACAAATTTGTGCAAACATTTTGAGAGAAATAAGGTTTTTGTGCATATGGAAAATTCCTGGGATCTTTTATTTCAGCTCATGAAACATGGGACCAACACTTTACATGTTGCGTTTATATTTTTGTTCAGTGTAGATATAGTGGACGGCTAAGTTTACATTACACAATGACGTCATCTTCCCTAAGACCTAAAAGCCAAATCTCATTCCTGGAGTGACTAGCTAGCTTTCTTGCTCTAGAGTTTTGCATGGTTGGCTTGAGTGAGGTGTGCCATTGGGAACGCAGATTCAAATCCAGGGTCAATGCAGAATTACACTCACCAATCTGAAACTACTGTAGTTTGTCTTTTTTAATCACTTTCTAAGGTCACTTTCCTCTGTATTTCCTACTGACCGGTGATCTAATTACTTTTGTACAGCAGAGCTTCATTATGTTCCCATTAATTAAACTACTCTATCACAAGAGACCAGGGATTGTTCAATAACCAGGGAGTGGAATAGCTCTCTGTGAGAAAGAACAATCAGTAATAGTGCAGAATACTGCTAAATATGTTTGATGTTTGTTATTGCTTAAATATGCAATGGCTTGGGACTGTGATTAATATGTGCACTAAACCACAGCATGTAGATGGTCAGACCAAGTAAAGTGAATGTATTTAAACTGGAACTGATCAATTCCCCTGCATTTACAGAGTTTGCATTCATCCAGTGTGCTGTGGCCCAAACATCAAGTGAGGTATGTAAGCGTGACAGGTACATACTGGAAAAAAACATCAATGATAAGAAAATGGAATTGTGTACAGTGGGGGGAAAAAGTCTTTAGTCAGCCACCAATTGTGCAAGTTCTCCCACTTAAAAAGATGAAAGAGGCCTGTAATTTTCATCATAGGTACACGTCAACTATGACAGACAAAATGAGGAAAAAAAATGCAGAAAATCACATTGTAGGATTTTTTATGAATTTATTTGCAAATTATGGTGGAAAATAAGTATTTGGTCAATAACAAAAGTTTCTCAATACTTTGTTATATACCCTTTGTTGGCAATGACACAGGTCAAACGTTTTCTGTAAGTCTTCACAAGGTTTTCACACACTGTTGCTGGTATTTTGGCCCATTCCTCCATGCAGATCTCCTCTAGAGCAGTGATGTTTTGGGGCTGTCGCTGGGCAACACGGACTTTCAACTCCCTCCAAAGATTTTCTATGGGGTTGAGATCTGGAGACTGGCTAGGCCACTCCAGGACCTTGAAATGCTTCTTACGAAGCCACTCCTTCGTTGCCGTGGCGGTGTGTTTGGGATCATTGTCATGCTGAAAGACCCAGCCATATTTCATCTTCAATGCCCTTGCTGATGGAAGGAGGTTTTCACTCAAAATCTCACGATACATGGCCCCATTCATTCTTTCCTTTACAAGGATCAGTCGTCCTGGTCCCTTTGCAGAAAAACAGCCCCAAAGCATGATGTTTCCACCCCCATGCTTCACAGTAGGTATGGTGTTCTTTGGATGCAACTCAGCATTCTTTGTCCTCTAAACACGACGAGTTGAGTTTTTACCAAAAGTTCTATTTTGGTTTCATCTGACCATATGACATTCTCCCAATCCTCTTCTGGATCATCCAAATGCACTCTAGCAAACTTCAGACGGGCCTGGACATGTACTGGCTTAAGCAGGGGGACACGTCTGGCACTGCAGGATTTGAGTCCCTGGCGGCGTAGTGTGTTACTGATGGTAGGCTTTGTTACTTTGGTCCCAGCTCTCTGCAGGTCATTCACTAGGTCCCCCCGTGTGGTTCTGGGATTTTTGCTCACCGTTCTTGTGATCATTTTGACCCCACGGGGTGAGATCTTGCGTGGAGCCCCAGATCGAGGGAGATTATCAGTGGTCTTGTATGTCTTCCATTTCCTAATAATTGCTCCCACAGTTGATTTCTTCAAACCAAGCTGCTTACCTATTGCAGATTCAGTCTTCCCAGCCTGGTGCAGGTCTACAATTTTGTTTCTGGTGTCCTTTGACAGCTCTTTGGTCTTGGCCATAGTGGAGTTTGGAGTGTGACTGTTTGAGGTTGTGGACAGGTGTCTTTTATACTGATAACAAGTTCAAACAGGTGCCATTAATACAGGTAACGATTGGAGGACAGAGGAGCCTCTTAAAGAAGAAGTTACAGGTCTGTGAGAGCCAGAAATCTTGCTTGTTTGTAGGTGACCAAATACTTATTTTCCACCATAATTTGCAAATAAATTCATTAAAAATCCTACAATGTGATTTTCTGGAATTTCTTTTCTCAATTTGTCTGTCATAGTTGACGTGTACCTATGATGAAAATTACAGGCCTCTCTCATCTTTTTAAGTGGGAGAACTTGCACAATTGGTGGCTGACTAAATACTTTTTTCCCCCACTGTATATTGCTTGATGAAATAACTGACCAATTGTATCATACATATTTCTAAACCTGCATCTGAATACTTTCAATACTTGTTCTTCTGCGCCATCACAGCAATGTGGATGAGGCTGCTACACCATGATCACAATAGCATGCTCTTCTTTTAGATCTCTGCATAGGCCTAGCCAGTCAGTGGACCTATGGAGTTAGTAGCAGAGTCCAGTTCCGAGTATCATTATTGGGAAAAGGATGAGAGAGGGTGTCCTGTGGGTCTAATGGATCCATGACCCAGTGCTCAGGAAGCTGACCAGAGGCTACAATCCGATTAGCCTTGTCAGGCTCCAGGGAACAGGGAGGATTCACTCTCTTACTGGGAGAGGCAATGAGATTTCTCCTCTCGGCATTGCAGCTAGCATACTGACACATTAGACAGGCCATTCACTCAGGCAGCTCATCAGTCAGAAAAAAAAGTACACGCATAAGAACGCACTTAGAACACACACACACCGCACAGAGGCAAACACCCCTAGCATGGCCTCTGTCTCCCGACTGTAACATGACTACTGTATTATATGCAAACAACTCACCAGACAGCAACATAGGGTCCTTGTCAACAGACTTTTTTACATGGTCAGACTCTCCTGTCAGCGAGCTCTCATCGATCTTCAGGTCGTTTCCCTGTATCAGTATCCCATCAGCAGGCAGGAGATCGCCTGTGTAGGAGCAGGAGCAGGAGGAGACATGGGACCAGAGACTTATAAGGATCTATACGGAATTATAAAGATCCAAACATAGTTATAACTGCTTAATAAAAGTCTACACAATACCAGATATGTTTAATGTATTATGTGGTTGCTGTTATAAGGACCAAGTGAGTTGTTATGAAAGTTTAATTCTTAATAGACCTTTTGTAAGATAGAAGCAACTACAAATGCATTTTACACAGGTAGCTACGTAGATAGTCTAACAAGGTATAATACATCAGGTGACCTTTCCTGAGCCTGGACTGACCATATTTGATTTGGGCCACGTCCCCAACCACCATTTCGGCCACGGGGATCTGGATGACGGTACCGTTCCGCACCACGGCGAATCGCTGCTCCTGCTCGATGCGGCTCTGCAGCCCCCGGAACTGTTTCTCCTTGCTCCAGTCATTGAAGGCCGTCACCAGCACCACACAGACTACAGACAGCAAGATGGCTGCGCCCTCGATCCAGCCAGCCTCCGCCTCGCCCTCGTCCTCCGCACCGGACGCCACGTTCCCACACGCTGCAGAGAGAGAGGGAGAGAGAGAAATAGAAAGAAAGATGACAGAGAGAGAGAGAAAGAAAGAGACGGCAGAGATAGAGAGAGAAAGAGAGGGGGCAGTAAAATTAGGGAAGATAGAACTCTGCTCATCTGATGAGTTACCTTAACTGATAGAACTGAAAACTTGTGTTTTGTATTTGTTTTTATTACGGATCCCCATTAGTGGCTGCCAAGGCAGCAGCTACTCTTCCTGGGGTCCAATCACAATACAAAATCAATAATACAGCAAAATAACAATATTAAAATGTGTGTGTGTAGAGTGCGTGTTAGCATGTGTTTGCAAATGCTGTGTGTGTGTGTGTGTCTCTTCACAGTCCGAGCTGTTCCATAAAGTGTAGTTGTATCTGTTTTTTAAATCTGATTTTACTGATTGACTGAGTTACATGATGTGGAATAGAGTTCCATTTAGTCATGGCTCTATGTAGTACTGTGCATTTCCCGTAGTCTGTTCTGGACTTGGGGACTGTGAAGAGACCTCTCCGGGTGGTGTTAGCTCCCAGAGGTAATGCCTAGGCATTAGCTCAGAGGGCTAATGCTTTCTTAAGGCATGCGGAAGGCCCAAGTTCGATACCTGGACAGTCAGTCACACCTACCTTCGCTCTCCTCTCCGGGTGGTTGGTAGAAGGACAGTGCGAGGGAGATGATGGCAGCTATCTCCAGGATGATGAGAGTGACATCCTGTAGGGCCTCCCAGACCAGCTCCAGGAACGACTTGGCCTTCTTAGGAGGGATAAAGTTCTGGCCAAACACCAGGCCACGCTTCTCCAGGTCTGACGGGTTGTCCGATAGGCCTAGAGAGGAGAGGGAATACTGCTACTGAACATGGTGCATGGCATCCCTTCATTTACCTCACTGGATTTTATGTAAAACGCTACTAGAGGGCATTAGAGTCTTGCGTGAATTCAGTAGGTAAGGGGGTAGTTCTGTCAGGATGCCTACATAAGACTAAACATTTGTCAAATTGCAGGTCTCTGCCTTGAGTTTCAGTGCATCATGCTTCACAAAGTCAGTGTGTAACACTTCATGATAGGTTCATATTAGAAACTGGCCTTGTGAAATACTGTTGTCATAAACAGTCATTACATTAATAATAATAATATAATATGCCATTTAGCAGACTCTTTTATCCAAAGCGACTTACAGTCATGTGTGCATACATTTTTACGTATGGGTAGTCCCGGGGATCGAACCCACTACCCTGGCGTTACAAGCGCCATGCTCTACCAATTGAGCTACAGAGGACCACATTACATTGGACGTGGTCATAATACTTGAGATCATGACAGTTTAGGCCATGTTTCTTATAGCCTTGTGTAGGCATTATGACAGAGCATTCAAATAAATTGCTATCACAATGTCTACATTAGAGCAGACAGAACACAGCCTAAGGCATCATACAATTATTTATGTAAATGTACATTTCAATAGACTCACTCGCTCACATGAATCCTATGACAGACATATAAATGTTTGAGTGCTGGGTGCTCTCTTGGTGAAGTGAGATAGATGGGGTGGGAACAGCACAGATGGCTAAGTCAGTGTGTCTGCTTCTCTGTGGGGTGTGTGCTCTGGCAAGCACACTCCTCATGTCCTCCCCTGCCAAACGTCACCTGCTGCTACTGGCAACCCAGTCATCACTCTCTCTGTATCTCTTTCTCTCCCTCTCTCTTTATCTGTTTCTTTTTCACACAATCCCATTTCGTGGTGTAGTCAAAATGTAGTCGCACTATAACCAGAGCTAGGCCTGCACTGCACACAGCACTCCATTTGACCTTGACCAAGTTCAGAAATTGTGTGAAACAGTCTGATGATAAAAAGACACGTGAGTAGGAACATCTCAGGTTGAGGAGATATGCACATTTTAATTCATCTGAAAGGAACCTATTTGTGAAAATACACCTTTTACTAATTCAGACAATATTCTTACCGTTTCTATGGTAATGAAAGGTTCATGAACAAATCCTCTTGATCTCCCTAACAAGATGGTGCCGACAGACACGATCGCTCTGTTTCTAGCTCCTATCCAACTTTGCAGTATTCACTATAGTTTTTTGTGTGTAATTTCTTATATTATTTGCTCAGAACGTTTATTTTATTATTACCTACACCTGGAAAGAACTTTTGGATATTAGATGTACACTACCTTTCAAAAGTTTGGGGTCACTTAGAAATGTCCTTGATTTCTAAAGAAATGTCCATTAAAATAACATCAAATTGATTAGAAATACAGTGTAGACATTGTTAATGTTGTAAATGGCTATTGTAGCTGGAAACGGCTGATTATTAATGGAATATCTACATAGGCGTAAAGAGGCCCATTATCAGCAACCATCAGTCCTGTGTTCCAATGGCACGTTGTGTTTGCTAAATCAAATGTATCATTTTAAAAGGCTAATTGATCATTAGAAAACCCTTTTGTAATTATGTTAGCACAGCTGAAAACTGTTGTGCTGATTAAAGAAGCAATAAAACTGGCTTTCTTGAGACTAGTTGAGTATGTGGAGCATCGGCAATTGTGGGTTTGTTTACAGGATCAAAATGGCCAGAAACAAATAACTTTTTTCTGAAACTCGTCAGTCTATTCTTGTTCTGAGAAATGAAGGCTATACCATGCAAGAAATTGCCAAGAAACTGAAGATCTCGTACAACGCTGTGTACTACTCCCTTCACAGAACAGCGCAAACTGGCTCTAACCAGAATAGAAAGAGGAGTGGGAGGCCCCGGTGCACAACTGAGCAAGAGGACAAATACATTAGAGTGTCTAGTTTGAGAAACAGACGCCTCACAGGTCCTCAACTGGCAGCTTCATTAAATAGTACCCGCAAAACACCAGTCTCAACGTCAACAGTGAAGAGGCGACTCCGGGATGCTGACCTAGACAGGGTTGCAAAGAATGTGTCCCTGGTTCGCAAGGTACTGGTCCGACTGCTGGAAAATTATCTTTATGCCTAAGGCAGAGAAGTGTGAGTTTTTCCAGCAGTCAGTCTCCTTCCTTGGATATCGCATTACCACCACAGGTGTGGAGATGGAGGGAGACCGCATTGCAGCCGTGCGTAATTGGCCGACTCCAACCACAGTAAAGGAGGTGCAGCGCTTCCTTGGCTTTGCCAACTACTATCGAAGGTTTATTCGGGGCTTTGGCAAGGTCGCAGCTCCCATTATCTCCTTGTTGAAGGGTGGGCTGTCCTGGCTCCGCTGGTCTGCTGAGGCTGATTTGGCCTTCAGTAGATTGCAGGGTTTGTTCACCTCAGCCCCGGTACTGGCTCACCCCGATCCATCACTACCGTTCGTAGTGGAGGTGGATGCGTCCGAGGTAGGGATAGGAGCTGTCTTATCCCAACGCTCGGGCACGCCACCCAAGCTCCGCCCCTGTGCCTTCTTCTCTAAGAAGCTCAGCTTGGCGGAGCAGAACTACGGCGTTGGTGATCGGGAGCTGCTGGCTGTTGTCCGAGCTTTGACGGTGTGGAGACATTGCCTCGAAGGGGCGAAACACCCTTTCCTCGTCTGGACAGACCACGAGTACATTCGGGCAGCAAGGAGGCTGAATCCTCGCCAGGCCAGGTGGGCCCTCTTCTTTACCCGGTTTGATTTCACACTCTCATACATTCCGGGTACGAAGGACGTGAAGGCAGACGCACTGTCTCGGCTGTATGACACAGAGGAGAGGCCCAGAGACAACACCCCCATACTCCCGGCCTCATCTATTGTGGCGCCGGTAGTATGGGCGATGGACGCAGATATAGCACAGGCATTACGCACAGATTCATCTCCACCGCAGTGTCCAGCTGGGCTGCAGTATGTGCCTGTGCTTATCCGTGATCGTCTGATCTACTGGGCACACACGTCACCCTCCTCTGGTATCGGTCGTACAATGCGTTGCCTGACCGAGAAGTACTGGTGGCCTACCTTGGCTAAGGACGTGAGGGTGTATCTTTCCTCATGCTCAGTGTGCGCCCAGAGTAAGGCACCTAGGCACCTCCCAGCGGGTAAGCTACAACCTTTACCAGTTCCACAACGACCATGGTCTCATCTGAGTATTGATTTTCTCACTGATCTTCCCCTCTCCCAAGGTAACACCACTATCCTGCCGCCTCCTTCCTCTTCCCGGTCTCCCCACGGCCCTACAAACTGCGGAGGCTCTGTTTACTCACGTCTTCCGGCACTACGGGGTACCAGAGGATATAGTGTCCGACCGAGGTCCCCAGTTCACGTCTAGAGTCTGGAAGGCGTTCATGGAACGTCTGAGGGTCTTGGTCAGCCTGACCTCTGGATTTCACCCCGAGAGTAATGGGCAGGTGGAAAGGGTGAATCAAGATGTGGGTAGGTTCCTGCGGACCTACTGTCAGGACCGGCCGGGGGAGTGGTCGGTGTTCCTGCCACGGGCAGAATATGCTCAGAACTCTCTGCCACTCCTCCACTAACCTAACACCCTTCCAATGTGTTTTGGGTTACCAACCGGTCCTGGCACCATGGCACCAGAGCCAGACCGAGGCTCCTGCGGTGGATGACTGGTTTCGGCACGCAGAGGAGACTTGGGACGCTGCCCACATTCGCCTCCAGCGCGCCGTGCGTCGTCAGAAGGCCAACGCTAACCGCCACCGCAGGGAGGCCCCGGTGTAAGTACCGGGGGATCGGATCTGGCTCCCGACCCGGAATCTGCCCCTCCGCCTGCCCTGCCGGAAGCTGAGCCCGCGGTTTGTGGGGCCGTTTAAAGTCCTGAGGAGAATAAACGAGGTGACATTACTGTATTAACCCCTCGTTTCATGTGTCTCTCCTCAGGCCGGTGGTAGCTGGTCCGCTCCAGGAATCTGAGGTACGGGAGGTTACTCCACCTCCTCTGGACATTGAGGGGGCCCTGGCGTACTCGGTCCGATTCGAGGCGTCGGGTGGGGGGTCTTCAGTATCTCGTGGAGTGGGAGGTGTACGGTCCGGAGGAACGGTGCTGGGTCCCAAGGCGGGACATCCTCGATCTCTCCCTGTTGAGGGATTTCCATCCTGCTGGAGCCGCGCGTCCGTCGGGGAGGGGGGGGGGGGGGGGCGTTCGGCGTTCGTTGTCACCGGAGTACTAGCTACTGCCGATCCCATTCTCATCACCCCACTTGTCATGTCTTGTCAATCACACACACCTGGTGCTCATTCCCCTAATTAGTATGTGTATAAGTGTTCCCTCTGTTCCCCTTGTCTTTGTGAGTGATTGTTTGTTGTGAGAGCGTGTAGCTTGGTTGAGCTACTAGTCACTGTGTTTATGCCAAGGTGGATGTTTTCCCTTGTAATAGTTTAGTTTGACGCTTGGGGCGTTTGATTTATGTAAACAGAATACTCTGGACTTCGGTATCTTACCTCCTGCGCCTGACTCCTTCATTCACACCTCGTCACAGGTAGTGTATATATATTTATAGTCCGGTATCTGACATTGCTCGTTCTGATATTTCTTAATTTCTAAATCTTTCTGGATTATGTGTGTATTGTTTTTTTTATTGCTAGGTATGGCTGCACTGTTGGAGCTACTAAGCATTTCACTGCACCTGCGATTACATCAGAAAATCTGTGTACGTGACAAATAAAATTTGATTTGATTATTGAAACAGCATACATGTATTTTTACTGAATTATAAAAAATCATTTTGTAATCATTATAAAAGTTTGCAGATATTAGAGGTGTGTTGAATTGTAAAAACAGGAATATTGAAAATTGTTCTTAAAAATGCAAATACAAATGAGACTCCTTTGCTCTTTACTTATTAATTTCCACTGATTCAAATTGAAACTGAAATCGACATTAATCGGAAAGTTCCCATTCCATACTCAACAGCATAAGCAAAAATCCCTGTTTAAGATGATATGGTGAAAAACAGTAAGGCACTTGTATAATTGAAGGTCATCTGATTTTTTTTTTTTTATTACATAATTTGAAACTATAATGTTGAACATAAAGCAATTATGCTGAAAACATGAAATGCTCTTATAGGTTTGAGCATCTCTCCTCAGGCCGATTTGATGTTTGCTGCAGGATGAATGAGAGGAGGTGTCTGTCTCTGCCTCACACCCACCAGATTGCTGATTCTTTTGTAGCTTAGCAACGACATGAAAGCATGTTCTGGCAGACTGGGTTGGGAATACAAAAATACAGATAGAAAACCAGGCGGATGAGGACAGTACAAATGATGACATTGAGTAAAGTAGAAACTGTCTATGCAAATGCGATGGCAGTGGTGCTATGGCATACAATATCATCAACTGGTTCTTCATAAAAAAAATCCAGTTGATTTGACCTATTGGTTTCAATTTGATTGGTAAGGTAGACTAATAAGGTGCATATTGTGTTACAAGTGAAGTATGTCACTCTGAGAGTGGTGTGTCTGAGTGAGACTCTCACCATCGGCTGGGGATGTCTTCAGTCTCTGACAGAGGCCCTCTGTGTCCGTGTAGTTCTCCTGAATCTTCTGAATGGCTTCTGCACCCCTCAGCTCCATAAGGTCCCGCAGGTCCTCCAGGGTAGCCCCGAAGTCCCCTGCATGGTTGACCTCCATTCCCCCTCCACTACCTCGCTTCTTGGGTTTGAACTCCACCGAGCTATTGGCTAAGTCCCCCATGATAATGTGTGGTTATAGAAGTGTATTGATTCTTCAAAAAACAATGATTCACTGATGGACTTCTTTAGTGCCTGAGCCAGGGTAGGATGTGGGGTATGCTTGACTATGTGATTTTTAGATTAATGTTCCCCCATGCCACTCCCTCCTCTGCCCCTTCTATGATTCTCCATATCAAGGCATGTGTGGAAGAACATATGGAAATGTTTTTGTCGTGTGATTTGACGGTGGTTTATTCCACCAGAGACCTTAATCTGGTGTGTCTCACAACCACAGAAGAGAAAAGGGCATCAAGCTAAATGATAGGGGGATACCAATCCATAGAGACAGATATTTGTAAGGAGATAAATAAAAAGAAGAGCTCAAGCGTTTGGGGGTAAAGAGTAAGATGCTTCAGAAGGTGGAGTGTTGGATTTACCTAGAGGCTGGAGAAGATGGAGAAAAGGGGTTTTGTAGAGAATATTCTTTCATCATTCAAATTGTGAACATTTGCCAACAGAGAAAAAAAATGATTAGTCCCCTTAAAAGACTATAAACCCATGTCTCAAAATAACTCTCAGATGTAAGGAATTCAGGGTCTTGGCAGGATGTCACTATGCCATGAAAATATGATCTATCATTTGCACCAAAGAGAATTCCTAATGAGCCAATAGGAGTTGCTGGAATCCCACCCCGCTTCACTGGGAGAAGAAACAAACAAAACAAAAAAACAGACACCATAACTTATTTATAAGAGGTCTATTGATTTGGAGTTTATTGATTTAGGAGGTTAAGGCCTCTCTGGCTTGAAACAGCTTAACAGTGGGTTGGCTCTCTGATCAGGGGGACATACATAACCATCCTGAATGCTCATACTAAAAATAGGAGGAGAAAGGCATTGGGATGAAAACCCATGCAAATATACAATATCTTTATAAGACTGATACTGTTATGTATCTATGAGTCAAAGTCACATCGTTGAATTGTGACTTGAAATTGTAATCGTTACAAAGAAATCTTTACATTTCCTTATGATTTTATACTTTATATTCAATGTTTTAAAGGCCTACGCAAATAATCAGATGGTGTGCATGGGATTTGCTTAATATTTTGGCCCTAATGAATTTGACAAGCTTTTAGCCTACTAATGCTACACTATTCTAAACTTTGTATAATTAATTAGCTTTGCATAATATTCTCCTTTCGTCATCATCTTCAAACAGTGAATTGTACTCCCTCGATGCTATTCCACCCATACATGACAAATTAGGCCTACTATATGCGCCCAGGAATCATCAAAATCTCAAGAACATTTTTTAAGGTTAAACACAAACAGTAAACACATTTCCAGAATATATTTGTTCTCACAGTACCGCCTTCTGAACGAGCGTCGTCACGCTCGTATGGAAATAGCCAATCCATGTCTAGAATGGGTTTCACGAAGGCGACGCGCACAGCCATGATGCTCAGCGATCTGGGATACAGAGGATACTCTCTTCCGAGTGATGCGCGGGTAAAAACACCTCCATCGTGGCACGAAGCATTATACTAAGATTTTCTTATATTTCCACAGTATCAAAGAGCGAATGGAAGCATTGTTTTTATATATCATATTTTTTAAATGCATCCCTTTCCCTTGCAACACGGAGCATGTGTTATTCTAGTACATTATCAAAATCCACCGTGCCCTTTACTTGTAACCTTCAGATATCAGTTGTTAACCTTGGTCTGCACAAAAATCTATTTTGTCAGCGATATCCTTCCATTACGATAGAAATGCACACCAAAGCATGGAATTATACACCTTTTCTTAAATTCATATTTTATTTTTAATTTCTAGAGGTGGAAGTGGGTATGATGGGCCTAACATGAATAAGAACACATTTTCGAGGCAACAGCTTTCAGAGGAATTGCAGCACATAGAAAAATACGATTGGAACATATTGCGTTTCTTGATAGTGGGAAAACGATAACATTCTGGCCGCGTGAATGTGCTACATTTAATCTGTGAGCTGGTTTAGGCTACTGCAAGGTTATCACCGGATAGACACCGGCTATGGTTTCTTTGCAGAATAACTCTTCTCTGTGGATTCAGACATAAATCATAGAAGTGACCGGTAGGCCTATACCCTATTCCCAGAATACGCCACATTTTAGATATTCCAGATGCCAGTGCTGCCCTACTAATGAATCATAATCTATTCCTGTTGCCCACAACATTAATGTAGCCTACCTAGATCATTTATAGCATTTCATATTGATAAAGGTAATGTAGCCACTGTATGTTCAGTGTTGGATGCATGAGTAGGCTATATTTTATCTCATGGATTGTCAGTATTATATAGCCTACCAGTCCCATAATATATCAATAGCCTTCTAGCGAGAAAGGTATAATAATAATAATAATAATGATAAAATAAATAAATGGTGCACATCATCGCCATTTTCACAGATCATTCAAATATCACGAGGCATTTTGAGGCAATATTATCCTTAGCCTATCATAATAATACAAAAAACACCATTGAACGGAGTTAAAATACTCACCCGGCCATGTCCAAGGACGTCAACGGGGAGTTTAGAAAAACAGAAAATCCAATGTTCTTCACTTTCAAATTCACTTCAAATCCGACAGAGAAAAAACGTTTGAAGGATGTATACCGACGTGATGTCCCATCTGTTGTTTCTGGTCAGCAGATAAAAATGTAGAGCACAGAATTGTGCAGACGTCTAGGCCTATGTGAAATTCCTCTAATGCTGAAGAAAATTAAATGATGAGGGTAGATATTAGCGTGTTTGCATAAATGAATGGTTATGGACTGCAGGTAGCTATTTGATATTATTAGGCCTACTGTTCTTGTCGTTGTTCCCAATGTTTCTCGTTGCTGTTATTTTTTTTGTCTGATAATACAGCATAAGCTCCAATAGGTGAGCAAGAATTTGGGTCTACATGCTGAAAAGATACCTCGCTTACCGGACTCATCCTACGGTGATGGCAACATTAAAATGGGCTGTTCTATGCGATGGGTAGGAGGGGGAGGGGTGGATGGATGCTGCCACTGCCGAGTTTGATGCTCGTAGCTATCCCTCCTTGCAACCCCTCCCGTTGCTCACCCTGACTGTACAATTAGACAATAATATTGGTACTATATCCCTAGATAGACTGTCTGAGCCTTATTCTAAAATTGCTTAAATTGTTTTTTCCCTCATCAATCTACACACAATACCCCATAAAAACAAAGCAAAAACAGTTTTTTTTTTAATTTTTTTTGCAAATGTATTAAAAATAATAAACGGAAATATTACATTTACATAAGTATTCAGACCCATTACTCAGTAATTTGTTGAAGCACCTTTGGCAGCGATTACAGCCTCGAGTCTTCCTGGGTATAATGCTACAAGCTTGGCACACCTGTATTTGGGGAGTTTCTCCCATTCCTCTCTGCAGATCCTCTCAAGCTCTTTCAGGTTGGATGGGGAGCATTGCTGCACAGCTATGTTCAGGTCTCTCCAGAGATGTTTGATCGGGTTCAAGTCCAGGCTCTGGCTGGGCCATTCAAGGACATTCAGAGACTCGTCCCGAAGCCACTCCTGCGTTGTCTTGGCTGTGTGCTTAGGGTCGTTGTCCTGTTGGAAGGTGAACCTTCGCCCCAGTCTGATGTCCTGAGCGCTCTGGAGCAGGTTTTCATCAAGGATCTATCTGTACTTTGCTCCGTATTTTTTTATTCAACCTTTATTTAACTAGGCAAGTCAGTTAAGAACAAATTCTTATTTACAATGATGGCCTACCAAAAGGCAAAAGGCCTCCTGCGGGGACTGGGGCTGGGATTTAAAATAAAATGAAAATATAGGACAAAACACACATCACGACAAGAGAGACACCACAACACTACATAAAGAGAGACCTAAGACAATAACATAGCATGGCAGCAACACATGACAACACAGCATAGTAGCAACACAACATGACAACAACATGGTAGCAACGCAACATGGCAGCAGCACAACATGGTAGGAGCACAAAACATGGTATAAACATTATTGGGCACAGACAACAGCACAAAGGGCAAGAAGGTAGAGCCAACAATACATCACACGAAGCAGCCACAACTGTCTGTAAGAGTGTCCATGATTGAGTCTTTGAATGAAGAGATGGAGATAAAACTGTCCAGTTTGAGTGTTTTTTGCAGCTCGTTCCAGTCTCTAGCTGCAGCAAACTGAAAACAGGAGCGACCCTGGGATGTGTGTGCTTTGGGGACCTTTAACAGAATGTGACTGGCAGAATGGGTGTTGTATGTGGAGGATGAGGGCTGCAGTAGGTATCTCAGATAAAGGGGAGTGAGGCCTAATAGGGTTTTATAAATAAGCATCAACCAGTGGGTCTTGCGACGGGTATACAGAGATGACCAGTTTACAGAGGAGTATAGAGTGCAGTGATGTGTCCTATAAGGAGCATTGGTGGCAAATCTGATGGCCGAATGGTAAAGAACAATTTGCCTCGATCCTGACTAGTCTCCCAGTCTCTGCCCCTGAAAAACATCCCCACAGCATGATGCTGCCACAACCATGCTTCACCATAGGGATGGTGCCAGGTTTCCTCCAGACGTGACGCCTTGCATTCAGGCCAAAGTGTTAAATCTAACCCAGTCAAATTGGAGCACAACTCATGAGCCCACCTCCTGCACTGCTCACACCTAATCCAGTCCCCACCTGTGACTGAAAAAAAGGGGAGAGATGCCAATTGAAAAGCTCTCTCTTAAAAACGTAGCTAGCTATCTAGGTATATGACATAAAATGCTGTGTAAAATAGCTAAAAGGCTATAAAGAAACATGAACTGTAAAGCTACCAGTCACTAGCGGAAACATTTACAACTGCAATTAAGTTACGTTATCTTTTTATTGTATTTTACCTCAGACGATCTGGTAGTAAGGTTGCTCGCTAGCACTCCTAGTAGCTTATGCTAATTAGTTAGCTGGCTAGCATTTACTGCTAGTGAAGTTCCTAGCTAGCAAGTTAGCATAAACTCGCGCTAACTGGGCTAGTCATTGTCTAAATGACAGGTAGAAACACATTCATAACCATAAAGGGGTAACTAGCTCCCAGGGGCCAGTTATCCCCTAGTAGGGGGGCAAGTTGCCCCCAACACATTCATCCAACATATTACTACTTTACAAAAATATTATGTAAATTTTTCTCTCTAAACAAGTGGATTATTTATCTTAATGCTTTCCTACTTGTATATATATATAGAACAAAAATTATAGATCTAACTTCATTTGTTCATATTTTACAACTTTTTCAAAATTGTAAAAAATTAGTTCAATTTATCACAAAATCGTTTTGTTGAAATACCTCAGAAAGTTGTGATGACACAGAGGTCATTTTTTGTTGAGCAAGAGCAGTGGCAGCCAGGGGAAATAATTTGGTGACATCTTGTGGTCTTAATGTGAATTACGGGTGGGGGAGGGGGGGGTGGGGGGGTGGGGGGGTGCAGTTATCCCCTAGTACCCTACATGTTTTTATTATCTTCATAATAATTAGCTAAGCATTTAGGCTTCAGAACATTATTAATAGACAATCAGAGCATAATAGTGTTACATAGCCTACTAGACATTACAGGTTGTTTCTCTGGTCCCGTTGATATGCACTGATCATTCATCATAATCAGATTTCTCCTGTCCTTCTCCCCAGAACAAGTTGCCTTCTATCTGCAGGGTTAGCTCCAGGTAAATATTGCAATCCTTTAGCCCAGGGGTGTCAAACGTCCGGCCCGCAAACGGGTTTAATCCGGCCCGCGAGATGATTTTGTAAAGTATAAAAATGAGCTGCAATTTTTCAATAAAAGAAACTGCTGTTCCAATTGTGTCCACTGGATAGCGCAATAGCAATTGTGTTAAGCAAGCAAACTGTTTATACCGGGGAAGAGCAAATAGGTCAAGCAAGTGCAGCCAGTCCGGATGAGCTACTTTGTTTTGCCCGCGATATTTATTACGGCTTCTACTTTTAACATTATGTGCTTTGCACCCTCATTGCCCCAATATGTCTCTGTCAAAAAAGAGAAAAGTGGACGCAGAGTGCAGAGTGTTCCAAGAAAAATTGTCATCCTTCTATTTATTCACGGAATTGAATGGGAAAGCTGTATGTTTGGTGTGTTCACAGCATGTTGCAGTGCTGAAAGAATATAACCTTCGTCGCCACTATGTGAGTCTTCATGCCGACAAATATGACAACTTTCAAGGACAGCGGAGAAGAGAGGAGGTGAATGAACTGTTGGCGGGTCTGAAGAAACAGCAGTCTGTGTTTACTCACAGCCGAGACATCAGTGACGCTGCAGTGAAAGCTAGCTACCTCATTGCTAATGAAATCGCAGTGGCTTCAAAACCATTTAGTGAGGGTGAATTTGTAAAAACATGCATGATGAAGGCAGCGGAGATTGTGTGCCCTGAAAAGCACCAGGCTTTTGCAAATATCAGCCTGACAAGAAACACAGTTGCAGACAGGATTTCCGATCTTTCAGTGGATTTGGACAGCCAGTTGAAGCAAAAAGTAAAGTAATTTATTGCGTTTTCGGTTGCAATTGATGAAAGCACGGACATTACAGATGTTGCACAACTGGCCATTTTCATCCGCAGAGTTGATGACACATTGACCGTGGAGTTGGTGCCGATGACAGATGATATTTTCACTGCACTCGTCAGCGCGCTGGACAGGGTCGGAGTGGACTGGTCCCGCGCTGTCAGCCTGGCTACAGATGGTGCGCCCTCAATGATCGGGAAAAAAGCAGGCGTTGTGACAAAGTTCAGAGAGAAAGTGCAATCTGCAAATGGAGGACGTGATTTTTGGACTTTTCACTGTATTTTGCACCAGGAGGCTTTGTGTTGCAAGTCATTAAAGATGGATAACGTCATGAAGGTGGTTATTATTTTTATTATATTATTATTATATTATTATATTATATTATTATTATATTATTATTATTATATTATCCAAACAGTTAATTTCATCCGATCCAGAAGCCTGAATCAACGTCAGTTTGACAGCCTTCTCAGAGAGAAAGACCACATCTATGGCCTGCCATACCACACTGAGGTAAGATGGTTAAGCCGAGGTGCTGTGCTGAGGCGTTTCTTTGATTTTCGAGAAGAAATTGAACAGTTCATGGAAGAAAAGGGCAAACCAGTGTTAGAATTTCATTCCGCAGAATGGATGCAGGACCTTGCATTTATGGTGGATGTTACAGAGCACCTGAATAACTTGAACAAACAGCTGCAAGGGTGCAACAAAGTTGCCACGCAGTATTATGACAGCATACGTTCTTTCAAGTTGAAGCTGTCATTGTGGGAGACGCAACTCGCCGGTGGTGATGCAGCTCACTTCCCCTGTCTGAAAAATGTGTGCGCGACCCAACATGTGGCAGACATGAAGCGGTTCAAAGATAAAATAACGGGACTGTTAAGGGAGTTTGAGCAACGTTTTCAGATTTTTGGTGAACTGGAGAAAGACTTCAACGTTTTTTGTTCGCCATTAACCGTGAATCCCTCTGATCTGCCCGTCAGCATCCAACTTGAAATAATAGACTTGCAGTGTGACTCGGATTTGAAGGGCAAATTTGCTGCAGCTGGCTTGGACACATTTTATCAGAATCTCTTGCCAGGTTACCCCAACTTGACAGCCCTCGCTGCAAAACTGTTGTGCATGTTTGGAACCACATATCTTTGTGAGCAAGTTCTCTGTAATGAGCATAAATAAAACAAAGCTGCGCTCAAGGCTCACGCACAAGCACTTGAATCACATCCTGAAGTTGGCTGCCACTCAGGATGTGACGCCTGATATTGATGCGCTGGTGAAAGCTAAAAGATGCCAGGTATCAGGAGTCAAATAAACTATGCAACCCCACTTAAAGTGCTGCATGAGACACCCTGATATAGTTCTGTGATCTGTGATATACTTCTGTGAATCACTGAGGCATTGTGTGTTTGTGTGTTGTTTGTCCTCAGAATTTCAAATAACTTGAGGTGTTTTATGATTAATAGTGATGTTGTGCTGTTGGACACACTGTCCTCAGGCTCCAGCTTTATGTTTATATGTTTTTATGTTTTTATGTTGATGTGCTATTGTTTTTAATTGATTTTAATTTATTTGTATATTTAACCTATTCTTGACTCTGTGGTTCTTGCACTTGTTTGGGGAACAGGATTTCATTATTTGTATCTACATTTCTGCCTGAGAAATGACACCCTGATATAGTTCTGTGATCTGTGAAACAGTTCTGTGAATCACTGAGGCATTGTGTGTTTGTGTGTTCTTTTTCTTTAGAATTTTCAAATAAACTTGAGGTGTTTTATGATTAATAGTGATGTTGTGCTTGTACTATTTTGGACACACTGTCCTCAGGCTCCAGCTTTATGTTTTATGTTGATAGTATTAAAACAAAGAAAACAATCTGAAGTTGTTGTTTTTAAGTTATATATACCATGATTTTACCGGTCCGGCCCACTTGGGAATAGATTTTCCTCCATGTGGCCCCTGAGCTAAAATGAGTTTGACACCCCTGCTTTAGCCATTCCTGGACCTGTGTCCAAAAACAAGCTACAAATGGACAGTACCAAAACAAATGATCTAATGATTCTGTCTCTTCGCAGCTAAATCTGCAGATCTGGGAAGATTGTATCCCCCATATAAATAACATTCTATTGGTAGCAAGAATTTTATATAATCATTTAAATTGAAAAATTCTACGTTTTGAATCCGGCGTCGTTTTGCGTATCAGTTCATAAACACTATGCCATGGAATCGGTACGTCAAAAATCTCTTCGCAACTATTTTGCAATCTATTTGGGACGGCTGTCAATCCTTTGGTCCTTAAATGAAACTGGTATACTTTTTTATTTATCGCAGTTTTCTTTAACCAATTATGTTCTTTAATGCAAGGCCGATAGACAAGTTCCTTACTTTTTCCCCCTTCCACTGTCATCTTCCATTTTTGTGGTAATGCTGCAATTATTTGGTTGTAATTTTGTGTAGAGCAGACATTTCCATATGTTTTTGTTAGCTGCATGTGCGACATAACTCCACCAGTCCTTCCGATAATATAATTTACGAAGATTATACCTTTTTTAAACATTTTATCAAATATGGTAAAGAACTTGGTCAGCCATGGTCAGCCAGTGCTGTGATAAAATATTGTGTAAGATTATCTGCACATTATGTTTATTAGCTAGCTAGTCAGGCAGTTTTAGTTTAATGATTCCATACATTTTTCAAATTAACTGTCAATATGCCAACATTCCATACAAACAATGCAGTCAATCCACAGCCATACACTGTCTGAAATCAGTTGATGATAGGATTTAGACAAGTTGTAAATGCAACAAGTAGGCTACTGATATTGTATCATATTGTAACACTCACAGCTTTCCAAGAAAACAAACACTGAGACATCTATGGTCTGTTTACATATATTTTAGAGGCTATTTATACAGAACACTGGTAGGCTATAAAACCTGTATAAATGTATTTATAATTATTTGACAATATTTTGGGGCGACAATATTTTATTACACAATTTCAGATAAACAATATCACTTGCCTTACTTTTATTTTCCTGAATAAGTAAAAGCAGGAAATGCATTACCTATTCTCTTACTGCCATTAATTCCAATTAGACTGGTTTGGATTTCCCCTGACCAAAATGGCTGCCATTATCATACCATTCTGGAACTTTGAGGGTTCATGGCATAGCCCCTTTAGTAATTAAATAGGATCTCTATGGTGAAACAATTGTAGTGATTGTGGGTGAGAAATAGGAGGACAGTAAATTAAAGTAGAAATGCTTTTGAAAAATGCATTCCTAATTGAGATTTGGGGGATATTCAAGTGTTCAAGATAGCCTAGGTAATAAAGCTTAATTAGATAACTTGATTATCTAACAACGACCTATTGTTGCTCTCTATTGATAGAGAAGATGGAGAGGAATTTAGCATGTGAACTTACTCTTCCTTGGAGAGGAACTTAGCATGTGAACTTACTCTTCCTTATGTGCAACTTGGTGAATATATGGGTAAAATCCCAAATAACTTTGAAGAACAATACAGTATTATTTGTTTTGATTTAATTACAGATAGAGTTAATGATAATAATTCACAATAGACTAGTTTGGGAATAGAACTCAAGGTCCTGTTACTTGTAGAATGCTAACTATGAAAGGAACATAATACAGTGTTTAGTATAACTAGAAAAATGTCAACACAAACAGTATCTATGGTTAACCATTGATACTCCTAGACTGTATGGATGAGAGATCTACATGCTTTCAGAAGCCTCCGGAACCAGAACCTAAAATTGAAAAACAGTCAAATATTGACACATAGGCTATGATTTGTTTCACACAGACTTTTACACAACGTCTAGGTATTTGCTAGCACAAACTTTTTGACAGATTTCTGCTTAAAGCCACTCACATCTGCTGATTACTTTTTTAAAGGATGAATGTTCTGTTGTGTGTATCGGGGGTTGGCATCAGTGTTAATATTCAACGACATTGCACACAATCAATCAAACATTTATTTTGGGGTACAATTAGGATTGAAGACCTCAAAAGTTGGATATGAATTGAATCTGACCCACTGGAATGATGAATAAGGATGTAACTTACCCTGGGTCCATGAAGAGGTGAATGGCTGGATGCCTCCAGAAGGACCTGAATATTCAGTTACATTTATTAGCTTGGAGTTACAGTGGTGATGTTAGTACTGTTACCAACATAGACAAATCATGATATCTAAACTTCATGTCAACAAACAGTAATCTTACCAGTGCAGGTAACTCCTGCATCTTCATGGTGGACACAGTTATGGTTCCCTAGTCCACTGTGGGGACACTGCAGCAAAGAGTCTTCAGAGCCAGAACAGGCCAGGTCATCCAGAGATATGGAGCCACTTCCTTCTCCAAACTCTGCAGATCTAAAGGCCTCTTGAGCTTCTCCACAGCCCAACTCTCTGCACACCACCTGGGCATCCATCTGATCCCACCAATCATCACACACTGTACCCCACTGGCCAAAGTGGAACACCTCCACTCTACCAGAGCAGTTGTTGGAGCCATTGACCAGACGCACTCTAGAAGTGCCATCTGTAAAAGACAAGAAAAACTGTGAAGATGGTGAAGATGAACCGATAATGGAATGGTTGTTGAGTTGAAAACTTTGTAGATGGAATATGTTTTTGTTAGCTGCATGTGCGACATAACTCCACCAGTCCTTCCGATAATATAATTTACGAAGATTATACCTTTTTTAAACATTTTGTCAAAAATGGTAAAGAACTTGGTCAGCCATGGTCAGCCAGTGCTGTGATAAAATATTGTGTAAGATTATCTGCACATTATGTTTATTAGCTAGCTAGTCAGGCAGTTTTAGTTGAATGATTCCATACATTTTTCAAATTAACTGTCAATATGCCAACATTCCATACAAACAATGCAGTCAATCCACAGCCATACACTGTCTGAAATCAGTTGATGATAGGATTTAGACAAGTTGTAAATGCAACAAGTAGGCTACTGATATTGTATCATATTGTAACACTCACAGCTTTCCAAGAAAACAAACACTGAGACATCTATGGTCTGTTTACATATATTTTAGAGGCTATTTATACAGAACACTGGTAGGCTATAAAACCTGTATAAATGTATTTATAATTATTTGACAATATTTTGGGGCGACAATATTTTATTACACAATTTCAGATAAACAGTATCACTTGCCTTACTTTTATTTTCCTGAATAAGTAAAAGCAGGAAATGCATTACCTATGCTCTTACTGCCATTAATTCCAATTAGACTGGTTTGGATTTCTCCCTGACCAAAATGGCTGCCATTATCATACCATTCTGGAACTTTGAGGGTTCATGGCATAGCCCCTTTAGTAATTAAATAGGATCTCTATGGTGAAACA
Organism: Coregonus lavaretus; assembly: GCF_964263955.1. Taxonomy (NCBI): domain Eukaryota; kingdom Metazoa; phylum Chordata; class Actinopteri; order Salmoniformes; family Salmonidae; genus Coregonus; species Coregonus lavaretus. The sequence continues at coordinate 24,372,439 of NC_140007.1, read as the reverse complement.
ATTGTAGTGATTGTGGGTGAGAAATAGGAGGACAGTAAATTAAAGTAGAAATGCTTTTGAAAAATGCATTCCTAATTGAGATTTGGGGGATATTCAAGTGTTCAAGATAGCCTAGGTGATAAAGCTTAATTAGATAACTTGATTATCTAACAACGACCTATTGTTGCTCTCTATTGATAGAGAAGATGGAGAGGAACTTAGCATGTGAACTTACTCTTCCTTGGAGAGGAACTTAGCATGTGAACTTACTCTTCCTTATGTGCAACTTGGTGAATATATGGGTAAAATCCCAAATAACTTTGAAGAACAATACAGTATTATTTGTTTTGATTTAATTACAGATAGAGTTAATGATAATAATTCACAATAGACTAGTTTGGGAATAGAACTCAAGGTCCTGTTACTTGTAGAATGCTAACTATGAAAGGAACATAATACAGTGTTTAGTATAACTAGAAAAATGTCAACACAAACAGTATCTATGGTTAACCATTGATACTCCTAGACTGTATGGATGAGAGATCTACATGCTTTCAGAAGCCTCCGGAACCAGAACCTAAAATTGAAAAACAGTCAAATATTGACACATAGGCTATGATTTGTTTCACACAGACTTTTACACAACGTCTAGGTATTTGCTAGCACAAACTTTTTGACAGATTTCTGCTTAAAGCCACTCACATCTGCTGATTACTTTTTTAAAGGATGAATGTTCTGTTGTGTGTATCGGGGGTTGGCATAAGTGTTAATATTCAACGACATTGCACACAATCAATCAAACATTTATTTTGGGGTACAATTAGGATTGAAGACCTCAAAAGTTGGATATGAATTGAATCTGACCCACTGGAATGAGGATGTAACTTACCCTGGGTCCATGAAGAGGTGAATGGCTGGATGCCTCCAGAAGGACCTGAATATTCAGTTACATTTATTAGCTTGGAGTTACAGTGGTGATGTTAGTACTGTTACCAACATAGACAAATCATGATATCTAAACTTCATGTCAACAAACAGTAATCTTACCAGTGCAGGTAACTCCTGCATCTTCATGGTGGACACAGTTATGGTTCCCTAGTCCACTGTGGGGACACTGCAGCAAAGAGTCTTCAGAGCCAGAACAGGCCAGGTCATCCAGAGATATGGAGCCACTTCCTTCTCCAAACTCTGCAGATCTAAAGGCCTCTTGAGCTTCTCCACAGCCCAACTCTCTGCACACCACCTGGGCATCCATCTGATCCCACCAATCATCACACACTGTACCCCACTGGCCAAAGTGGAACACCTCCACTCTACCAGAGCAGTTGTTGGAGCCATTGACCAGACGCACTCTAGAAGTGCCATCTGTAAAATACAAGAAAAACTGTGAAGATGAACCGATACTGGAATGGTTGTTGAGTTGAAAACTTTGTAGATGGAATATGAAGAGAATACATTACTGTAGGTCAATGTAGAGTTTGGCTGGATGTTTTCTGTAGGACCTGTAAACAAAGATAACTGTGAACTCCATTTACTAAGTGTTGTGATCAGAAATTAGGTGCTTCCCTGTTATGATTTATTTAGCAACAAACAGGTTAACGAACAACACTGAGGTGTGCGCATGTTTCATACATCTTACATTGGTTTTGCGTATAGCATAGCTCTATAAAAGCAAAGGCAAAAGTCGGCAACCTTGCCTGGTTCCTCTGCTCTGAAGGAATTGTTTTAATAGGACATCATTAGTGAATATGGCATTTGTTTTTTCATAAATGGTTTTGATCCAGTTAATAAAGTAAGACCCCATATTAGGACAACACTGAGTTAAATGGCTGGATGTCTCCAGAAGGACCTGTCATAGAATTAGGGTTTCCATCTAGTACTGTTAACAACATAGACAATATCATGATGTCTAAGCTTCATTCCACCAAACATTTATCTGATCAGTGCAGGTGACTCCTGCATCTTCATAGTGGGCACAGTTATAGTTCCCCAGTCCACTGTGGGGACACTTCAGCAAAGAGTCTTCAGAGCCAGAACAGGCCAGGACATCCAGAGAGATGGAGCCACTGCCCTCTCTAAACCTGTCAGATCCAAAGGCCTCTAGAGCTTCTCCAAAGCCCAACTCTCTGCACACCACCTGGGCATCCATCTGATCCCAGTCATCATCACACACTGTACTCCATTTGCCAGAGTGGAACACCTCCACTCTACCAGAGCAGTTGTTGGGGCTGTTGACTAGATGCACTTCAAAGATGCCATCTTCATGGTAAAGGTAACACATATATTTACTTGTCTTTGACTACGTTTACATGCACACAATACTAAGATTCATATAATAGTTTGATTGAAATGTTTACATGCTTTGCAAGAAGAATGATCACCCTTACAATCCGGCTTATTTGGGTACATCTGATAATCAGGCTACCTGATGGGACTTTGGAAAATGCAGAAAATCGGCAATCAAAATAAAAGTTATATCACAGTGACCATATTATTTTTGATCTGAGTTTGGACATATAAAGTTTGTAAGTAAAAACTATTTCTAAGATGCATACTTTCATATTTTCTGAACTTACTTTACTCATGCCAAAGAGCGAGGCTGGCGCTGCTCGTGATAGCACATGCGCAGATCAAATACACCGCAGGTACCGTGACAACCTTATTTTCCCCAACCTTTCTTACCTGCACAGATTACTCCTGCATCCTCATTATGGTCACAGTTGTGTACCCCTGGTTCACTTCCGCTGCAGTTTTGTAATGATCTCTCTGTGCCCTCACATGACACGTCGTCCAGACTGATGGTCCTGAGCCCTGACCAAAACAGGCTCTACCTGGGGCTTCCTGGGCCATCCCACAAGCCAGTGCTTGACACACCACCTGGGCATCCCTCAGATCCCAGTCATCATCACACACTATATCCCAATGGCCAGAGTGGAACACCTCCACTCTACCAGAGCAGTTGTTGGAGCCAGCGGCCAAGCGAATTGGGCCAAGCGAATTGAAGGTCCAGCTTTGATAGGTAAATAATCTGTTTTAATGTTAACCAATTGACGCATCAGGCTGTGGAGATTATTGTGTAGTGTGCAGACATATTAATGTACTGTCACGGATTCTGCCGAGGCTGCTCCTCCTCCTGGTTCGGGCAGGCTTCGGCGTTCGTCGTCCCCGGAGTACTAGCTGCCACCGTTGAATGTTTCTATGTTTGATTGCTTTTGTCTGTCTGTTACACCTGTGTCCGTTTGTGTCTGATTACGTGTTCTATAAGTTGCCTGTGTTGTTCTGGTTAGGTTGTGTGTTGTTTTTCGCCTGTCCGTAGTGCTGCGTGTTTTTTCTCTGTTTTGTTGTTTTATTGTTTTACGCATGGTTTGCGTAATAGCTCGCCTCTGTTTTGTTTGAGGCCGATCGTTGTATCTTTGCCTTGAAGTTCACAAGTATACTTTGTTGGACTAAGCTTCGGTGTCCTGCGCCTGACTCCCACACCACATACACCTCAGCCTTGATAGAACAACACACCAGTATGGAGTCAGCAGGAGCAGCGGCGGCACCCAAGTCGCTGGAGGATCGGATCAGCGACCAAGACACCATGATCCGGCAACTTGGGGCCGCCATGAACGAGGTGTCCAACACTCTGCGCCGGTTGGTTACGGGAGAGGTGCCCACGCCTTCCCACACCATACCATCACCAACGGCCAGTCCTACTCTCCCAGCACCGGAACCCAGTGGCATTCGGCTCTCGCTCCCGAGGGCATATGATGGTTCTGCAGCCGGGTGTCGGGGGTTCCTCCTGCAGGTGGAACTCTACCTGGCCACCATACACCCAGCGCCCTCGGGATACGAGAGCGTCTCCGCCCTCATCTCCTGTCTATCCGGCAAGGCGTTGGAGTGGGCCAACGCCGAATGGAGGGGAATAGACACCGCTACCATCACCTACGCGGAGTTCTCCCGCCGCTTCAGGGCTGTCTTCGATCATCCACCTGAGGGGAAGGCGGCGGGGGAGCGTCTGTTCCACCTCCGACAGGGGAAGAGGAGCGCACAGGAGTTCGCCCTGGAGTTCCGGACTCTAGCGGCGGATGCGGGGTGGAATGAGAGGGCCCTCATCGACCATTACCGGTGAAGCCTACGAGAGGACGTTCGTCGTGAGCTGGCCTGCAGGGACACCAACCTATCCTTCGACCAGTTGGTGGACATCTCCATCCGTCTCGACACCCTGCTGGCTACCCGCGGACATCCCGAGTGGGGGTCGTCCATTCCACCCTCCAGCACCTCCGAGCCGATTCCCATGGAGCTCGGAGGTGCTGGCGCTAGAGAGAGGAGGAGAGAGAACCCGAGGGGGGCCATCCCCTGCACCAACTGTGGCCGTGGAGGACACACCGCGGCCAGGTGCTGGGGAGGGTCTCCTGGGAGAGGGGACAACAGGTCACGCACTGGGGAGTCATTTCAGGTGAGTAGGCGCCCCACTTACCCAGAGCTCTCTGTTGGTCACATGAGTATACCTGTGAGATTTCCACAGGTGGCACCTCATTCCCAGCATAAGGCGCTAGTAGATTCAGGCGCAGCTGGGAATTTTGTTGATCGTGCATTTTGTTATAGGTTAGGAATTCCCCTTCGGCCGGTAGAAGCCCCCTTTCCTGTTCATGCCCTAGACAGCCGGCCGTTGGGGTCGGGGTTGATCAGAGAAGTCACAGCACCACTTAAGATGACGACGCAGGGGGGTCATGAGGAGATCATTCAGTTTTATCTGATTGACTCTCCTGCGTATCCCGTGGTGCTGGGGCTTCCCTGGTTAAGCACCCATGATCCTACCATTGCGTGGCAACAGAGGGCTCTTATGGAGTGGTCTGCCCAGTGTGTAGGGAGATGTCTAGGTGTTTCCTTAGGGGCGACCTCGGTAGAGAGTCCGAACCAAGTGCCCGCAATGCGCATTCCCCCTGAATATGAGGATTTAGCACTTGTGTTCAGCAAAACGAGGGCAACACGGCTACCACCTCATAGACAGGGGGATTGTGCGATAGATCTCCAAACAGGAGCGGCACTTCCACGGAGCCGTGTGTATCCCCTGTCTCAAGAGGAGACAGCGGCTATGGAGACTTACATAGCCGAGTCCTTGGCACAGGGATACATACGGTCCTCCACTTCCCCGGTTTCCTCGAGTTTCTTCTTTGTGAAGAAGAAGGACGGGGGTTTGCGCCCGTGTATTGATTACCGTAGTCTCAATCAGATCACGGTTAAGTACAGTTACCCTCTTCCACTGATTGCGACTATGACAGAATCATTACGCGGAGCGCGGTTCTTCACAAAGTTGGATCTCAGGAGCGCGTACAATCTGGTGCGCATTAGGGAGGGGGATGAATGGAAAACAGCATTTAGCACCACCTCGGGTCATTACGAGTATCTCGTCATGCCATACGGGTTAATGAATGCTCCTTCAGTCTTCCAATCCTTTGTTGACGAGATTTTCCGGGACATGCATGGGCAGGGTGTGGTAGTATACATCGACGACATCCTAGTGTACTCTTCTACACGAGCCGAGCATGTAGCCCTGGTGCGCCGAGTGTTGAGGAGACTGTTGGAGCATGACTTGTATGTCAAGGCAGAGAAATGCTTGTTCTTCCAGGAGTCCGTCTCCTTTTTGGGTTATCGGTTGTCCGAGTCTGGTGTGAAGATAGAGGTTGACCGTGTGTCGGCCGTGCGTAATTGGCAAACTCCAACCACTGTAAAAGAGGTGCAGCAGTTTTTGGGTTTTGCTAATTACTACCGGAGGTTTATCCGGGGCTTTGGACAGGTTGCAGCTCCCATTACGTCCCTGCTAAAGGGGGGTCCGGTTCGCTTGCAGTGGTCAGCTGAGGCGGACAGGGCATTTGTCAAACTGAAAAACCTGTTCACCTCGGCTCCGGTGATGGCGCATCCGGATCCCTCTTTACCATTCCAAGTAGAGGTAGACGCGTCCGAGGCCGGTATTGGGGCAGTCCTGTCGCAACGGTCCGGCACGCCACCTAAGCTCCGCCCCTGTGCGTTCTATTCTAAGAAGCTCAGCTCGGCGGAGCGTAATTATGACGTAGGGGACAGGGAGCTGTTAGCTGTAGTCCAGGCCCTAAAGGTGTGGAGGCATTGGCTTGAGGGGGCTCAACACCCTTTCCTCATTCTGACTGATCACCGTAACCTGGAGTACATCCGGGCAGCTAGGAGATTGAACCCTCGTCAGGCTAGGTGGAACATGTTCCTGACCCGGTTTGTTTTTAAGATCACATACATCCCAGGGTCCCAGAACGGTAAGGCAGACGCCCTGTCCCGGCGGTATGACACAGAGGAGAGGTCCATTGAGCCTACTCCCATACTGCCGGAGTCTTGTCTGGTGGCTCCGGTGGTGTGGGAGGTCGATGCGGAGATCGAGCGGGCACTGCGTACCGACCCTACTCCCCCCGAGTGTCCTGTGGGGCAGACGTACGTTCCGCTCGAGATTCGTGATCGCCTTATTTATTGGGCTCATACATCACCCTCCTCTGGACATCCAGGTATTGGCCGGACAGTGCACTGCCTTAGTGTGAAATACTGGTGGCCAACGTTAGCTAGGGATGTGAGGGTTTATGTCTCCTCCTGCTCGGTGTGCGCCCAGTGTAAGGCGCCTAGACATTTGCCCAGGGGAAAGTTACATCCCCTGCCCGTTCCACAACGACCATGGTCCCACCTCTCAGTGGATTTTGTGACCGACCTACCCCCCTCCCAGGGGAATACCACCATTTTGGTCATTGTGGATCGGTTTTCCAAGGCCTGTCGTCTCCTCCCGATGCCGGGTCTCCCTACTGCCCTACAGACCGCTGAGGCCCTATTTACCCACGTGTTCCGGCACTATGGGGTCCCCGTGGATATTGTGTCTGACCGAGGTCCCCAGTTCACCTCCAGAGTCTGGGGGGCGTTCATGGAACGCTTGGGGGTCTCGGTGAGCCTTACCTCGGGGTACCACCCAGAAAGCAATGGGCAGGTTGAACGAGTCAACCAGGATGTGGGTAGGTTTCTGAGGTCCTATTGCCAGGGCCGGCCGGAGGAGTGGTCTAGGTATATCCCCTGGGCAGAGATGGCCCAGAACTCTCTCCGCCACTCCTCCACCAATTTAACACCTTTCCAGTGTGTTTTAGGTTATCAGCCGGTCCTGGCACCATGGCACGAGAGCCAGATCGAGGCCCCTGCGGTGGATGAGTGGATTCGGCGCTCGGAGGAGACGAGGGAGGCTGCCCATGTCCATCTGCAGCGGGCCATCAGTCAACAAAAGGCGAGCGCCGATCGCCACCGCAGTGAGGGACCGGTATACGCACCGGGAGATCGAGTCTGGCTCTCGACTCGAAACCTGCCCCTCCGCCTGCCCTGCCGGAAGCTGGGTCGGCGGTTTGTGGGGCCCTTTAAAGTCCTGAGAAGATTGAATGAGGTGTGTTACAGGTTACAACTGCCTATTGAGTACAAGAATATTAACCCCTCGTTCCATGTGTCTCTTCTCAGGCCGGTGGTAGCTGGCCCACTCCAAGAACATGAGATAGGAGAGACCCCTCCGCCCCCTTTGGACATCGAGGGGGCCCCGGCGTACAGGGTCCGGACCATCTTGGACTCGAGGCGCCGGATGAGTGGTCTCCAGTATCTCGTGGAGTGGGAGGGGTACGGTCCGGAGGAACGGTGCTGGGTGCCTAGGAGGGACATCCTAGATCCATCCCTCCTGATGGAGTTCCACCGTGGGCATCCCACGCGCCCGGGTCCGCGTCCTCCTGGCCGTCCCCGAGGCCGGGGTCGGCGCACGGCTGGAGCAGCGCGTCAAGGGGGGGGGGGGTACTGTCACGGATTCTGCCGAGGCTGCTCCTCCTCCTGGTTCGGGCAGGCTTCGGCGTTCGTCGTCCCCGGAGTACTAGCTGCCACCGTTGAATGTTTCTATGTTTGATTGCTTTTGTCTGTCTGTTACACCTGTGTCCGTTTGTGTCTGATTACGTGTTCTATAAGTTGCCTGTGTTGTTCTGGTTAGGTTGTGTGTTGTTTTTCGCCTGTCCGTAGTGCTGCGTGTTTTTTCTCTGTTTTGTTGTTTTATTGTTTTACGCATGGTTTGCGTAATAGCTCGCCTCTGTTTTGTTTGAGGCCGATCGTTGTATCTTTGCCTTGAAGTTCACAAGTATACTTTGTTGGACTAAGCTTCGGTGTCCTGCGCCTGACTCCCACACCACATACACCTCAGCCTTGATAGAACAACACACCAGTATGGAGTCAGCAGGAGCAGCGGCGGCACCCAAGTCGCTGGAGGATCGGATCAGCGACCAAGACACCATGATCCGGCAACTTGGGGCCGCCATGAACGAGGTGTCCAACACTCTGCGCCGGTTGGTTACGGGAGAGGTGCCCACGCCTTCCCACACCATACCATCACCAACGGTGAGTGGCGCAGTGGTCTAAGGCACTGCATCGCAGTGCTAACTGTGCCACTAGAGATCCTGGTTCGAATCCAGGCTCTGTCGCCGCCGGCCGCGACCGGGAGACTCATGGGCGGCGCACAATTGGCCCAGCGTCGTCCAGGGTAGGGGAGGGAATGGCCGGCAGGGATGTAGCTCAGTTGATAGAGCATGGCGTTTGCAACGCCAGGGTTGTGGGTTCGATTCCCACGGGGGGCCAGTATAAAAAAAAAATATGTATTCACTAACTGTAAGTCGCTCTGGATAAGAGCGTCTGCTAAATGACTAAAATGTAAAATGTAAATGTAACGGCCAGTCCTACTCTCCCAGCACCGGAACCCAGTGGCATTCGGCTCTCGCTCCCGAGGGCATATGATGGTTCTGCAGCCGGGTGTCGGGGGTTCCTCCTGCAGGTGGAACTCTACCTGGCCACCATACACCCAGCGCCCTCGGGATACGAGAGCGTCTCCGCCCTCATCTCCTGTCTATCCGGCAAGGCGTTGGAGTGGGCCAACGCCGAATGGAGGGGAATAGACACCGCTACCATCACCTACGCGGAGTTCTCCCGCCGCTTCAGGGCTGTCTTCGATCATCCACCTGAGGGGAAGGCGGCGGGGGAGCGTCTGTTCCACCTCCGACAGGGGAAGAGGAGCGCACAGGAGTTCGCCCTGGAGTTCCGGACTCTAGCGGCGGATGCGGGGTGGAATGAGAGGGCCCTCATCGACCATTACCGGTGAAGCCTACGAGAGGACGTTCGTCGTGAGCTGGCCTGCAGGGACACCAACCTATCCTTCGACCAGTTGGTGGACATCTCCATCCGTCTCGACACCCTGCTGGCTACCCGCGGACATCCCGAGTGGGGGTCGTCCATTCCACCCTCCAGCACCTCCGAGCCGATTCCCATGGAGCTCGGAGGTGCTGGCGCTAGAGAGAGGAGGAGAGAGAACCCGAGGGGGGCCATCCCCTGCACCAACTGTGGCCGTGGAGGACACACCGCGGCCAGGTGCTGGGGAGGGTCTCCTGGGAGAGGGGACAACAGGTCACGCACTGGGGAGTCATTTCAGGTGAGTAGGCGCCCCACTTACCCAGAGCTCTCTGTTGGTCACATGAGTATACCTGTGAGATTTCCACAGGTGGCACCTCATTCCCAGCATAAGGCGCTAGTAGATTCAGGCGCAGCTGGGAATTTTGTTGATCGTGCATTTTGTTATAGGTTAGGAATTCCCCTTCGGCCGGTAGAAGCCCCCTTTCCTGTTCATGCCCTAGACAGCCGGCCGTTGGGGTCGGGGTTGATCAGAGAAGTCACAGCACCACTTAAGATGACGACGCAGGGGGGTCATGAGGAGATCATTCAGTTTTATCTGATTGACTCTCCTGCGTATCCCGTGGTGCTGGGGCTTCCCTGGTTAAGCACCCATGATCCTACCATTGCGTGGCAACAGAGGGCTCTTATGGAGTGGTCTGCCCAGTGTGTAGGGAGATGTCTAGGTGTTTCCTTAGGGGCGACCTCGGTAGAGAGTCCGAACCAAGTGCCCGCAATGCGCATTCCCCCTGAATATGAGGATTTAGCACTTGTGTTCAGCAAAACGAGGGCAACACGGCTACCACCTCATAGACAGGGGGATTGTGCGATAGATCTCCAAACAGGAGCGGCACTTCCACGGAGCCGTGTGTATCCCCTGTCTCAAGAGGAGACAGCGGCTATGGAGACTTACATAGCCGAGTCCTTGGCACAGGGATACATACGGTCCTCCACTTCCCCGGTTTCCTCGAGTTTCTTCTTTGTGAAGAAGAAGGACGGGGGTTTGCGCCCGTGTATTGATTACCGTAGTCTCAATCAGATCACGGTTAAGTACAGTTACCCTCTTCCACTGATTGCGACTATGACAGAATCATTACGCGGAGCGCGGTTCTTCACAAAGTTGGATCTCAGGAGCGCGTACAATCTGGTGCGCATTAGGGAGGGGGATGAATGGAAAACAGCATTTAGCACCACCTCGGGTCATTACGAGTATCTCGTCATGCCATACGGGTTAATGAATGCTCCTTCAGTCTTCCAATCCTTTGTTGACGAGATTTTCCGGGACATGCATGGGCAGGGTGTGGTAGTATACATCGACGACATCCTAGTGTACTCTTCTACACGAGCCGAGCATGTAGCCCTGGTGCGCCGAGTGTTGAGGAGACTGTTGGAGCATGACTTGTATGTCAAGGCAGAGAAATGCTTGTTCTTCCAGGAGTCCGTCTCCTTTTTGGGTTATCGGTTGTCCGAGTCTGGTGTGAAGATAGAGGTTGACCGTGTGTCGGCCGTGCGTAATTGGCAAACTCCAACCACTGTAAAAGAGGTGCAGCAGTTTTTGGGTTTTGCTAATTACTACCGGAGGTTTATCCGGGGCTTTGGACAGGTTGCAGCTCCCATTACGTCCCTGCTAAAGGGGGGTCCGGTTCGCTTGCAGTGGTCAGCTGAGGCGGACAGGGCATTTGTCAAACTGAAAAACCTGTTCACCTCGGCTCCGGTGATGGCGCATCCGGATCCCTCTTTACCATTCCAAGTAGAGGTAGACGCGTCCGAGGCCGGTATTGTGGCAGTCCTGTCGCAACGGTCCGGCACGCCACCTAAGCTCCGCCCCTGTGCGTTCTATTCTAAGAAGCTCAGCTCGGCGGAGCGTAATTATGACGTAGGGGACAGGGAGCTGTTAGCTGTAGTCCAGGCCCTAAAGGTGTGGAGGCATTGGCTTGAGGGGGCTCAACACCCTTTCCTCATTCTGACTGATCACCGTAACCTGGAGTACATCCGGGCAGCTAGGAGATTGAACCCTCGTCAGGCTAGGTGGAACATGTTCCTGACCCGGTTTGTTTTTAAGATCACATACATCCCAGGGTCCCAGAACGGTAAGGCAGACGCCCTGTCCCGGCGGTATGACACAGAGGAGAGGTCCATTGAGCCTACTCCCATACTGCCGGAGTCTTGTCTGGTGGCTCCGGTGGTGTGGGAGGTCGATGCGGAGATCGAGCGGGCACTGCGTACCGACCCTACTCCCCCCGAGTGTCCTGTGGGGCAGACGTACGTTCCGCTCGAGATTCGTGATCGCCTTATTTATTGGGCTCATACATCACCCTCCTCTGGACATCCAGGTATTGGCCGGACAGTGCACTGCCTTAGTGTGAAATACTGGTGGCCAACGTTAGCTAGGGATGTGAGGGTTTATGTCTCCTCCTGCTCGGTGTGCGCCCAGTGTAAGGCGCCTAGACATTTGCCCAGGGGAAAGTTACATCCCCTGCCCGTTCCACAACGACCATGGTCCCACCTCTCAGTGGATTTTGTGACCGACCTACCCCCCTCCCAGGGGAATACCACCATTTTGGTCATTGTGGATCGGTTTTCCAAGGCCTGTCGTCTCCTCCCGATGCCGGGTCTCCCTACTGCCCTACAGACCGCTGAGGCCCTATTTACCCACGTGTTCCGGCACTATGGGGTCCCCGTGGATATTGTGTCTGACCGAGGTCCCCAGTTCACCTCCAGAGTCTGGGGGGCGTTCATGGAACGCTTGGGGGTCTCGGTGAGCCTTACCTCGGGGTACCACCCAGAAAGCAATGGGCAGGTTGAACGAGTCAACCAGGATGTGGGTAGGTTTCTGAGGTCCTATTGCCAGGGCCGGCCGGAGGAGTGGTCTAGGTATATCCCCTGGGCAGAGATGGCCCAGAACTCTCTCCGCCACTCCTCCACCAATTTAACACCTTTCCAGTGTGTTTTAGGTTATCAGCCGGTCCTGGCACCATGGCACGAGAGCCAGATCGAGGCCCCTGCGGTGGATGAGTGGATTCGGCGCTCGGAGGAGACGAGGGAGGCTGCCCATGTCCATCTGCAGCGGGCCATCAGTCAACAAAAGGCGAGCGCCGATCGCCACCGCAGTGAGGGACCGGTATACGCACCGGGAGATCGAGTCTGGCTCTCGACTCGAAACCTGCCCCTCCGCCTGCCCTGCCGGAAGCTGGGTCGGCGGTTTGTGGGGCCCTTTAAAGTCCTGAGAAGATTGAATGAGGTGTGTTACAGGTTACAACTGCCTATTGAGTACAAGAATATTAACCCCTCGTTCCATGTGTCTCTTCTCAGGCCGGTGGTAGCTGGCCCACTCCAAGAACATGAGATAGGAGAGACCCCTCCGCCCCCTTTGGACATCGAGGGGGCCCCGGCGTACAGGGTCCGGACCATCTTGGACTCGAGGCGCCGGATGAGTGGTCTCCAGTATCTCGTGGAGTGGGAGGGGTACGGTCCGGAGGAACGGTGCTGGGTGCCTAGGAGGGACATCCTAGATCCATCCCTCCTGATGGAGTTCCACCGTGGGCATCCCACGCGCCCGGGTCCGCGTCCTCCTGGCCGTCCCCGAGGCCGGGGTCGGCGCACGGCTGGAGCAGCGCGTCAAGGGGGGGGGGGGTACTGTCACGGATTCTGCCGAGGCTGCTCCTCCTCCTGGTTCGGGCAGGCTTCGGCGTTCGTCGTCCCCGGAGTACTAGCTGCCACCGTTGAATGTTTCTATGTTTGATTGCTTTTGTCTGTCTGTTACACCTGTGTCCGTTTGTGTCTGATTACGTGTTCTATAAGTTGCCTGTGTTGTTCTGGTTAGGTTGTGTGTTGTTTTTCGCCTGTCCGTAGTGCTGCGTGTTTTTTCTCTGTTTTGTTGTTTTATTGTTTTACGCATGGTTTGCGTAATAGCTCGCCTCTGTTTTGTTTGAGGCCGATCGTTGTATCTTTGCCTTGAAGTTCACAAGTATACTTTGTTGGACTAAGCTTCGGTGTCCTGCGCCTGACTCCCACACCACATACACCTCAGCCTTGATATGTACTCACTCTGATGTGAACCTGCAGTCCATTGGGAGGAACATGAAAAACAAAGAGTTGTTGCATATACTGTATGTTACCTTGAAAAGCGCTATTAATAAATAAAGCTAACTGTGCCTTAAATTAGCTGAAGTTCGTAGTGGCTGTTTAAATAAAACTCAACCGAGGATTACAGTTTCGCCCATAAAACTCAACATCTCCCTCAACGTGATCAAGACAAAGGAGATGATTGTGGACTACGGGAAAAAGAGGACCGAGCACTCCTGAACAGCTAATCAAATGGCTACCCGGACTATTTGCATTGTCCCCCCCCCCCCCTTTACACTGCTGCTACTCTCTGTTTATTATCTATGCATAGTCACTTACATTAACTCTACCTACATGTACACTACCGTTCAAAAGTTTGGGGTCACTTAGAAATGTCCTTGTTTTCAAAATAAATGCAATTTTTTTGTCCATTAAAAATAACATCAAATTGATCAGAAATACAGTGTAGACATTGTTAATGTTGTAAATGGCTATTGTAGCTGGAAACGGCAGATTTTTAATGGAATATCTACATAGGCGTACAGAGGCCCATTATCAGCAACCATCAGTCCTGTGTTCCAATGGCACGTTGTGTTTGCTAATCCAAGTTTATCATTTTAAAAGGCTAATTTATCATTAGAAAACCCTTTTGCAATTGTGTTAGCACAGCTGAAAACTGTTGTGCTGATTAAAGAAGCAATAAAACTGGCCTTCTTGAGACTAGTTGAGTATCTGGAGCATCAGCAATTGTGGGTTTGATTACAGGCTCAAAATGGCCAGAAACAAAGAACTTTCTTCTGAAACTCGTCAGTCTATTCTTGTTCTGAGAAATGAAGGCTATATTGTTCTGAGAAACAGGCGCATCACAGGTCCTCAACTGGCAGCTTCATTAAATAGTACCCACAAAACACCAGTCTTGTCACGTCTCCTCCCGTTGCTCCCCTCAGGTGCTCTGATTCGCCGATCTACTGAGCCACCGATCTGAGCGCACCACCTCAGCAAGACTGGAATGGAAACCAAACACATCCTAATTACCTCCAGCGCACTGGCACCTCATCATCTCATCACCACCCCTATTTAGCCCTGGACTGTTCTGGATGATGTTGTGTGTGATTGTTTAGCTTCGTGTCGTTTACTCTATCTTTGTTATTTCTCTTTGTCATTGTTAAGTAAACCTTGACCTTGTTAATTCCTGCGTCTGTGTCCTGCCTCTTCGTATACTCAGTACTCGTCACAAGTCTTAACGTCAACAGTGAAGAGGCGTCTCCGGGATGCTGACCTTCTAGGCAGAGTTGCAAAGAAAAAGCCATATCTCAGACTGCCCATCTTAATCTTTTCTTTTTATTGGCCAGTCTGAGATATGGCTTTTTCTTTGCAACTCTGCCTAGAAGGTCAGCATCCCGGAGTTGCCTCTTCACTGTTGACGTTGAGCCTGTAATCGAACCCACAATTGCTGATGTTCCAGATACTCAACTAGTCTCAAGAAGGCCAGTTTTATTGCTTCTTTAATCAGCACAACAGTTTTCAGCTGTGCTAACATAATTGCAAAAGGGTTTTCTAATGATAAATTAGCCTTTTAAAATGATAAACTTGGATTAGCAAACACAACGTGCCATTGGAACACAGGACTGATGGTTGCTGATAATGGGCCTCTGTACGCCTAGGTAGAAATTCCATTAAAAATCAGCAGTTTCCAGCTACAATAGCCATTTACAACATTAACAATGTCTACACTGTATTTCTGATCAATTTGATGTTCTTTTAATGGACAAAAAAATTGCTTTTCTTTCGAAAAACAAGGAAATTTCTAAGTGACATCAAACTTTTGAACGGTAGTGTACATATTACCTAAATTACCTCGACTAACCTGTGCCCACGCACATTGACTCTGTACCGGTACCCCCTGTATATAGCTTCACTACTGTTATTTTACTGATGCTCTTAAATTTTTTTATTTTTTTGTTATCTATTTTTTACTTAACACTTATTTAAAAATAAATAAAAATATTGTCATTTAGCAGACGCTCTTATCCAGAGCGACTTACAGTTAGTGAATGCATACGTTTTTTTAGTGTGTTTTTTTATATTTTTTATACTGGCCCCCCGTGGGAAACAAACCCACATCCCTGCCGGCCAAACCCTCCCCTACCTTGGACGACGCTGGACCAATTGTGCGCCGCCCATGGGTCTCCCGGTTGCGGCTGGCTGCGACAGAGCCTGGACTCGAACCAGGATCTCTAGTGGCACAGCTACCACTGCGATGCAGTGCCTTAGACCACTGCCCCACTCTGAATTTTTCTTAAAACTGCATTGTTGGTTAAGGGCTTGTAAGTAAGCATTTCACTGTAAGGTCTACACCTGTTGTTTTCGGCACATGTGACAAATACATTTGATTTGATAAACTACTTTCAGGGTCTAACAGTTAAATACATAACTTTCCCTTTAATCTCACCTGAGCAGACCACACTCGCATCCTCAGAATGAATGCAGTTATGCTGACCTATCGCATCAGAAGTGCAGTCAAAGAGAGAGCCTTCTGTGCCAACACAGGCTATGTTGTCCAGCAGAATGGGAATTCCAACTCCCATTCCAAACCAGGCCCGTCCGGGGGCATTCATAGCCCACCCACAGCTGAGCTGTCTGCAGACCACGTCAGCGTCGCTCACGTCCCAGTCATCATCACACACCGTACCCCACTGCCCCGCATAATACACTTCCACCCTCCCTGAACACTGATCAGGACCATCCACCAGCCGGATCAACGGGCCATCATCTGGGACCACTGGAGAGAAGAGTACATTATGTTACGTAGTCTCAAGGCTTGGTTCCTCAGTGCAGTATATGTTTGCTTTGTAAGGACCACTCATATTGTCAATTATTTGAATATAGTTTTATGGAATTTATCTTACTGTTTCTATCTGGGTCCTCTTGTTCTTGAATTGGACGTTAGGAAAATATTAAATAATGAAAAAGGGGAGTGAGATATTGTGAAAAACAGGTTTTCAATTCTCCTTAATCTGAACATAAACTATTTTAGTCAATTGAGCTTACTGTATTTGTAGGCTGAGGCTTACCCATCATGCAAGTTACACTGGCATCTTCATCATGGCCACAGTTATGGTTTCCTATCCCTCCTGATCTGCATTCCAGTAAAGATCCCTCACTTCCCATGCACGCCACATCGTCCAATAGGATTGAGCCACTCCCCTCACCAAAGTGAGCCTGGTGAGGAGCCTCTGTGGCTGGTCCACAGCTCAGCTCCCTACATACAATTTGGGCATCTAGCAAACACCAGTTATCATCACAGACTGTCCCCCAACTCCCATCCTGGTAGACCTCCACCCTGCCAGAGCAGCGATTGGGACCATCAACTAGGCGCACTGTCAAGTCAGCTGTTTGAGTTAAAAGGAAGGGAAAGGGCACTGACTTTTTGTTTTGCAAATACGTATTAAGACTCGTTCTGCAACTGAAACATCAAGTAAGGAATAATTGTTTTATTACTCACAATGGGAATCTGAAGGGGATTGACCTGAGAGAGAGAGAGAGAGAGAGAGAGAGAGAGAGAGAGAGAGAGAGAGAGAGAGAGAGAGAGAGAGAGAGAGAGAGAGAGAGAGAGAGAGAGAGAGAGAGAGAAGGGCGGGTAGACAGTGAGAGAGAGAAATGGTAGCATTACACAAGCCCCTAGTTGAAGTTGGTAGTTTAGATACATCTTTATAGCAAATTCAACCACTCACCTGACTGACCCTCACATATCACTCCTGCATCCTCAAAGTGTCCACAGTTGTGTGACCCCAGTCCATCTGAGCTGCAGCTAAGCAGTGACTCTTCATTCCCAGAACATTCCACATCATCTAGCCAGATCTCCCCCCTGCCCCAGCCAAAGTGGGCCTGGTCCGGGGCCTCCAGGGCCGCTCCACAGCCCAGTGCTCTACACACTACCTTGGCATCCAGCAGGTCCCAGTCATCATCACACACTGTACCCCACTGGCCTGCATAGTACACCTCCACCCTGCCAGAGCAGTTGTTTGGGCCACGCACTAAACGTACTCCTCCAGCACTGACTGAGGTGGCTGGAAAATAATTGTTTAGTTAAGTCCCACGTTAAGGGCTCTATTCAATCTGTATCGCTGAAGCGTTACAGATTGCGCACTAGAAATGTAAAGGTAATTTCCGATTGAGCTGACATATGCAGCGTTTACCGTGAATGCAGTCTCAGCTAACGCGGAAACACTGCCTTTTAATTTCAATCACGCTGTAATGCTGAACTACCGCAATACGGATTGAATAGAGCCCTATTTGGTGACTGAGTATTTATATGATAGTCACATAAAGAGGTACTTTAACTAAAGTGTATGACTGACATCATGGAATGAAATTTTTTTATGGAGATTAAACTTGCCAACAAACTCAATAACATAACTTATTAGAGGGTCTATGGTCTCAGCGCTTCACTGTTATACTTACGTGTGTCTAGAACTCGAGATGCTCCTTCATTGGAGCAAACAACTACATGAGAGGAACATAATGATAAAACATACAATAAGTTAAAGATGTTATATTGTATTGCCATGTCAAAGGTCCTGTGTGTGTGAGTTGATAGGAGGTGGACATGGATGTGTTTCAGTCCTCATTTGCTATTAGTTAACAGATAAATTGGAAAACAAATTAGACCATGATATTAGTAGTCATATACTTCACAGTGCTGTTTCTGAACTTTCGCAAATTAATATGGCATTTATACAATGAAAATGTTAGTGAGCAGAGTCGCCATTGTGGATTAACTCATTAATATTAAATAAATTATGATTTGCAGAGAACCTTGCACAAAACTACTATATGAAATCCTAGACCCTGTGTAGTACACAACATATTAATTGTGTATTAAGTATTTTGTAAAACACACTTTTTGTTCACATGGGACAAACATTTTCATAAATAGTTAACATAAATATTAAGGTATGGTATTGTTAAAATACAATTTGCTCACCTGCAATCACAAATGCTAGGTACCACTTGCGCTTGGGTGTAAGAGTCATGATCAAAGTTGAGAATGTCATGTATGAGCCTTTTTATAGCCAGGTTTTGTTACCTTTTGTTGTGTGTCACCTGATTTCTCCAAAGAGGAAAACTGATATCTAACAAAAGGTGGCATTTATTTATCACTGAATATATATTACATAACACCAGTGAAGATTACTATTTGAAAAGAAACCACACAAAGGCATCTTCACTGGGAATAAGAGTAACACACTGTTTATCAAAACAGAATACAAGCTTTATGTGCTGGTTGTTCTATTGATCTTAGGCTCCGATTAAAGGAGAGCTCAACCATGAGGTGACAGAATTTAACAGCTAAATGAAAGTTGTCGGGTTATTTAATAGCATGTGAGAATATCAGGCACGGGCTGACACCAGCTCCATGATAGAAAGTATTTTGAGAAAATAGAATGCATGTATTTGGGTGGTGGTTGTTTCAGAGCCATGGGCTTTCCTCTTCCCACTTTCAATTCCCTGGGGGGTAGGCCTGTTTCATGATAGGTAGTGGTGTGGGGTCAATTTTAACAAGCTAATTTAGAAACACAACATCTCCTGGGCTTAGGCTCTGACTAGTTTCCTAGTGACTTTGACAAGTTTGCTCTTCTCACACAGTAAACATTCAAAGATTTTGACAGAATTATTGTTCTATGGGAAATCAAATCAAATTTTATTTGTCAAATGCGCCGAATACAACAGGTGTAGACCTTACCGTGAAATGCTTACTTACAAGCCCTTAACCAACAATGCAGTTTTAAGAAAGAACACCAAATAAAATCACAAAAAAATACAATATAAAATAATACTAAATAAAAGTAACAAATAATTAAAGAGCAGCAGTAAAAATAACAATAGCGAGGCTATATACAGGGGGTACCGGTACCGAGTCAACATGCGGGGGGTTCAGGAGTCTTATGGCTTGGGGGTAGAAGCTGTTTAGAACCCTCTTGGACCTAGACTTGGCGCTCCGGTACCGCTTGCCGTGCGGTAGCAGAGAGAACAGTCTATGACTAGGGTGGCTGGATTCTTTGACAATTTTTATGGCCTTCCTCTGACACCGCCTGGTATAGAGGTCCTGGATGGCAGGAAGCTTGGCCCCAGTGATGTACTGGGCCGTACGCACTACCCTCTGTAGTGCCTTGCGGTCGGAGGCCGAGCAGTTGCCATACCAGGCAGTGTTGCAACCAGTCAGGATGCTCTCCATATAAATTGATGTAATAAGGTGATGTAAGCCCCTCTCTTATTCGAAATGTTAACCTTGGACACGTAAACACAAGACAACATTAATTTAGCTCGTTACAAACTCCAAGGCTATCTTGACTAGTTAAACCCAGCCCGACAATCTTCTTTGACAGTGGAGGTAAATATCTAAAGTCCATGGTGTAAACGGATTCAACTCACAGCAACAAACCCAGTCTAACATTAAGCAAGGAAATAAGTCATTTCAGTGTGATGCATCAATATATCAATAGGTTACACATATAGGACACTCGCTATTCACTAAGGACCAAATCATAAATTGGGAAACAGGCACATGCATTATGTAAATGAGAAACTAAAGCAGGAAAATAAAAAATCTAGTTCTGAAAAAATGTATGTGGATTTGGCCTAGAAGACTCAGCCATGACCACAATACTAGAAATCCCCTTTAGATGTTATACAACTGCTAATGCTCTTACTATTGGTTTTCAAACAATATTTAGGCCTAATTATAATGAATGAATACGCTTGTATGGGAATAAATCTCAAATCTTGCACTTTTAAAGTGCACATTGTCTTTGGGTTATGAGAGGCTCAGTCAGTGTGAATGAATGTTACATAATTCCCTCTGCATAATCTGTTTTTGGAGCAGGCATTGAATTCCAGAACACGTGCTTCAGAAGCAGTACCCCTTCTCTCCCTCCACTATAGCACAGACCACGTCAGAAATCTGGGTCAAAGTTAATTTGTACTTTTCCTGCTGTGTGCCAAAGTGCAGCATATATGTTTGGTGTAGTAGTCTCTGAAAACCCTCGATAAGCAGAGAGAAATGCATGCACCCACGGAGAAGTGAAGAAACAGCCACTGCCAGGCTTTTATTTTCCATTGCCTTGGAAATATTCAACCTATTTTTACGAAGTGCTCTCATACCCAAAGGGGTTCTTTGGGGCCACTTACAACAAGGTACTCGTCATATCTTCAGACTCAAGGTAAATTGTGACGTGGAAACAACGTTGATTCAACCCGTTTTTGCTCAGTGGGATGTTTTTTTCTCCAAATGTCTTGTCTTATCATCCGTTGAATGATAATAGTAAGGACAAATAATCATCATTTTAAAAATGAATAGATTTGGTAGATGGTTTTTCATTATTTTCACCTTCCCACATTATAATTGGAAGAAGTGTAAACTCTAACATAGCCTATTAGCTAGGAAGGTAACTCCAAACTAGGGCTGTGACGATTATGGAATTTAGGGTAATGATTAATTGTCATGCAAATCGCCACAGTTATTGTCATAATTATGATTTTGTATTTATATTTTTTGCTTGTAATGCATCATAATGCATATTTGAAAAGCATACCTAATAAATACAACTACTACATACCTAATGTATACAACACAGCTTCGCTGACACCCCTGTCTCAAAAACGAATGGTTTTGACAGCTTAGATCTTTTTGAAATGAAGCTTTTAAAAGTGCCTTTTATAAACATTTCATGCAATTGTACATCATTTGACATATTAGCAGAATATTTTTTAATACCACACAAATTACCGAAATTACAGGCTAAGAATGGACAGAGAGATAGGCCTAACGTTATGTGTTCATCTTATCATATTTCTCCAATGCCAAATCGGTGTCTTGTTTGCAACGAAACTGTCCCTGTCTGCAAATAATTAAATCTGAGACATCATTAGGAATCTGAACATCATACTTTCCAAAGTTAGGCCTAGCAGAGTAGGTCTACCGAAGCAGAACAATTTAAGCTTTACTGCTGGCTACTCTACTTCCGTGGTTTAACCCAATGAGAGAAGGTCGCAGGTGTTTCCCTAAAAACTGTCTGGGTTTAAAAAATATTCTATTGTACAAAGTGAATAGCTTAATCAATTGATATTGACGGAATTAGATTACTTCCCAAGCAAAGTCTATTTTTGTGTCTCCTCGGCTATAGAAGGTTGTAACTCAGCCTCTGAATGTCAAAGAAACGAAACAATGATATTCCCATATGCATCGGAGTCACGTCTTTCCCGGCTATTTTACAGCTTGATGCTAGCATAAAGCATCGTGGACCAAAGCACTGTTATAGATCACTTTATATAATCGGATCAGTTATTCCTCAGGCTATTTAAAGAATGCATGGTGGGTGAAGGAATTGACAACAAATCTATGGATATACCAGCCTATAGCCTAATTTCGTCTGTCAAACAGGTAGGCCTACCTCTTATTTCTTAAATAGGAAGAAATAGGCTCCAACACAAAGCCCTCATGTTGTTAGTGAAGTATAGTTAAAATGAAGACGGTTAAAATGAATTATACCTACTTGAATTTGACTTCTTTCCACACCATGAGCTGTCCATTTCCGATTGATTGTGCCACAGCTGCTGGTTAAAATTTCAGCACCACAATGTAAATTACTTGAATTTGGATTATTGTGAGGTCAATAACTCTGATAAATACATCATGGGCAAGAAACATATTGTTTTAATAAAGTCAATTATAGTAGTAACAAGGTATCAAAGTTGACCTCCGGTCCTCCTCATCTTTGCTCTCTCCTTCTCAAACTGAACATAATATAGGTTATAGGCTAGTCCGCGCGCAAGATTGGACTAGGCCTAATCAACAACAACAAAAATCGGAAGAAGCCTTTGACTCTCCCCCTGAACTGCCACGGTAGGCCTACACAGCACAGCCATTGTTTAGGCAGCACACAAAAAAAGTTATTGATCAGCAAGAGCAGAGCAGGCCGGGGCTCAGAGTTCGAATATCCATTACAGTGTGTAATGCAGCCTAGTTGTATTTACACCAACCCAGCAGCTATCTTAGAAATATAACTTTGCTCTGTGCTTCTCCGAGCATGCACTTCGTTGCCTATAGGCAATAGATCATTTGATTGAGACCACACTAAATAGACCTATAGGCATACTTGATATTGCACGCCCAGCGGAGAATCAGAGATGAGGGCCGGCATGAGGCACACGATATATAGCCTAATAACAAACAAATTCTAAAACACTGAGAAATATTGAAATGTAATCAATTACAAATTACATGACTCTCCCCTGGACTAGATTTTAAAAAAAAAAATACTAAACCCTCCCCTTGACCGAAATTGAAAAAGAAAGCCCCTCCCCCATTTTCTTACAGGTAACCATTCTGTACATTTCAATCCATCCCTTAGCAATGTGTTGGCAAAAATGAATGTCCAAGTCAAGAAAGCTTGCGCGCAGCCAGCATCATTTTCCACGACTGGTACTCGCTGGTGCTTTTTCAAAGCCTATGTCATATACTCAAGTGAGTGTAATTAGCTCCAAATAGTGTAATATACTCAATATTAGGAGTTGAGAAATGAAGTTGACATCATTAGAAAGAAGATATTCCCCTATTTTCTACTGTAGGCATGTCATTCAAAATTAGTTTAGTCTGTTATTGATAGCGATATTCATAAAAACCTTGAAATGAAACAAATATATTTCCACGTAAAAAAAATCTAAAATTGCGGACCCCCGGTTGAATATCCCTGGCATAGCCTATTGGTGTGTGTGTGTGTGTGCATGTGATATTGAACATAATAGCTACAGTGGCTTGCGAAAGTATTCACCCCCCTTGCCATTTTTCCTATTTTGTTGCCTTACAACCTGGAATTAAAATGGATTTTTTGGGGGTTTGTATCATTTGATTTACACAATATGCCTACCACTTTGAAGATGCTAAATGTTTTTTGGGGTGAAACAAACAAGAAATAAGACAAAAAAAAACAGAACTTGAGCATGCATAACTATTCAACCCCCCCTCTATAAGAATGGCACATCTAGCCACTGGGATTTTTGCCCATTCTTCAAGGCAAAACTGTTCCAGCTCCTTCAAGTTGGATGGGTTCCGCTGGTGTACAGCAATCTTTAAGTCATACCACAGATTCTCAATTGGATTGAGGTCTGGGCTTTCACTAGGCCATTCCAAGACATTTAAATGTTTCCCCTTAAACCACTTGAGTGTTGCTTTAGCAGTATGCTTAGGGTCATTGTCCTGCTGGAAGGTGAACCTCCGTCCCAGTCTCAAATCTCTGGAAAACTGAAACAGGTTTCCCTCAAGAATTTCCCTGTTTTTAGTGCCATCCATCATTCCTTCAATTCTGACCAGTTTCCCAGTCCCTGCCGATGAAAAACATCCCCACAGCATGATGCTGCCACCACCATGCTTCACTGTGGGGATGGTGTTCTCGGGGTGATGAGAGGTGTTGGGTTTGCGCCAGACATAGCGTTTTCCTTGATGGCCAAAAAGCTCAATTTTAGTTTCATCTGACCAGAGTACCTTCTTCCATATGTTTGGGGAGTCTCCCACATGCCTTTTGGCGAACACCAAACGTGTTTGCTTATTTTTTTCTTTAAGCAATGGCTTTTTTCTGGCCACTCTTCCGTAAACCCCAGCTCTGTGGAGTGTACGGCTTAAAGTGGTCCTATGGACAGATACTCCAATCTCCGCTGTGGAGCTTTGCAGCTCCTTCAGGGTTATCTTTGGTCTCTTTGTTGCCTCTCTGATTAATGCCCTCCTTGCCTGGTCCATGAGTTTTGGTGGGCAGCCCTCTCTTGGCAGGTTTGTTGTGGTGCCATATTCTTTCCATTTTTATTAATGGATTTAATGGTGCTCCGTGGGATGTTCAAAGTTTCAGATATTTTTGTATAACGCAACCCTGATCTGTACTTCTCCACAACTTTGTCCCTGACCTGTTTGGAGAGGTCCTTGGTCTTCATGGTGCTGCTTGCTTGGTGGTGCCCCTTGCCTAGTGGTGTTGCAGAATCTGGGGCCTTTCAGAACAGGTGTATATATACTGAGATCATGTGACAGATCATGTGACACTTAGATTGCACACAGGTGGACTTTATTTAACTAATTATGTGACTTCTGAAGGTAATTGGTTGCACCAGATCTTATTTAGGGGCTTCATAGCAAAGGGGGTGAATACATATGCACGCACCACTTTTCCGTTATTAATATTTTAGAATTTATTGAAACAAGTTATTTTTTTCATTTCACTTCACCAATTTGGCCTATTTTGTGTATGTCCATTACATGAAATCCAAATAAAAATCCATTTAATTACAAGTTGTAATGCAACAAAATAGTAAAAACGCCAAGAGGGATAAATACTTTTGCAAGGCACTGTATATCTGGGTCGTTCCACGAATAGAGTGCTGTTGTGTCCCTTTGATATTTTAAGTAGAAACTGTGCACCAAAATTGAATTTTAAAAGCCTGTTATATTAAATTAAGTGCCCTTTAATATAAACCACATGGAATATTTAAATAATCCGATTTTTAATATAAATAAAGACTTGCGAAAGTGCCAGAAATGTTGAAATGTCCACATCTTTTTCTGACTTCTAGGAAGATTTTAACCCACTTTTCATTTTCCCAAGTTTTCACCATCATAAATTTAGTAAAACCCTAGTTATTTTGTTGCTTTGACAAAGTCATTTCTGAAGATTGTTTTATTTCATGTGATTAGTGTTTAATTTAAGTTTGTCCTTCATTTTAAGGTCAACCTTGTTACGTGTAAAAGCAGGTGAGCTGGTTCTTCTCTTTTTGGCAATTTTCTGGTGTTTTGTAGAGCATCAAGCATAACACGTCAACCATGTTACCAATAGTTACATGGGCTAGAAATGTTTTAACAAATTTTTTTGTTAAGCTTGCATTACATTTCCCTTCCATGTTGCCCACAACATTTCCCCTGCCACAACGGGAGTTATGGCTGATTTAAGATGAAATCGTCAACCCTGTTATGGTCAACCCTATTACGGTCAACCCTGTTACTTTAATGAGCACTTTTCCTGTTACTTTAATTGGCATTTTTCTTAATTTGACCTCTTGAAATACAATTTTAAATATATATATATAAAGTGGAACATGTGCTCTTTCTGACAGAATATTCAAATTAGGTGAAATAAAGTTGGTGTTTTTTGTGTGACATAATTACACTATCCAAAAAACACTTTTCATGGAATGACCCATGTGTAAGCTACATTATACACACACACTTTTGTATTCAGGGAAAGTTGATATGAGGTTGTGTTACACAAGAGATTGCAAAATGTTATGACTTTCTGTAAATGAGTAACAGAAAGTACCTGTACATACGATCCTCAAGCTTAATCACTAGCATGAACTTACTTGAACTGAGAATTGGTTCAATAGCACATTATGCTTTCAGTGACCTCCCAGTATCAGACATGTAATGTGCCTCCCTCTGATTACACTGAATGAGATCATATCTATGTGCAGTACATATCATCCATTATCTTGTCAAAACTTGTTTGACCATGTCCATTGTGGCTCTCACAAAGGTTGGTGTCGGGTAAAGGGAGGGACCCAACTTTGGTTCAAGTTTACAACATGACTACAACTACTGCTAATCGAATGCTACTCTCATCATGTTTAATCTAAGCACGAATTATTATCAATAATTGCCTCACCTACCCTCATATCTGCCTAGCCAGCTTCATATCCTCTTCTGCCGGCAAATCTTGAAGTTGCAGTAAGTCATCTCTTTACCAATGGCAGTCTGAAAATATGCAACCAATACACACACACACACTAAACATTATGTTATACTTGGTTAGATAGGCCATTATTTTGGCTACCATGGTTATGCCCCCATAGGATGACAATGCCCTCATCCACAGGGCATGAGTGGTCACTGAATGGTTTGATGAGCATGACAATAATGTAAACCATATGCCGTGCTGGTCTCATTCACCAGATCTCACCCACAATTTAACACTTATGGGAGATTCTAGAGCGGCGCAAGAGACAGCGTTTTCCACCACCATCAACAAAACACCAAATGATGGAATTTCTCGTGGAAGAATGGTGTCACATCCCTACAATAGAGTTCCAGACACTTGTAGAATCTATGCCAAGGTGTACTGAAGCTGTTCTGGCTCGTGCTGGACCAACGCCCTATTAAGACACTTAATGTTGGTGTTTCCTTTATTTTGGCAGTTACCTGTATGTTTGAGACTATAGTCACATGAATTAATGTGTGTGTGTGTGTGTGTGTGTGTGTGGTGAGACGGGGGTGGAAAGCAGTGGTCAATTAAAACACTTTCAACTATAGAAAGCAACCGTATTTGTTACGTTCTTTTTCCTCTCCAGACAAACCATGATAGTCACCGTGGCAGCCCCACCCTGCTTCCCTCCACATCCTGCTCTCCTCCTACTGACCTGTCTCCTGTGGGTGTTCCCAGCTCAGAGCCAGGCTGGCAACATCCTGGTGTACCCTGTGGACGGCAGCCATTGGCTCAACATGGACATCCTCCTGCGAGAGCTGCACCTGCGGGGGCACTCTTTAACAGTGGTCCGCTCATCCACTAGCTGGTACGTTCCTGAACACGCCCCCCACTACTCCTCAGTCACATTGCCCGTGCCCGGGGCCAATAGCCTGGAGGACCCGCAGTACATGGCATCCTTCCTGAAGAGGAGCCTAGAGATATGGACACGAGAGCGATCCATTTTGTCCTTCATCGAGCTACAGAAGGAGACTATTAATTTGCTGGAGGAGGCCCATCGCGGCAGTGCTGAAATGGCCCGCTTAGCCATGGAGGACAAACAGTTAATGGAGAAGCTGAAGGGAGCCAATTTTGATTTAATGTTGACAGATCCTGGATTTGCAGGAGGAGTTGTATTGGGGAGTTACTTGGGTCTTCCTATTGTGCTCAACGTTCGTTGGATCACCAATGCAGAGGGACACTTTGCGATTGCACCTTCGCCCCTTTCTTACATACCAACTATTGGGTCGCTGGTCACAGATAAAATGAGTTTTGTCAACAAACTAAAAAACGTCTTGCATTATGGAATCTCTCTTTATATTGATTACGGCATAACAAGACCTCTATACCAGGGTGTGATCAACGAATTCATCGATCCAAACACCAATATCTATTCTCTCATTCAGGGGGCTGACCTATGGCTGATGAGAGTGGACTTTGTGTTTGAGTTCCCACGCCCCACCATGCCCAACGTGGTCTACATGGGGGGCTTCCAGTGTAAGCCCTCTAAGCCTTTGCCCGCAGAGTTAGAGGCATTTGTGCAGAGCTCGGGGGAACATGGGGTCGTGGTCATGTCTTTGGGGAGTCTGCTGGGTAGCCTCCTCCCGGAGATCTCAGAGGTAATTGCAGCTGCCTTCGCCCGCCTGCCTCAGAAGGTGGTGTGGAGACATACAGGAGAGAAGCCCTCTACTCTAGGCAACAACACACTACTGGTGAACTGGCTGCCTCAGAACGACCTACTTGGCCATCCCAAAACAAGAGCCTTTGTGACACACGGGGGCACCAATGGGATCTATGAAGCCATCTACCATGGGGTTCCCATGTTAGGCCTTCCTCTCATCTTTGACCAGTTTGACAACATGCTTCGTCTACAGGCCAGGGGTGTGGCTAAGATTCTCGAGGTGACGGCCCTAGAGGTGGAACCTATGACACAGGCTCTGACAGACATCCTGGACAAGAGTAAGCCCTACGGAGAGAATATGCTCAGGATGTCAAAGCTCCACCACGATACACCTCTCAAACCAATGGACAACGCCATCTTCTGGCTAGAATTTGCTATGAGGCACAAGGGTGCAGCACACTTGCGCACCGAGTCCTACAAGATGCCCTGGTATGCTTACCACAATGTGGATATACTGGTACTTCTCCTGACTGTTGTTGTCTCTGTCCTGCTACTAACCCTAATGACTTGCAGGGTTCTAGGTAGGGCTCTTTGCCGAAAGAAAAAGGAAAAACTGCAGTAGTCTCTGAAGAATTCCAGTTTTACATACTACAGTACAGTATATACAACTACGCAACTACTATATTCTACTACAAGACAAATAGGCATGAAACATTGTCAAAATCACAAATGTTTATATTAGACTAGAGCCGGTTTCAGTCATTCTCAATTATTCTATTTCTTGTAATAAAATACAAACAGCAGTAAAGCATTTAAAATCAATGCAATCTGCTCAAAATGTCACATTGTTTATACAACATTTTTATTGACTTTTAAACAACGTATTTTTGTATTTGTGCAGACAAATGTACCAGTCACATATCAATGTAAATATTCACGTAATACCACAATCTCTTTTTTGGTCCAAAAAAGAAAAAGAAAAAAACACAACATACGGCGAATATGGGCAAACAATGTGATGCATTTCTTGCTTTTATGTCCTTGGTTTCTGAGTAGAGGATTTGACTATGTTTGTGTGCTACAGGTGAATATTTAAAACAGATAAAAAATAAAGTGCTCCTTCCCATCTGCTGTATGGTATGTATTGACAATATCGCTCCAATTTATGAACAGTTCCATTTGCTTGCACTACGCAAGAAAAATGAATTTAAAAAAGTTCCAAAGAAAACTAAATATAGCCTATTGAATTATCTACAGGTTACAGAAGTTGTCTCATGTTTCTGGGGATCATAATCAGACATGCAATCTATTAAGACAGGTGCTTAAAAACAATAACATAGAAACTATATAGTAGATACCAGTTTGCAACTTTGTGTTATATTCCATTAGGGAAACATATGAACAGCTGTATTGCATTGTAATACTTGCTTTAATGTGTGGTATGGCAAACTTCTCTATAACTTCAGTTGGCTGAGGGGACTAGTTTTTCAAATCTATCTATCTATCTATAGATAATTGGTTACAATTCCTTTTAAATGTATTTTTCTCATCCAACAGCAAGAAAAAGTAGCAGTAAAACTGAAATAAAAGATGGCACGTGACATATTGCAAAACAATGTGAATTTAATTTCTGGTGTTCTTACTTAAAACAGAACCTTATGTACCAAGATTAGATTTTAGTACCAAATATGATTAGCTCTTTTATTTAACATATGGAAAGGTAAAGGGAAATGTCACTGATAATTTTAACAAGTTAAAAGCAAGAGTGAATTTTGAAAGCGGTTGGCAAAATCATTTAATCTTCCATAAAAAAGTATATTGATCCAGGAAAAGAGACTATAAGTAGCAGCGCTGAAATGCTAATCTTGTTGGCTATAACATTCATTTACCAACACAAATTAAAACATATTAGGGGAATACAAATATTACAGATACTGCACTCTGATTAACTATATTACCTTTTCATGTGGGAGGAATCGTATAGATATTGAACATCTGTTCAAAGTAACAGATGTACACATTATACACTCAACCTATAGAAAATGTTGCCTAGAAAACACCCTCATATGTCAGAGGTATAGCCAACTGTATTAAATAATCTATCAGATGGCAGTCTTTGCTCAATGTTATTGTCTGTGGGTCTGACTCTGTCCGTACGTTCGTCACACGCGATATCTCAGACAGCACTGGGCCGATTTTGACAAAACGTAGGTAAGTGATGCATCTTGCCGTACAGATCCAGCATTTAGAAAATTACACTGATTGGCCCAAGGCGGTACGACATGTTTACTGTTCCTTGTTTCCTAAAGCAAGTATCAGAGGCTCCTAACTTGGGTAGCACTACACTATGCTACATTGTCTGATTGATTCTAGGGTAATGAACTGTGGACAAAGATGTCCTGAAAATGTGGTCCAAAATAATCACCAACTACTCTGGTCTTGCACATTTGCATGAAACAAAATATACCTAATTATACCGTTGTAGTAAAATGTATGATGACTTGGAAAGCAGATCAAAGACAGTATTCCATCAATATTAAGAGAGTCTGCTAAAATTAAAAATTTAAAAATATTGATCAACTCAATAAAATACAATTGTTCTCTGTGTACTTCACTAACTAAATGGTTGATAAATACTAAATGCAGTGTGTACAGTCGTGGTCAAAAGTTTTGAGAATGACACAAATACTAATTTTCACACTGCCTCAGTTTTGATGATGGCAATTTGCATATACTCCAGAATGTCATGAAGAGTGATCAGATGAATTGCAATTAATTGCAAAGTCCCTCTTTGCCATGAAAAATAAATTAATCCCCCAAAAACATTTCCACTGGATTTCAGCCCTGCCACAAAAGGACCAGCTGCCATCATGTCAGTGATTCTCTCGTTAACACAGGTGAGAGTGTTGACGAGGACAAGGCTGGAGATCACTCTGTCATGCTGATTGAGTTAGAATAACAGACTGGAAGCTTTAAAAGGAGGGTGGTGCTTGAAATCATTGTTCTTCCTCTGTTAACCATGGTTACCTGCAAGGAAACACGTGCCGTCATCATTGCTTTGCACAAAAAGGGCTTCACAGGCAAGGATATTGCTGCTAGTAAGATTGCACCTAAATCAACCATTTATCGGATCATCAAGAACTTCAAGGAGAAAGGTTCAATTGTTGTGAAGAAGGCGTCAGGGCGCCCAAGAAAGTCCAGCAAGCGCCAGGACCGTCTCCTAAAGTTGATTCAGCTGCGGGATCGGGGCACCACCAGTGCAGAGCTTGCTCAGGAATGGCAGGAGGCAGGTGTGAGTGCATCTGCACGCACAGTGAGGCGAAGACTTTTGGAGGATGGCCTGGTGTCAAGAAGGGCAGCGAGGAAGCCACTTCTCTCCAGGAAAAACATCAGGGACAGACTGATATTCTGCAAAAGGTACAGGGATTGGACTGCTGAGGACTGGGGTAAAGTCCTTTTCTCTGATGAATCCCCTTTCCGATTGTTTGGGGCATCTGGAAAACACCTTGTCCGGAGAAGACAAGGTGAGCGCTACCATCAGTCCTGTGTCATGCCAACAGTAAAGCATCCTGAGACCATTCATGTGTGGGGTTGCTTCTCAGCCAAGGGAGTGGGCTCACTCACAATTTTGCCTAAGAACACAGCCATGAATAAAGAATGGTACCAACACATCCTCTGAGAGCAACTTCCCCCAACCATCCAAGAACAGTTTGGTGATGACCAATGCCTTTACCAGCATAATGGAGCACCTTGCCATAAGGCAAAAGTGATAACTAAGTGGCTCAGGGAACAAAACATCGAAATGTTGGGTCCATGGCCAAACTCCCCAGACCTTAATCCCATTGAGAACTTGTGGCCGATCCTCAAGAGGCAGGTGGACAAACAAAACCCCACAAATTCTGACAAACTCCAAGCATTGATTATGCAAAAATGGGCTGCCATCAGTCAGGATGTGGCCCAGAAGTTAATTGACAGCATGCCAGGGCAGATTGCAGAGGTCTTGAAAAAGAAGGGTCAACACTGCAAATATTGACTCTTTGCATAAACGTAATGTAATTGTCAATAAAAGCTTGTAATTATACTTCAGTATACCATAGTAAAATCTGACAAAAATATCTCATAACACTGAAGCAGCGAACTTTGTGAAGACCAATACTTGTGTCATTCTCAAAACTTTTGACCACGACTGTAGAGCCTTTTCTCTTTACATGGAATGACCATTAAAAAGCAAAAATAAGGGGGGAACTATGTATGTTTGTTGTAACTCAAATATAATAAAACTACAAAACAATTGTTTAAAGTTGAGGTCCACATAAGGTGAAACAGGTTTTGTTTATGAAACAGCGCAGAGGAGCTTCGTGGTAAAAAAAAACGTGTAGGACCTACTCTGCTGTTCTATCGCGCTTGCAATGATGTGAGATGATGTCCGAGGGAAAAAACAGGGTTTCTTGTTTGAAGTACTGTCTTTGTTGTTGTAATATCGCAAACAGACGTGGCAATTTCACTGCTAAGAATTCCAGCTTTAATGAATAAATGTGTATATTTTTTCTAATGAAATTCTAATATTGACAAGCAAATCAAGAAATAGAAATCTGAGCCATGGGTGAATACACATTTTCTAAAAGGTCATTAATATTTGAGATGGGAGGGTAGATACAGTATTTGGGGAGCAAAATTATTTCAAAATGACTTGCTGTTTTTTAAATACTTATTACTGCATTCTATGTTGTTGAATTTGTTTGTGTTGCAATTTTCAAGCACATCTGAGACCACACAGTACGGTTAATCTTTTAAATCCTTGTTGAACCAAATCAACAAGAACGACCCGCACAAGATTTGTTCATTTGACAACGTACCAAAAGTGTTGGATAAAAATGTTTCTAAATTATTTACTACCAAATAATTGTATGATGGTATGTCTCTGGCTTACAATGATTCTGTCCTTGTCTGGCAGTAAACAAAATTCTAAATGTCCCAACAGGGACTTGCCTGTTTATAGCAATGTGTAGTAATAGTCTACTAGGGGCCATTTCAAGAACACTTTATGGCAAAGAGCTGTGTGATACCAAAATAAAATGTTAAATCAGATTTTATAGTCAATTCACAAGTTACAATATAAAATATTAGCATTGTCCTTCCAGCAGAAAAAAACAAAACCTTCAACATTCAAAACACTTATCTTATGTCTGTGTTCCATACATCTAACTCAACTTACTCTTGCTCACTTTTATTTCACATTCCCTTCATAGATGAAAGGGCAGGGCACCCAGCATACTTCTTTGTGAATCAGACCGTACTTTCCACTTTCCTTGCTTCTGTCAAGTCAAGTTCTCTTATTTGGGACACGGGTGCCCACTCAAAAAGAAGCAGACATGCGCTTCTAGGAGGATGGAGTCCCTCTGCTCCCTTCGGGTGCGGCTGCAGCCCCGGCCCCACCTCCAGTGACCAGGTTCCGGAGCAGCTTGCGGCGGCCGGCCTGATAGTCCTCCTCATCTACATTGACCAGCAGTTTGATGGCCTCATGGCCCACCGCCTGTTTGAGTGAGTCTGTGATGAAGACACCCTTCAGGGCCTCCAGCAGGGAGCCGTTGATGTAGTCCCGCCAGAAAGCATCTAGGTATGTGAGCTCTGAGAACTTGATGTCACAGATTATGGAGCCCAGGTCCCGGGACTTGAGAATAGTGTTTGCCTGGTTGAACCTCTCAAACTGCCTCTCCAGAGCCTCCTGCTTGTTGGAGAAGACGTTTCCCTGAAGCGCTGATTCATGCTGGCAATACTCGGCACGCACTCGTAAGCGGATGTCTGCAGGGGTGTGGGGTGAATAGGGAAGAGCAAGGGGAATGGTTACACAGAGGAAGAGTGTGCCGTCTAATGCCATGGAAACTATACAGTCAAGGAATTCTGGAGCAATTTAGACTTTTAATTCAGCATCTGTATAGTTTGGTCGCAGATATGTATGCATGTGCTTTAGCCAACTCTTTTGTCATTTATTGTCATGAAAGAACTGTCAAAAAGTAGATACACACATGCGGCCTCTGAAGGCATAAAGTTACTAAACAAGTTGCTTTTGAATTATTTTGAGGGGATATTTTTCATGCTTTCACAATAAACACCCAAAATTCCCTTACCACAGGTTTGCTTCTCCCTGCAGTCTCCTGTGGTGTGGGCCCTCTTCCTCTTGCGGCTGGGTAATGGGGGGCCTGGCTTGGTGCGGGGGGAGCCCACCTGGGGTCCCGATGGAGAACAGCATATTACTGGTTGGGGGCCTGTTAATGGAGTGGGAAAAAAATGCTAAGACATTTACAGATGTATTCATTTCACTATTTCCACACACACACACATATACTGTATGTAGATGTATACATGCAGAGTCACACATTCACCTGTCCTCCTATGGGGTGCAGCCTCCCTGCTCTCTCCTCCTCTGGGGGACACATAACGCACCGACGTCTCTTCCAGGTACTTATCCACTGGGTCTGGGCACACTGAAAGGAATGCTTTTGGTTAGTGACTTAATATTAAAATGTAACGTAAATTGTAAATTATTAACTAAGAAAACACAGAAAGTGTGTTTTCAAGAGGATGGTGAAAAGGGGGAATTTTTTTTTGGAATAACATTTTGGAGATTGACAACCTAAGTTTTTCTGTCTTGACGCCAATACATTTTGTTTGCTCTTTCATTTTCAATAGAATTTTAGTGGGCCTGAGAAAGACAAAGGTTGAGAAGGAAACCACCACTCACCGGTCTGTCTCTTCCTGAGTGTGACGTAGGGCAGCAGGTCGTGGCGTGTGATGATGCGGAGCAGCTGCAGGACGTGTCTGAAGTTGGTCTCATCACAGCGCCCCTGGCGCTCCAGAGCTAGCAGGAAGTCCTGGCCGCTCCTGATGCCTCCGCGCTCATACTCGTCGATGACGTCCACGAACAGGAAGGAGAGCACTCGCACGTCGCGGTGCGTGAGCTGGGCTCCCACTATGTCAAACATGCGGTGTAGTGAGTACAAGCCGTAAGAGTTGTCTACGGCCTCCTCAGGCCAGTGTTCGAAGCGTCCCGACGAGTGCCTCCTGGGGGTGGCAGAGTTAGTGCAGGAGGCCGAGGCGCCCCTGTTCACTGCCACTCCACTGGAGGTCCCCACCGATGAGGACCCCACACCACCCATCAGACCTCTGTGGGGGGCAAGGTGCCCCGCAGCACTACTCTGAGTAGAGTCCAGCTGGTTTGGATTAATGTGAGGTCTACCGTGGTGAGCTGACGAGTTCTGGGGGACGAGGAGGGGAGGGTTGACGTTTGCATTGGGGAGGAGATGCTGCTGTGAGGTCATCACTTTGTGTTAGGGGTGGACGATGACAACGGGATGCAGAAATCCCAACAACTTCTATGTTGTGTCTGAATACTTTAACTGCTTTCCTACAAAAAAAAGAGGGACAAAACACTTCACACCTGGCAAAACAGTAAAAGATCGGAACTGAAAGAGAGCATAAACTCAAACAATCTCAAACAAAGGAATGACTTTTAACATGAAATTAGGTTGATTATCTACACTTAAGTTTCAGCATCTAGATAGGTAACTAAGCTCTCTCTACTGTGTAGCTAAACTACTAACGTTAACGTTAGTGTCTACCAAGTCTATAGCTAGCAAGCTAACCAGACTGCAAGTTCCTAATGTAATGATAACAGCTAGCTTCTAGGCCAAATCATATTGCCCGGTTTATCCTTTTAAAATAAGAATAACACTTATTTGAGTAAGGGAAACAAATGTACACAACATCAGTGATGATATCAGTGACGTAACTCTCTAACTAAGTTTACTAAACATCAACATGGAAAATGGGCAATGATGACTGGCTTTCTAGGCTAGCTCAATGCACCAATCCAACAACAACGTAGCTACAGTAGGTAGCTAGCGCCATTCAGACAGGCAGAGGTCCAAGCTAGCTGGCTAGCTATATACAATAGCATAGCCAGTATATAGATCATCTTTGGTATAACTAGCTAACGTTAATCACAACAGTCAGGAAGCTAGCTAGGTAACGTTAGTTCTTGTTAACAACAATGACCATCTAACGTTACAGTCAGTACAGTAGCTACTAGTTAGTTAAGTTAGCTACATGAGGTCATTGTTCAATTTCCCTAACCCTAAATAACTAGCTAACGTTAGCTGGATAAACCACCCAGATAACTGGCTAACCACCAAGCTACAAGCAGCTTGTTATTGTGGAAACGTAGTTAACGTTAGCTAACAAGTAGCTGGTATGTAGCTAGCTAGCTAACGCGTTACATCAACTCGTTTAAATTGTAATTAACTAACGTTAGCTAGCTTGCTAAACGTTATTTAGTTACACACAACAACAAAAAAGTGGTCACAATAAATTAAACGACACTATCGGTAGCTAGCTAATGTTTGCTTAGGGGCTGGTTTGCTTATGCTAGCTAGTTGGCTAACTTTAGCAATGTAGATAACTAGTGCTAACAATGTTTACCTTAGCTACGTTACCTTAAGTTAATAACGTTAGCTACATTGATTCAAAATAAATCAACTTGAAAGACCGTACCTACTTACTTAACGTTCTTTGTGGAATGCTAAGCTCCTTCAAGATCAGAAAACACAATTATGGTGGATAATGTCAATATTTCCAGAGGCTAACAATTAGCATGCCCATTTTCCTTTCTCAGCTAAAATGAAAGAATATCCGGTACACAGTGGGATTCACATCCAGGTTATTAATTCAGGCCCTGTTAGAATACTTGTAAACCAGACAGTCTTTGCTTGTAAAGTGCATCCTTCCTTCCTTCCTCTCTCTCTTGAACTAATCTTTCATGTAAACATGAAATTGATCCTTTGTTTATGACAACATAAACAGGAGTATGTTTTTGGGTTATGAAAGGTGATATGCAGCTCATAACGGAGGCATTTACAAATTAGGCTTCAAGATGCGTAGCCTATGACAGCAGGACATCTTTCTGATCGCACCTATACTATACATGTAATTCAATATAGCCTACACAGTATTCACAGTATATATGATGGGGATTTTAATCTTTGTTTATACAGGTACCGGTAAGTAAATTAAGAAACAATTATTGTTTACAATGACAACTTGTCCGTTGAAACAAGAACCTATTTGAAAAAGAAAGTAACAGGCTGACGTGGAGAGAGTGAGCTGTACTTGGGCTCGATCCATGGATTCTGCGGTGCAGAGACGAGAGCTGTACTCCCTGCGCCACAAAAGCTTATGCCTAAGGGCTGAGGCAGAGCATCTTTCCATTCTCACCAAACCCCAAATGGCAACAGTTCCCTACAAAGGCCATCCCACAGCTACCACCAATGTAGCCTAATATGCACTATACTTTACTTGTGGTTATTATAAAATAATATAGACACAGGCTACTGATTGAGGATGAATCCACACTGGAAGCTTTACTTCTTAACACACACTACAGTTGCCCTGTAGGACACCTCATCCAAATACCACAAACATATCACAACAAAATCATCCACAACTCAAATGCCAAATGATTTCATATTGCTCTGCTCCATTGGCAACATTTAGCACATTAAGTCAAATAGATCCCGGTTTACTAAATAGATAGACACAATGTCTTGGAAAACATCTGTCCCGTCTTCACACTCCTTATCCTTAGTTCTTCCCAGAATAAAAAAAAAAAAACTCAAATGTGCTTCTCAAATGTATTTATTTTATGAGTACTTTGTGCCCAGAATGTCCTTGATATGCATCTCTAACTTTGGTCCCGGCAGCTATTGGATGTACATGTTTTTGTTCCAGCCCAGCACTTACACACCTGATTCAATTTCCAGAACTGGAGATGGAGACCCCAGTTCAACTGTATATGTATGTTTCAACTGACCTGGTTGCACACAGCTTCTCCATATCGTACAAATGAGGCAAAGTGTTCACAGTTGAGTGAGAATAGTCGGTATGGGAACTCTGTGTTCATCAGAGCATCACACCTCTGCCTCATATTTTCCTGTGATGAGGGCTGGTGGCCATGTTTGTTGTTGCTGATCATCACATGAACTCCTTTGGGCACGGTGACCTCCATCAGATGCATCCTGTGTATCTTGGTCTGCCCAAGAAGGAGGTCACCACACACAGGAAATGCTGCTTGCAGGTCATGGCGGATGGTACTCATCAGCCGCCCCTCATCTAGGATCAAAGCAGTTTGGGAATAAAGATGCACTTGAGGGTCATAAAATAGTAATTACATAAAAAGAGTTGTCAATTTGTTGACTCAAGACTTTATGGGTATCATTAACTCTAAATATCAATATATGAACTCTGTAACACACCAATCTTGCGTTACCCTGCTTTCACATTCATGTCTCACCTGCCACTGCAAAATGGATTATGTGTCCATCTTCATCATATACACCCCAATGTGAGTATCCAATAGGGTAAGATAATTCGATCAAGTCTCCAAACTTGGCAGCTGACACAATTTCATCAATCTGTACAGAACATACCATAAGCAATGCATTCAAAACTCCACCCTGTGACAGTTTACCTATCCGGTTTAGGAGCAGGTTTGACAACATTGTAGACGCAGGTGCAGGTTGGTAAATGATTTCACACAATAGTTCTTGCAATTTTCCAACATTCAATCAGTAGGCTTACTGTAGTTGAGTTATAGACTTGCAGTGCTGATTTTTTTTTTTTTTTAAGACACATCATACAGTGCCTTCAGAAAGTATTCACACCCCTCGACCTTTTCCACATTTTGTTGGTGTTACAGTCTGAAATTAAATTGCGATGTTTTGTCACTGGCCAACACACAATACCCCATAATGTCAAAGTGGAAATATGTTTTTAGACATTTTTACAAATAAATTAAAAATGAAAAGCTGAAATGTCTTGAGTCAATAAGTATTCAACCCCATTGTTATGGCATGCATAAATAAGGTCAGGAGTAAAAATTTGCTTAACAAGTCACATAATAAGTTACATGGACTCACTCCGTGTGCAATAATAGTGTTTAACATGATTTTTGAATGACTACCACATCTCTGTACCCCACTCATTTAATTATCTATATGGTCCGTCAGTTGAGCAGTGAATTACAAACACAGATTCAACCACACAGACCAGGGAAGTTTTCCAATGCG
The DNA here is from genome assembly GCF_964263955.1 of Coregonus lavaretus. Taxonomy (NCBI): domain Eukaryota; kingdom Metazoa; phylum Chordata; class Actinopteri; order Salmoniformes; family Salmonidae; genus Coregonus; species Coregonus lavaretus. The sequence goes on along the minus strand of NC_140007.1, from coordinate 24,333,656 downwards.
TCACAAAGAAGGCCACCTATTGGTAAAAAAAAAAAAAAAAAAAAAAATCATACATTGAATATCCCTTTGAGCATGGTGAAGTTATTAATTACACTTTGGGTGGTGTATCAATACACCCAGTCACTACAAATATACAGGCATCCTTCCTAATTCAGTTGCCGGAGGGGAAGGAAACCGGTCAGGAATTGCACCATAAGGCCAATGGTGACTTTAAAACAGTTACAGAGTTTAATGGCTGTGATAGTTGAAAACTTTGGATGGTTCAACAACATTGTAGTTACTCCACAATACTAACCTAATTGACAGAGTGAAGAAAAGGAAGCCTGTACAGAATACAAATATTCCAAAACGTGCATCCTGTTTGCAATAAGGCACTAAAGTAAAACTGCAAAAAATGTGGCAAAGAAATTAACTTCATGTCCTAAATACAAAGCGTTTGTTTGGAGCAAATCCAACACAACACATCACTAAGTATCACTCTTCAAATGTTCAAGCATTGTGGTGGCTGCATCATGTTATGGGTATGCTTGTCATCGGCAAGGACTAGGGAGTTTTTTTTATGATACAAAAAACAGAATAGAGTTAAGCACGGGAAAAATCCTAGTGGAAAACCTGGTTCAGTCTGCTTTCCGACAGACACTGGAAGACGAATTCACCTTTCAGGAGGACAATAACTTAAAACACAAGGCCAAATATACACTGGAGTTGCTTACCAATACGACATTGAATGTTGCTGAGTGGACTAGTTACAGTTTTGACTTAAAATCGGCTTGAGAATCTATGGCAAGACTTGAAAATGGCTGTCTAGCAATGATCAACAACCAACTTGACAGAGCTTGAAGAATTTTAAAAAGAATAATGTGCAAATATTGTACAATCCAGGTGTGCAGAGCACTTAGAGACTTAACCAGAAAGACTCACAGCTGTAATCGCTGCCAAAGGTGAATCTAACATTTATTGACTCAGGGGGTTGAATACTTATCTAATCAAGATATATTAGTGGTTTATTATTCATTACTTTATTTTTTTTAACAAATGTTAGAATTCTTCTTCCACTTTGACATTACATAGTACTTTGTATAGATCGATGACAAAAAATGACAATTCAATTAATTTTAATCCAACTTTGTAACACAAAACATTTAGGAAAAAGTCAAGGGGCGTGAATACTTTCTGAAGGCACTATACATTATACATTTACGTCATTTAGCAGACGCTCTTATCCAGAGCGACTTACAGTTAGTGAGTGCATACATTTTTATTTTTCATACTGGAATCGAACCCACAACCCTGGCGTTGCAAATGCCACACTCTACCAACTGAGCTACATCCCTGCCGGCCATTCCCTCCCCTACCCTGGACGACACTGGGCCGCCCCTTGGGTCTCCCAGTCGCGGCCGGCTACGACAGAGCCTGGATATGAACCAGGATTTCTAGTGGCACAGCTAGCACTGCGATGCAGTGCCTTAGACCACTGCAACACTCGGGAGGACATTATAGGACATTATATTATAGGCCTACATCTCATCTGTCATTTAACGACACTGTAGGCTACATAGGCCCACTATTTTGTAAAGTTGGTAGTTGGTCAAGAAATAAACTATAAGAGTGATTTATTAATAACCTGCTTTCAAAACATAATACACACACAAGGAAGGATTTACCCAAGTTCTGGAGGTGCACATTCCTTACCCGCAGCAGAAAGATAGGCTACAGTCACAGAGTACAGTAAAGCTGACAGGTGTTCTCGCGCGTTAATTAAAATGCAAATTGGTCAAATGTAAATTACATTTACAAACGAATTTCATCATCACTGACTGCTGTAGAACGCAATATTTTCTTAGTACATTAGGCTATGGTAAAATATATTATAGCTTACCTGCTGCGTGTAGTCCATTCTTGTGTCAATAGTTTTGACAACTAAATCTTAGCAGGTTTGGTGGCAGGGCGTGTTTTTCGAGTTTAAGGGAAAGTCGTTTGTAAAATGTTTTAAGTGTCAGTGACTCATTAATGTTTGGCTAGTATTTATATTATTGTCAGGCTGAAGCCTATTAAAACATTAGCCAGTCTGCAAGAATATTGAGAATATTCTAATAGGTAGGATAAAGTAGTAGAATATTGAATTTGTTGAAGAAATCACAAGATTTCATAAAAAGGTAGGCAAAATGTATTCTAAATAATTTCCAATAAGCCTATTCAATGTTCAACTCCATACAAAATGCAAACACATCATGACAACAAAATGTTTTCCACAAATTTTATGAGTGATCAATTCTTCTGAAGGTGCTTAAAGCTTTCAGCTGACAGTTTCTTTTATATCCAAAACATGAGATCAGTTGTCAGATCAAAGGTCAGTTGAGATCAAACAAAAACAAACAAACAAAATTACAGAGAATCACAAATTGCTATGGACCAGCTTAATTGAAAGTAGGCCTGGGTCATTCCACAAAATGAGTCCCTTTTGAGTATGTTAACTTGGTGAAAAAAACAAAAACATTTTATTTCAACTAATTTAAACAACAGATGTTCAACTTAATACAAAACGTGTTTTCCCATCTCAAGAGGTTAAATAAAAAAATACTATAGTAAGTGCCTATTAAGTGCCAAATAAAGTAACAGGGTTGCATAACAGGGTTGATTATTTAATCTTAAATCAGCCATAAATCCCCTTGTGACAGGAAGCTTGTTGTGTGAAACAGGGAGGGGCAATTAAATGAAAGCATCACAAAAAATGTAAGTTGTAAAACATTTCCACTAGCCTGTCTATGTATGGGTAACAGGGTTGACGTGTTATGCTCGACCCATTCAGTTTTCCACCACAAAACTCCAGAAAATGGCAAAAAAAGTACCTGCTTTTATACTATGAGGATAGTTTCACCATATTAGAGCAAGAGTTCAGTTCACGTAACATGGTTGACCTTAAAATGAGGGGCAGGTTTTTTTCTTCCTTAAAATTATTCAATAATCACATGAAATAAATAATAATCTTCAGAAATGACTTTGTCAAGCAACGAAAATAACCAAGGCTATGATGGTGAAAACTATGGAAAATGTTGGGGTTAAGTGGGTTAAACTCTTCCTTCAAGTCACAGAGTGCACATAGGGACATGTCAAAATGCAGAATGTTGGCACTTTAGCAAGTCTTTATTCATAAAAATAAATAAAAATGTCCACGTGCTCTATATTAAAGGGCACTTAATTTAATATAACAGGCTATTAAAATGCAATATTGGTGTAGAATTTCTACTTAAAATATCAAAGGGACGCAAAAGGGACTCATTTTGTGAAACAACCCACCTAAGATTTTACAAAAAACAAAAGTCTTATCGAAATACATTTGATTGATTGATTGATTGAAATGATGAGGATGATCCATTTTTTTTCCAATATACAATATCACCCACCCCATGCATGCAAAACAGACTTAAGTTATTTTAGTTATCTATCTTTTACGCTACGTCAGACTATTAATGAATTGTTTTTTAACTGTATAACAAAGTTATTTATTTTACATCTGAGTTGCATTTATTCCTCCCCAACTGGTGCCTCTCATGCACTACTTTTTGTGGTTGCCAAACTGCACAGCCATCCTGTTGCTGACACAGCGGAAGGTGGCCGGCTCCACCTCCCAGTAGTTGATTGGGTTATCAAAGAGACTGATCCCGTTGTAGTAAGTCTTCTTCACACCAAAGCCCTCAGGGCAGAAGTCATTCACCTCAACCTGGCTGATGTTGTTGGAGTGAAGGTAGACCACCTGTTTAAAAAACATTACATATATTGACTGTTATCAACAGAACATATCAAGTGAAATCACCAATATTGATGTGATTGATGCTGCTTCACAACCTCCTCCACACTTTACCTGCAGATACTTCATTCCAGCAAGGCCTCCAGGGACATTGGGGATCCGGTTGTTCTCTAGATGCAGCTCTCTCAGGTTTTGCAGGTAATACAGGCTGCCGTGCTCAATGTGGCGAATATGATTGTAGCCTAGACCCAACCTAACACACACACACACGCATGCGGATACGCACACACACACACACACATTGAAATCGAGTGATTGATGAGACAATGAAGGTCAGACCAACTAGAGAAGGGGTCCCTAATTACATTCAGCCTTGGGCCGATTTTCCTTGAGCGAATGGTCGGGCGGTCGAAACATAGTTATAAATAATTTGTACACAGCAGATTGACCACAATAATCCCAAACAGATATTGTATTTGACAAAAACAGAATCATTTCAAACATTGATGATTACATTGGGATACGATCACATATGCCTCTCTATTTATGCGTGGGAATACTTGGAATCAGATTTCCTAAATCAAAATCACTTTCAGCTAATTTCCTGGTGATTTTACAGTCTTTTATGTCCAAGAACAAAAATGATATATAAAAAAATCTCTCAGATGCTCACTTCTTATCTTCAAAGGAAAATATTTATAAAGAAAATTAAAAAGCATATAAGTAACAACAGCATAATAGAAGAGTAATTGTTCAAGTTGCACAACAGAAACGGTGTCGGGTATCATCATGATAGTGGCACCCTCTAATTCGGCCCGCGGGTGATTTTATTTTGCCCCCCAAGTTTTCTGAGCAAAGAAAAAATTATATATAGATCTACAGCATTCATAAACTCCCCATAAATGCATTATGCGATGGACTTTTAGAAACTCTCAGACATTGAACACCCTCTTGTAAAGCTACTTGTCCAGACCTACCTGTGCAAACCCTCATATTGCCTTAGGTCTTCTAGTTCAATGGCTTGAATTTGATTCTGATCCAAATGCAACTCATGTAGACCCTCAGGGAGATCTGGAAGTTGAAGGAAAACAGGTGACCAATAGATTCAAAGGATTTTTCAGTGTAAATGTGTGGGAAGTTTCAATGAAACAAATATTGCCCTGCAGCTTCGCAGAGCACTCCAAATAACATTATTGTAAAGGTTATGCCATGCTTTCCACCTTTAGGGATGCCTGTGAGTTTTGCCTCAGAAATGCGAAGGAAGGTAAGTTTGAGTCCATCAAAGGCTCCAGGCTCCAAACCACTGTTCTGAATAGGATTCCTCCCCAACTCTGTGGAAGAAAAGTATGTGTTTAAGTCAATGCCAATACCTGCTCCAGTACTGAAGCGGCTAGATGTACACTTCGAAGACCTTTTCCACCCAAAAAAAGAAAAAAAAACTAACTTTGAATCTGGTGCTAACACAGTAAATATGGCCTAAGTTCTAACTATAGCTTGTCATCTCACCAATGCAATTCATGCTGCCCAGGCCAGAGAAAGCCCCGGCCGCCACCCTCTTGATGCGGTTGTCATGGATGCGCAGCTCCACCAGGGAGGAGGGCAGGTTCTTGGGCACGGCTGTCAACTGGTTGTGGGAGAAGTAGAGCTTTTGCATCCTTTTTAGGGGCATGAAGGCCCGCGGGTGCACCCTGGAGATCTTGTTATTCACCAACACCAGAGCCTGAGAAAGGAGGGATAGGTCATGAGGAGACCAGCCACCCCGACCCAAAAGAAATATAGACCATCGCTTATAGAATAATACAAGCACTGTTTTCATTGTAATTCTAAACTATGATATATTCAAACACAGATACGAATCAACCCATTACCATTATAGAAAAAGTTATGTTTTATATATTGTACACAATATATTATTTGAAGAGACATCATTAAAAGTGTGTATATTTTCAGTATGGACACTGAAAGGGGGCGCTACTATGAAAAAAGCAAAGACAGACAAGTGACGTTTCCTTCTATTGAAATGCCAGAACTCTCTTCCACCATTTGTATTTTGACTGTTAGTGCTCACATAGAGGTTGCTGAGTCCCTTGAAGTCATCCTCTCTTATCTCTGTGATCTGGTTGCTTTGAAGGTCCAGGAGCCTGGTCTCCGGGGGGATGTCATATGGCACATAGTGTAAACCTGCAGATCAAACTACAAGAGATGAACTTACCTGCTTGACTTTACACACTTTTCCACATTCTGTCAGTTCACAATCATTACAGTTCAGTTGTAATATAAACAATTGTTATTGTTGCTTTACAGTTTTTTTCAATCTATGAATCATGACAATATACCTCTTGGACACACACAGTATGTTCTCAATCTTAAAGTTATATCTGGATAAATCCACAAGTTAGAATTTATCTTCATACTGTAATTTGGTAAATGCTGAGTAATTCTCTAGGCTATGGTTTGTACGGATATGTTGCACTTTGTTGTTGTTTGTGTGTGTGCTGTCACCATATAATTAGGAAGAAACCAGATGGCCAAGACTCCACGTAGCACTAAAAAGTAACGTGCAGTTGTGCAGTGTGACTGCTGTCTACACATTAACAATTGTATATTTGGTGTGAAGAATCATTTGGAGAGAATATAATATTGTGACATTGTATCTCTTAACTCACCCAAGTCAGAGCACTGCACAACCTTCTGGTTACACTGACAGCCGAATGGGCAAGTAGGCTGTTCTGGTTTGTAATATTCTGGTTTGTAGTATTCCTCAACTGCTGAGCCCTCCTCTTCATCATTCATCATCATCATCATCAGCCCCTCTACGTCAATGCTCTTCCCAAAGTCCAAGAAGCCCTTCTGCTCAAAGGGCAGTGCCAGAGAGGGGGTGGGTAGAGGTGTAGCACACAGCAGGAGAAGGACAACAGAGAAGGGAAGCATGGCTGGGCCTTTTGTTGAAGAGAAATCACAAGAGGAAGACAAAAAAAACACAAGGAAAATGAGCAACAGTCATTAAAGAGCCACAGTTATGAATCCAGCAACTATCTAACTAAATTCCTGTAGCCTACAATTGGAGAGTTGCTCCTCAATGTAAAAAATCGATTAACTACCAGTTAGAAAATAAAACAATACACACACAGAGGCAGTTGCTGGTTGTTTTATTCTTAGTGGATGCTGTATTTGCCCTTTAAGTGGCGGGATAGTACAAAATGGTTTATTTTGGGCATATATCTTAAATATAATTTGCTTAGCTCACCAGGAGTGGTTGGATTGTAATTGTATACACTGTAGATCTCAAATGTTGAATAAGAAGAAGTTTAAAATAACTAAAATCTCTCTCTCTGTTTGTCACACACACACACACACACACACACACACACACACACACACACACACACACACACACACACACACACACACACACACACACACACACACACACACACACACACACACACACACACACACACACACACACAACCTATAGCTAGCATTGTGTTACAGTTCACTCCTCCAGTCCAGAGTAATCTCATAGTCAACATTGCCACTCCAGAGCAAAAGTCAGTCTAAAACAAATAGTAACCAGCGACAAAGAGTGAAATACACCCTGGCTTTCATACATCTGTTTGTTAGGCTTCATCCTCAAGATTTGATCTATCATATATGTCATAGGCGTTCTCACTTAAAAGCCAGTCTTACTCTTCCCATCAATTTTGTGGTTGGCATAAGAGGCAGAAAATCATGAACCATGGATACTATGTTGTCTTAGGTCTGTAACTACTACAGTGTGTGCCATCTGTCAATATGCATTAGCAGGATTGTACTGCAAACTATCAATAGATGCCCTAAGGTAATTTGGGATAATCTCGGATAAGTCTTCAGTTCGAGGTTTCTTGTTGAAAATAAGAAAAGCATTGAATTGGTTTGTTCTTCAAAGTTATTTTTTCATATGAGCAAAGAGTCTTTACTCTGGAGTTTGACTTTTCCCTGCCTTTGCCACGTGTTGTGAAAGGCCTGCTTCCTCCCTGTCTCAGGAGTCAAACTCCCACACCCTTTACCACAGTAAGGCCCTAGAAGCCACATAACTGGCTGGTCTCAGGAAAGGTTTTTTTATAGACAAAGAGCTGGATTCAATCCGTTTTGCAGAAGTATTGTGGAAGATCCGCATTATAGCTTGATTAAAATTTTGTTCCCACGTTTGTGGAGACTGCATTCACGGTAAAACACTGCATATGTCGGTTCATTTGGAAATTACCTTTACATTTTTATGTGGATCTTCTGCGATACTTCTGCGATACGGATTGAATCCAGCCCCCACTCTGTCACAGCCACTCTTTTCCCAAAACATAAGCTATTTCAGCATAGGGTCCAACCTGGACCCAGGGGTAGACGTAACATAGTAAAAGTAAATGATTATGATATGTTATGTTTCGTATGGTATGTATTAATTTGTGGCTGTCCATCATCCATTTCGTATGATATGTTATGAATTACAATTTGTAGGATATGTTACGAATTGCAATTCATACAATATGTTACGAATTGCAATTCTTACAATATGTTACGAATTCCGATTTGTTGTGGCTAACGTTGCAAAGCTGTTAATTAGCTAAAATGTTTTTGCCTTAAGTAACCTTCTGTCTTATGTAACCAGACATTTACTATGTTACATTTAGTCTATGAGACCAGGCTGGAGGGTCAAATTTATAAATACAGTGAATGAGATGTATGACATACGCAAAAATGACTTATTTGCTGTTAAATTAAATTCTTAGTCTATCATTTTGTAATAGACTTGTCTCCCTGCAGTGAGCACTTTAACTACAGTATGGGGTGGCTCGAAGTTTTGAATGTTTATGAAATTGTCCATGTTTGTTATGTCTCAAGGGGAATTGATCAACTATGGCCAAAGCTATAAAAGGAATATAGAATTTGTAGGCTAGGGAGGGTTGTGTCGACCCAGAAGGCTAAAACAAATAATTTAAAACGTAATAGTCAATTTCAAATGTTATATATTACTTTAACAATAAAAAAAATTTCAAATGCAGAATATTCAACCAACTGTGAAATAAAGTTGTAGCATATAGTGTCCTCTTACTGTAAATGATACTGAATATACGATCATCTTTAAGTCAAGAAGCTCAAATAAATGTACTATGTCAGTCATAATGAAACAGGAAGACACTTACCGTTTCAGTAAAAAAAAAAAAGTAAGTTTAGAGGTTTAATTTTTTTTAAATAAAGATGAATTAAACCTCATAAACTGATATGCAGGACAAGTGTTTTATTCCATGGGATGATCCTTTATCTGTGAGTCCATCTGCCAGCAGCGTCAGAGCTCTGCACAGCACCACGGAAGGAGTTACCAAAAGGAAAAAAACAAGTATTTTAAGCCATAACCAATAATTGGTCCAGTCCCCTTTTCATTGCTGTGTGTGTGTGTGTGTGTGACAAACAGAGAGAGAGACATTTTAGTTTGAGATCTACAGTATATACACCAATTACAATCCAACCACTCCTGGTGAGCTAAACACATTTTATTTAAGATATATGCCCAAAATAAACCATTTTGAACTATGCCACCACTTAAAGGGCAAATACAGCATCCACTAAGGATAAAACAACCAGCAACTGCCTTTACCCAGTGCTGCACATGTAGATTGTTAGAGTTACTAAGATCTACTCAGGCTATTTAAAGTAACCATAGACAATGAATAGCAATTATTTAACATGTTTTATTTTCAAAATGTTTCTTTACACAAGTTGGTCACAAAGTTGAAACAGTTGTTCATCAATTCATAAAAAACAACAGTGAGTGTAGTGTAGAGGGCACCTGGACATCTTTGGCTCTCACTACTGTCAAGTAGCTACCTTGATCTCCCTGGGTAACTGCACATTCTTTTTCTTTCGATACATGCTACTATCAAGCAAGATTAAAGTAAAACCTAACACTGCCTTACAGAGTGAATCTGTGAAACAGGTAAAAGACAAACACACAATCTTTCTTATTACTTGTGATAATGAAGCCCACTCACAAAGGGCTGGTTGCATAAACATTGCCCTAGACTTATGGTAAGACTTAGGATAGAAGTCTAAGTTCACCTGTTGCATACAGCGTGGGTATCATAAGTCTGAATAACCTAATCACAACTCATCAGAGAAGAAGATAATCAGAGACAGACTCAGAGGAAATGATGTAATGAGGCACGCCGACTAGGTCAAACCCAGGACAAACTGACGGGGTGGAAGAAAGGGGGGGAAAAGAAGGAGGGAGGGGAGGAAGGGGGATACTAGTAATCTTCATGGTGGTAATCTTCCTCGTGACTCTGGGGCCGTAGTATGATGCTGTGGTAGGTCTTGATGCAGGAGAGGGCGGTGGGCGGGATGAGGCGCCGGTCAATCAGGTTGTACTCCAGGTGAATGGAAACTAGAGGCGAGTCTTCGCTCAGGCGCGTGTCACACAGAGAGTTCAGAGGAACGTACCTGCAGGGAAGAGAAAAAAACAGACATTTAGACAGATGATGGACACTTAGTGACCACCGACAGAAAGACAGAATACTCAGACAAGACAGAAGGACCTTTGATCCGACTAAAGGAAATAACAACTGAGAGAGAAACAAAATTACACATTGAGATTCACAATAGATTTGGATGGGCCATTATGGTTAGACTGCATGTGGCTAACTGGCTATCTCTGTTTCGAAAAAAGAGTACAGTACTGTGCTCTTCAAAAAAGTTGGTTCATCTCCCAGTGGGAGGAAGAGGACAGAGAGAGGAACTTAGTTATGTTAGATAATGTTGTAGTTGAGCTACCAGATAACTTTGTGGTTGAGTTACCTGATAACGCTGAGGTTGAGTTACCAGATAACATTGTGGTTGAGTAGTTTGTTAACGTTGTGGTTGAGTTACCTGATAACATTGTGGTTGAGGCGGAGGAGCTGCAGGCTCTTGAGCTTCAGTAGCCCCCTTGGGATGGAGCGAAGCTGGTTGTGGTCCAGCAGGAGTTCAGTCAGAGAGTTGTACAGACCCAGGAATGACACATTATCAATGCCGTCATTGCTCAGCCTGTTGTGGGACAGGTGAAGGAGGTCCAATCCCGGTTTCATGTGGCCAAACACGTAGCCAGGGATCCGCTCAATCTGGTTGTGGTGCAGGTGGAGCTGCTTTAGGCCCACAGGGAGGAAGGAGGGAACATGCACCAGCTTATTGTGCGACAGATCCAACGACTCCAACTTTCTGAAATGGTAGGGAAAATACAGGGAGATATTTTGCTCAATATATGAAAAGACATGAAGAGATAGAAGGTAATGAATATACTGCATTATGTCTCCAATTGACTGAGATTAAAAGGGGACTTTTTCCATTTTAGGACTATATTACTAGTCCACCTTTCCTTTAGAAGGCTGGTTCAATGTTTCCCAATCTTTCACCAGAGGGTTCCATCTTATCCATCACATCTATGCCACGACTTTGTAGGAGTTTCAAACCACTAAGAGCCTTCATACAAAGGCAGATGGCCAGCAGTCCCTCCCTTTGGGCTTGACTCTCTCCACAACCTATCATAAAGCTGGACTGTTTCTGCTGATCCGCTGTGTAGCCAGCCACATCAGCACGTCCCAAAACAATATCTTCCGTTGCTTTTCCCTCTCTTCTCTTTTTTCCCCTTTCTCCTTTTCTTCAAATATGCAATTAAAATTGTGCCCTGCAAACATTATATTTTCCGCTCATTATTGCCAGATGAATTACACCAATTAGAGTTTTGCTTAAGAATCATGTATGCAATCATGTTTATATTCATGCATTTCACTACATTGTTTGTAAAAAAAAATATATTCAATACATTCATAAAGTAAATACAGAGGTCACTTTTCTGCAAGATCTGAAATAGGAATAAAATGTGTTCCAATATTCCCCTCAAGGTGGCGATCAAAACCAGAGTAGCAGTAATCAGCAATCATTGCACTGAACAATAACCTCCTAAATGCTGCAAAAGTAAGAATGGAGAGCGGTTGGGTTGTTGGGACTTACAACAGGTTTATCCAGGCCCTTGGGGCTATGCGGTCCTCCCGGATCTTGTTATGACTGAGGTCCAGAAACCTGAGGTTGACGGTCTTGTTAAGGATCCTCTCATGCACCTCTTCTATTCTGTTATCCGACAGGTGAAGTGTCTGGAAATACAAGCAGCAAAACACCTTGAGTGTCCGTGTTGTTAGGGGTTCAGGGGGACCTACTGTGTTGTTAGGGGGGTGAGGGGGACCTACTGTGTTGTTAGGGGGGTGAGGGGGACCTACTGCGTTGTTAGGGGGGTGAGGGGGACCTACTGTGTTGTTAGGGGGGTGAGGGGGACCTAATCAGTCTACACACTACAGATCGGGAGTTTGTGATATGTGTGGACCTAGCTCGCAATTACAAAAAAAACCTGCATGTTTAGTAAAACATCAGAAGCCTCTGTCATGTTACTACATTATTGAAGAGTCTGTGGACTATACCAAGACGTATTTCATTTTATTATACATATTTTTACTTTATTCAGACAGTGGGGAAATTAGGTGTGGAGATAGGCAAGTGGGGAAAACTGTGGGAAGGCTGGACGCAAGGATTGAACCCTGGTCTCCAGTGGGGAGTTGTATATGTGACATGTGCCGGGGAGTGTTACCACGCCATCATCGCTCTGCACCCAAGACACATTTCAAATAAGGGAACGTTTGATTGACCCACATGTCTCAGAAAGTCATGCCTCCCCAAGCTAAACTCCTCTGTTGGATTGAGGCTACTTACTGCATGTCATTGGCTCTTGCATGCTCACTACAATGGCACCACAGGCACCTTGTCCAATCACTGACCTGCAGGGTCGTAGGAAGCCCCGAGGGGATGGCCCGGAACTTGTTGTCCTCCAGTCGCAGATAGATTAGTTTCTTCAGGGGCCGGAAGGTCAAAGGTGACACATTCCCATCGTGGAAGTGGTTATCCTCAAGCTCCAGAGTCAGCAGTTTGGACAAACCTGAAGAGAGACACGTTTTCAAATCGCAACACGACAATATCAACATGTCAATAATATCCAATGTAGTTACTTGACTTGTTTTCCAGATATTTGTTGCCAAATGGGCTATGCCAACAATGCTAAAGAACTATTCTGCACATCCTATCAGAACAAAGCTTTGTACACATTCTCTTTCTCTCTCTCTCTCTCTCTCTCTCTCTCTCTCTCTCTCTCTCTCTCTCTCTCTCTCTCTCTCTCTCTCTCTCTCTCTCTCTCTCTCTCTCTCTCTATCTCTCTCTTTCTCTGTAAATCTCACAATCATATACCTTTAAAGCTGCTAGGTGTGAGGCCCAGGATCTTGTTGTCATTGATCTTCAGCTCCACCAGGGACGGCGGTAGAAACGAGGGGACTTTGGTCAGATTGTTGCCATCTAGATTCAGCCTCCTCAGCTTGGTTAGGATCTGAAACAAGCCAGGAAGCCACCCACCTTAGAACAGAAGGCGTGCTAACTGTGATGTAACCAGTGTCCCTCTCTCTCTATTATGGCCAAGCACAAGAACTGCAATTTTACCTTAACCTTCTACTTTGCTGTTTAAGAGATGTACCAAATGAAACACACATTTTTGGTATAAGGCATATGACATAGGCGCAGGAATAATAATTTAATTTCTCCAGCAATGGCTGTTCTCCCAGTGGGGATTTGATTGAATTCCACCCTATGTCTTATTTCTGATGTGTTTTTCATGATGTGTTTTGTTATCTAATCTTTGTCAACTCTGAGATGTACTGAAAGCAGAGTAGTTGATAAACACTAACGTTCTCTCTAGGGAGTTTTTAACACTGTGAGTTCTTGGCATCAAGGGACTCTGACAACTAAGTGGGAACAGGTGAATGTTAGGACACCTTGCCAAAAAATATTGTTCTGTTTTCAGTTGTGGCTTGTCTGTTGACTGACAATATTCCCAGATTTATTGCAACAGCTAAGTGAGATTCAACTCGATGGCACCAGATTCGACTTCTGCTCTTATGCGCTAACTGGGAGACAGCAGAAGTCCTAGCAGTCCAACTACAAGATGGATCGTCTTGTTGAAACATTAGGCGCTACCTATAACATAAATGACTGTAACATGCACATACCTGTACTATACTATAACAGGGTTCCCAAACTCGGTCCTGGGGCCCCCCATGGGTGCACGTTTTGGTTTTTGCCCTAGCACTACACAGCTGATTCAAATAACCAACTCATCATCAATCTTTGATTATTTGAATCAACTTTGTAATGCTAGGACAAAAAACAAAACGTGCACCCGGGGGGGGGGGAGGGGCAGAACCGAGTTTGGAAAACCCTGTTCTATAACACTACATGTTTATATTCTATCATAACAGACTGAGAGGAATCCAGGTAATGCAGCATGAGAATGGTCAATAGAGCCCTTAGTAACATGAGGCTGAGATATGTAGGTGGGTCTGGCGGCGCAGTAGAGGTCCAACTGGAACCAAAGCCAAATGTGTTGAGAAGAAATACGCTCCGAGACTCACCTGGAACAGGTCAGGGCTGATGGAGGAGTCGTCCAGCTTGTTCTTGCTCAGGTCCAGCCACTCCAGGTTGGGCAGCCCAGCCAGAGCCTGGGGAGGGATCTTACTGATCTTATTGTCTGATAAGAGAATAGAACACAAGCTGACCCAGCCACCTCAAACAGAGAAAAACCTGGGCCCTCATGCCATTGGACCTGCATTAGTGTTTATGCAGTATCTTTGTGTACAAACTATGTTTATATGCAACTGTGTATGCACCGCAAAGCACATTTGATTGTATTGAAGCCATTATAGATAAATCCTTTGCCTTCACGAAATTCAAACTTATTAAACATAGCTACCCATCTTAATAAACCATATTCTTGTCCCCCCTCTTGACTCTGCTAATTGTCCCTGTAAGGAACATGTGAGATCTCTGTATCTCCTCACCTGCCAGATAGAGGGTCTTGACCCCCTGGTCTGAGAGGATGGGGATGTGGGCCATGCCAGTGCTGCCACAGGTGATCAGAGACTCCAAGAGCAGGCAGCCAGCAGGGAGAGACTCCATGATGCTGTGTTTCCTGGGGAATGTGACCACAGGATGTTCCGGCCCCGGCGCCCTCGCCACGGGTTTCCTAGTGGTGGTCGTAGCCAGTCGGCCAGTCACCATGGTGACTGGTCTCCCCGTCGGTGCCACAGCCAGGTGCACGGTGGCCCTCATGGTGGATTTTCCCATGGCCCTGATGATGTAATTGTCATCGTCGTCATCATCATCATCATGCTCGTTGTGGTCGTGGTCATCGTGATCGTCATCATCATCGTCATCGTAGGGAAGGTATGGAAGGCTGACTTTGGTTATCTTTGGGCCACGCCTTTTGGCCACAGGGACCTCGGCCCTCCTGACCTCTGTCTTCACCACCACTTCCTGTTTTTTCACAGCTTCTTCTTGCTTCTTCTTCTGGGTGGCCACGGGTTTTACAACATAGACATCACACACAAAATATATACAATTATATATATATTTAAAATTATTATTCATTTGGTGACTCATTGCCCTCACAAATATCCCTGTCAGTCAATACTTAGTCATAAACGCAGGTTAGTGTTTTTCGTCATGAATCTTGTTCTGTAGGCAGCTCTGCAAAGTGGTCACTAACTGGCACAGCCACAAAGTCATAAAATCTGATTTTAAACCTAACCCTAACCTTAACCAGACTGCTAACCCTAATTCCTAACCCTAAATCGCCCAGTTCTGCCTCCAGGACAAGACTAATGACAATAAACGTCAACCTGCGTCATAAACATTTACATTTTAGTCATTTAGCAAACGCTCTTATGCAGAGCGACTTACAGTTAGTTAGTGAGTGCATACATTTTCATACTGGCCCCCTTGGCCCCCCGTGGGAATCAAACCCACAACCCTGGCGTTGCAAGCGCCATGCTCTACCAACTGAGCTACACGGGGCAAACAACATTTAAAGCATTGTTAGTTCATCTGCTGTGCAGGTCCTATAGCATTGCCCTCTTCATATTCCCGTGGGCACCCACCGCTTTCGCTGGAGTAACAGGCCGCTCCACCTTCTTCTGACTTCCTGCTCTTCTTTGGAGACTCTTCTTCCGCTTTGGGATCCCCTCTTTCTCCTCTGCATTAGGGGAGGGCTTCTTGGCTTTGGGAGCCACTGTCTGCTGGTTGTTTGAACCTGAGGGAAAGGGCAATACAGTGGGGAAAAAAAGTATTTAGTCAGCCACCAATTGTGCAAGTTCTCCCACTTAAAAAGATGAGAGAGGCCTGTAATTTTCATCATAGGTACACGTCAACTATGACAGACAAATTCAGAAAAGAAAATCCAGAAAATCACATTGTAGGATTTTTTATGAATTTATTTCTCTCACAGACCTGTAACTTCTTCTTTGAGAGGCTCCTCTGTCCTCCACTCGTTACCTGTATTAATGGCACCTGTTTGAACTTGTTATCAGTATAAAAGACACCTGTCCACAACCTCAAACAGTCACACTCCAAACTCCACTATGGCCAAGACCAAAGAGCTGTCAAAGGACACCAGAAACAAAATTGTAGACCTGCACCAGGCTGGGAAGACTGAATCTGCAATAGGTAAGCAGCTTGGTTTGAAGAAATCAACTGTGGGAGCAATTATTAGGAAATGGAAGACATACAAGACCACTGATAATCTCCCTCGATCTGGGGCTCCACGCAAGATCTCACCCCGTGGGGTCAAAATGATCACAAGAACGGTGAGCAAAAATCCCAGAACCACACGGGGGGACCTAGTGAATGACCTGCAGAGAGCTGGGACCAAAGTAACAAAGCCTACCATCAGTAACACACTACGCAGTCAGGGACTCAAATCCTGCACTGCAAGACGTGTCCCCCTGCTTGTCCAGGCCCATCTGAAGTTTGCTAGAGTGCATTTGGATGATCCAGAAGAGGATTGGGAGAATGTCATATGGTCAGATGAAACCAAAATATAACTTTTTGGTAAAAACTCAACTCGTCGTGTTTGGAGGACAAAGAATGCTGAGTTGCATCCAAAGAACACCATACCTACTGTGAAGCATGGGGGTGGAAACATCATGCTTTGGGGCTGTTTTTCTGCAAAGGGACCAGGACGACTGATCCGTGTAAAGGAAAGAATGAATGGGGCCATGTATCGTGAGATTTTGAGTGAAAACCTCCTTCCATCAGCAAGGGCATTGAAGATGAAACGTGGCTGGGTCTTTCAGCATGACAATGATCCCAAACACACCGCCCGGGCAACGAAGGCCTGGCTTCGTAAGAAGCATTTCAAGGTCCTGGAGTGGCTTAGCCAGTCTCCAGATCTCAACCCCATAGAAAATCTTTGGAGGGAGTTGAAAGTCTGTGTTGCCCAGCGACAGCCCCAAAACATCACTGCTCTAGAGGAGATCTGCATGGAGGAATGGGCCAAAATACCAGCAACAGTGTGTGAAAACCTTGTGAAGACTTACAGAAAACGTTTGACCTGTGTCATTGTCAACAGAGGGTATATAACAAAGTATTGAGAAACTTTTGTTATTGACCAAATACTTATTTTCCACCATAATTTGCAAATAAATTCATTACAAATCCTACAATGTGATTTTCTGGATTTTTTTTTCTCATTTTGTCTGTCATAGTTGATGTGTACCTATGATGAAAATTACAGGCCTCTCTCATCTTTTTAAGTGGGAGAACTTGTACAATTGGTGGTTGACTAAATACTTTTTTTCCCCACTGTATATGTTAAATTCACATTTATACAGTATATATGTACACATATATGTATGTTCAATTCCATGCCCTGATCAATTTGTAAAATGTATGCAGCATGGACCATTTCAACTAGAAAGCTGCCATGAAATCTAATAACAACAAATAAGAGTATAATCGTTCAATAACAATCTACAACTTGAATGATGAACAATAGGAGTGAAGGCAGACGTACAAACTGGCTGCAGTGTAAATGTAGCTAGTAAACGTTTGTTATTTGAGCAGCTGCCAGCTTACCGGCGCAGGTGACAGAGTGACAGCTGACAGTTCCCATCTGACACTGACACACGAGGCAGGGCTGAGGCGACCACATGGCCCCGTCAAACAGGGACATCCCATTCACCGAGCACTGCCTGCTCCGTCCTGTAATAGACAGACAGACAGACAGACAGACAGACAGACAGACAGACAGACAGACAGACAGACACAGACACACACAGCATTACTCACCTGCACGACACATGATCCACAGGTAAAGTCCACATGAAACTGATACAAGCCCCACACTCCAATTCAGTCTTAGAAAACTGAATGCAGTTCTTTGTGAAGGATTGTGAACCACCCTTGACTTGGGTAAACACTCTATAATCACAAAAACTAGAAGCACTGGGAAGTATGCATACATATTTCCTCCATCTAACTTTCCACCACCCTTTTCCAAGAGCATGTTGAAAACTTACCGAGGAGGAGAGCATCATCAGTATCATCCGGTTCAGATGAGTCAGTTACTACCAGGGGTTTGGACCTCCTGAGCTTCTCTGCTTTCCTGCTGGGCTTCCCATTGATTAGTGAGACTGCTGCACATAGGCAGAGACATAGGAGCGCTAATCTGTTCATGGTCAGCTCTGCCCTGGACTCTCCTGGTCAACCTTCCTTTGGACAGAAACCCTTTCAAAGTGAGTGCGAGGAATCTCAACTCCTGAAGGACCTTTATATACTCTCACCCCCAACAAATGATTTTTGGCCACACACCCCAGAAAAAACCCAAAGGTGAAAGGAGAGAGGAGTGGAGAGAGGAAGCAGGGGAGTGGGTGAAAAAATAAAAGGAAAACATTTTCAGGACAAAGACCCTCTTTCATTCCTCTTTAAGAAACCACCTACCTCTCCTCTCCCCACCTCTCACCTCTCCGCCCCCAGCCCCTGGTACACCAAACAAACCAATAGAGGAGGTCCAGTCAGAGAGTGCTTATTGGAGGGGTCAAATAATTACTGCGATGTCAACCAGCGGAGTGCTTTCTGACAGTTCCCATTCCCATTGACCACGAGCCAGAAGAGGTATAGCCCGCTGTACGGTATGGCCAGGAAGGAAGAAAAAAAGTATCTCTCCAAGCTCTCCAATAGGAACCGAGCTGGAATGAAAGGCTGCTTTGAGTCCAACACCCCCCCAACCACCAACCACTACCAGCCAACAGGACAGGGGGACACAGAGACCACACTCCTGAGAAATTCTTGGATTTTCTTCCTCTGGTTTGCGACCCTGCTTGACCGCACGGTTTTCCCCCTGTAGTGTCCCAAGGGCCTTGCCTCTCCTCTGTTTACACACAATGCGTGTAACTAAGACAACCACAATGTATGTCGACAAAGTAGATTCATGTTTCCCGATATAGTAAGTTTAATATACACTTAACCTTATCTCTGGGAGTGGAGTGGGATATGGTTGCAGCAACACTCACTGCATTCTGGGCCAACTCTTTCACTGTCCCTCTGCCACTATTTCTCTCAGTATGACCCCTGGTTGCATTTCATGTCTAATTTCTTAAACATTTCTCAAAACCCCATCCAAATTTTCCATTGTGGTGTCCACATCCTGTTTGTGAGATTTAAAAAGGTGTGCCTGACACCAACCGCTCAGAGAGAGTAAATACCAAACACTCCTACATCATCCTGCTTTTAGAAACAGACACCTGCTGAACTGCTGCCTGGCCAACCAGGAACAAAACAGACTGAGTACGCAATCCTAATGAGTCATCTGAGCATACGCCATAGATACTTATAGGATCAGATTTACTCAACGATTGCACTAGTTCAAAGTTTGCACATGGGCCCGTATTCATAAAGAATCTTAGGAGTTCTGATCTAGGATCAAGACCCCTCTCTAAAAGGCTAAACTGATCCTAGATCAGCGATATTACTCTGAGACGGTTTATGAATATGGGCCCCAATATCTACTGGTAAAGGTCATGTCACGCCCTGGCTCTGGGGACTCTTATATGTTGAGCCAGGGTGTGGATTGTCCATGTTGTATTTTCTATGTTATGTTCTAGATCATGTAGATCTATGTTGGCCAGGGTGGTTCCCAATCAGAGGCAGCTGATTCTCGTTGTCTCTGATTGGGAACCATACTTAGGCAGCCGTTTGGGCAGTTGTGTTTTGTGGGATCTTGTTCCGTGTTGGTTTGTTTGGTAACCGAGGACTTCACGTTTCGTTTTGTTGTTTTTGTTTGTGTGGTGAATATAATAAAAGATGTACGTATTCCACGCTGCGCCTTGGTCTACTCCTTTTGACGATCGTGACAGAAGATCCCACCAATACTGGACCAAGCAGCGTGTTTCGGAGCTAATGCCGGGTAAGGAGATGGAGAAGTTGGCGATGGCCCAGGTGGGCCAATGGTGGTCCTGGGAGGACATGTTCGAGGGCAGAGGACCATGGGCAAAGGTTAAAGCCTTGGCGAGAGAGGAGGTACGGCGCCAACAGTGTCGTCGTCGGACAGGCGAGAGGCAACCCCAAGAAATGTTTAGGGGGGGGCACATGGCATGGACGACGGGGCTGCTGGAGGCAGATAAGGGGCGAGTTTGTGGACGAGGAGAGAAGGCCACCGGGTTACGGGAGCCATTGGTGATTAGAGGGAGGGAAAGTGTAGAGGCACGGCGAGAGGTACTGAAGTGTGTTGCCAGTCCGGTCCGGCCCGTTCCTGATCCCCGTATAAGGCCAGTGGTGTGTGTTCCCAGTGCGGTCCGGCCTGTTCCTGTCCCTCGCACCAAGCCTGTGATGCGCGTCGCCAGCCCGGCCCGGCCTGTTCCTGCCCCTCGCACCAAGCCAATGGTGCGCGTTACCAGCCCGGCCCGGCCTGTTCCTGCTCCTCGCACCAAGCCTATGGTGCGCGTCGCCAGCCCGGCCCGGCCCGTTCCTGCTCCCCGCACCAAGCCAATGGTGCGCGTCACCAGCCCGGCCCGGCCTGTTCCTGCCCCTCGCACCAAGCCAATGGTGCGCGTCGCCAGCCCGGCCCGGCCTGTTCCTGCCCCTCGCACCAAGCCAATGGTGCGCGTCGCCAGCCCGGTCCGGCCCGTTCCTGCTCCCCGCACCAAGCCAGTGGTGCGCGTCGTCAGCCCGGTCCGGCCCGTTCCTGCTCCCCGCACCAAGACAGTGGTGCGCGTCGTCAGCCCGGTCCGGCCCGTTCCTGCTCCCCGCACCAAGCCAGTGGTGCGCGTCGCCAGCCCGGTCCGGCCCGTTCCTGCTCCCCGCACCAAGCCAGTGTTGCGCGTCGTCAGCCCGGTCCGGCCCGTTCCTGCTCCCCGCACCAAGCCAGTGGTGCGCGTCGTCAGCCCAGTCCGGCCCGTTCCTGCTCCCCGCACCAAGCCAGTGCTGCGCGTCGTCAGCCCGGTCTGGCCCGTTCCTGCTCCCCGCACCAAGCCAGTGGTGCACGTCGTCAGTCCGGCACGGCCCGTGCCTGTTCCACCGGTGCCTGGTCCGGCACCGGTCAGCTGCTCCACTGCGGAGCCAGAGCAATCCGCTCCACCGGTGTCCAGTCCAGCTCCGGCCAGCGGGACCAGACCAGGGGCGCTACGGGGGGGTAGCGAGAGGGTGGTGGTCACGCACGGAGCCGGATCCGCCTCCGAGGCGGAATGCCCACCCGGTCCCTCCCCTGTTGGTTTTGGTTGGCGCGGTCGCAGTCCGCGCCTTTGGGGGGGGGGGGGGGGGGGTACTGTCACGCCCTGGCTCTGGGGACTCTTATATGTTGAGCCAGGGTGTGGATTGTCTATGTTGTATTTTCTATGTTATGTTCTAGATCATGTAGATCTATGTTGGCCAGGGTGGTTCCCAATCAGAGGCAGCTGATTCTCGTTGTCTCTGATTGGGAACCATACTTAGGCAGCCGTTTGGGCAGTTGTGTTTTGTGGGATCTTGTTCCGTGTTGGTTTGTTTGGTAACCGAGGACTTCACGTTTCGTTTTGTTGTTTTGTTAGTTGTGTAAGTACTCTAATAAAAGAGGTACGCATTCCACGCTGCGCCTTGGTCTACTCCTTTTGACGATCGTGACAGGTCAATAAAAGATTGTGAGAATTAACAGCCTTACAGCAAGTATACAAAACACAGGTGCAAACTTTGCACTGGTGCAAACGCTTAATAAATCTGTCCTTGTGCCTTTCAATGCACTGCATGGTCTGAGAATTCAGAAATCTTGAATATTTTCACAATGCCTTTTTACTAAGCAGGTGATTGGCTAAGAGGCTGACCTCAATTTACCCTTGACAGCGAACCATAGAAGGTTATTTGAGTCCATGTGAGAATCAAGTCTGGTTTGCTACACAATTAATTTACTATTGTTTTTACTTTGACTCTCACTGTTATAAAACATTTGTCTCAATATATACAGTTGAAGTCGGAAGTTTACATACACCTTAGCCAAATACATTTAAACTCAGTTTTTCACAATTCCTAACATTTAATCCTAGTAAATATTCCCTCTCTTAGGTCAGTTAGGATCACCACTTTATTTTAAGAATGTGAAATGTCAGAATAATAGTAGAGAGAATGATTTATTTCAGCTTTTATTTCTTTCATCACATTCCCAGTGGGTCAGAAGTTTACATACACTCAATTAGTATTTGGTAGCATTGCCTTTAAATTGTTTAACTTGGGTCAAACGTTTCGGGTAGCCTTCCACAAGCTTCCCACAATAAGTTGGGTGAATTTTGGTCCATTCCTCCTGACAGAGCGGGTGTAACTGAGTCAGGTTTGTAGGCCTCCTTGCTCACACACGCTTTTTCAGTTCTGCCCACAAATGTTCTATAGGATTGAGGTCAGGGCTTTGTGATGGCCATTCCAATACCTTGACATTGTTGTCCTTAAGCCATTTTGCCACAACTTTGGAAGTATGCTTGGGGTCATTGTCCATTTGGAAGACGCATTTGCGACCAACCTTTAACTTCCTGACTGATGTCTTGAGATGTTGCTTCAATATATCCACATAATTTTTCTTCCTCATGATGCCATCTATTTTGTGAAGTGCACCAGACCCTCCTGCAGCAAAGCACCCCCACAGCATGATGCTGCCACCCCCGTGCTTCACGGTTGGGATGGTGTTCTTCGGCTTGCAAGCAACCCCCTTTTTCCTCCAAACATAACGATGGTCATTATGGCCAAACAGTTCTATTTTTGTTTCATCAGACCAGAGGACATTTCTCAAAAAGTACGATCTCTATCCCCATGTGCAGTTGCAAACCGTAGTCTGGCTTTTTTATGGCGTTTTTGGAGCAGTGGCTTCTTCCTTGCTGAGCGTCCTTTCAAGTTCTGTCGATATAGGACTCGTTTTACTGTGGATATAGATACTTTTGTACATGTTTCCTCCAGCATCTTCACAAGGTCCTTTGCTGTTGTTCTGGGATTGATTTGCACTTTTCGCACCAAAGTACGTTCATCTCTAGGAGACAGAACGCGTCTCCTTCCTGAGCGGTATGACGGTTGCGTGGTCCCATGGTGTTTATACTTGCGTACTATTGTTTGTACAGATGAAAGTGGTACCTTCAGGCGTTTGGAAATTGCTCCCAAGGATGAACCAGACCTGTGGAGGTCTACAAAAAAATGTCGGAGGTATTGGCTGATTTCTTTTGATTTTCCCATGATGTCAAGCAAAGAGGCACTGAGTTTGAAGGTAGGCCTTGAAATACATCCACAGGTACACTGCCAATTGACTCAAATGATGTCAATTATCCTATCAGAAGCTTCTAAAGCCATGACATCATTTTCTGGAATTTTCCAAGCTGTTTAAAGGCACAGTCAACTTAGTGTATGTAAACTTTTGACCCACTGGAATTGTGATACAGTGAATTATAAGTGAAATAATCTGTCTGTAAACAATTGTTGGAAAAATTACTTGTGTCATGCACAAAGTAGATGTCCTAACCGATTTGCCAAAACTATAGTTTGTTAACAAGAAATGTGTGGAGTGGTTAAAAAACAAGTTTTAATGACTCCAACCTAAGTGTATGTAAACTTCCGACTTCAACTGTATATTATGTTTGAATAAGTATCTAAACCTATGTGCAGTATCTGTTGCCACAATAAGGGAATTACATAATTCCAGACACAAAATAACATGTGGCTAAGTTAAGTGCTCAAAGTAACTGAATTCATCCATCCCCATTATAAGTCCTGACAAACCTCAGGTTATTCTAGAGAGCAGTGTGGTGTGAGAGGAAGTCACATTTGTCACACACGTTTCAAAATAGTATTTTTACTCAAGGCCTGGCATTTATGACAGAGTTACATATGAAGCTTATCTTTGCTCAATACACAAGGAAACCTGAAACCTCACTACATGCAAATAAATGATGTTCACATCAGACATATATTCACACTTCATGAGATGAAACACCTAACTGACATAACCAGAGTTTGCCACTGTGCAGATTGTGGTCACTTATCACCATAAAAATCAGACTATTATTTATGGTCTGTTTATTTTAGGTCCGCATAAGAGATTAGATCTTTGACCTGGGGCCTGTAATACAGCTGGCAGACAATGGCAGGTGCTGTCTGTGAAGAGGAAAGATTTATCATCTGCCATTTCACCAAACCATATTCTCTCTCTCTCTCTCTCTCTCTCTCTCTCTCTCTCTCTCTCTCTCTCTCTCTCTCTCTCTCTCTCTCTCTCTCTCTCTCTCTCTCTCTCTCTCTCTCTCTCTCTCTCTCTCTCTCTCTCTCTCTCTCTCTCTCTCTCTCTCTCTCTCTGACAGCTGAGATGTTGGTGCAGGCACACTATTTCCGGTCAAGGACACAAAGCATCCAAAATAGCTTTACTGTATCTACAGTTGAAGTCGGAAGTTTACATACACTTAGGTTGGAGTCATTAAAACTCGTTTTTCAACCACTCCACACATTTCTTGTTAACAAACTATAGTTTTGGCAAGTCGGTTAGGACATCTACTTTGTGCATTACACAAGTAATTTTTCCAACAATTGTTTACAGACAGATTATTTCACTTATAATTCACTGTATCACAATTCCAGTGGGTCAGAAGTTTACATACACTAGGTTGACTGTGCCTTTAAACAGCTTGGAGAATTCCAGAAAACGATGTCATGGCTTTAGAAGCTTCTGATAGGCTAATTGAAATCATTTGAGTCAATTGGAGGTGTACCTGTGGATGTATTTCAAGGCCTACCTTCATACTCAGTGCCTCTTTGCTTGACATCATGGGAAAATCAAAAGAAATCAGCCAAGACCTCAGAAAATGTTTTGTACACCTCCACAAGTCTGGTTCATCCTTGGGAGCAATTTCCAAACGCCTGAAGGTACCACGTTCATCGGTACAAACAATAGTACGCAAGTATAAACACCATGGGACCACGCAGCCGTCATACCGCTCAGGAAGGAGACGCGTTCTGTCTCCTAGAGATGAACGTACTTTGGTGCGAAAAGTGCAAATCAATCCCAGAACAACAACAAAGGACCTTGTGAAGATGCTGGAGGAAACAGGTACAAATGTATTTATATCCACAGTAAAACAAGTCCTATATCGACATAACCTGAAAGGCCGCTCAGCAAGGAAGAAGCCACTGCTCCAAAACCGCCATAAAAAAGCCAGACTACGGTTTGCAACTGCACATGGGGACAAAGATCGTACTTTTTGGAGAAATGTCCTCTGGTCTGATGAAACAAAAATATAACTGTTTGGTCATAATGACCATCGTTACGTTTGAATGAAAAAGGGGGAGCTTGCAAGCTGAAGAACTCCATCCCAACCGTGAAGCACAGGGGTGGCAGCTTCATGCTGTGGGGGTGCTTTGCTGCAGGAGGGACTGGTGCAGCGTGTGCGAGCAAGGAGGCCTACAAACCTGACCCAGTTACACCAGCTCTGTCAGGAGGAATGGGCCAAAATTCACCCAACTTATTGTGGGAAACTTGTGGAAGGCTACCCGAAACGTTTGACCCAAGTTAAACAATTTAAAGGCAATGCTACCAAATACTAATTGAGTATATGTAAACTTCTGACCCACTGGGAATGTGATGAAAGAAATAAAAGCTGAAATAAATAATTCTCTCTACTATTATTCTGACATTTCACATTAAAGTAAAGTGGTGATCCTAACTGACCTAAGAGAGGGAATTTTTACTAGGATTAAATGTCAGGAATTGTGAAAAACTGAGTTTAAATGTATTTGGCTAAGGTGTATGTAAACTTCCGACTTCAACTGTATTTATCTATTGTCATAATGACTTCCCGTGCCCATTTCACCCACCGATTGTCAGGGAATTCTCTTCCTCTTTCTTTGCTGATTTCAGAAGTTCGCTGTATAAAGTATATGTAGCTAAACATATTATACATTTATAGGCCTATCAAGAATATAGGGAACGTGCAGACCAATACATCTAGTGTTCATGTGATTGCTTTTGAATAATCCTTAAAAACTACAGAATATGAAGAGCTTAAACAATTAAAAAGAAATGTACATTTGATGCCTCTGTGTTGACTTCGTGTATTTTGAGGACATTCATACAGCTTATGATAGACAGGGCTTCACTTATGCAGCCCTCCACTTAGGCCCAACTGTAGTTTAAACCCCCTCTTAACACCATAAAGACTATTTGTACTGTATACACTTCATACACAGTGTTCGCTATTATCTCCATAGCCGACAACACATAATAACTAATTTCTCTCCCCACAGACCAGTGTGGAGAGGCCACCAAATCCCCAACAAATCCCCAAATCTTGTTTGTGAAAGATCATTATTTTACTAAGAAATTGCTGTTATGTCCAAAACAACCACATTGGCATAAAACAAATGAGTGTACGGATTTGACAGCCTTAAAAAAATGTATTCCTACTTGGTATCACGTTCGCTCTAGATCTAGCTTGGAGACAATACATGTCACCAATTTAGGTGCCACTGCCTAGGCTCTCCTTTTGTTGGACCATCTCTGTTCTTCTTCTATTTATAGATATCTCTCTCTCGTGATGGGAACAGTGGGATGACGCAGAGAGGGGGTTCAGAAGTTTTTTTTAACACAACACACCCCTAACAATAAAGGCTGGAGCAGGCTTTGTTGCTTCTATCCTTTGTCCTGTGTCTGAGGCATTTGTGGGAGCATCGTTGTGTTCCGGTGACTGAGACAGAGACAAAGGCAGGCCAGCAGCCATGGATGATGTATACAAAGCAGCGGTGAGTACAGATACAGGGACGAAACCTGCAGGGTGGTAGTTAGGTGACACAGGGGAATGCTAGATAGTTTATGTCGAGGACAGTTAGAATCGATTGACTGAGGTTAGCTAGGAGTCTTCATCTGATATACTAAGGAGGAAGGAGGGTCATGATCTCAAACTTCCCTCATTGGCGTACCTGGGTGTACTGTGGCTGGACAAGCCAAAAACAAGGCACTGTTATGAAATCACATGCTTTTTCTTTGGGGTTTGTTGGCTCAGGTTGTGGAGTGGGTAGCCTAGCAGTTAAGAGCATTGGGCCAGTAACTGAAAGATCGCGGTTCGAATCCCCCTAGCCGACTAGGTGAAAAATCAGTCGATGTGCCCTTGAGCAAGGCACTTAACCCTAATTGCTCCTGTAAGTCACTCTGGATAAGTGACTTACAGGAATATAACAGCCCGTCATGACTGTGGTGTTATGTTTAACACATTTCACACAATGGCTATATGCTCCAGTACACACTCTCTGGACACGAGCCAGAGGATAATAGAGGTTAATGGGCCCTGAGGAAAGCCATCTCTAGCTGTTTGACTGAATTAGACATTGATGACATCAAGAAGCCCTAATCCGCTTCCAAGAGCTGTGAAAAGCGAGAAATGGGTTTACCAGTAAAGCTCAATTCGAGAAATATTTCACGAGAGCTACCGGGTTGTAAATGATGATTTCGGTATCCCCAAAATACCTTTGACAAACCAAGAGGTCGTAAAAGGAAACGGATTGGTAGTCACATATAGACATGTTCCCACCTTAGCGTTGATTGGTCAAAAGTAAATGCAGTAATATTGAGTGTGAAGACCCAACTAAACATGGTCATGTGATGGGAAAGCACAACATTCATTCAACACTCTCTTTTTGTAGAGGAGAGTAATCGAGAAGGGCCAGCAGAGCTTTTCTGAATGTGTTGACCATTATTGTCCAATTGAGAAAAGGATATTGTCCTTCTAACATAATTGTTAGCAGAGCTCAGTGTATCAATAAATTATCTCACCACAAGAGTTGTAAAGTCAATAGAAATTTAACATTGTATCTTTTGAATGAGCAACTTACAAGTACCAGGACTCACCAAGGTTAAACACAAAGTTATTCATGTTCTATGAGCCCAGCTATTCTGAAAAAGTTAATTAAACTTAAATTATCCCTGTGCTAGCACAACAGAAAGCACATTGTCATGTCATTATGATCATTTGAGCTCATCATTAGCTTCTCTGAGGACCCAGATGACGTGCTGTGTGTTTAGATGGGATTTCTGGCATTTCTCTACCTGACAACAATAGAACAAAGGACGATTAGGAGGAAGAAAAGTGTAGAGAGCTGTCGGCTCAAACAAATGTCCATCAGTGGAGTCGGTGCCAGAGCCCCCCCTCGCCACACGACAAGAATAGTAGGTGAAGAAAGCAGCGTGACATTTCAGTCAGACTGCACCAGGGGTAGGTGGCTGTGCTCGACAGGTTTTCAGTTCAAGGAGAGAGAGAAGGGGCTGGAGTACTAATGGAATGCATTACACACTGCGAGGGCTAGGGGCTGACTGCAGATAAAGGTGAAGAGAGACAAGATAATGGGGAAATGGCCACCAATGGCCTCCAGTGTGGTCCAACTATGAGTGGTTTGTCAAATAATAAATGACAAGAGGCCAACCAACCTGCATAATTTAGGCACATAAAGTAGGCTAAGATGAGTTCAAAAGCACTATAACTGCATTTGTAACTTGCCCCATTGTTCCCTTCAGGTTGAGAACTTAACAGAAGAGCAGAGAAATGGTGAGTCTTGCTTTTTGGACACAATAATCTCTCTAACAACCCCATGACATTTCTTCTTTACTTTTGCACGATTCATATCTATGGAGAAATCAAATCAAATCAAATCAAATTGTATTTGTCACATGCGCCGAATTCAACAGGTGTAGACCTTACAGTGAAACTCCGTTGTGTCCTCCTCCCAGAGTGCGAAGAGCCTTGGCGTGACCCTGGACAACACCCTGTCGTTCTCCGCTAACATCAAGGCGGTGACCCGCTCCTGCAGGTTCATGCTCTACAACATTCGGAGAGTACGACCCTGCCTTACACAGGAAGCGGCACAGGTCCTAATCCAGGCACTTGTCATCTCCCGTCTGGATTACTGCAACTCGCTGTTGGCTGGCCTCCCTGCCTGTGCCATTAAACCCCTACAACTCATCCAGAACGCCGCAGCCCGTCTGGTGTTCAACCTTCCCAAGTTCTCTCACGTCACCCCCCTCCTCCGCACACTCCACTGGCTTCCAGTTGAAGCTCGCATCCGTTACAAGACCATGGTGCTTGCCTATGGAGCAGTGAGGGGAACGGCACCTCTGTACCTTCGGGCTCTGATCAGTCCCTACACCCAAACGAGGGCATTGCGTTCATCCACCTCTGGCCTGCTGGCTCCCCTTCCTCTGCGGAAGCATAGTTCCCGCTCAGCCCAGTCAAAACTGTTCGCTGCTCTGGCACCCCAATGGTGGAACAAGCTCCCTCACGACGCCAGGACAGCGGAGTCACTCACCACCTTCCGGAGACATTTGAAACCCCACCTCTTTAAGGAATACCTGGGATAGGATAAAGTAATCCTTCTACCCCCCCCCCCCCAAAAAAAAAATTGTAAAGTGGTTATCCCACTGGCTATAGGGTGAATGCACCAATTTGTAAGTCGCTCTGGATAAGAGCGTCTGCTAAATGACGTAAATGTGCCCTTGAGCAAGGCACTTAACCCTAATTGCTCCTGTAAGTCGCTCTGGATAAGAGCGTCTGCTAAATGACTAAAATGTAAATGTAAAATGTAAATGCTTACCTACAAGCCTTTAACCAACAATGCAGTTTTAAGAAAGAATACCAAAAAAAATCACACACAAAAATACAATATAAAATAATACGAAATAAAAGTAACAAATAATTAAAGAGCAGCAGTAAAAATAACAATAGCGAGGCTATATACAGGGGGTACCGGTACCGAGACAATGTGCGGGGGCACCGGTTAGTCAAGGTAATTGAGGTAATATGTACATGTAGGTAGAGTTATTAAAGTGACTATGCATAGATAATAAACAGAGAGTAGCAGCAGCGTAAAAGAGTGGTGGGGGAGGCAATGCAAATATTCTGGGTAGCCATTTGATTAGATGTTCAGGAGTCTTATGGCTTGGGGGTAGAAGCTGTTTAGAAGCCTCTTGGACCTAGACTTGGCGCTCCGGCACTGTTTGCCATCCGGTAGCAGAGAGAAAAGTCTATGACTAGGGTGGCTGGAGTCTTTGACAATTTTTATGGCCTTCCTCTGGTATAGAGATCCTGGTTGGCAGGAAGCTTGACCCCAGTGATGTACTGGGCTGTACGCACTACCTTCTGTAGTGCCTTGCGGTCGGAGGCAGAGCAGTTGCCATACCAGGTGGTGATGCAACCGGTCAGGGTGCTCTTGATGGTGCAGCTGTATAACTTTTTGAGGATCTGGGGGCCCAGGCCAAATCTTTTCAGTCTCCTTAGTCTTGGTGTGCTTGGACCATGTCAGTTTGTTGGTGATGTGGACACCAAGGAACTTGAAGCTCTCAACCTGCTCCATTACAGCCCCGTCGATGAGAATGGGGGTGTGATGGGTCCTCTTCTTTTTCCTGTAGTCCACAATCATCTCCTTTGTCTTGATCACGTTGAGGGAGAGGTTGTTGTCCTGGCACCACACGGCTAGGTCTCTGACCTCCTCCCTATAGGCTGTCTCGTCGTTGTCGGTGATCAGGCCTACCACTGTTGTGTCATCGGCAAACTTAATGATGGTGTTGGAGTCGTGCTTGGCCATGCAGTCATGAGTGAACAGGGAGTACAGGAGGGGACTGAGCATGCACCCCTGAGGGGCCCCCGTGTTGAGGATCAGCATTGCGGATGTGTTGTTACCTACCCTTACCATCAGGAAGTCCAGGATCCAGTTGCAGAGGGAGGTGTTTAGTACCAGGGTCCTTAGCTTAGTGATGAGCTTTGAGGGCACTATGGTTTTGAACGCTGTGCTATACTCAATGAATAGCATTCTCACATAGGTGTTCCTTTTGTCCAGGTGTGAAAGGGCAGTGTGGAGCGCAATAAAGATTGCATCATCTGTGGATCTGTTGGGGCGGTGTGCAAATTACAGT
Organism: Coregonus lavaretus; assembly: GCF_964263955.1. NCBI lineage: Eukaryota > Metazoa > Chordata > Actinopteri > Salmoniformes > Salmonidae > Coregonus > Coregonus lavaretus. The sequence continues at coordinate 24,302,592 of NC_140007.1, read as the reverse complement.
GGGTCTAGGGTTTCTGGGATAATGGTGTTGATAGTGTTGATGTGAGCCATGACCAGCCTTTCAAAGCACTTCATGGCTACAGATGTGAGTGCTACGGGTCGGTAGTCATTTAGGCAGGTTAGCTTAGTGTTCTTGGGCACAGGGACTATGGTGGTCTGCTTGAAACATGTTGGTATTACAGACTCAGACAGGGAGAGGTTGAAGAGAGTGAAGACACTTGCCAGTTGGTGAGCTCATGCTCAGAATACACGTCCTGGTAGTCCGTCTGGCCCTGCAGCCTTGTGAATGTTGACCTGTTTAAAGGTCTTACTCACATCAGCTACGGAGAGCGTGATCACACAGTCGTCCGGAACAGCTGATGCTCTCATGCATGTTTCAGTGTTACTTGCCTCGAAGCGAGCATAGAAATAATTTAGCTTGTCTGGTAGGCTCGATTTCTTATAAGCTTTCGGGTTAGAGTCCCGCTTCTTGAAAGCGGCAGCTCTACCCTTTAGCTCAGTGTGGATGTTGCCTGTAATCCATGGCTTCTGGTTGGGGTATGTACGTACAGTCACTGTGGGGAAGACGCAATCGATGCACTTATTGATGAAGCCAGTGACTGATGTGGTGTACTCCTCAATGCCATTGGAAGAATCCCGGAACATATTCCAGTCTGTGCTAGCAAAACAGTCCTGTAGCTTAGCATCTGCTTCATCTGACCACTTTTTTATTGACCGAATCACTGGTGCGTCCTGCTTTAGTTTTTGCTTGTAAGCAGGGATCAGGAGGATATAATTATGGTCAGATTTGCCAAATGGAGGGCGAGGGAGAGCTTTCTACACTAGTAATACCCATAGGCTCCACTAAATCTGCTTCTCACCACTATGTCCCAACAGAGTTCAAGGCAGCCTTCGACATTGCATGTCAAGATGCGGAGGACGGCTGCATCAGCACGAAGGAGTTGGGAAAGGTGATGAGGAAGTACACATTTGACCTCAGGCCAAATCATTAGGTCAAGTAGCCTGAGGGGGTGGTTCATACATCGTTTTCAGACTGATCTGAAATGTTCATTTGGAACTCATGAAGTTATCACATTACTATGTTTCAACATTAAGACACCATGTTACAGCTGCTGTGTCTGTGTCTGTGTGTGTGTGTGTGTGTGTGTGTGTGTGTGTGTGTGTGTGTGTGTGTGTGTGTGTGTGTGTGTGTGTGTGTGTGTGTGTGTGTGTGTGTGTGTGTGTGTGTGTGTGTGTGTGTGTGTGTGTGTGTGTGTGTGTGTGTGTGTGAGTGAGTGAGTGAGTGAGTGAGTGAGTGAGTGAGTGAGTGAGTGAGTGAGTGAGTGAGTGAGTGAGTGAGTGAGTGAGTGAGTGAGTGAGTGAGTGAGTGAGTGAGTGAGTGAGTGAGTGAGTGAGTGAGTGAGTGAGTGAGTGAGTGAGTGAGTGTGTGTGTGTGTGTGTGTGTGTGTGTGTGTGTGTCTGTGTTTACAGGGAGCGGGACAGTAGACTTTGATGAGTTCCTAGTCATGATGGTGCATTGCATGAAGGAGGAAAGCAAAGGAAAATCTGAGGAAGAGTTGGCCGAACTTTTCCGCGTGTTTGACAAGTAAGGCTAATATCAAACAAAGTGGTTGCCAAAAAACATTTGCTTTTACTCTAACAAGAACCTATAAAGACAAACATATAGACAACTAAAAAAGTCATGTCAATAAAAAATGTATATTGTTGACAAACTAGAGTACAGTACAGTACAGTGTTATCAGGGATATGTGTACTCATTGATGCTGCTTACAGAAATGGAGATGGCTACATTGATTTGGAGGAGCTGAAGACCATTCTGGAGTCGACTGGAGAGGCCATCACTGAGGATGACATTGAAGAACTCATGAAGGATGGAGACAAAAACAATGATGGAAAAATTGATTATGATGGTAAGACAAGAAGTCCAACAGTAATAGTTATGTTATGAAATACTGTGAATAGATTATTATTATTATTATTATTTTAAAAAATGTAGGGGGTAGATTAGCTTTAATATTGCAGATAGATTGTAAATTCCATCAACCCATATGTTGTTTTTTCTCGCAAATATATATACAGTTGAAGTCGGAAGTTTACATACACTTAGGTTGGATTCATTAAAACTCGTTTTTCAACACACAATTTCTTGTTAACAAACTATAGTTTTGGCAAGTCGTTTAGGACATCTACTTTGTTCATGACACAAGTCATTTTTCCAAAAATCGTTTACAGACAGATTATTTCACTTATAATTCACTCTATCACAATTCCAGTGGGTTAGAAGTTTTCATACACTAAGTTGACTGTGCCTTTAAACAGCTTTGAAAATTCCAGAAAATGATGTCATGGCTTTAGAAGCTTCTGATAGGCTAATTTACATCATTTGAGTCAATAAGAGGTGTACCTGTGGATGTATTTCAAGGCCTACCTTCATACTCAGTGCCTCTTTGCTTGACATCATGGGAAAATCAAAAGAAATCAGCCAAGACCTCAGAAAAAAAAGTGTAGACCTCCACAAGTCTGGTTCATCCTTGGGAGCAATTTCCAAATGCCTGAAGGTACCACGTTCATCTGTGCAAACAATAGTATGCAAGTATAAACAACATGGGACCACGCAGCCGTCATACCGCTCAGGAAGGAGACGCATTCTGTCTCCTAGAGATGAACGTACTTTGGTGTGAAAAGTGCAAATCAATCCCAGAAAAACAGCAAAGGACCTTGTGAAGATGCTGGAGGAAACAGGTACAAAAGTATCTACATCCACAGTAAAACGAGTCCTATATCAACATAACCTGAAAGGCCACAGCTCCAAAACCGCCATAAAAAGAAAAAGCGAGACTACGGTTTGCAACTGCACATGGGGACAAAGATCGTACTTTTTGGAGAAATGTCCTCTGGTCTGATGAAACAAAAATAGAACTGTTTGGCCATAATGACCATCGTTATGTTTGGAGGAAAAAGGGGGTTGCTTGCAAGCCGAAGAACACCATCCCAACCAAGAAGCACGGGGTGGCAGCATCATGCTGTGGGGGTGCTTTGCTGCAGGAGGGACTGGTGCACTTCACAAAATAGATGGCATCATGAGGAAGGAAAACTATGTGGATATATTGAAGCAACATCTCAAGACATCAGTCAGGAAGTTAAAGGTTGGTCGCAAATGGGTCTTCCAAATGGACAATGACCCCAAGCATACTTCCAAAGTTGTGGCAAAATGGCTTAAGGACAACAAAATCAAGGTATTGGAGTGGCCATCACAAAGCCCTGACCTCAATCCTGTAGAAAATGTGTGGGCAGAACTGAAAAAGCGTGTGCGAGCAAGGAGGCCTACAAACCTGACTCAGTTACACCAGCTCTGTCAGGAGGAATGGGCCAAAATTCACCCAACTTATTGTGGGAAGCTTGAGGAAGGCTACCTGAAACGTTTGACCCAAGTTAAACAATTTAAAGGCAATGCTACCAAATACTAATTGAGTGTATGTAAACTTCTGACCCACTGGGAATGTGATGAAAGAAATAAAAGCTGAAATAAATAATTCTCTCTACTATTATTCTGACATTTCACATTCTTAAAATAAAGTGGTGATCCTAACTGACCTAAGAGAGGGAATTTTTACTAGGATTAAATGTAAGGAATTGTGAAAAACTGAGTTTAAATGTATTTGGCTAAGGTGTATGTAAACTTCCGACTTCAACTGTATATACATATACATACATACACATACATACATATAAATACATATACATACATATATATACATATCCTTTAAAAAATATATATTTCCCTTTATTACTTTCCAACCCCACCACCCCTTCCCTAGTTGGACTAAACTAGTGAACAACAATGGATAGGCCTCTACTTCCAGCTTATACATAGTATATTAATTTTATGGACACAGTCAATTTTACAATAATTCAATTTTGTTTGTTTTTACTCCTGAACTTCCTCTACCCTGAACCGCTCCGATAATTTTCATGATGTCCATCCGGTTTGCTTCTACAGTGGGGAAAAAATGTATTTAGTCAGCCACCAATTGTGCAAGTTCTCCCACTTAAAAAGATGAGAGAGGCCTGTAATTTTCATCATAGGTACACGTCAACTATGACAGACAAATTAAGGGGGAAAAATCCAGAAAATCACATTGTAGGATTTTTTATGATTTTATTTGCAAATTATGGTGGAAAATAAGTATTTGGTCACCTACAAACAAGCAAGATTTCTGGCTCTCACAGACCTGTAACTTCTTCTTTAAGAGGCTCCTCTGTCTTCCACTCGTTACCTGTATTAATGGCACCTGTTTGAACTTGTTATCAGTATAAAAGACACCTGTCCACAACCTCAAACAGTCACACTCCAAACTCCACTATGGCCAAGACCAAAGAGCTGTCAAAGGACACCAGAAACAAAATTGTAGACCTGCACCAGGCTGGGAAGACTGAATCTGCAATAGGTAAGCAGCTTGGTTTGAAGAAATCAACTGTGGGAGCAATTATTAGGAAATGGAAGACATACAAGACCACTGATAATCTCCCTCGATCTGGGGCTCCACGCAAGATCTCACCCCGTGGGGTCAAAATGATCACAAGAACGGTGAGCAAAAATCCCAGAACCACACGGGGGGACCTAGTGAATGACCTGCAGAGAGCTGGGACCAAAGTAACAAAGCCTACCATCAGTAACACACTACGCCGCCAGGGACTCAAATCCTGCAGTGCCAGACGTGTCCCCCTGCTTAAGCCAGTACATGTCCAGGCCCGTCTGAAGTTTGCTAGAGTGCATTTGGATGATCCAGAAGAGGATTGGGAGAATGTCATATGGTCAGATGAAACCAAAATATAACTTTTTGGTAAAAACTCAACTCGTCGTGTTTGGAGGACAAAGAATGTTGAGTTGCATCCAAAGAACACCATACCTACTGTGAAGCATGGGGGTGGAAACATCATGCTTTGGGGCTGTTTTTCTGCAAAGGGACCAGGACGACTGATCCGTGTAAAGGAAAGAATGAATGGGGCCATGTATCGTGAGATTTTGAGTGAAAACCTCCTTCCATCAGCAAGGGCATTGAAGATGAAACGTGGCTGGGTCTTTCAGCATGACAATGATCCCAAACACACCGCCCGGGCAACGAAGGAGTGCCTTCGTAAGATGCATTTCAAGGTCCTGGAGTGGCCTAGCCAGTCTCCAGATCTCAACCCCATAGAAAATCTTTGGAGGGAGTTGAAAGTCCGTGTTGCCCAGCGACAGCCCCAAAACATCACTGCTCTAGAGGAGATCTGCATGGAGGAATGGGCCAAAATACCAGCAACAGTGTGTGAAAACCTTGTGAAGACTTACAGAAAACGTTTGACCTGTGTCATTGCCAACAAAGGGTATATAACAAAGTATTGAGAAACTTTTGTTAATGACCAAATACTTATTTTCCACCATAATTTGCAAATAAATTCATAGAAAATCCTACAATGTGATTTTCTGGATTTTCTTTTCTCATTTTGTCTGTCATAGTTGACGTGTACCTATGATGAAAATTACAGGCCTCTCTCATCTTTTTAAGTGGGAGAACTTGCACAATTGGTGTCTGACTAAATACTTTTTTTCCCCACTGTATATGCCGTATCTTTCTCACTGTGCTCTTTCACAAAAGCTCTCAACCTATAACCTATATACTTATTATGGACACAGTATGCTTTACATTACTTATCTTGTTGTTATTAGTTGTTGTTAGTAGCTATTAGTCCCATCCTTCAACTCCATTCAATACCTCCCATCTATCTCTTAACACCATCCATATTGGATTTCTATTTGCCATATATTTTTCAACTGTACTGTGATGTCTTACAAAGGTTCTGAACCCTTCTATTCTCATTGTTTCTGTGAATAGAAATTAATACTGCGGTCAATAATACATATCAAATATAAATGTGCTCAAATAAATTTGAGCCTATAGATCAGGCTGGCACTTCCAGAATGTGCTATTATTTAATTGTTTTGACACTCATCTAGGCTATCCATTCATGCCAAACCTTTCACAGTTCAAATCCAGGCCGTCAGTAAGACATTTTATTCCTGCTCCATCATGAGCTCTGTGTGTCATTCTCTTCCATAGAGTTCCTGGAATTTATGAAGGGGGTTGAGTAAAGGACTCAAAACTCATGGACCTTCAGACCGGGAAAATACTCATACCTCCTCTTAGCTCTGACACTCCGTCACACCATTGCCTGAACAAGTTGGAAAACATTGAAATAAAAGCCACTTTCTGCTCGGCTCCATCTACCACTAAACACATGCATCCATCCTCAATGTGTATCGGCCTTGGTTGACATCTTGTATGTGGTCCAGTTTTTATCCAAAGCACTATCATCCCCTTCATTTAGGGACCTTAAAGACAAGGGGTCTTGTTATGTCCTTCAAGTGAATTTCTTAAATATAAATGTATTTAATCCCCAATAATCCTAGATTATTCTATTCAAAATCTTAACAAAGGGGAGTAAACACTATACTCCACAATACTGTATATTTTCAATAAAGAAAGATTTTCAGTAATCCGGATGTAAGTGTCTTCAATTCAATAAAACTGATATCAGCAGAATTGCTTATCAACATTGTATCGTAGCCTATTGTATTATATTGTAATGGGCCGAAGGAATAGCTCGCAGGGTTGATGCTGTATAAAGGGCACAATGTAGGCCTGGTGAGGCTCTTTAGATGAGTGAGAAAGTCCAAGGTATTGGCAAGGGTTAATGCCACGTTCAAAACAACTGAGAACTCAGAAATCTCCGACTTCAGTGCGTTCAAGACAACTGGGAACTCGTGAAAAAACGTGCTCCGACTGGGAAAAATTGTTTTGAATGGTCATCCAACTCAGAATTCCAAGTCAGAAACTCTAGAACTCCGACTTTCCAACCTGAAGTTGACTTTCCTTCATGATTTGACCTAGTCTCTTTCCGAGTTCCCAGTTGTCTTGAAAGCACCATAACACCAGGCATCACTTTATCATTGTGTGAAACACACACACGCACACACTAATGGTGCTTTCAAGACAACTGGGAACTCAGAAAAAAACAAGGTCAACTCATGATGTCAGTGATCTTCAGGTCGGAAAGTCAGAGCTCTAGAAAGCTGCCCTAGTTTCCGACATGGAATTCCGAGTTGAAAGGCTGTTCAACTTGGAATGCCAAGTCGGAGCTTGTTTTTTTCAGAGTTCAAAGTTGTATTAAACGCACTGAAATCTGAGATTTCCGAGTTCCCAGTTGTTTTGAAAGCGGCAACACACGCATGCGTGCGCACACACACTTACACAGCCCTGTGAGTCCAAATATCGGTGTGCGTCAGACTCGTCTGCTGCAGCAGCTGGTTTCAACCAATGGAAATTTAGCAAATAATGTGGTCAGGGTAGTCATCTAATCTGACTCCTGTGCAGCACTGATGAGCTTAAATTCATGTGTGTCTCAGATCAGACAGGATGTATTGTATGAGGTTTTGCAGTGCTTGCATAGGGTGAAACAGATGTCAGTATTTGTTATGTTCCTCTGGGTACCAGCTCATGTGGGAGTAGAGGGAATGAGGAAGTGGATATTATTGCCAAGCAGGCTCTTAAACATCTTAATGTTGAGATAGAATTGTCAATCAGTAAAGCAGAAGCTAAGGGATTAATAAGAACAGTGGTTAAAAATAAGTGGCAAGAGTTGTGGAACAGGGAGAGTAAGGGAAGACACCTGTATAAGATCCATGAAAAGGTGGGGGCAGGGAGGTCCTCAGGCCGAGAGAGAAGAAAGAAGAGAGGAAAGTGTTGTCACAAGGCTGAGACTGGGAAACACAAGTACATTGAAATTGGTGGGGAAACATCCGACTGGGAGGTGTGATCATTGTCAGGAGGAGATGGAGACAGTGGAACATGTTCTATTTCAGTGCCAGAAATATGTGAGAGAAAGGGAGCAATTGTTATTAGATTTGAGGAGTAATGGGGTTGAAGAGCCAGGATTAAGTGAACTGCTGGGGAAATCTTCAGGGGATGTAGTATTTAATTATGTATTTCGTTTCCTTAGGGAGACGAGATTATTGGGTAGGATTTAGACCTTCACTGTCTCTGGTCCACACTCCAGTCCAGTTGGTGGCGGTAATGCACCTTAAAGTTGGTTGCCAACCGCCATATAAAATCCACAGAAGAAGAACAATCATGTGGTCGATTTGTGCAGTGCGCATGCCGATTATATACGGCTGAAAGAAACATGGCGTCGGCAACATAACCACAGTGAAAATATTGTGTAGCTAGCTAAATAAAACGTAACATATTGTTGTTTAATTTTTTACCCTTCATAAAAGCATTGGACTCATGCCAGAAACATAGGCTCGAAATCATGACTACTTGGTCGGAAAAAATGCTCCAGGTGCTTCGCCGAATGAATAACTTTTATTCGCCAGGTTAGAGTTAAAACTATTTGTGATGACTGGAAGTGAATGACAGCTGTAGCTAGCTATGTGTGTTTGATAGCGAAATTATTAGATGTTATGCCGCGTTCACGTGCTAGTCAGAACTAGGAAACTCTGAAATGTCTGACTTATAACTACAACTAGTTAGCAAGTCGGACATTTCCGAGTTTCCTAGTTCCGGCTAGCACGTGAACGCGGCATTATCTAGCCTATACTACAACACATCTCTCTCGCACCATAAATATTGTTTGCGTCACCCAGGCTCCAGTCGCACCACATGCCTTCGGTTTGAGGTGGGAGGAGAGCAAGTTGGGTGGGTGCCTTCCAAAGTGGCGTCCATTTTGAGTAAATTTCCAGAGGTCTTCAATCCACCACAAGGCGGCGCTATTACTCTGTGCCAAAATCTTGACTCCTATGGGAGGAGGTCAGAGGCTGTAGATTCTGTTCTTCAGTCACTTAGGAGGGAAGGCTTATTGACTGTCTTGAAAGGATGGAGAGATGAGGTGAGAGTACTACAAAATACTGTAAAACTGAAAATAAACGTTTACTTTTTTTTATTTTTTACAAATCCTTGAAATTATATATTTGTGCCTCTTCTATAGAAGTATGAAGTAATGCCCAGATTCTGCGACACTCCACTAATGTGTATGGAGAGATCGGCCACAAGTAAGTTGTGTCCTAAACAATAACAGTAGAAAATAATCCCAGTGTTCCCCCTGCCATTGCATGCCCCATTAACATTGTCTTTGTAGGCCTTTTTGGTGTGAAACGGTATGGAGTCCATATTAATGGGTACTGTCAGGATGAAAATGGGGAACTCAGGATGTGGGTGGGACGACGATCCATGACCAAGCAAACCTACCCTGGAAAACTGGACAACCTGGTCAGCACCTATTTAAAAAGAGAATACAGCCGATGACATATTACCTGTACATATTTTTAGTGAATGGCAAACTGTGGTTTGATAATGTTCTTCCACCATGTTTTCAGGCAGCTGGGGGTCTAGCAGCAGGTATCAGTGTGAAAAACACCCTGATCAAGGAGTGTGAGGAGGAGGCCTGCATCCCAGCAGACATAGCAGAGACTGCCCGCCCTGTGAGCACAGTGAGGTGATTGACAACTCAACAGGAGTAGCCTGCTCTCTCTGCAGTGTCTCATTGAGAATGTCTCTTTGCATGCTTTTACATAGGCCTACAATCTTATCCACATTATTTCAATCATCCCTGTGTCTTCTCTCATAGCTATACTTATGAGGATGAGGAGGGGGTGTTTCCAGAAAGCCAGTTTGTGTTCGACTTAGAGCTACCTCCTGAGTTCAAGCCTAGAATAGGGGATGGGGAGGTGCAAGATTTCTACCTCTACTCCATGGACAAGGTCAGGCACTCTACTTTTGAGCACCTCCAGTACTGCATGATAGTTTTTATGTCTGGCCCACGAATAATGAATTCAAGTAGGCCTACAATGTTGTTTTCAGTTGAAGGAAGTGCTGGTCAGTGACGACTTCAAGCCCAACTGTGCCATGGTGGTCCTAGACTTCCTCATCAGACACTCCTACATACAGCCTGACACAGGTTTGTATCAGTACATCAATCAATTACATGGGATAACATAGTTATAAAAACTAGGCAGAGGCTGGGGATCTGTCTTAACCACACTGTATATTTGTGATGATGTAGTCTAATCTTTATAGTTACGCTGCCATATCGTAGCTAAGAAATAACACTACGACTGCCACCTGTTTTGCCGATGCTTGCAATGATGGTGAACTCCCCACCTGAGTTTTGCATTGGGGCAAAACAATCTGCGTAACAGGTTACAACTGTTATTTCGCAAGTACCACAGGATGTGATTGAAATTTGCCAGAGTAGCTGTTCCACCTTTGAACGTTATAGGCAGCTGAAGTGTGTAGCTGGTAAGCAGTTTGACAATGACAACATGCCAATGAATTCCAGTGATCAGTCTGCCGCAAGGACAATTAAAAAATATTAAAATCGCTATTTAGACTGCCTGTGTCTTCCTTGTTTGATATGCCTAAATAGCTGCATGTACTCCCTCGTGAAAAAAGAACATGGAATCGCTTCTTAGACTGCCTGTTTGTGTCGTGCTTTTGTTTGCAATAGCCTACTGTTACAACAGACAGTGTTGTACAACACGTCAAAGTTTGTAGACTACACCACACAAAGACGTCCGATCAGGAGGGGGAAGCGGCAGCAGTGTGAGCAGCAGCTATGTAAAAAAAAAACATCTACAGTGGGGGAAAAAAGTATTTAGTCAGCCACCAATTGTGCAAGTTCTCCCACTTAAAAAGATGAGAGGCCTGTAATTTTCATCATAGGTACACGTCAACTATGACAGACAAAATTTGATATTTTTTCTCCAGAAAATCACATTGTAGGATTTTTAATGAATTTATTTGCAAATTATGGTGGAAAATAAGTATTTGGTCAATAAAAAGTTTCTCAATACTTTGTTATATACCCTTTGTTGGCAATGACACAGGTCAAACGTTTTCTGTAAGTCTTCACAAGGTTTTCACACACTGTTGCTGGTATTTTGGCCCATTCCTCCATGCAGATCTCCTCTAGAGCAGTGATGTTTTGGGGCTGTCGCTGGGCAACACAGACTTTCAACTCCCTCCAAAGATTTTCTATGGGGTTGAGATCTGGAGACTGGCTAGGCCACTCCAGGACCTTGAAATGCTTCTTACGAAGCCACTCCTTCGTTGCCCGGGCGGTGTGTTTGGGATCATTGTCATGCTGAAAGACCCAGCCACGTTTCATCTTCAATGCCCTTGCTGATGGAAGGAGGTTTTCACTCAAAATCTCAGATACATAGCCCCATTCATTCTTTCCTTTACACGGATCAGTCGTCCTGGTCCCTTTGCAGAAAAACAGCCCCAAAGCATGATGTTTCCACCCCCATGCTTCACAGTAGGTATGGTGTTCTTTGGATGCAACTCAGCATTCGTTGTCCTCCAAACACGACGAGTTGAGTTTTTACCAAAAAGTTCTTTTTTGGTTTCAACTGACCATATGACATTCTCCCAATCCTCTTCTGGATCATCCAAATGCACTCTAGCAAACTTCAGACGGGCCTGGACATGTACTGGCTTAAGCAGGGGGACACGTCTGGCACTGCAGGATTTGAGTCCCTGGCGGCGTAGTGTGTTACTGATGGTAGGCTTTGTTACTTTGGTCCCAGCTCTCTGCAGGTCATTCACTAGGTCCCCCCGTGTGGTTCTGGGATTTTTGCTCACCGTTCTTGTGATCATTTTGACCCCACGGGGTGAGATCTTGCGTGGAGCCCCAGATCGAGGGAGATTATCAGTGGTCTTGTATGTCTTCCATTTCCTAATAATTGCTCCCAAAGTTGATTTCTTTAAACCAAGCTGCTTACCTATTGCAGATTTAGTCTTCCCAGCCTGGTGCAGGTCTACAATTTTGTTTCTGGTGTCCTTTGACAGCTCTTTGGTCTTGGCCATAGTGGAGTTTGGAGTGTGACTGTTTGAGGTTGTGGACAGGTGTCTTTTATACTGATAACAAGTTCAAACAGGTGCCATTAATACAGGTAACGAGTGGAGGACAGAGGAGCCTCTTAAAGAAGTTGTTACAGGTCTGTGAGAGCCAGAAATCTTGCTTGTTTGTAGGTGACCAAATACTTATTTTCCACCATAATTTGCAAATCAATTCATAAAAAATCCTACAATGTGATTTTCTGGAAATTTTTTCTCTCAATTTGTCTGTCATAGTTGACGTGTACCTATGATGAAAATTACAGGCCTCTCATCTTTTTAAGTGGGAGAACTTGCACAATTGGTGGCTGACTAAATACTTTTTTCCCCCACTGTATGTAGAGTATCCCGCATGAGGCCCTCTCATACCTTAACTGTCGGGAAGAGAGGTCCAGTAAAAGTCGGATCCGCAGCCACACCATAAAAACTATGAACAGTAGTGCAATTGTCAATTCTTTAAACACCAACAACAGAAGATTCAAGACAAATCTCTTTTTTTCAGAGCCCTATTACCAGGAGTTTGTTGCCGGACTCCACCACACTTTGTAAATACTTAAGTGAGAAAGATGGAAGTTACATGAGGGATGGTAAGGAGATGCACTCCTTTCTAGATGCCTTGATCTATTCTGTCAAATGTTGAAGTTCTTGTAATGTTTTGTAACTGAGAATTGTGAATAAATGCCATTCACATCTTGAGATTTTGTGTTGAGAGGCATGAAGCATGAAAGAACGACAACCAATCATTCCCTATAACAATTTATTTTCTTGAGTACTTTTAAAAAGAGGACTGCGGACATGTGAGGATGCATTTGTATACAAAAGACCACCCCCCCACAAATGACTAAAATATTTTTTTAAGAAGTTACTTGCGTTTAATAGTATGACATCTTGTCATAATCTTTAATGAATTACTAAGCATTTTACATGTTATTTTAAAACTCTTTCATTCTAAAGTTACTTGTTTTTGCAAAATATGCACAACTGATACAGGATAAGCCAGTAGACTCTCACAAGGTTAAACATACAGTACAAGAGACAAAAAAAAAGGGAAGACATCAACAGTTTTAGAAAGACATGGAAGGAGTGAGAAATAGGTCAACATTAAAAACCCACTCCCAATAACAGCCTGGCATGCAGGCAAAAACAATCTGCAAGAGGAAAATACAAAATTTGCAAAACCTTTCACTTAATACAAAGTCATAACCCCCTTTCAAACCAGTGTCTGACAGGCCGCACCAAATGTATAATATCTGACTAGAGGCCAACTAATGATAAAATCAAATTCTAAAATCATTTTTTATTACAATACATGAACAGGCTTACAAAAATCAGTTAGTATCATTATTATTGTTTGCATTTTAATATGAATTGTATAGTCAAAGGCAAATAAAAACATGTAGCTATTTAAAATCAAAATTGCTTTTATCAAATTAACTATACTATTTGACCAATGATATCATAGGAGGTGCTGGTCCACGCAAGATTATGATACCATAGAAGGAGATGCTGGTCCGCGCAAGGATGGGGTTAGTCTATCCATAGGGAGAACAAAGAAAATAAACACCTATGGTACGGCTGGACAGAAATGAAAGACAAGCGCAGACAGACACACTGCAAGCCAGGGAGGTCACAGAGTTGGGAGAACATGCACCATGATGCAATGAAACCCCCTTTTTCTCTGACGATGCTCAGCTCTATGAACCAGGGCAATAGCTCTGTGGTGAACACCCTATCATGAACACCAATCTTATCCCGTCCCTCAGAGATCATCACTCTGACAAGTTTACCGGAGAGATATTGTGTTTTTTCTTTACCTTCTACTCGTCCAAGACCCAATTTTAAAAATCTTAACCATACAATAATCTTACATTGAAAACCGATTGGCAATCACCTTGGCCTTAAATGTAAACTCCCTTTTTCATTACATTTAACCTTCATCTTCTCCATTTCCTTTGGCCTAGTTTAATTATGTTTTTCTCCCTCGCACCCCCCTTGAAACTCACCCACCCTTCCACAGAGGCAGACTTAGAAGAGGGGTGCAGCGTTTTCTTCGGCCCGATTTGTTTCCCCCTTCCTTCCCGCTCCCGTCTTTCCCCAGCTCTCTATAGCAGGAGGCAGGCATTCTTCTTTCCGCGTTTCTTGGCCTGCAGTGCAGCCCTGGTGGCCATCTCAAACACCTCCCTCACGCCGTCTTTCGTCTTGGCCGAGCACTCCAAGTAGCCAAACGCGTTGATGCGGTTAGCCATGTCCCGGGCCTCTTCTGGCTTCACTGGTTCCTGTTCATGTGTCAGAGGTGGAAAAGTGTTCAGAGGTATGCTATGGTTGGCATCCTGTGACATACTTAACCACCAATCATAACAAGCCAAAGAAAAACGTAACTAGCATGTTGGATAACTGAACAAAACAAAAACCTCAACCTGTGTAGATTTAGACAATAGCAGACAATACATGAAGTGAAGGTAGCGGAGGCAACACAACCATATGAAAACAAATGTCAATGGTTTGTTTAGTTTCAATGCTACATTTCAGAAATATCCTGACTGGATCAGGACAATGAGTCAATTTGCTGAAATTAAATAATACATTTTTATGATGCATTCTGTACCTGCTTCATTTTTGCTAGCTCCCGACGTGTGTGCTCGTCATTCCGCAGGTCCTTCTTATTACCCACAAGAATGATGGGCACATTTGGACAGAAGTGTTTTACTTCAGGGGTCCACTTCTCTGGGATATTCTCTGTTTCAGACACAGGGGATCATTTTAGGAAAATGCTGCAAGTGAAACGGGACGATTTGTTGCATTTACCACACATGACAAATATTAACATTACAGTCCCCAATGTCTTACCCAAGCTGTCAGGGCTATCTATGGAAAAGCACATGAGGATGACATCAGTGTCGGGGTAGGAGAGAGGCCGTAGTCTGTCGTAGTCCTCCTGTCCAGCTGTGTCCCAGAGGGCCAGTTCCACCTAGAAGCCACATGGAGAGCAGAAATTCAGTTAAATTTTAATCATTTAGCAGACGCTCTTATTCAGAGCGACTTACAGTAGTGAGTGCATACACTGCTGTTTGGGCAAAAACTAACTTGTTCTGGAGAAAAGGTGAAAACTATAAGACTTCAACATAAAAATTGTGCTTTAAATTATGTCTTGATAGCATACTGTGTGACTAACAGTACAAACTCACCTGCTTACTGTCCACCTCAATATCTGCCACATAGTTCTCAAACACTGTAGGTACGTAGACCTCAGGGAACTGGTCTTTACTGAAGACTATGAGCAGACAGGTCTTTCCACAAGCACCATCACCAACAATCACCAGTTTCTTACGGATCGCAGCCATCTGCAAGAAAATTTCTCAGTTAAAGTGCAAATCCAGCAAAAGTGGCAACATTTTCTTAGAAAAACTATTTTGAGTTTTAGTGATAATATAGTACAACCAAGCGAATTAAAATGTGTAAACAAATGTGTTCATACAGTGTTAAACTGTTACTCTGACCCCCTCTGGTGGCATTTTCTAAACGACGCATAATATTGTATACTACCCTAAAAGTAAATTGTTTTCAAAACTAAGTCCTACAAAAACTGTTAGAAAGGTAAGAACTGTGGGACTCAGATAAAGGGGTCAGAAACAATGTAACTACTACTACAGAGCCCGAGATACAGCAGACCAAACAAAACTGACATTTACCGGGGGTTCTTTTTTAGTGGGGTGGGGTCCCCCCAATTGTCCCCATGTTGGGGAATAAGAGATTTGAAAGTCTAGGTTTGAGAAAATGTCACCAATTACTGTTCCAAAAAAAAAAGATCAGATCTTTTACCTAATGATGGTCTAATCATGCGCAAATTCCCATTGGTACACAGACATTTTAAAAGTGCAGGGCTTTTGTAACGTGCTATACCGTCGTCTTACAGGAATGATATACTGTACATATGAGTAGAAAGCTGAAGTCTCTACCTATCCATTTATTTAAATATATCCTCCGTCTGATTCCCAGTTCTTCCACTAGATAGCAGTAGGAGATTACATGACATCTCTTGGCCACTTGAAACCAGTTGCGTCTGGTTTGGGTAGTGAGTCACTGTGCCAAAATGGCTCAATGGATTTTCAAGCCTGACATCTTAAAATTACCTTAGCAAATCAGGGCTTTCAAGTTATTGAGTTAGTAAAAAATAAAAAATAAATATACAGACAGGTGAAGAAACATAACTTATTTTCCCATTGTAAATGATTAGCTAGCTAAACGGCACATGTGGAGGATGCATACAAGGTAATGTGGATGGAGAAGGAAATGCATTGCTTGACCTACATTGCATACTCTATTAATATGTCGTCAGTGTTCTGGAACTCATCGGCACTGACTGAGTTGGCCTAACGTTTTCATCAGCCCATATTTCCAATAGACATTTAACCTTGGTTGCGTCCCAATTCTACCTCTTGCATTCCTCCCAACACATAAAAGCATTGGATTGTAGTAAGCCACCAGTGCTCTCCTTTTAAATCCATGAAGGCTATTGAATAAGTGCACACTTAGGGCAGAGGGTAGAAAATTGGAATGCAGCACTCATTTTGGCTCCAAGTAAGTCTGTGAGCCATTTTGTCGATTGCCCACTCAGTCTACAATCTATAATACTGTACAAAGCATTTCCTGTGTCGGACTGGACTGCATTTTATCCAGCGGCCTTTGAATGTGAACCGAACCATGGTTCAATGGGACCACTACGGTGCCTGTTGCGTGCACCCCGAGTGCAGAAAGAGTGTTCCTACCAGGGTTTTCATTATGAAAATGTGGCTCTGGGCATTTGACTGGCAGCGTTTTAATTTACCGGACATTTGAGAAATTCACCGGACCCATATGCATTGGATGCGTAACTGGATTAGGGTGTCCACCCATGGAGCTCAGAATGACAGAAGTCACATTTAGATGATGGTAATTAATCTTAACAGAACATGCAAATTGAGCGTGTTCTTACCATGCACTTTGAAGATGTTAGAATAACTGTCCACATTTACCTTTCCTCAGCCAACAAGACGAGTAACGAACAGCAAAATAGCCTACTATTCGTAATGTGATGAGTAGATAGGATAGTCATAATTTAGGCTAATAATATAATTAAATCACTGTTCGCCAAAAATACCGTTCAATGCATGGCTGAGCCTGTGCTATAGGCTATAGGCTATATCAGATACGTTTCTTATTTCTTTACTAGGGAAAAATACATTTCATGCAATTCTACTACACTTTATATGACTGGAGACAGCAGATTTTTTTTAGGACATATTACAGGGTAGCCTACTCAACTGACAAACGGATCAATAAAAACGACGTTGCCATATAATAGGCCTACGAGAATTGGAGACACAAATATAATATGACGTCCATCTAAACTGGAGGACGAAATTATTGTCCAAAAACAAACTTAAGTGGCACTGACCCAACAATGGTAGTGAATATACGCAGTGCGCACTCACCAGGGATATGGCCGATGCTCTCAGCTGGTGCCAATAAGATAGGCTATAGGCCTACTGTTTGCTCAATTAAGTTGAGAATTTTGATAACTAAAAAACAGATTGCTGTAAAGAGAAGACAATGAAAATACTCCAATAGCCTTTTCCGTTCCCGTGATTTAATTTTTAAATATTGCGATATGCCTGGCTGGGCCTCTACTTTTCACTGACAGTCACAACTCAACAACTATCTATTTGGTATTTGCTGCGCGCGCTGCCTTTCCTTTCGATTGTAGGCAATGCAATTTAAAACAATACACAACTTTTATTGTTTTTTAAGGCTAGGGGAAGCTAATGATCTGCTGTTGCCAAATCATGCTTTAGTAGCCTATTTTGAATGGTTTTATTTATTTTTGTATAGACAGTAGGCTAATTAGGCTATGTCATTTTGGCAATTTAATTCAATTTACCCAGGGAAAGCTTCCCCTAGCCTTATGGACGCGCCGTCTGTGAGCCCATGTCAATCTACTATCTCCCATAGTAAAAAGTTGACCTATTCTATTGGTCAGCTTGTTGAGAAATAAATAGCCCAAACAGACTCTGGGACAGTTGTAGGATGATAGATCCCAAATTCTTACAAATCAGTAGGCCTAGGCAACATAAAAAGAAAAAACATTAAAAAGCAATTAATCTGATGCAACAGATCAGAAAGTTTAGCTTAAAATGTTGATAAACTACTATGTCTTAACATTATTAGCACAGAAATGTGCACAAGGCAGTAGGCTTCATGCAAATGTACATTTGGCTACCGGAAAATGAAATTTTTTTTGAAAACCAATAGAACATGAGCGAAATAGGCTACTGGTTTCAATGGCCTATGGAAGTCTATAAAATAGTTTCCTCCACGGATATGGTCGGATTTTGCCTAGGCTACTTTGAAGCAAGGTATACTTTAAAGCATGCCTCATAATATGAAGTAAAACGTTCAGGTTTCAAACAATTAAGTAGCTATATGTTTTCAAAATGCATACTGCCTCCAGCTCATTGCAAAGCGGTGTGTGACGCGCTGATGAAGCTTGGCTTCTGTTGCCTATGATTTTGAATGGCGAATGGGAAGCGCGCTTCAATTACCAGTTGAGAAATAAACTATTGCATTTAGAATTGTTGCGCAATGATTGGGCTTATAAAAGCACTGTCTGACAGATCAATTGAAATTGTATTTGCCACATGCGCCGAATACAACAGGTGTAGACCTTCCAGTGAAATGCTTACTTACAAGCCCTTAACAAATTTTTTCTTAACTGCATTGTTGGTTAAGTAAAAAATAGATAAGTAAAAAATACAAATACAAAATAATTAAAGAGCAGCAGTAAAATAAAATAACAGTAGGGAGGCTATAAACAGGGGGTACCGGTACATAGTCAATGTGCAGGGGCACTGGTTAGTCAAGGTAATTTAGGTAATATGTACATGTCAAAGGCTCTGTATCGGTATGTTGTGCACGTGTGATAAATAAGATACATAACGAATATACACACGCCAATTTTTTCTTTTCACAGGCAATTGGCTGGTGCCAATTTTATTTATCGGCTTTCTATTATGGCTAATGGAAACCCTGGTTCCCTCCTGTTAATGAACTTAATTTGGGGCTAAGCCTCCTAAATGCATCAAACCCATACCCCCCACCAAAGGACCTATGAAAGCCAGTCACCAACCTCAGCTCCAGTGATTACAGAGTTAGGCTACAGATTCTGTGCATCTGGAATATTACCATAGTGCCAGTTTCCCCACACACAGATTTAGCCTAGTCCTCCTTGACTAAGAAGAGCATTCAATGAAGGATCTACATTGCACAGTGCTTTTCAGTCCAGGACTAGGGTTAATCTGAGTCCATGAAACCAGTCCATAGTGTTCAAGGCCTGTAACCCCATACATTTATAGTAACCAAACTTTGATTAATTATTTCTCAATAAGCCTACTGAATTTCAGGAAAATACATTCGTGGGAATGTTTATTCAATTTTCACATGGAATGACCCATAATACCTAAAAACATTGACACTATCATCACTAAACAAGGGCAGACTACCTGCAGAAGACCCTTTGATTGCCATCCAGCTAGCCACCACATGGACGCATGTCCTCAACAACAACACCTGCACCTTAACTATCTCAAAAACCCTTCTCCGTAGGATTTTCAGCGGTTAGCTTCGCCCACGCTGTTTTAACGTTTAGAAACGTCAAATCATCTCTTGCTAAACGGTTTTCGAAACATGCTGATTTGCCCCTATATTTCATATCATTTTAATTTTTTTTACAGTAAGTGAAGCAGTTTTGCACAGACCTATACTGTGTGTGCCTCCAGTTGACGAACTACACTTCCTACCCATTTACACACAGGTGTTCAGAGCACGCTAGATAGCACAAGTACAGCTTCCAAAACCTATACCGCAAGCGATGCGTTTTAACATTCAGAATGAGCGTTGGGGATCTTAACAAAACTCCCCCCAGGCCTGGCAGAAGATACTATCGTCAATAGGCGCTAAAGGTAGTTCGTCTATGACTGGGTTAGCCGCACCCAAGCTCTATTAGCTAGATGGCTAATTTCCCCCTCTTCACGTAAACTCAAATCAGTGCTAGATAACTACTGTAGCTAGTTGGACAAACAAATAACGTTAGTTAGTTAGTTACAATGATTCTCATTTAAAAACGCCCAGTATAGCAAGTGCGGATAGGTGGACGACGGTTATGAAACCGGCCAAGTCACTTGTCATGTCAGTGGTAGCTAGCGAGTTAGCTAGAAAGCTATGATAGATAGTTAACCTAGTTAGTTAGCTTAGAGAGCTTGTCCACTACTACAGGGGCGAAGAATAGCTAGCTAGCTGACCAGGGATGTGTTACTAACTTCACAATGGTAATGATGGCACTGTATACATGACTATGATGACCTGCTAGCTATCTAGCATTGGCCTGTCTAGCTCTGACTGGTGTTGTCTGAAACGAGTCTTTTCACTTCAATTGTTCGTTCGTTTCCGGCATCAACGTCGCTGGCTAATATGTTTCTCTGGCCTAATGTCATCTTGGCTACAGAAAACACGTTTAACGCCTCATTCAAACATTTAGTTTATAAATGGTCTATTTTCAAGGTGATCAATAATAAAGATGTTAAAATAGGCTACATTTAGCTACTCGTTTTATTACCGTTTTCGTTACAGATGTCCTCGCCTTCTTTTTCTTTTCCTGTCCGACCCTTCAACCCACCCCCGACAGTGTGCCACGCTGATAACATCCGCCTATGCCCATGATCTCGCGCCAATAGGACGCCTCAAATTAATGAGTGACAGATATTTAAGTCAACAAATCGATACATGTATACCGGTTCAGGGACTAAAACGGAAGTCAAGAGTTGATATTTTCCTGTCCGTGCTATTCGGAATCCTTGGGACGTCCCTACCCCATTGAAGTTGAAATGTAAAATCAAAGGTGTTTATAACTAACCCAAGAACAAGCAAGGAGGTGGGCAGAGCCAAGCACAAGCTAGTGAGATCCTATTGGCGCGTTCTAGCATTTATATACATATTCTAGTTTTGGAAACACAAAACTGTATGGAGATCAAATGTTTGTTTAATCGATAAGACAATTAGCAGAATGTCAGCCAAAATCGATCTAGCTACATCTTCTCCCACTGCTTGCCATTGGGGTTCCTCTCATCACCATATTTGTTAGTGAGTGGAAACACCAACCGGATGCTTCACATTTATAGATCCGGTGAAATATCTGGCTCATTGTTCTATTTGTTGGAAAATGGTTAGGGTTATGATAGGGTTTAGTGTACAAGTAGGCTGAGTCAACATGTTTTCTTTACTTGCACGAACGCGCACACACACACACACAGAAATCAGAACCATGGACAGCTACATCATATTGAGGCTTATGTTACGCCCCTGAAAAAGGGGAGAAATAATCACGAACGTGACGCAGTTATGTTTCCTCACTGACAAATTTTGTGTAATGAGAAAAAGACCGCGATTTCCCCAGAAAGTTGGGTGGAGACCAGAGCAATCGATCTCAGGCTCATAGATTAAGAGCATTTAGTAGATCACAGATTAACACTTTTACCCTTAAATTAGGCACCACAAAATAAAGTTGTCAATATAACGTTTACACCTTCCTCTTACAATAATTTACCCTTTTACACTTGACGGATTTTAACACATTTATGCATTTTATCAATCTCTATGAACTAGTACTGGATGCATTATCTTTTTAACCTTAGATATTTTAAGATCCTTACATACCATGAACTTACTAATACTTTTTAGTGTATAACAGGCTATGAATATGTCCTTTAACCTGTCACACTCTCCCCGACAAAATAAATGTTGTCCCAACATTACCAACATTGTCTTCTTAAACAGTCTATAAGCACTGGACGTAGAAAATCCTCTTCTGTAAGATAGTCCTTGAGCAGAGGTCAAAGTTCACAGTTCAAATAGAACCAAGAAGTTATATTCACAGTCCATATCTGTTGACCAGCTGTATAAACAGTCCATAAGCAGTCTTTTCTCATACTATTGTCAACAGTCCATCAGTTTTAATGATCTCTATGCATAGTCTGCTAATTGTCTCGTGAAAGTCTGTGAAATCAGTCAGTAGTCCATGGTCAAACATGTCAACTCTGTCTGTGGCCTCAAGTTTGCTGAAGTCCATACATGTAGGGTGGCTGAAGGTAATATCGCTGTAGTGATGGCAGCCATGGAACCAGTCCTGGTGCAGGGTAGACAGGGAACAACTGTGGCTGTGGCTGTATACTGTAGCAGGAAGGGATACCAAGCTGATCATAGGTGATACGTCTTGGAGGGTGTCTCTCTCTTTGTGGCAGCTGGTAAGCTGGTTCCTCAGGTTCAGCAGCAGCAGTTAATGAAGGAAAGGCACTTAGTGGACGACCATCAGGCACATTTTCAGCAGGCAAGTTCATCTCCTCAGCAGGTAGTTCTTTAACTGTTGTTTTCTCCTCCAGCTGATTTTCAACAAGCGGCTGTGCTGGTAGCATATCAGGAACTGGCACCGCAACTGTTTGTTTCACTGGTGGGGGCCTGTTTTCCGACTCTCTCGCTGGTTCAGCATACCTCTCAGGCACTGTAGGAAATGTGGGGACCTGTAGCGGCTCATGATGAAGGTCATATTCATCCCCGCTGTCTTCATCAGAATCTAGAGGCTGTGATCCAGGCTGATGTCTCTTCTTCTTACTTTTGTCATCTTTAGTCATTTCTGGTTGTCTCTCAAAAGGTAAGTAGTCACAGGACATGAGCAGGTTTCTGTGCAGGACCCTGGAGCGTCCCCTACCCTTTTCTGGTCTCAACTCATAAATCGGCAGGTCTGAACCCATTTGTCTCACTACTGTGTGAATTTGATCTTCCCAATAGTTACGGAGTTTGCCTGGTCCTCCTCTTGGTGTCAGGTTTTTAATCAGAACTCGCTCGCCAGGCTGTAGCACTGAACTCCTAACTTTAGTGTCATAGTACTTCTTACTTCTTTCAGCAGCTTTCTGAGCATTTTCTTTTGCAATGGCGTATGCTTCTTCCATTCCTCGTTTCCAGTTCTCCACGTAGTCTCGCTGGTTACTGGAACCTGCCTCTGTGCACAATCCAAAGAACATATCAACTGGAAGCCTGGGTGATCTCCCAAACAGAAGATAAAATGGTGAATAGCCAGTCACTTCGCAACGGGTGCAGTTATAGGCATAAACCAGTTTGTTTAGAGACTCCTTCCAGTTTGACTTTTGTGTCTCAGTTAGTGTCTTTAGCATTTGCAACAATGTTCTGTTCATTCGTTCCACTTGACCGTTCCCCATCGGGTGGTAGGGTGTTGTTCTGGACCCGGCCATGCCACTGAGTTTCTTTAACTGATGGAACAACTGATTTTCGAATTCTCCCCCTTGGTCATGGTGGATGCGGGAGGGGAACCCAAACTTCAGGGCAAAGTCATTGAAGATGAGATTTGCAGCAGTTTTTCCTGACTTTGATGTGGTGGCGTAGGCTTGAGTGAAACGTGTAAAATGGTCAACAATCACGAGGATGTACTCATATCCCCCTTTGCATCTGTCGAGATGGAGGAAATCTATACATACCAGTTCAAATGGCTGTGTTGTCACAATGTTTGTCAGAGGAGCTCTTGTTTCATGGCCTGGCTTTTTCTGCTTGACACAGCTACAAGTTTTAGTCACATAGTGCTCGATGTCAGATTGCATATAAGGCCATAAGAAGCGGTCACGTACTAGTGATACAGTGCGGTCAGTACCTTGGTGTCCCATGTTATTGTGCAACTCTTCCATCACTTTACCTTTGTACTGCTCTGGTAGAACTAACTGCTTGCGGGCTGTAGTGATTCTGTAAAGAATACCATCACTGTCGATTGTCAATTTGTCCCATTCTCTGAATAGGCATTTTGTCTTTGGACTGAATTCCTTTTGCTCTTTAACTGGCGGTTTGGAACCAGACAGCTTGAAATCGAGCACAGGACGGATGACCGGATCAGACTCTTGTGCCTCTCTTATCCCCTCTTTTGGGATCGAGCTGATTGTTGCTGTAGTTGTCTCACCTTCAGCTGATACTGACATAGATGCAGCTGAAATTGACCAAGGCACAAAAGGCTCTTTCTGTACCTCTACTGCTTGTATCGTGGCGGCAATGGTGTCTGGTGGAAGCTCCTCAGAACACTCTCTCATCAGTGACTCTACATCCAGTGGCATCCTCGACAAAGCATCTGCATCACCGTTCTCTCTGCCTGGCCTGTACTTTATTGTAAAGTGGAAATCAGCCAATTCTGCAACCCACCTGGAAGTGGTTGCGTTCAGTTTTGCAGTAGACAGAATGTAGCTGAGCGGGTTGTTATCACTGTATACAGTGAAGGTCGGAGCATAGTACAAATAATCATGGAACTTATCAGTGATTGCCCATTTTAGAGCTAGAAATTCTAGCTTGCCAGAGTGGTAGTGATAGTTCTTCTCAGCTGCTGTTAAGGTTCGAGAGCCATAAGCAATGACCCTAAGCTTCCCATCTTGCTCTTGATAAAGAACTGCTCCCAAGCCTTGGTGTGACGCATCAGTGTGTACAACAAATGGCTGAGTGAAGTCAGGGAAACCTAAGACTGGTGGGTGAAGCAGACACTCAATCAGCTGTTCAAGTGCCTGTTGATGCTGGTCAGTCCACAGGATTGGCTTGTTTGAGGGCACCACATGACTTACTTTCTTTGTTTTTGCTTTCCGTGGGTGGTCAGGTAATTTCTCTGAATCTGCTTTCAGGAGGTCATACAGACAGCTGGCCCTCCTAGAAAAGTCTTTGATGTACTGTCTGTAGTAAGTGAGTAAACCAAGCATTTTTCTGAGCTGGCCCACAGTCTGTGGTCTGATCTCTTTCAATGCTCTTACTGCTTCAAAATCGGCTGGGTCAACTTTGCTGCCGTCTGCAGACACTATTCTGCCCAAATAACGGACCTGGGGTTTAAAGAGATCACACTTACTTGGCTTGAGTTTGATGCCATACTCTCTGAGACGCTGCAAAACCTTTTGCACATCATTCACATGGCTGTCGAAAGTTTTACTGAAAACTAGCGTGTCGTCCAGATAAGGAATGCAGATGTTGTCCCGGAGCCCTTCCAAACATTCCTCCATACAACGCTGAAAAGCTGCAGGAGCGTTCATGAGGCCGAATGGCATACGTATCCACTCATAGAGTCCCCATGGGGTCACAAATGCTGTCAGTGATCTGCTTTCTTCAGAGATGAACCCTTGGTGATATGCTTTTCCCTGATCTAAAAGGGAGAACCAGGAATTACCACCTAAACTGTCCATGATGTCCTGGACCCGAGGGATGGGCTGGCGGTCGGGATGTGTCTTTCTGTTCAGGTCTCTGTAATCTATACACAACCGGAGGGTCCCGTCCTTCTTCCTAACACACACGACAGGTGAAGAATATGAAGAGTTTGACTTCCTAACCCAACCCTGGGCTATGAGGTCATGAAGGTAACCCTTCATCTCCTGATACAGTGGCCTGGGCACTGACATGTATGTGCGCTTGACTGGTTCAGAGTCCTTTAGAGAAATAGTCATTTTCAATCGTTCAATGCAGCCAATGTCATTGTCTGATCTGGAGAAGGAGTGACACTCTTCTCTAAGCATTTTCCTAACAACCTCTCTCTGTTCTTCGGTTAGGTGACTTAAACCTACTGGTGGATCCCACTGTTCAGTAGCAGTACATGGGGTTTGAACACTGGTGTGATTCACTGTGGCTGCTTTTTCAAAGACTTGGGCAGGTAACACAGTCATAATGGTTTGTACTGTACCGATTATGGTGCGTCCTAGCAGGGCAATGTCGTGGTCAGTGGGGTTAGAGACATCCAGCATGACAACTGGAAAGACACCTTTCTTAACTCTGACTAGTGTGTCAAAGAACTCAAGTTCATCTGGCCACTGCGGGTTCAGGTCTGGCTGGAAAAGCATTGTCATGTCGTCTTTGAAAGGCTGGGAAGCTACACGGCACTCAATCTGAATGCTACTGTGTTTTGGTACAGCAACCTTCTCTTTCTTGGTTTTCACTGCGTATTCATCTGTCTGTTCTGCGCTAACAGCCTGTATAAAAGCCCTAACCTTATTTCTTTTGAGGCTTGGGAAAGCTTTTTTCACTGTACTGTACCGTTTAGTCTTTTCGGTCCTTGTCAGGATGTGCTCAATAACATTGAAACCTATGATGGGATGAGATAGGTGACAGCCTTTCATTACCAGCACTGGGATGATCAGTTCCTTCGTTTGGTCAGTTTCAGAGGCTAGCCGAAAAGTTGTTTCAATCCATCCCAGGTACGGCATTTCAGTCCCATTTGCTGCCGTCAATCTTAGATCATCAGGTGAGTCCAGAATTTCTGAAACATCCCTCAGCCTTGCGTTTGGGAGAGATTCCGCTTTCCATCGTTCATCAATGACCGATACCTGAGAGCCTGTGTCCCATAGAGCTTGGAGGTGGTGGCGATTCAGGTGACACTCAACAAGGCACTGTCTACCGACTAGCGAGGTGACCTTATGGGGGTGGCAACCTTGAGCTAGGGATGGTAAAGAGTGGGCATTTTCTGCTGTACAGGAAAGCTTTTCACAGGTAGAGTCAATTTTCAGGTGAGTGCATTTTTCCTTATGTTTAGTCCAATGTTGGTTTTGACATCCTTTGGAACAGTACAGTGTCTCTTTACATGATGAACATTGTTTCAGGTTCTCAAATGACTCTTCTCTGGCACAATTTGCACATTTCTGGGACTTTTTGGTAGCTATGGTTAACACTTGTCCCTCAGCGGTAACCCTTCCCCGTTTAAAGGGGCCTCTTTGGATGGTCTGACTCCCCGGATTTTACATCCAGCTTGAAAATGTTCTCCACTCCCACATCGGAAGCAGTGTGTGCAGCGTGCATCTGTTCTGGCCTGCTGGCAGACAAAACACCTCCTTGGAGCTTGAGCAGAGCGGTTGGTATACAGGTTAGGTGCATATTGATACTGCGCAGGGTCAGGTGCTTGGGGCTGACTGTAGTTGCTGTAATACTGCTGCTGGGAAACAGGTGGCTGGGGTTCCCTATCTGGCCTCCTAACTGGAAGTGGGACATGGGCATAAGGCGATGACTGAAACATAGGCTGCTGTAATGTCTCCTTAATCTGAGCAATCTCGGCACTGAGACCTTTTAGGGAAGCTACACCTGTCTTAAGTTCAGCTAACTCTGTTAATAGTTCTGCGGGTATCTTAGCTTTGGCTTCCTTCACAGGACACTTTGCAGATGGCGTATCTTCTAACTGGACTACACTTACAGTTGTAGCAGGCTGTGGGGCATTAAAACGCTTTTTGTTTCGTCTTTCTAACTCATTAGCACAAGCAATGTTAAGCTTCTCTAGCAAAACCTCATCTGATGTTTCGCTATCAAGCAGGAGAGGCTGCATGTCTATCCTGATACTGTCACTCTGGAGACCTGTAAGGACTGTGTGTAAACACATGCGCTGGACTAGGGCAGGGTCATACTTAAGCCCTGATTCTGACTCCTGGGACGCAAATAGTACTTTCTGCCTCAAATCTAAGACGCGCATCAGGAAGCTTTGAGGGGTCTCCTTGCTATGCTGTGCTTCTGAAGCTAGCTGTTTGTAAAGCTCTGTTGCACTCTTCTCTTGGAAGTGAGAACGCAGGATGCATCTAAGTGTGGGAAGAGTTAGCTGGGGTTTACCTTCCAAGTAGCTGCGTAGCTGTGAGCCTGGAGAAATAGCCCTGATTACTGCGTCTACTATTTCTACCTCAGGATAGCCTCTGTTAAGTCCATTCTCAATCTGATGGGCAAGGCTGGAAAAAGTCAGTTTATCTTTCTGGCCCGGTTCACCTATCTGACCAGAAATGTTTAACTCTTTGCGCCAGTATGAGCCGGGCTGTGCACTGGGTGAGAGCTGCATGCTCCTCTGAAGATGGGCAGGGGGTTGGGGCTGGCGCAGAGAATCACTGGCTTGGTCTGCAGTACTCTGCTCAGTTCCCACCCCTTGTTGTGGGGTTACAGTTCTCAGTCCCTCTATTCTGTGATGTGTTCTGGCTGTTTCAATATCATGGTCAGTTTGCCCTGTCTTGCTATCTATGCCACTGATCATCTCTGTCATTTTGTCTTTAAGTAACAATAATTCCGACATGCCGCCATCTTCTAACTCTGCAACTTCCTCTCTTTCAAGGAACATCATAATGTGAGTCATCAATGATATGCGGGATTTGTCTTGAACAACTCTTCTCTGTTCGCCTGATATGTCAAGGAAATCACATACGTCTAGTAACTTGTCTTTAGTCAGGGTTTGCAATTCTCCTACTACCTCTTCCTGTAGTTCTTCCAAGGCGGTTGTCATGTTGACAGGACAGGAGGAACCTTTACTGTGCAGGAGTTGACTCTGAATTAGATGGTCCTTACTGTCTCTGATGGTCTCTCAACGGCCTCAGTTGACACGTACTTAACCCCCAACTTCCAGCTCCCCTCGAACAGCAACACTTTCCTCACTGCAGCCTGCCTGGGTTGTTATGTAGGGATTTAGCTGGCTCGGAATTCAGCGACCAGGATGTGGAAGCCGGACATCTGAGCAGCAATCTCAGCGGAGCCTCCAAAATGTTACGCCCCTGAAAAAGGGGAGAAATAATCACGAACGTGACGCAGTTATGTTTCCTCACTGACAAATTTTGTGTAATGAGAAAAAGACCGCGATTTCCCCAGAAAGTTGGGTGGAGACCAGAGCAATCGATCTCAGGCTCATAGATTAAGAGCATTTAGTAGATCACAGATTAACACTTTTACCCTTAAATTAGGCACCACAAAATAAAGTTGTCAATATAACGTTTACACCTTCCTCTTACAATAATTTACCCTTTTACACTTGACGGATTTTAACACATTTATGCATTTTATCAATCTCTATGAACTAGTACTGGATGCATTATCTTTTTAACCTTAGATATTTTAAGATCCTTACATACCATGAACTTACTAATACTTTTTAGTGTATAACAGGCTATGAATATGTCCTTTAACCTGTCACACTTACATTGATTGGACTGAATTGTTTTTTTGTATCTTTCAGTTGTCACTGTGTTAGACTAAGCATAGGTGATTTGATGATGTTGAACTGGTGCTGGAATAGCGGAGGCAGCTCCTGTTTTCTTTGCGACTTGCGGTTACTCTCCGTGGTTCTAAATCAATAGTTGTTTAGTAGTCCGAAAATGTCGGAAACATTAACTTGCTTGAACATGCTGTAGGTCATGTAACTGTTTGTTACATGCAATATGCTTTGTGGACTTCACTGGACAGAGGTTGCTCTCCGGTTTTGTGATGAAACAAAGGTTTGGTTGAATTTATTTTGCCACTGTGTCTTATTGTCTCGGCCTTAAGCCTATACATCACGGTCGCAAGGCATATGAACTAACAGGTTATAGAGCAATTATCACAACACAGGTTGTAATATGGCTTTTTTTTCCTGGCTTGGCTTCCCCAGTGATTTTACCCACGCACTACTGCTGTTCGGGATACTAAAGTATTCTGTTTTTGAGTTGACGCATATAAACGTCATATCCCATTTACAATAACCCGAAAAAGCTTGTATCCTGGTTATGTGGAACCAGGATAAGATGCCTGGGATATCAACCTGGTCTCAGAGCATTTCGTATTATTCTGTATGTAAATCTGAGACGCACATTTAGTATGATATGTTATGTTTGGTATGGTTACATAAACAAATCAAATTAGAATTACAACTCTTGATAACTCCATGAGGAAATAATTTTATCCCATAAGGTAATGGTAAAATAGACTAGAGACAGGTGTCCCTCATTCAGGGGCAGCGCTCTCTCTCTGTCCTTCTCGTGGTCCGAATCACACATAGGACTATTGATAAATTATAAACTTCTTCTAATTATTAGTGTTTACATAGCCCATTTAAGTCTTACCGAATGTCTCCAGTCTTTCTAGTGAAGGTGATCAGGCCTCACCAGGAAGTCAGGTCAAAGGTCAGTCAGCCCTATTAAGTGTGTGTTTGTTTTCCTGTACCTCAGACATTATTTGTGTATTAGGTTTACATTGGGTTTTTCAGTATATTTCTTATCAAGAGAATTTACATGTGTGCAACTAGAACTCTGACAATAGAGACTTCCAAAAATGTCATTTGTGTACCCTTTAAGTTGCATCCTTTATAGCCCGTGAAAAACCCACTAAAACCAAATAAAAAGACCCCACACCATGAATCAGTATTAACACCACTAACAAATATTCATTAACAGGTGGGTTGTGTGTGGGTGCTGGCGTGTATTTAGTAAAAATCATAGGGTAAAAACAATCAAAATGGCCAGGCCTTACTTAATTTGGGAGCTCCCTTAACATCTGGATCCGGGTACCTTTAACTGCTCTCCCAATGCACTTGCCGTAGGAAGCCTTTCAAAGGAGGAGATACAGAATCATTGATAAACATGAAAAAAAAACCTTGGTAGCGGACATTCCATCAGCTGTATACAGAATTATACTTCAGACACATCAGATGATAGTGTCTTGTCAAGCTGAATAGGCACCTTCTAAAGTAAACATTGTCAGTTTGACCTGTTGCATTGAAATACAATTCTGTACAAACTGTTCCAGGGACATAAACTTAGTCAAAATATAAAACCTGTTTAACAAATCTGCTAGGACCTTCAAAAAGTTGGTGCTGGCTTATCAGCTCAATATTTGGTACTAAAACATTTAATTGGATCTACTTCATTCTGGACACAGTTCCACGTAATGGAAACAGATTATTGTTTTAGATGACATTACCTTCTTACTTAAATCCCTGGTGCTACCCAAACTATAGAATTGAGAAATAAATTGTCAAAAACGTGTCTTATTCAATTATTCACCTCTGTCCCAAATTTCCCACTGTCTCTCTTACAGCCTGTTTGAGTTCAGTGTGTACTGGCGGCTATCTATTGTTCCACAGGAAGCTTAACTTAAATCACAAACAACAGATGACTTAAACACGAGAGCAGTGGACCAGGCCTTGAAGAGTGAGCGGCCTCTAATTGAAGTCGCAATGCTCAATCCCTCTGTCTTACTTCTTCAAATTACTAAGATATTGCATTATTGGATTGCTATCTGAAAGCCAATTACCATTCACTTTGTTACTTTCACTAGTCTCCATATCTGTTTCCCTCAACTTGGACTCCCTTCCCAATAGGAATACCTCAATCACTACTGCTTAAACACACAGATTACTCTCAAACAACATTCTGCTTTTCCCCCTATTGCAAGGTTTAAAACAAAACAAACATAACTTTCTCCATATTGGAAGGCATTGTTTTCATTTGAGTATACCTTCAAAAAATTACTCTATATTTTTATTACCAATCTCTGTTGGATATTCACTTTCTGCTTCAATATTTATTAAATGTCTATTATTTTAAGATTAATGTGTAATGCTTTGGAGGGATCAATATGTATTAACTGGGTTGGCACTGTCTCAGTCCCCAGTAGATGGTGCGCTCCGTCCATAATAAGTCTGGAACCTGAGACAGCATAGGCAGGGAAACAGATGCAGTCTCCATTTTGCCTACTCACGAATTGGTTTAGAACGTCATCATTTGGGATATCAACAAAAACTCCATCGGGAGTACAATAAATTGTAGCCTTACTTTTAGTTAGCAGAAAATAATTGGTTCTATTTATAGTTGTATTGGTTAGGGGTAAGTGAAGTCCCGTACAATGCTTGAACCTTATCATACCTCAAATGATCCATAAAGGGACCACTCTGAACATTTCTCAGAATACTTTTTACACAAGGGCCTCCCGAGTGGCGCAGTGGTCTAAGGCACTGCATCGCAGTGCTAGCTGTGCCACTAGAGATCCTGGTTCGAGTCCAGGCTCTATCGCAGCCGGCCGCGACCGGGAGACCCATGGGGCGGCGCACAATTAGTCCAGGGTAGGGGAGGGTTTGGCCGGCAGGGATGTTCTTGTCCCATCGCGCACTAGCGACTCCTGTGGCGGGCCGGGCGCAGTGCACGCTGACTCGGTCGCCAGGTGTACAGTGTTTCCTCCGACACATTGGTGTGGCTTGCTTCCGGGTTAAGTGGGCACTGTGTCAAGAAGCAGTGCGGCTCGGTTGGGTTGTGTTTCGGAGGACGACCTTCGCCTCTACCGTGTCCTTACGATGGGACAAGACTGTAACTACCAATTGGATACCACGAAATTGGGGAGAAAAAGGGAAAAATTAAAGAATACTTTTTACACCACTTACGTACGTCTACGTGTGGGTGTGCAAGTTGTATATTTATTATTATTTTTCTATTGTTACTTCATCAGATCATCATCATAACCCATTATACTCAATATTATGTTACTTTATCTAGTAACCCATTATATATTTGTGTTACATCACAAATTCCTCCTTCAGACTAGTGTTCTATTCATACAGGGGTTTAGATATTTACAGTAGTTCTATTTAACAGCATATTCGGGAATAATACTCTTCATTCATATCGCCACACACATAATAACGTTATACATCAAACTCCACTGATGAGACATGTTATCCTTGTGTAATCACAAAAAATGAGTAACGTTACCCTCAGAGATATGTTATCCTCGTTATTGACGAGACATGTAATCTAAACATGTTATCCTCGTTACTAATCGAGACATCCTCTGAGACATGTTATCCTCTACCTGTACATAACGTAGATAATGGTATAAATCAGCACACAGAACTGGAAAACACAGCTCACAGTCACTCCATATTCACACTGGAGCTAGTCCCCTAACAGCTCTCAATCACTCAGTCATTTATAGCTCATTTTCAATCTTATTATTCAATTTTCAATCAGCTTTTTATCCATATTTCAATGTTGTTATCCACATTTCTATCAGCTTAATATCCAAATGTCAATCTTATTATCTAAATTCCAATCTTAATAGTAATAATTTCAATCCATTTACTATCCAAATTTCAATCAGCTTAATATGTCATATCTCACAATCACACAACTTTCACATCCACATTCACTTAGTACTATTTCCAAACACAATCTGTAATCTCCCTTATTACCTCCTGTGCATCTTCAACGATTCTCTTGTCGTTACTTGCTATGCATCATATGTATCTTCAACGGTTCTCTTGCCCCTACTTGCTATACATATAAATAACACCCCATATTCACTACCTGTTATTTTGTAGTGGCTGCAGACCACGTAGATGTTTCTTAGAAATGCCTACAGACAGCTGTCAGCGGGGCATTCCATGGTACCGTTACGCCCTCACTCTAGTCTTCTCATAAAACTAGTGAATAGTCTTCTCTCTATAAGACTATGGGTACCTTTTTATGCGCTACTCGCTTTTATTAGATTTTTTATCATTATAATTTTTTTAAATACAGATTAATTTAAATTGACTTATTGAAATCAGTTGCCGTCACTCAATTGTTCGCAAATTATGTGTCTCCTCCTGGGCAGCTCACAGTAAGGGTCTGTCCTGGGCGGGTCTCGTCGTCTGTTGGTCAGACAGGAATTTCCCTCACGCTTCATAAAATGTGCCACCAGTTTTTCTCACAGACCCCCACTGGAAAGCTCCACAGGCAGAATCAATCAACTTGAACGTGATGCCAAATTGTAGTGGAAATTCTAACATAGGGACACTCGAAGCCAATCTTAAATGAAACATGATTTATTGTCAGCGCACTGGAGAAGGTCCAACAAACTTAATGCACCATAGTGAACGTCTGTCAGAAGCTCTCACGGGGCAGTCCCGTTAGTTATAAACTGACAAGTCATATTTGCATGATTTAGCTTATTCATAATTAACGTTTGCTTCACTCATGTGACTGACCAATACTGGGTCATGCATGTGACAGACCAATACCTCACGAGGCTTCTTCTCTCTAAGCTGAGACCTTGAAACTGAGATATCCCTTTCTCTAAACAAGGTTCTGGGCATACTGCCAAATTGCAGACACTGATAGTGAGGATTCGTTCAATCAGTCACTTGCATGAACACAGAAATTGGTAAATAGAAAAGCGGCAACATAAAATATTCCAACACAACCGCAAGTAGCCGAAACAGATACATTTGTATACGATCACATACTGTATCTCTCTATTATGCGTCAGAATACTTTGGAACAGATTTCCAAAATTAAAATTAATTGGAGCTGATTTGCTGGTGTTTTTACAGTCTTAATGTACAACAATAAATAAAAAAAACATTTAAAAAAACTTAGTAAAACATTTTTGGTGTCAGAAAACTTGGGGGGCCAAATAAAATTGCCCGCGGGCAACCAGTTGGGGAACCCTGTATAGGCCTACAGTCAGTGTCCATATTATATTTACTATTCCTTTTAACCCATATGAACTTCAATTAGGAATATTCTGTTTATTCGCGGATACAGGGATACTTGTGAACGGGATATCAAAGGTAATGTAAACAGCTTATCCGGAATAAGACCTTAAGCGGGATATGACCTACTGTGCGCATGTAAACATGGTCAATGAGAGAAGTGAAAAATCGTTCCTTAGTTGTTAAATTACTCCAACCTTGTGAAAGTGACAAACTGACAAGTTTTCATTTTCGTCAAAAACTACTTTATATCGAAGGAATGCCTTTGATTTGACGGCCTGCACATGCGTAGGTCAGCGCGAGACGACCATTAGACACAATGATGTGTTTCTATGCATGAGCTTAGCTAGCCAATGTCACCATGACATTGCCTGCAAGTGTGATCAGGGATTTCTATTGGAGAAGCAGTTTCTGCAATACTAAGTCAAGAATGTTGGGTGGGTCAAACCCAAAATTGTATATAGCAGTAAATCAATAATTGGCCTTGTAACATTGAGGGATTGTAATATAAATGTTAATGCTTGCTTGCTTTCTTATGCCAGAGAGGAAGAGGCGACGTGAGATGTTTTACTCTGCCCAAAATCTGTTCACGAAAAGAAACACACAAAGTGAGACATTTTTGTATGGAGGATGAGTGTCGAATTTGGTCAACAAAAAATGTAATTGCTAATTTTCTACGTGGGGCTTATTTGATCGAATATTCGTTTCGTAATGGTTAGGTTGTTACGAATGCACTGATATAAATTGACGCACATGGCATTTCGGCAATTTTGAAAAAAACAAGTTTATATTGGAGTTGTTCCTGTTTTCATAGAGATATAGGACTCATCATGGATATTTAAGTAATAAGGCCCGAGGGGGTGTGGTATATGGCCAATATACCACTGCTAAGGCCTATTCTTACGCATGATGCAATGTGGAGTGCCTGGATACAGCCCTTAGCCGTGGTTTATTGGCCATATACCACAAACCCCTGAGGTGCCTTATTGCTATTATAAACTGGTAACCAATGTAATTAGAGCAGTAAAAATAAATGTTTTGTCATAACCGTTGTGTACGGTCTGATATACCACAGCTGCTACCCAATCAGCATTCAGGGCTCGACCCACCCAGTTTATAAAACCCATTTTAGCATGGACATTGAGGACTTCCACCATTTTAAAGTAGTCAAATGGGTGGGTATTCCTGAGTTGGGAACAATCAGCCAATGAAGAAGAAAATGTATTACTTTAAAATGGAGATAACCTCAATTGCACTGCCCATGCTGTCACAGACGCAGGAGCGGTGCGTGGGTAAAATCACTGGGGAAGCCAAATGCGTTGTGTGTGTGTTCGTGCATGTAGAGAAACGCCAATGCCATCCTCTTCTCTTTCATGTTGACGAAACGGTCTATCACTCTGTCATACAGTACACTCTTATTTTTTTTGTTGTCCTAGGCTACCTGGCTAAAATGCTTGTTCACTAGCCTAACTTCCATTCATGGCCAACGTTAGCTAGTTAACATTGAACTTCCATCCTCAGGTCAGGGGCACAACAATGTATGAATTAATGGTTGGATTAAAATCGCCGTTATAATCATTGGCCAGTAAAGATAATTAAGTAACACCACAAGTCCAAATCCCTATCTCCATCCGTGGCTAATTTAGCTACCTACCGGAGGACAACAAACAACACAACGAGATGCAGCAATTCAAGGTTTTCTATCAATGACGTATGCTCTCAATGGGATTTGATAGGAGTGATACCAAATCCAAATCAAATCAAATCAAATCACATTTTATTGGTCACATGCGCCGAATACAACAGGTGCAGACATTGCAGTGAAATGCTTACTTACAGCCCTTAACCAACAGTGCATTTATTTTAAACAAAAAAAGTAAGAATAAACAACAACAAAAAAAGTGTTGAGAAAAAAAGAGCAGAAGTAAAATAAAGTGACAGTAGGGAGGCTATATATACAGTAAAATAAAGTGACAGTAGGGAGGCTATATATACAGGGGGGTACCGTTGCAGAGTCAATGTGCGGGGGCACCGGCTAGTTGAGGTAGTTGAGGTAATATGTACATGTGGGTAGAGTTAAAGTGACTATGCATAAATACTTAACAGAGTAGCAGCAGCGTAAAAAGGATGGGGTGGGGGGGCAGTGCAAATAGTCCGGGTAGCCATGATTAGCTGTTCAGGAGTCTTATGGCTTGGGGGTAGAAGCTGTTGATAAGTCTTTTGGACCTAGACTTGGCACTCCGGTACCGCTTGCCGTGCGGTAGCAGAGAGAACAGTCTATGACTAGGGTGGCTGGAGTCTTTGACAATTTTGAGGGCCTTCCTCTGACACCGCCTGGTATAGAGGTCCTGGATGGCAGGGAGCTTTGCCCCAGTGATGTACTGGGCCGTACGCACTACCCTCTGTAGTGCCTTGCGGTCAGAGGCCAAGCAGTTGCCATACCAGGCGGTGATGAAACCAGTCAGGATGCTCTCGATGGTGCAGCTGTAGAATTTTTTGAGGATCTGAGGACCCATGCCAAATCTTTTTAGTCTCCTGAGGGGGAATAGGCTTTGTCGTGCCCTCTTCACGACTGTCTTGGTGTGTTTGGACCATGATAGTTAGTTGGTGATGTGGACACCAAGGAACTTGAAGCTCTCAACCTGTTCCACTACAGCCCCGTCGATGAGAATGGGGGCGTGCTCAGTCCTCTTTTTTTTCCTGTAGTCCACAATCATCTCCTTTGTCTTGGTCACGTTGAGGGAGAGGTTGTTGTCCTGGCACCACACGGCCAGATCTCTGACCTCCTCCCTATAGGCTGTCTCATCGTTGTCGGTGATCAGGCCTACCACTGTTGTGTCGTCGGCAAACTTAATGATGGTGTTGGAGTCGTGCCTGGCCATGCAGTCATGGGTGAACAGAGAGTACAGGAGGGGACTGAGCACGCACCCCTGAGGGGCCCCCGTGTTGAGGATCAGTGTGGCAGATGTGTTGTTACCTACTCAGCATTCTTTGTCCTCCAAAAAGTTATATTTTGGTTTCATCTGACCATATGCCATTCTCCCAATCCTCTTCTGGATCATCCAAAATCATAAAAACTCAACTCGTCGTTTTTGGAGGACAAAGAATGCTGAGTTGCATCCAAAGAACACCATACCTACTGTGAAGCATGGGGGTGGAAACCTCATGCTTTGGGGCTGTTTTTCTGCAAAGGGACCAGGACGACTGATCCGTGTAAAGGAAAGAATGAATGGGGCCATGTATCGTGAGATTTTGAGTG
Organism: Coregonus lavaretus; assembly: GCF_964263955.1. Lineage (NCBI taxonomy): Eukaryota > Metazoa > Chordata > Actinopteri > Salmoniformes > Salmonidae > Coregonus > Coregonus lavaretus. The sequence continues at coordinate 24,265,062 of NC_140007.1, read as the reverse complement.
AAAACCTCCTTCCATCAGCAAGGGCATTGAAGATGAAACGTGGCTGGGTCTTTCAGCATGACAATGTTCCCAAACACACCGCCCGGGCAACAAAGGAGTGGCTTCGTAAGAAGCATTTCAAGGTCCTGGAGTGGCCTAGCCAGTCTCCAGATCTCAACCCCATAGAAAATCTTTGGAGGGAGTTGAAAGTCTGTGTTGCCCAGCGACAGCCCCAAAACATCGCTGCTCTAGAGGAGATCTGCATGGAGGAATGGCCCAAAATACCAGCAACAGTGTGTGAAAACCTTTTGAAGACTTAAAAAGTTTGACCTGTGTCATTGCCAACAAAGGGTATATAACAAAGTATTGAGAAACGTTTGTTATTGACCAAACACTTATTTTCCACCATAATTTGCAAATAAATTCATTAAAAATTAAATCTCATTTTGTCTGTCATAGTTGACGTGTACCTATGATGAAAATTACAGGCCTCTCTCATCTTTTTAAGTGGGAGAACTTGCACAATTGGTGGCTGACTAAATACTTTTTTTCCCCACGGTAGCTACCTCAATTACCTCGTACCCCTGCACATCGACTCTGTACTGGTACTCCCTGTATATAGCCGTGTTATTTTTACTTGTTATTGTTATTCACTGTGTATTTATTCCCTGTGTCACTATTTCAATTTTGTAAATCTTTAACATAGTTGGAAAAGGACCTGTAAGTAAGCATTTCACTGTTAGTCTACATCTGTTGTTTACAAAGCATGTGACAAATAAAATTCAATTTATAATGGCACAGATACAAAGATGAGTCCTCTACGTATCTCTATGGACTGTTGTTCACACACACATCTGCCCTCTCATTAGCTAGAATTGTCCCTCCTGATCTCACCTCCTCCGCCTGCCTTCCATCTTTGAGGACATGTATTTCCATTAGAGCTGCCACTCGAATATCTTGTAAATATAATAGACAATCTTTGCTTATGATTTGTAGAGATGGCATCATTAAGGGAAATGGCTATAATATGGTTCAATATGATGGTAATTCAGACCTGGGAAACCAGGTGAGTGCAATTTAACTACCAGGTAGAAACAAAACCAGAAATGTTGTTTCGGCCCTCTAGGACTGATCAAAAGGGGACCATCGTGCTCTCCCAGAAGTTTGGTTGGTGCGCAAAACCCATGAATTCAGATAAGCAAAAAGTTGTGATGGGGTCCGCACTCAAAATGATGCCACATAAAGGCCCCCCAGGACTGGAATTGAACAGCCCTGCTCTAAATTAAATTTCACCCAGCCACATTAAATGTTGTGGACCGGATTTAGCACCCGGGCCACTATTTGGGACCGGATTTAGCACCCGGGCCACTATTTGGGTATCGGGCGGAACTATGTTTCATAATGAGATGTCATGGTTTGTTTTAGCGTTTCAGTTCATCTTTAACTGAAGCCTATTCCTGCACGCATTGTGATAAGGTGTTACCGGTAGGTACTTAAATCCTTATCTTCTTTCAGAATGGTCATTAGGCCACATTCAAGTTTGTCAATCACCAGCACTACTACTGTGTGCACTTGTGCATCCATGCCATCACTCAAAAGTTGCGTTTATACAGGCAGCCCAATTTGGATATTTTTTCCACTAATTGGTATTTTGACCAATCACATCAGATATTTTTCAGAGCTCATTTGATTGGTCAAAAGTGAACAAAAATATCAGAATTGGGCTGCCCGTCTAAACGCAGCCTCTGTTGTCGATGTATGCCATAGACTTCCTGGAGATTGTCTGCTACTCTAATATTATTTGCGGGGGTGGTGCATGATAACAATGTCACACTTTCACAGCTGTGGTATCATCCATTGGAGATGTGATGGCATGGCTCGGGGCAACTACAAGGGGCTCACAGAGTATTGACTCCAGTAGTTTGACACTCTTGTACCATTTCATGATCACTGATACAGTCACAGTTGCTACTAAGGGCTATTCCGTTTGACCACTGGCTACAAAAGAATGATCAAGCAATGGTGTAGTAGAGTAGTATATTTTTTATAACATTATACTGAAGAGAAATGTACAGTCAGAAAAAACAAATGATCAATGTGCAGCTCCTTATAGTACATCCTACTCTTCTCCGGCTCCTGGTAGCACAATCTTGCTTGGGTCATAGTAGTTCTCCTCCATAAGAGGAAGACCTGCAGCCTCTCTCTGTGTGATCAACCTTTCTGCTTCCCTCCTGGCCCACTGTCTCATACTGGTGAGAAAAAGACAGGCCAAAAAGATTAATGATCAATTATTATGTTTGTGATGATCAACTAAATCAAGCACGTAAGATGTGTGTGTGTGTCTGTTGGATGCTTGTTTAGAGGTTCAAAGATGGAGACAACATAAGTGAATTTGTGGAGTCCAGAGGGGTATCCTACGAAGCAAGCTACATTCTACTCAGGGTTTTCTAAAGCTAACCAGCTTCACATTCCAGCTCAGGCTTCATCCGTACTACGACGGTGTATATTGCTCGTCCGCCTTCCAAATCAAGGAACATTTATTTTCTGTGAAATAGTCTCTCCTGTCTTATATTTGATGAGGTTGAAGCACTTCTGACACCATGTTATGATCTTAGTCAGATATGACTGTACTGCATAGCAGAGCACAAGTAAATGGCTCAGCTTCAAAATGTTAGTGATCAATTTAGTGATACGCGAGCCCTGCCAGTACCCTAGTAATTGATTAAAAAACAGGCCCTAACCCAATGTATAATGTCGGGCCCGTCTGGGTTGGGTAGCAGAGCTCTATTATCAATGTACAAGCACCTTTTTATCCCCCACTCCTATCGCTACAATACTTTTTTTAAGTCATACAAAAGTGTTATTGTGCGTGAAGTTTAAAATGCATTCTGTCATTACTAAATGTGTAATGTGATATATAAACATTACTATTTTTTTACACAAAAAAACATTTGATTAATAAAATATTGAATCAGTCGTCTTCGTCAAATGAAGGGGATGATGACACAACCTTTTGCACCATTATCCCAAAATAGTTTTCCAAAAACAAAAGACAAAATGAGTCTCCTCACGTCGCTGCCTTTAACTGAAAAAGACTGGTTTCCGATAGTTTGGTTGCCTTAAAGTAGTATCTGGTTGACAAGCTTGATAGAGATGTTTCAAGACATTCTTCATCAGTGTAGTTTGGTTGGCTTCAAAATCATTATTTAACCTGTCTCCTCCCCTTCATCTACACTGATTGAAGTGGATTTAACATGTGACATCAATAAGGGATCATAGCTTTCATTTGAATTCACCTGGTCAGTCTATCATGGAAAGAGCATGTGCTTTGTATGTTTTGTAGCTGGGCTTTTCAAACTCTTTGTGCACCTGCTCCAGCAAGTGACAGAGCAAGTAACAAAGAGGGATGTGCAGTGTGGCTTAAACATACCCATGGTCTGGCAAATAGTGGATGAAGGTACCCCCAACTACAATAGCCATAGAGATGCCAAAGAAGAAGGCCATCCTCATGTTCCACTCGTCAACGACAGGGTCCTGAGAGAACCCATGATAATCTCGATTCTGTCGAGATTTGAGAGAGATTGTTGTTATGGTTTCATGATACACTGCATTGTAAACAATGTGTTACCTAGCTAGCTACAGTAGCTAGCTAACGTTTCTAGCTAGTACTATCCCTGAGTGCAGATAGTAATGTAGCTAGCCACTATGTTTGACTGAAGGAATGTGTATCGTTATGTCAAAAACTACAATGGATGTGAAAAATGTAAATAATAACAGATGAGAACTAGAGAATGGTATTTCCGTTTCGATTCAGGACCAACTCACCTTTTCGAACGCGCTGACCTCTGCTTGTCCATGGCCTTCTTTGGCATGCGAGGGCTGCAAATCCGACACTGTGGCCGAACCAGCAGCACCCGAGGATTGAGATACGAACCGAGTCCCGCACGCCAGGTTAGGGCGAAAACGGGTCAAGGCAGGCCTAAACCGTGACAACCGGGCGAGCATTTTGTCAGGTCAACACTTCAAGTCCACGGAACCGGAATTGTTTCGCATTTTCTTCTTCAACTTGCGGGACCGCATCAGATAATTTCAAGATAGGGTATTGTCGCCACCTACAGAACGGGTGGGAAAAGGGAGGATTGCAGTCTGCTGTCCTGCTGCTGTCACCTACCACGAACACAGCCCAGTGGGCAAAACCTGGTTAGAAAGACGTCAGTATTACGTCTTTCTATGACATCTTATTTTGGTCACAAACTGGTTGAAAAATTGAAAACGTTTTTTTTTACAACGTATTTTTACTGACCAGAATAAGACCAGTTGGTCATAATTGTGACCACTATATTATGTGCTATATTTTGTGCTGGTCAAAGTTAAGACCTCATCATAACCTGGTAATGACCACCTGTTATTACATTTACATTTTAAATGTGTCATTTAGCAGATTATTTTATCCAGAGCGATTTACAAGAGCAATCACTCATACAATACATGTTTTTCACCCGGCCTAAGAAATTACCAAAATTGCCCCTCATTAAATAACAAGCCCATACCCTACTTGCATTTGGCAAGGGAAATTAATTTAAGCATTGATAAAAAGTATTGCGGAGGATTAGGTTGGATATTGAAAACATTGTTCATTACATTTCTATTTGTTTCCATAGGCACCAATTAAAGTGTAATCTGCAACATATTCTTACAGTACATTTAAAATAGATCAAGTAACGGCAAAAACAAATCTAAATTACAATTTTGTTGCACATCTGCTTACAGTAATTGTTTCATAATTCACCCACAGACATTGCATACAGTATTGACAACAACATCGAGCCGGGTGTGAGGGCCATCACTGACCGAGAGGCTGCGGGCCCCGACGGTATTCCAGGGCGCATTCTCAGAGTATACGCAGAACAGCTGGCAGGCATATTCACGGTCATTTTTTACCTCTCCTTGTCCCAGTCTGTAATCCCCACATGTTTTAAGATGACCACAATCATTCCTGTTCCTAAGAACTCTAAGGCTTCATGCCTCAATGATTACCGCCCTGTAGCACTCAAGTGCTTTGAGAGGCTGGTTATGGCAGACAGTAACTCCACCATCCCAGCCACCCTAGACCCATTCCAACTTGCATACCGCCCCAACAGATCCAAAGACGACGCAATTTCAATTGCTCTCCATACTGCCCTCACCCACCTAGATAAGAGGAATACCTATGTGGGAATGCTGTTCATTGACTACAGCTAAGCGTTCAACACCATTATCCCCTCCAAGCTCGTCACCAAGCTTAGGACTCTGGGTCTGAACACCTCCCTCTGCAACTGGATCTTGGACTTCCTGACGGGCCGACCCCAGGTTGTGAGAGTAGGCAACAACACCTCCACCACGCTGACCCTTAACACAGAGGCCCCACAGAGGTGTGTGCTTAGTCCCCTCCTGTACTCCCTGTTCACCCATGACTGTATGGCCATGCACGACTCCAACACCATTATCAAGTTCGCTGACGACACAACGGTGGTAGGCCTGATCACCGGCGACGATGAGTCAGCCTGCAGGGAGGAGGTCAGTGACCTGGCAGTGTGGTGCCGGAGCAACAACCTCTCCCTAAGAGGAGTGAAACAAGGTTGTCCACTATCGGCATATCTATTTATTATTGCCATCGAGATGTTAGCTATTAAAATCAGATCCAACAATAATATCAAGGGATTATAAATCCAGGGCTTAAAAACAAACGTGTCATTGTACGCTGATGATTCATGTTTTCTTTTAAATCCACAACTTGAATTCCTCCACAGCCTCATAGAGGATCTAGATACATTTTCTAACCTCTCTGGATTACAACCAAATTATGATAAATGTACTATATTATGTATTGGATCACTAAAAAATACAATTTTTACATTACCATGTAGTTTACCAAACAAATGGTCTGATGGTGATGTGGATATACTCGGAATACATATCCCAAATGAAATAAATGATCTCACTCCAATACATTTTAATAGAAAGTTAGCAAAAATAGATTAGGTCCTCTGTAGCTCAGCTGGTAGAGCACGGTGCTTGTAACGCCAGGGTAGTGGGTTCGATCCCTGGTACCACCCCATACACAAAACAAAATGTATGCACGCATGACTGTAAGTCGCTTTGGATAAAAGCGTCTGCTAAATGGCATATTATTTATTTTTATAAGATCTTGCTACCATGGAAAGGTATATACCTGTCAATTTGTGGAAAAATTACCCTGATTAACTCTTTAGTATTATCCCAGTTTACCTATTTGCTTATGGTCTTGCCTACGCCTAGCGAACAGTTTTTTAAATTATATGAGAAAAAAATATTCAATTTTATTTGGAATGGCAAGCCAGACAAAATTAAACGGGCCTATTTATATAATAAATATGAATTCGGAGGACAGAAATTATTAAATATGAAAGCATTAGACCTATCACTAAAGGCTTCAGTCATCCAAAAGCTATACTTAAATCCGAACTGGTTCTCTAGCAAATTAGTAAGATTATCTCACCCAATGTTCAAGAAAGGCCTTTTTCCCTTTATTCAGATTACAACCTCTCACTTTAAGTTATTTGAAAAGGAAATAATCTCCCAAATATCACTATTTCTAAAACAAGCCATAGAAAGTTGGTTGCAATTTCAATTTAATCCTCCAGAAACGACAGAACAAATAATGCAACAAATATTGTGGTTAAACTAAAATATACTAATTGATAAAAAACCTTTTTTTTTTGACAAAATGTTTTAAAAAGGTATACACATACACATACATACACACACATACATACATATATCCATACACACACATATATATACATACATACATACACACACACGTGTCGGGAGAGGTCGGGAGAGGTCGTGTTTTTCTCTAGCTGGAGGTAAGCAGGAGGTAAGCTTCTCATATGGTGTTGAGTAAAGCTTAACCATGTATTAGATCGTAGGTAGGTAGTTAGCTGTAGTTAGGTATTGTATTTATTATAGGTTAGTATTGTTGTTATTGTAGGTTTCCGTAGGTAATTGTAGGTTAGTATCGAAGCACGAGGCTAGCTAGCTAGCGGGTAGCTACTGGTAACGATTAGCAACGCTGGAGAGCTGTTTCCAATGTTAATGTAGTCCTAGCCAACGTTTAATTTTTTGCTTAACCATGTATTAGATCGTAGGTAGGTAGTTAGCTGTAGTTAGGTATTGTATTTATTATAGGTTAGTATTGTTGTTATTGTAGGTTTCCGTAGGTAATTGTAGGTTAGTATCGAAGCACGAGGCTAGCTAGCTAGCGGGTAGCTACTGGTAACGATTAGCAACGCTGGAGAGCTGGTTCCAATGTTAATGTAGTCCTAGCCAACGTTTAATTTTTTGCTTAACCATGTATTAGATCGTAGGTAGGTAGTTAGCTGTAGTTAGGTATTGTATTTATTATAGGTTAGTATTGTTGTTATTGTAGGTTTCCGTAGGTAATTGTAGGTTAGTATCGAAGCACGAGGCTAGCTAGCTAGCGGGTAGCTACTGGTAATGATTAGCAACGCTGGAGAGCTGTTTCCAATGTTAATGTAGTCCTAGCCAACGTTTAATTTTTTGCTGCGTTATGCGTTATGAAAGGAACTAGACACGGACTTGAATTATCTGTTTAGTGTGCTAACACACTCTTGGCAGTTTGTTGTAACCAAGTATTGATGCTAAATTGTGTGTTAATGGATGCTAGCTTGCAAGTTAGCTACGGCGTCATAGCTAGGCTTCGTGGGTTGTTGTGGGTAGTTACTGTGTCTTGGCAGTGTCCTCGGCCGTGCCGGCTGTAGCACGAAGCTAGCTAGCTAGCCGTTCTTCAAACAAAGTCAACACAGTGGCCATTGCTAGCTCCCCAACACGACCAGCTAGCTGTACTGTAGTAGCTAACTACAATATACTTGTCCTAGCTAGCCAACGTCTAATCATTGCTGCGTCATGAAAGGAACTTGACACAGACACGAATGATCTGTTTAGTGTGTTATCACATTATTGGTGGTTTGTTGTGACCAAGTGTTGGTGCTAAACGGTGTGTTATTGTTATTGGATGCTAGCTTGCTAGTTGGCTATGGTGTCATAGTTGGCTAGCTGAATAAAGTGGGTTGAGTCTATTCCTTTAAACATTGAACCGCTGTGGTTCACAACAATTCTGATTTCTAAAGGCGGAAGTTGGGAGAGTTTTTGTTCGGGTGGTTCAGTGAAACAATTTTAGTTTCTGTGGTAGAAGTTTTTGGTGAGGGAGGCCCTGCTCTCTCCGCTCCCAGATGCTTAGCCCATTTCATTCCGATCTCCTCTGCATTTTTGTAGCCATTTGCTACAGCCTGTCAACTATGCCTCTGCCTATCCCTGTTCTCTCTTCTCTGCACAGGCTACACAAACGCACCACACCGCGTGGCTGCTGCCTCTCTAACCTGGTGGTCCCTGCACGCACCACCCACGTGGAGTTCCAGGTCGCAGGCAGCCTCTGGAACTGCCGTTCTGCTGCCAACAAAGCTGACTTCATCCCAGCCTATGCCAACCTCCAGTCCCTCGACTTCCTGGCGCTGACGGAAACATGGATCACCACTGAAAACACTGCTACTCCTACTGCTCTCTCCTCGTCTGACCATGTGTTCTCGCATACCCCGAGAGCATCTGGTCAGAGGGGTGGTGGTACAGGAATCCTCATCTCTCCCAAGTGGACATTCTCAATTTTTCCCCTAACCCATCTGTCTATCTCCTCATTTGAATTCCATGCTGTCACAGTCACTAGCCCATTTAAGCTTAATATCCTTGTCATCTATCGCCCTCCAGGTTCCCTTGGAGAGTTCATCAATGAGCTTGACGCCTTGATAAGTTCCTTCCCTGAGGATGGCTCACCCCTCACAGTTTTGGGGGATTTCAACCTCCCTATGTCCACATTTGACTCATTTCTCTCTGCCTCCTTCTTTCCACTCCTCTCCTCTTTTGACCTCACCCTCTCACCGTCCCCCCCTACTCACAAGGCAGGCAATACGCTTGACCTCATCTTCACTAGATGCTGCTCCTCTACTAATCTCACTGCAACTCCCCTCCATGTCTCCGACCACTACTTTGTTTCCTTTTCTCTCTCACTCTCCTCCCACACTACTCACTCTGCCCCTACACAGATGGTAATGCGCCGCCGCAACCTTCGCTCTCTCTCTCCCACTACTCTCTCCTCTTCCATCCTATCATCTCTTCCCTCTGCTCAATCCTTCTCCCTCCAATCTCCTGATTCTGCCTCCTCAACCCTCCTCTCCTCCCTTTCTGCATCCTTTGACTCTCTGTGTCCCCTATCCTCCCGGCCGGCTCGGTCCTCCCCTCCAGCTCCGTGGCTTGATGACTCATTGCGAGCTCACAGAACAGAGCTCCGGGCAGCGGAGCGGAAATGGAAGAAAACTAAACTCCCTGCCGACCTGGCATCTTTTCACTCCCTCCTCTCTACATTTTCTTCATCTGTTTCTGCTGCTAAGGCCACCTTCTACCACTCTAAATTCCAAGCATCTGCCTCTAACCCTAGGAAGCTCTTTGCCACATTTTCCTCCCTCCTGAATCCTCCCCCCCCCCCCCCCCCCCTCCTCTCTCTCTGTGGATGACTTCGTCAACCACTTTGAAAAGAAGGTTGACGACATCCGATCCTCGTTTGTTAAGTCTAATGACACTGCTGGTCCTGCTCACACTGCCCTACCCTATGCTTTGACTTCTTTCTCCCCTCTCTCTCCAGATAAAATCCTGCGACTTGTGACTGCAGGCCGCCCAACAACCTGCCCGCTTGACCCCATCCCCTCCTCCCTTCTCCAGACCATCTCCGGTGACCTTCTCCCCTACCTCACCTCGCTGATCAACTCATCCTTGACCGCTGGCCATGTCCCTTCCGTCTTCAAGAGAGCGAGAGTTGCTCCCCTTCTCAAAAAACCAACACTCGACCCCACTGATGTCAACAACTACAGACCAGTATCCCTTCTTTCTTTTCTTTCCAAAACTATTGAGCGTGCCGTCTTTAGCCAGCTCTCTTGCTATCTCTCTCAGAATGACCTTCTTGATCCAAACCAATCAGGTTTCAGGACTGGTCATTCAACTGAGACTGCTCTTCTCTGTGTCACGGAGACTCTCCGCACTGCTAAAGCTAACTCTCTCTCCTCTGCTCTTGTCCTTCTAGACCTGTCTGCTGCCTTTGATACTGTGAACCATCAGATCCTCCTCTCCACCCTCTCCGAGCTGGGCATCTCCGGCGCGGCTCACTCCTGGATTGCGTCCTACCTGACCGGTCGCTCCTACCAAGTGGCGTGGCGGGAAGCTGTCTCCGCACCACGTGCTCTCACCACTGGTGTCCCCCAGGGCTCGGTTCTAGGCCCTCTCCTTTTCTCCCTATACACCAAGTCACTTGGCTCTGTCATATCCTCACATGGCCTTTCCTATCATTGCTACGCTGACGATACACAACTAATCTTCTCCTTTCCCCCTTCTGATAACCAGGTGGCGAATCGCATCTCTGCATGTCTGGCAGACATATCAGTATGGATGACGGATCACCACCTCAAGCTGAACCCTGGCAAGACGGAGCTGCTCTTCCTCCCGGGGAAGGACTGCCCGTTCCATGATCTCGCCATCACGGTTGACAACTCCGCTGTGTCCTCCTCCCAGAGTGCGAAGAGCCTAGGCGTGACCCTGGACAACACCCTGTCGTTCTCCGCCAACATCAAGGCGGTGACCCGCTCCTGCAGGTTCATGCTCTACAACATTCGGAGAGTGCGACCCTGCCTTACACAGGAAGCGGCGCAGGTCCTGGTCCAGGCACTTGTCATCTCCCGTCTGGACTACTGCAACTCGCTGTTGGCTGGCCTCCCTGCCTGTGCCATTAAACCCCTACAACTCATCCAGAATGCCGCAGCCCGTCTGGTGTTCAACCTTCCCAAGTTCTCTCACGTCACCCCCCTCCTCCGCACACTCCACTGGCTTCCAGTTGAAGCTCGCATCCGCTACAAGACCATGGTGCTTGCCTATGGAGCAGTGAGGGGAACGGCACCTCTGTACCTTCAGGCTCTGATCAGTCCCTACACCCAAACGAGGGCATTGCGTTCATCCACCTCTGGCCTGCTGGCTCCCCTTCCTCTGCGGAAGCATAGCTCCCGCTCAGCCCAGTCAAAACTGTTCGCTGCTCTGGCACCCCAATGGTGGAACAAGCTCCCTCACGACGCCAGGACAGCGGAGTCACTCACCACCTTCCGGAGACATTTGAAACCCCACCTCTTTAAGGAATACCTGGGATAGGATAAAGTATTCCTTCTAACCCCCCCCCCCCCAAATTGTAAAGTGGTTATCCCACTGGCTATAGGGTGAACGCACACATTTGTGAGTCGCTCTGGCTAAGAGCGTCTGCTAAATGACGTTAATGTGCCCTTGAGCAAGGCACTTAACCCTAATTGCTCCTGTAAGTCGCTCTGGATAAGAGCGTCTGCTAAATGACTAAAATGTAAATGTAAATGTACACGCATATCCTTTAAAAAATTATATTTCCCTTCATTAATTTCCAACCCCACCACCCCTTCCCCAATTGGAGTAAACTAGTGAACAACAACGCTTAGGCCTCTACTTCCAGCCTATATATACTATATACATTTTATGGACACAGTCAAATTCTACAATAATTATATTTTGTTTGTTTTTACTCCTGAACTTCCTCCGATCATTTTCATGATGTCCATCTGGTTTGCTTCTATATGCCATATTTTTCTAACTGTGCTCTTTCACAAAAGCTCTCAACCTATAACCTATACACTTATTATGAACACAGTATGCTTTACATTAGTTATCTTGTTGTTATTAGTTGTTGTTATTAGTCCCATCCTTCAGCTCCATTCAACACCTCCCATCTATCTCTAAACACCATCCATATTGGATTTCTATTTGCCATATATTTTCAACTGTACTGTGATGTTTTACAAATGTTCTGAACCCTTCTATTCTCACTGTTTCCACAGATCGTAAATTGAAAATATTTTTTTTTTGCTAAATGTATTATTATATTATTGATCAATTGACTATGACTTTTCAGATCACCCAGTAGTGCTATCTGCAGGGTTAGCTCCATGTAAATATTGCAATCCTTTAGCCATTCCTGGACCTGTGTCCAAAAACAAGCTACAAATGGACAGTACCAAAACAAATTATCTAATGATTCTGTCTCTTCGCAGCAAAATCTGCAGAGCTGGGAAGATTGTATCCCCCATATAAATAACATTATATTGGTAGCAAGAATTGTATATAATAATTTAAATTGAAAAATTCTAAGTTTTGAATCCGGCGTCGTTTTGCGTATCAATTCATAAACACTATGCCATGGAATCGGTACGTCAAAAATCTCTTCCCAACTATTTTGCAATCTATATGGGACGGCTGTCAATCCTTTGGTCCTTAAATGAATCTGGTATACTTTTTTATTGATCACAATTTTCTTTAACCAATTATATTCTTTAATGCAAGGCCAACAGACAAGTTCCTTACTTTTTCCCCCTTCCACTTTCCTTTTCCATTTTTGCGGTAATGCTGCAATTATTTGGTTGTAATATTGGGTAGAGCAGACATTTCCATATGTTTTTGTTAGCTGCATGTGCGACATAACTCCACCAGTCCTACCGATAATATCATTTACGAAGAATATAACTTTTTTTTGTTTTTATTGTAAAAAAAAAAGGTTTTTTATCAATTAGTATAGTTGAGTTTAACCAAAATATTTGTTGCATTATTTGTTCTGTCGTTTCTGGAGGATTAAATTGAAATTGCAACCAACTTTCTATGGCTTGTTTTAGAAATAGTGATATTTGGGATATTATTTCCTTTTCAAATAACTTAAAGTGAGAGGTTGTAATCTGAATAAATGGAAAAAGGCCATTCTTGAACATTGGGTGAGACAATTTTACTAATTTACTAGAGAACCAGTTCGGATTTAAGTATAACTTTTGTATGACTGAAGCTTTTAGTGATAGGTCTAATGCTTTCATATTTAATAATTTCTGTCCTCCGAATTCATATTCATTATATGAATAGGCCCGTTCCAAATAAAATAGAATATATTTTTCTCATATAATTTAAAAAACTGTTCGCTTGGCATAGTCAAGACCATAAGCAAATAGGTAAACTGGGATAATACTAAAGAGTTAATCAGGGTGATTTTTCCACAAATTGACAGGTATTTCCCTTTCCATGGTAGCAAGATCTTATCTATTTTTGCTAACTTTCTATTAAAATGTATTGGAGTGAGATCATTTATTTCATGTGGGATATGTATTCCAAGTATATCCACATCACCATCAGACCATTTTATTGGTAAACTACATGGTAATGTAAAAATTGTATTTTTTAGTGATCCAATACATAATATAGTACATTTATCATAATTTGGTTGTAATCCAGAGAGGTTAGAAAATGTATCTAGATCCTCTATGAGGCTGTGGAGGGCTTCAAGTTGTGGATTTAAAAGAAAACATGAATCATCAGCATACAATTACACGTTTGTTTTTAAGCCCTGGATTTCTAATCCCTTGATATTACTGTTGGATCTGATTTTAATAGCTAACATCTCGATAGCAATAATAAATAGATATGCCGATAGTGGACAACCTTGTTTCACTCCTCTTGAGAGTTTAAAACTTTCTGAGAAATAGCCATTATTTACTATTTTGCACCTAGGGTTACTATACATGATTTTAACCCATTTTATAAGAGATTCTCCAAAATTGAAATGCTCCAGGCATTTATATATAAACCCCAGTCGTACTTTATCAAATGCCTTTTTGAAGTCTGCTATGCTCCTTTTGAGTTTCTTTGCCCATGGGAGAAGTATATTCCCCCCCCCCCCCATTCCTTTTTCCACACAACTTCATCTAGAATTGTTGAATGAGTTTCCTGCAAACAATATATATTATATTCCTGCTCTTGGAGCCATATAAATATTGTTCTTCTTTTGTTATTATCTGCTAAGCCATTACAATTATAACTGGCTATACTTATTTCACCACATACCATGATGGGATACAAGTTTCAAATCTATTTATCATTATATATGTTTGTACATTTACCAACAAAAAATACCATAGCGATTGTCTGTCCATATAGCTGTACCATGATATTTGCATTGCTACTAAGTAACCCTCCAATTGTTCTCCACTAATTCACATGCTAAAGCCCCTCCCCATCCCAAGTTGGGCCATCATCCCAGTGATCAGCATACCACCCCCGTCCCCCCGAATCCCTAGGCCCACGAGAGGCCAGGACCCATCCATCGAAAACAGCACAGTGGGGAGAACAAGTATTTGATACACTGCCGATTTTGCAGGTCTGTAATTTTTATCATAGGTACACTTCAACTTTAATTTGCATTTTATTGCATGACATAAGTATTTGATACATCAGAAAAGCAGAACTTAATATTTGGTACAGAAACCTTTGTTTGCAATTACAGAGATCATACGTTTCCTGTAGGTCTTGACCAGGTTTGCACACACTGCAGCAGGGATTTTGGCCCACTCCTCCATACAGACCTTCTCCAGATCCTTCAGGTTTCGGGGCTGTCGCTGGGCAATACGGACTTTCAGCTCCCTCCAAAGATTTTCTATTGGCTTCAGGTCTGGAGACTGGCTAGGCCACTCCAGGACCTTGAGATATTTCTTACGGAGCCACTCCTTAGTTGCCCTGGCTGTGTGTTTCGGAAGACCCAGCCATGACCCATCTTCAATGCTCTTACTGAGGGAAGGAGGTTGTTGGCCAAGATCACGCGATACATGGCCCCATCCATCCTCCCCTCAATACGGTGCAGTCATCTTGTCCCCTTTGCAGAAAAGCATCCCCAAAGAATGATGTTTCCACCTCCATGCTTCACGGTTGGGGTGGTGTTCTTGGGGTTGTACTAATCCTTCTTCTTCCTCCAAACACGGCGAGTGGAGTTTAGACCAAAAAGTTCTATTTTTGTCTCATCAGACCACATGACCTTCTCCCATTCCTCCTCTGAATCCTCCAGATGGTCATTGGCAAACTTCAGACGGGCCTGGACATGCGCTGGCTTGAGCAGGGGGACCTTGCGTGCGCTGCAGGATTTTAATCCATGACGGCGTAGTGTGTTACTAATGTTTTTTTTTTAGACTGTGGTCCCAGCTCTCTTCAGGTCATTGACCAGGTCCTGCTGTGTAGTTCTGGGCTGATCCCTCACCTTCCTCATGATCATTGATGCCCCACGAGGTGAGATCTTGCATGGAGCCCCAGACCGAGGGTGATTGACCGTCATCTTGAACTTCTTCCATTTTCAATAATTACACCAACAGTTATTTCCTTCTCACCAAGCTGTTTGCCTATTGTCCTGTAGCCCATCCCTGCCTTGTGCAGGTCTACAATTTTATCCCTGATGTCCTTACACAGCTCTCTGGTCTTGGCCATTGTGGAGAGGTTGGAGTCTGCTAGATTGAGTGTGTGGACAGGTGTCTTTTATACAGGTAACGAGTTCAAACAGGTGCAGTTAATACAGGTAATGAGTGGAGAACAGGAGGGCTTCTTAAAGAAAAACGAACAGGTCTGTGAGAGCCGGAATTCTTACTGGTTGGTAGGTGATCAAATACTTATGTCATGCAAAAAATGCAAATTAATTACTTAAAAATCATACAATGTGATTTTCTGGATTTTTGTTTTAGATTCCGTATCTCACAGTTGAAGTGTATCTATGATCAAAATTACAGACCTCTACATGCTTTGTAAGTAGGAAAACCTGCAAAATCGGCAGTGTATCAAATACTTGTTCTCCCCACTGTATATCCTTTCAAATATCTTGCATATCTTATTTTCCATCATTATCGATTAATATGCGTAATAATGTTGGCAATTCATGCGTAGGATTTTAACCTATAACCCGGATTGCCATTGTTTTACATGACATTTTTGACAAGCAATTATTATTTTAGCAAACAATTCTTGTGGTTCATCCTATATTCTCCCTAACATTCTTACCCCCTTGCAACAGATGTGGGATAAACATACACGCACATACTCTAACACACTCAGCCCCTTTCCTCCATAATCAACCATAAGATCAGATGCTCAACGGTTGTTACATCCCAGAGCCCAACTCAAGAAAGGACCTGATTTACGAATGCATATACAGTTACAGCTGTTTGAGAAAGCATGCAGATTTGAGATTTGATGAATCTATTTCATCTATGTCAAGTCCTAGGTGATGGAGATCAGATCCACCCTCTTCACCTGAAACACAAACACTCTGGTACCCCATTGTAACCATTTTTCCCAAGCATCTCCGTGCAGTCAGACCTTTGATTATTTTGTGCCACTTGGGCCACAATAATAAGCCCCCTCTCTGATTGTCCGAGTGTAACCCCCTCCCCATGGTTTACTGCAGCCAGTGTTGCCAGCACTGCCACTACCTGGGTGGCGGTACCCCACCGGAATCCCCACCGGCTAGGTACAAGGTCGTCAAGGTTCTCATTAGCAGCTTTGAGAATGTCCTTGTATATTATGCTCTCCCATCAGGGGGCTCTGGCTTTGTAGGACCAACCCTGCCAGGCAGACTCAGAATCTTGAGGGGGCGGTGCTGCTCAAGTACGTCTCTGACCGCATTTATTTTTCTGTTTAGGCTGCATATAGGCTCACAGTAGGTACATAAAACAGATGGGGACTTCTCTTTGGTGTATGGGTCACTCAGGTGGGTGTCTAGGATATAGGGTTGGGGATCGTTCCATCATGATAGGACAATAAAAAAAAATTATTCGATGTATACTATATTTTAAAATGTATATCCCTCATCTGCACAAAATGTAAAGCTCTCTCTCACAACCCCTGCTCACAGACACACGTTGGTTCTGGGATATGCAACCATTTCCTTTCTCACTCACTTAACGCCACACTTATTCAAACACAAAAACGCACACCACACCTTCCATCACAATTCATCCACACATACCCACATACTGTGCCTTCTATGTCTTCTGTTCGCTATGTTTTTATCTCCACTATGTTGATGGAGTACATGTGTTCTAATTAGTTGTATTTGAAGATGTATTATTTTGCTTGTTATCTTTTCTTGTAATACCGTTTTATCCTTTTATAAAATACTATAAATACTATAAATGTTCTTTATTATTACAATCCCTACCATGGCTAGTATTGGGTGCTCCATTATTCGACTCCTCTATTAGAACTTTCAGAATAGCCATGGAGTAGTCTTTGTGTCGCGGTACATTTGGTGGTCAATATACAGTTTATTGAGAACGAGAGCAACACGCTTCCCTTTTAATCTATTTTCCTTGAAGATTGGTTACAGAACTTTGCGCCGTTCTGCAATCTCACTCGGGAACTGATCATTAATTCCTATTTTGGTGCCAGCAAGTCTTTCACCTAGGCTTTAACCATTGCTTTATCCTTAAAAAAAGCACATTTGGCAACGATTGGACGCTCATATATCTGTCTCTGTTGCCTCTCTGATGAATCCCCTCCTTGCCTTGTCCATTAGATTGGGTGGGCGGCCCTGTCTTGGCATGTTTGTTGTAGTGCCATATTCTTTCAATTTTTTAATAATGGATTTAATGGTGCTCCGTGGGATGTTAAAAGTTTCTGATATTTTTTTATAACCCAACTCTGATCTGTACTTCTCCACAACTTGACCTGACCTGTTTGGAGAGCTCCTTGGTCTTCATGGTGCCGCTTGCTTGGTGGTGCCCCTTGCTTAGTGGTGTTGCAGACTCTGGGGCCTTTCAGAATAGGTGTATATATACTGAGCTCATGTGACAGATCATGTGACACTTAGATTGCACACAGGTGGACTTTACTTAACTAATTATGTGACTTCTGAAGGTAATTGGTTGCACCAGATCTTATTTAGGGGCTTCATAGCAAAGGGGGTAAACACATATGCACGCGCAGGTTTTCCGTTATTTATTTTGTAGAATTTTTTTAAACAAGTTATTTTTTTCATTTCACATCACCAATTTGGTCTATTTTGTGTATGTCCATTACATGAAATCCAAATAAAAATCCAACAAAATAGGAAAAACGCCAAGGGGGATACTTTTGCAAGACACTGTATCCCCAAGCAATACGACTGATAAACAGCTAACAAAAAAGCAACATGGACTGAGTTTACCATGTATCTTTACTGACCTTTTATTTAAATATTTACACTGTCTGTATGCACACTCACAGGGCCCTACACACTCACACACACTGTCACTCCAACACACACACAAACACTCACTCCATCATTTTCTCACTCACAGATAATAGGCACATACATTTATGTTGACTCTACACACCCGCACACCCACTCACATATAAGCTGCTGCTACTCTGTTTATCTTATATCCTGTTGCCTAGTCCCCTTACCCTTATACATATCTACCTCCATCACTCCAGTATCCCTGCACATGTAAATTTGGTATTGGAACTGACTTCTTAAATATTTCCTGTATATAGTGTGCTTACCTACTTACTTTGTGTATTTCATATTTCCTATTCTTATTTATTGTGTATTTTCTTCTAGTAATACATTGTTATATATTATTTAATTGTTTGGTTTTGAGTTTGCAAGATAGGCATTTCACTGTACACTGTGCATGTGACATTTAAACTTGAAACATAAAACATGCATATAAAGACTGGGACACAGAGTATATAAAGGCCCATTGTTTTATTTTATTAATGATTAATAAGAGTGGTGTCATGGGGTAGATCCTCATCAAGGACCACTGAGCACAGAATGAGATCTGGATCTTAGTGCCCCCCTTGAAAAGTGGTGTGATGGGTCAGATCTGCAGTGAAGAGAATCAGCGCATTACAACTTTATCAATTTAAGATTTTAAAAGAACTAAAAATGGACATTCCTGAATAAACTTTGTGGACTTAGCTGGCTAAAAGTATTTCCATGGTACTAGTTGAAGAAGTTTGTGGCAGTTACAGTGAGGGAAAAAAGTATTTGATCCCCTGCTGATTTTGTAAGTTTGCCCACTGACAAAGAAATGATCAGTCTATAATTTTAATGGTAGGTTTATTTGAACAGTTAGAGACAGAATAACAACAACAAAATCCAGGAAAACGCATGTCAAAAATTTTATAAATTAATTTGCATTTTAATGAGGGAAATAAGTATTTGACCCCCTCTCAATCAGAAAGATTTCTGGCTCCCAGGTGTCTTTTATACAAGTAACGAGCTGAGATTAGGAGCACACTCTTAAAGGGAGTGCACCTAATCTCAGTTTGTATAAAAGACACCTGTCCACAGAAGCAATCAATCAATCAGATTCCAAACTCTCCACCATGGCCAAGACCAAAGAGCTCTCCAAGGATGTCAGGGACAAGATTGTAGACCTACACAAGGCTGGAATGGGCTACAAGACCATCGCCAAGCAGCTTGGTGAGAAGGTGACAACAGTTGGTGCGATTATTCGCAAATGGAAGAAACACAAAATAACTGTCAATCTCCCTCGGCCTGGGGCTCCATGCAAGATCTCACCTCGTGGAGTTGCAATGATCATGAGAACGGTGAGGAATCAGCCCAGAACTACACGGGAGGATCTTGTCAATGATCTCAAGGCAGCTGGGACCATAGTCACCAAGAAAACAATTGGTAACACACTACGCCGTGAAGGACTGAAATCCTGCAGCGCCTGCAAGGTCCCCCTGCTCAAGAAAGCACATATACAGGCCCGTCTGAAGTTTGCCAATGAACATCTGAATGATTCAGAGGAGAACTGGGTGAAGGTGTTGTGGTCAGATGAGACCAAAATGGAGCTCTTTGGCATCAACTCAACTCGCCGTGTTTGGAGGAGGAGGATTGCTGCCTATGACCCCAAGAACACCATCCCCACCGTCAAACATGGATGTGGAAACATTATGCTTTGGGGGTGTTTTTCTGCTAAGGGGACAGGACAACTTCACTGCATCAAAGGGACGATGGACGGGGCCATTACCGTCAAATCTTGGGTGAGAACCTCCTTCCCTCAGCCAGGGCATTGAAAATGGGTTGTGGATGGGTATTCCAGCATGACAATGACCCAAAACACACGGCCAAGGCAACAAAGGAGTGGCTCAAGAAGAAGAACATTAAGGTCCTGGAGTGGCCTAGCCAGTCTCCAGACCTTAATCCCATAGAAAATCTGTGGCGGGAGCTGAAGCTTCGAGTTGCCAAACGTCAGGCTCGAAACCTTAATGACTTGGAGAAGATCTGCAAAGAGGAGTGGGACAAAATCCCTCCTGAGATGTGTGCAAACCTGGTGGCCAACTACAAGAAATGTCTGACCTCTGTGATTGCCAACAAGGGTTTTGCCACCAAGAACTAAGTCATGTTTTGCAAAGGGGTCAAATACTTATTTCCCTCATTAAAATGCAAATCAATTTATAACATTTTTGACATGCGTTTTTCAGGATTTTGTTGTTGTTATTCTGTCTCTCACTGTTCAATAAACCTACCATTAAAATTATAGACTGATCATGTCTTTGTCAGTGGGCAAACATACAAAATCAGCAGGGGATCAAATACTTTTTTCCCTCACTGTTTAGCTTAGAGATGTCTTCAAAAAATATAAACTTGCTCATATACTTTTATTTGGGCAAATTGACAAAATTGCTTAATATATTTCCAAATTGATTCATACCATGATTAAAATGACTATCCTCAAAATTTATGATAATCAAGCATCCAAAATCTAAAACTGGATCTCTAACACGCTGCCCAGAAACAGTCAGTTCTGGGCCACACACATGGATCTCTCTCTATCGCTTTTTGTGTACTACTTTTGTTTTGCCTATACAGTCTGTAAGTCTGGCAGGGTTAAACAGGGTGCATTTGGCAGTTTGTGCAACACTGTATAACAATTGAGCAATAATGCTGCAAAAACAGTCAAGATGGTCAGGGGGAGGTATGACCCAGTGAGCAAAATGACGTCCGGACGTTTGAAAATATGTCTTATATGAACGTTGAAAATACATCTTCTTCAGACGCTGAAAATACATTTCTATGGCCAAATTTCAACCGTACATAATTCACTTATATCTACATGCCAATGAAGAAAGCATATCACATTCAACATTTTTATTCCAATTAAAATAGGAAAATGGAGCTAACTGAAGATTGCAGTATGGAATATGTATTATTCCTCCCATCTGTCACTTTTTCTGGCAGTGATCATGGTCAAACCTTTCAGACCAAAATAAAAACCAACAGAACACTTAAACTACAATAACATTCTCAGTAACGGTTACAGAAAAGTTGTTTATCTACCTTAGTTGAATGCATTGACTGTAAGCCGCTCTGGATAAGAGTGTCTGCTAAAAGCCCAACATGTAAATGTAAAAAGGAACACTGCATCTATGTCTCACAAGTTTGGACAGCACAGCACAGTACAACAGAGCACAGTAGAGTTTAGTTCAGTACAGTTCAGTACAGTAGAGCACAGTAGAGTTTAGTACAGTACAGTACAATAGTACATTATACTGTACTTTACTGTACTGCACTCTACTGTATTGTACTGTTGTTATGATGTCATTTCATAGTGTTGTGGGAACCAGGTTAAATTTAGTAGATAAGTGATTCTGGGTGCCGCACAGTCTGAATACCAATGATTCCAGTATGTCGAGGGAGCTTACTAAGGTATATCTTAGAATTATTGATGGACATGATATTCTGACTTGGGGTACAAGGTAATAACATCAAAGAAGGGAGTGCCCACTGATGGTTAACAGATGGTGTTGAAGAAACGTGCAACATAACGTATATAAACTGAGAGGTGTTCTTTGTCTAGTAGTTTGAATGGCAAGAGGCGAAGCACGTGCATTTTGTTAGATGAACCCGGTACCGATTCTATTAAATATTTGTATGAACTCTCCATCTAAGTGTTAAATATCTTCTTGCATCATGAATTACTTGATACCCGAGAAACTCATCATAACAACTGTACTCTGATGTACTGTTGTCAAGGTAGATGTAGGTGGGTGTGGGTGGAATCAGGCGCAGGACGCAGTACGTTAGTCCAACAGACTTTAGTGAGGCACAGCAAAACAAACACGAAATAAATGCCCTGAGGCAAAAGCTCCGCACGTAGGCCTAAACACAAGCGCACAAACAGGTGCGACAAAATACTCCAAAACTAAGGAGCAAACTAGCTCAACCGAGCAAACAGTAAATATCCAGCCTACCGGCACGACAGTAAAACAATCACACACAACACCTGACAAACACAACGAGAACTAAATAGGACACTAATGACACTAAATGATAACAGGTGTGACAACAATCAGACAAAAGCAAACGAACATAGAAACATGCAACGGTGGCAGCTAGTATTCCGGAGACGACGAACGCCGAAGCCTGCCCGAGCAAGGAAGAGAGGCAGCCTCGGCCGAAACCGTGACAACTGTACTGTACTGTGTGCTGTACTGTCCAAACTTGTGAAACATAGACATCTATGATTGACCAAATCTGAACCAATCAAAGACATTTTTACATTTTAGTAATTTAGCAGACGCTCTTATCCAGAGCGACTTACAGTTAGTGAGTGCATACATTTTTCATACAAAGACGTTTATTTTTGGGCCAAATCGAGGCCGGTCTGGACCGGAAGTCTGTGTACGTTGAACTCAAGGCTGGTCCGTACCGGACCAAATCTGAACCAAACATGGACATCTATGTTTGGGCAAAATCAAGGCCGGACCAGAGCGGACCAAAAATATACATCCATGGACGTTGAAATCAAGGCCGGTCCGGATCACAAAAGAAAAATAGAAAAAAAAGAGGGTCCGGACCAAAACAAAGACGTCCAAAAGACACCGGCGTCGGTCCATGCTTACTGGGGAGTTTATTAACCTTACGGGAATGGGATGCACATCTTTCTGGGTTTTTTTTCCTATAAAGTGAAACATTAACCAGATAAGCCTGCTAGAGAGAGTGGACAGAGAGCTACAGTAAGAAGTACTAGGCATAGACAAAGACAGAGAAATGGCGCAGTTGTTGTGGACTTCATTAGTGTTGCTGATGACTGTAAGGGAATCAGGTCAGTGCCTTTACTATTGTTGTTTTCAACAAATATTTACAACCTACTCATAACACTAGAATTAATGTGATATTAAAAAATATTGATTTGTGAACACTTCACTATAATGCTAGACACCACGTTACTTTTAAATTCTGACTCTGGCATCATAACTGAGAAGAATGGGATAAGTGATGCTTTTAATCATTTTATCTCGGCAGGCTTTTTATTTGAGAGAAACTGTGGTTTAATTGACCCTGGTCAGTCAATTGACTGCTCTTCCTTCTGCCAGCCTCTAGCTAACATGACGGTTAACCTGTCAACTTCTAGTGAATCTTTGTTTTCATTTCAACAATTTACTACCTGTGATGGGCTAGATGCCTTGATGTAAAAAATAATCCACTGGGGCTGATATGCTTTATCCATTTTTGCTGCAGTTCTCGGCCACCCTGATTGCTGAATCATTAACCAATATTTTTAATCTGACGATTACATCTGGTACTATCCCCAAGGTTTGGAAGGCAGCCCATGTACTACCCCTTCACAAAGGTGGTGATCCTTGTGACCTAAATAATTATCGCCCAATTTATAAACTTTCTTGCCTAGCTAAAATATTAGAATCCTTGATTAATTCTCAGCTAAGATCTTTCTTATCTTTGAAATGTGTTCTAAATGTACATCAGTTGGGTTTTAGACCAGGTCATAGCACTATCTCTGCTGCATCCCTAGTTATAAATGATGTGGTTCACTGAATGGATAAAAGGCAACATTGTGCTGCCCTCTTCACTGACCTGTCAAAGGCTTTCGATACTGCTGATCACTCACTGCTAATTCAGAGGCTTTCCTCAATTGGCCTAGACCAGGCTGCATGTATCTGGTTTAAAAATGACTTGACAGATAGAACTCAATATGTATCATCATGGGTCAATTCTGGGTCCTGTACGTTTTACTATTTACATGAACAATATTGACATGTCTGTAAAAAAAACATGTAACCTGCACTTGTATGCCGATGATACTGTTGTGTATGCTATTGCCCCCACGGTTGACTAGGCTCTATCTGAACCAGTGGCAATTTTAGCATGTAAATCTTGGTGGGGCAAACTCCCCAATTTTTTTCTTTTAGATGCATGCCAGCAAATCCACTACACAACAAAACACTAAACAATACATTAATTGCATTATAATGGTGACAAACGGTGCCCACAAACGTTTAGGGCCTACACAAAGCTGTCCCAACAGCAGAGCTTTCTTTTCAGCACCATGGAGTGAATCCTTACCACCGCTACACCTGGCTATCAGCGGAGCCTTATCTGGCAGCGAAACAGTTAATTCAGCCTAATTTACTGCCTTTTTAAAAAACATAGCTGATATGTCTGACTTGCTTAAACAAATATGGTTTCTACTGACAATTGAGATGTACAAACTATGGCATGAAGGAACGATGAGCAGATAAGAGGCAATCCGTCAATTCGATTAAGACATTAATGAGTGAGCTAGGACGGACGTAGTCAATATAACTATTTGCTCAGCACTTTTGAAATGTACAGCGACAGAATTCAGAACATGGACCGTTCTTACAGTATTCTCCCTGTACACTAAGTCAGAACCATAGGATAAATAAAGGGGGCATATAAGCAGACAATGAAAGCTCTTACAATATTTGATGATTACATTTCTATAAAACAGGCTATAGGCTACATGTGCACCACTAGTCAGAACAGTAGGCTAAGTTAAGAGGGGGAAAGGGACCAAGTTATTAAGGTGAGGCACATGGGCTTCTAACAGCTTACTACACAACATACACTTAGTATTACTTTCTTAGCTACAGTATACATATCTCCCTGGCATATTACATCATTATGCAGCAGCATACAATACATTTTTGGACTAACCTTGTTGTTCTGTGCTCACTTGAACAGGAAGGTGGCGCGGCAGTCCTTCTTGTGGGCAAATTTTGTCATCAAACTTTGTCATCAAAGTCTGGCATTCTCTGGATTTATGGTGCTTCAAGACAACTGGGAACTCTGAAAAAAACAAGGTCTAATCATGACGTCAGTGATCTTCAGGTCGGAGCTCTAGAAAGAGGCCCGAGTTCCCGACTTGGAATTCCGAGTTGGATGACCATTCAAATCGTATTTTCCCAGTCTGAGTTCATTCTTTTCAGAGTTCCCAGTTGTCTTGAACTCACTGAAGTCTGAGATTTCCCAGTTCTGAGTTTCCAGTTGTTTTGAACGCGGCAGAAATCATGCTGGATTAACAGCATAGCCAATGTATTCAACCTTTTCTGGCCCATAGTGTTGTATGTGAATGTTTATACTTTTAAGCTTGGAAAAGAGACCCTTAAACCCAGACTTGGACCACATACCCACTCCACTGAATAGCAGGCTAGTGATTGCTTTGCAACGCTTGCAGTTAGCCACTGATTCTTTCCAAACCACTCATTGTTGAATTTGCGATTTCCAACTTGTTGTGTAATATTTATGTCCAATGGCCGATGAGCACCGATACGTTTAATCTATAATTTATCTTCGTATGACAAGGTTTGAAAAGGATTTGCCAGTAGATTGTCGACTTGATTCATGATGATGACTGCTTATTAGCTAAGCAATTGAAAGATTTTGAAAGTATGATGTTGACATGATCAGTCCAATCAAAGCTACTGTAGATATAACGTGATTTGACGTCATTATATCTGTGGCCAATGACCTTGAGCCTTCTTCGATGGGCACTTCTAATGTAAATCTATGGCAGCACCTAAGGGGCTTGAATTTTCGAGCTCTCCCTGTAGATTTTGTGATGACATAGTGTCCCCATGAGTGACAGAACACTGAGCCAATCACGGCGCAACTAGAGAACATTATCAACCCCTACGCTCCGTATTTTCTGCTGGCTGCCCCACCACCACAGAAACCACTGAGCTAGGCTGAAACACCTGCATTTTGGAGCTGCCTTACTCAAGAAAGCAAAAAAGAGACCATGTTTGAATGCGGCTTTATTAACTCAATGATTTTTCTTTTTATATTGTTTGCAAACTGATATGTGACACGTATTAATGCCAAAATAACATGCAACACAGGAAAAAAAAAATATATATACTGTTTATATATGTATATATATATACACAGGTGGGGCTCAAAACAGGTTGGGCTCTGCCCCACCTGCCCTGAATGACAGGTTGTCACTGATCTGAACTACAGTCTCCCTTCACTGTATTACAGACAAACCTTATTGACCTGAAATTAGTATTGAATACAGGTAAAACTAAGTATATGTTGTTCTCTAGAGCGCATACAAATAACTTAAACATATGTACTTTGGAGGGTGTCCATATTGATCGTGTCCCTGCTTACAAATATCTGGGCATCTGGACAGATGAAAAGCTGTCTTTTAAAATGC
The DNA here is from genome assembly GCF_964263955.1 of Coregonus lavaretus. NCBI lineage: Eukaryota > Metazoa > Chordata > Actinopteri > Salmoniformes > Salmonidae > Coregonus > Coregonus lavaretus. The sequence goes on along the minus strand of NC_140007.1, from coordinate 24,238,657 downwards.
ATAATGATGAGTTAGTTAAGAAGCTGAGAGTAAAAATGTATTCTATAGAAATAGGTCATGCCTCTTGCAAAATAGTAGAAGTAGAAGGCAGATTATTCAGTTGACATTCCTATCAGTCCTAGACTATGGCGACATCATCTGTATTAATGCAGCTGCCACTTTATTAAAGCCGTTAGATGCAGTTTATCAAGGGTGCTTTATTATGGGTGACAGTTTCGGTACTCATTACTGCATTCTCTACCAGAAATGTCCTTGGCCCTCTTTGATGTCACGTAGGTTGATACATTGATATGTTTTCATGTATAAAGCCCTTTTACAAATACTCCCACTGTACCTAACATCATTACTAAACTTTAGACTTACCCGGTCTAAGGGGTGACTAACTCTGGAAATTCCTTTGGTCTCTGAGTTAGGTAAATCATATTTTAGTTTTCTAGCACCTTATTTGTGGAACAATCTTCAAAATGTTCTTAAATTTGATGTTTTGGTGCCTCTAGGGCAATTCAGAAAGCTGATTGAGGACCTTATTACTGATGAATGTTTTTTATAATGACCTTTTTTTTTTTTGCTTGCATTTTGTATTTATATTTTGATGTGTGTATTTTCTGTAATTTCTGTAATTCAGGGCTCATCTGTAAAAGAGACCTTGGAGTCAGTATGACTCCCTGATAAAAGGAAGGTTAAGTAAAAAATGAATAATATGGTGAAATGCTAGAAAAATTATTGAAGCAGTGATTAGAATCTATGAATGTTCTATATGATTCCAGTATCACCGGAGGTGAAATGTTACACCAGGTTTGATGGGGATTCGGGAAATTGTGACGATCTCTGGCTACTAGGAGAAGTGACAATGGATGACTGTTGTCTTAACCCTCACTACGGATACATTGGATCAGATGGAAAATGCAAGTCTTGTGGGTGAGTACAGAATAATACGAAATGCTCTGAGACCAGGCTGGTGTCAATGAGTTTCAGATTTGAACATCCAACGTCCCAGTGCAGGATGTGATTTGTTGTGTTTTATGACACCTGTAGGCCACCTTCATGGTCTGAATGGACTGCTTGGGGCCACTGCTCTGTCCCCTGTGAGGAGGGAGTTTCGCAGAGACGACGAGAATGCCAGGGACAGGGAAAATGTGCTCAGACGACTAGCCCAAGAGAGATTCAGAAACTCACGTTAGAGACCAAAGTCTGCATTGATTTAAACTGTTGTCCAGGTACATACCCTCTCTAACAGACAGTCAATGTATTTTGTGCCTCTTTTGATGATCTTGCCCAACATTTTTCAGAACAAGGCCAATGGAGTAAGTGGGGTCAGTGGCAGCCCTGCTCAGTGACTTGTGATAAGGGCGTAAGAAACAGAGTGAGGACATGCACCGAACCACAACCTAGATGTGGAGGCAGCTGTGATGGTCCAAGTGAAGAGTTGGAACCCTGCGTGGTTGATCGCGTCTGTCCAAGTAAAGACCATCATGATTTAGACAATACACTCTATTCCTTCACGTGCAATAACCATCACCATACATGATACAAGTTTGGCATGTCTTTTCACTGGAGTAAGTCCGCTCTCCTCCTCTTTTGATTGTAGCTCATGGTGGTTGGTCGAACTGGGAGAACTGGCAGCCATGCTCAGGCACTTGTGTGGGGGAGAATTTACCCAGACCTACACAGCAGCGCAACAGAGCATGCACCAAACCACCACCGTCCTCAGTGCCCCCTGGTGATGAATGCCCTGGGTTAGGGAGCAACACTAGGACCTGTGATGAGCTTCCTTTCTGTCCTGGTAAGTGGCATGGCAAAGCAATCCTATTTTCCTCTGAGGTTCTGACTGATAACCTAAAGTTGTTGTACTCATATTGTATGTAAAACAAACTCCCCTCTTTATCCTCGACAGTGAATGGTAACTGGGGGCCGTGGGGCCCCCCCAGCTCCTGCTCCGTTACCTGTGGGTTGGGGATTTCTGAAATGCTCAGACAGTGTAACAACCCAGCCCCTAAACATGGAGGTCTGCCCTGCTCTGGATCAAATAAAGACAAACAAATCTGCAATACCAAAAACCATTGCCCAGGTAAAGTACTGACAGCCGGAGAAGAACCCATTCCCTCTGCTCATTTCATCAATTATTTACCTCTGAGCAAATATTGTTTTTAGCAGATGAGTCATTTGATCAAATGTAGTCTCTCTTGAGAGGATTATAGCTTTCACACAGCTGATGTTCAGTTTAGATTTGTATTTTGTCACTGTAATTAGAATAATATTATACACTTTTATAGTAATACTATTACTGTATATGGTACTCTGTAGTGAAAACATTGTATCCTTCAAGTCCTCCTAACAACTGAAAGACTTCCCATGAGGATAATGGTTATTTCTTTGTCCCACAGTGGATGGTCAGTGGTCACAGTGGGGGAGATGGGAAGAATGTAAATCTAATAGAGGAAAGATTCGTTGTCGAAAAATTGGTGGACAGCAAAGACGGCAAAGATGGTGTGAACACACAGGTTTTGATGGGAAGGTGTGTGAAGGAAAGATTACAGACTACAGGGCCTGCTATGACATAAAATCATGCTACTGTGAGTTAAACAAGATTTAGCTTCCATTGATTAAGCTGTGTTGTTTGCTTTCTTTCATGACATTTTATTCAGTCCAAGTGTTATATGTTTTTGCAGTGATAATTGGATAATACAAATTCTCATTATGCATTTCATATGCAGTAGGCTAAAGGCATCCACATACATAGGTTTGGTTTGCTCCTTGCAGAACTCGGCTAGGCGAAGTGAACATCTGTGCTCGCATCCTCCCTTAAAATACCTTCGCTTGAAAAACGAGAAAAAACTGCAATATTACTGTTTGTCCCACTTGAGACGCCGTAGCAACAAGTACATTTCCTGAAAATAGTCAGAATGTGAGAGTGTGATTTGAAGGAGTCAGGCGCAGGAGGGTAAATCACTGAATACAGAGTTTATTCCGTAGTACACAGTTACGCTGGATAGCGTCAACAGCACGGTGCGTAATACAGGCGCACTGGAACACATTACAGGCGCACAGGGATAAATAACCCCGGCAAAACAAAGTACAGGGAGCTCAACCGAGCTACACTCATCTTCACATAAAACAATCACCCACAAGGACAAGGGGGCAGAGGGAACACTTATACATGTACTAATGAGGGGAATATGAACCAAGTGTGTGTAATTGACAAGACAAGACAAATGGAATGATGATATATGGAGCGGCAGTGGCTAGTAAGCCGGTGACGACGAACGCCGAAACCTGCCCGAACAAGGAGGGGAGGCAGCCTCGGCGGAAGTCGTGATCTAAGATAACGTTTTCACGTTTTTGCAGAGGAGGTCTTAGTCACGCAATTAGATGTTTGGTGCAGTATTTCTCAAGTGAGAAAATGTGCATGAAAACTAGTCATCTGTTGTTGAATGACAAACACTTCATAGAATAATCCCTACTGTTGACAAATCACTGATGAAGGGACTTCAGCTACCAAACTCCGACAAGCCTAAAAAAAAAAAATGTGTGTGCTCGAACAGCCGGGAAAAAACAGCCTAATGCTGTCTAACACCAAAATGAACAAAAACGTCACAAAATGTTTTCATAATATATGTGTGAACTGTTTAGACTGGGAAACATATGGTAAACTTAAGAAGTAATGTTCCTCACATAATGCTTCACTTGTGTTTAGTTGATGGTAAGTGGAGTGAATGGAGTGAGTGGAGTCAGTGTGAGCCCCCCTGTGGAGAAGGAGCCAAAAGGACCAGAGAACAAAAGTGCATACCTGATCTGTCAGAATACAGGTAAGGAGACTGTATAAAATACTATTCACTGATTAACCAAGTAGTTTGTGTGTATCTGCTCCTATGTATCTGGTCTCTGTGGCACATTCAGGATTATTTGGTGCAGTGTGAAATATGTGCACTCTGCTGTGTTTTGGTGTGTCAAGTGTAAATTAGGTGAATCTAACTCTTTTTATTTGCTATTTGTTTCCTTGCCAGTGAGACAGTAGGGTTTCCTATTAAGGTTAAAGCATACTTTGAAGGGACGCCATTTGCGAACTGCACACTGTTGAAGGACCCAAAACAGAGTCTGGCCTGTATGAATGTTCCTCCATGTGACACATAGGTAATATATTATTATTAACACTGCTTTCATAGTTACAATATCAATTTCAAATGGACTTTGGTCAGCTCTAATGCTTTCTCTAAATTTCAGAGTTTTTGCAGAATCTTTTGACTGCTTTGAGGAGGACTTAAGACAACTCAATGTTCAACAACCTGCCTTTGGTTACGTGTCTGTGCCGCCTTCATGAACCATCAGTAACACAAAGTAGTTTATTATGACTACACTTTTCATAATAATGTAATTTCCTGAAGAAATAAAAACATTGTTCACTTCCTTTCAGCTTATTACTTTAGTCTATGAGAAAGGAAAAAAAATTGCCGGAGCGATTATGGGAAACTTAATTAATGCATACAAATTTGGTGAAGTGTTTGAATTTAGGCATTTTAGACCAATTATATGAATATTACTACTCAAAACCAAAATGTAACATTATGCAATATTTACTGTAGCTAGACTGGTGTGATGAGCAATGCAGTGAAATGGATTGGTGCAGTGTGAATGATAATGTGCTGAAAGTGCAGTCTACGCCTCTGGTAGTTTTTATTATTCCTATGTATTCTTCAAACATGTCAGGGAACTCCTGTCTTATTTGGGACACCATACAGGAAAGTATCATATTTGCACGTTGTTTATTAGCAGAACACTGCTTCTACAGTATTATGTGAAGTATGGTTTATTCTACATGGAACTGTTACACTGGAAAGTTATCAAAACACTTTGTTTAGAATATCTACATAAGTTCAGCAATTGCACTCTTCTCATATTACTCTGTAGGCTACTTACCTCTGTAGGCTGGAGGAAGCTTTTAATTGGTCAGTAGGCAGTAGCCTACAGAGAGGTATGAGAAGAGTGCCATCCTCCAGCATCTCACATCTGCCTGTTGTTATTGAACTCTGCCTGCTGGACACATGGGTTGAGGCAAACTCTCATCCAGGATGAAGTGTCATGCACTCCACCCATCCTGCCACCTGACTGCACCTGTCTATAACCTGTAATACATGACATACTATAGATTGAGGGGACTTCATCACCCACTGGAGACTTGAAGACAGAACCTCACCCAGCCTCACAATTGGCCCAGCGTCGCCCGGGTTTGGCCGGTGTAGGCCGTCATTGTAAATAAAAATTTGTTCTTAACTGACTTGCCTAGTTAGACAAATACAATGCCATTCTAGTTCTGGTTAGACAGCTGAAGTTGTACTCTACACACAACTTATTTTTATTTTCTATCTAAGTGTAGGCATACTGTCTTTATAAGCACACCAATATGATACTTAAAGCATAACATGTTTTGTCTTTGTAACATGAACACACATCGATTTTTAGTCAATGTTGTAGGGAGATTAGTAGTTCTGGGCTTTGTCCCACGGGAAAGATCTAACAGCACACATAAGGAGAGACGAGACGAGATGAGACAAAACTAGCCAGTTATAGAATATTGTGTTGTAGGACAGCTGAGCTTACTCAAGACTGGGAATTCAACTCACAGTTGATACCTTTTCCACGGTAACACATATTTACATGATGCGATGAAACGTTTAAACTAATGTAGTGTATCTTGTCGCTGCTGGTGCTCATTACTGTCAAACAAAGGAGTCCGCTCATACTGAACCCTTGATCATAAGTTTATTCATATCACAAGATTTCAGCATAAGTGACGGATGTCATGACCACCCGGAGAGCAGTGTCCTCAAATTGTAATGTCTGCTCTAACCCCCTCTCCCTCCAGCATATACTTATAAACAATGCAGAAATATGGGTTGCTCCCTCTGCTGTCCAATCACCTGTCTCCCCTGGGGCGTCACCCTACAAATGGCTACTTTTGAACTAAGATAAACATCCCCTCTTTGTTCCTCTAGAATAGTCATAATCTTCATATACGACACTAAGTTGCAAGTTACTTTTGTAGCAAGGTGTTGTAGAAAGAGCGTCTTAAGAAACACATTCTTGACACTGGCTCTTGCTATCTTGCCATAACTGATTTGACAGAGAAATATCAGCTAAATAGGATTGCCAGCTGCAGTTATCAGCAAGCTATGCTAGCTAGCTGCTGTCAGCTTGGCTAAACACAAGGTCAGTGCAGGCTTTAGCCTACACATACTGTAGAACTGAATTAGCTGAGCATCTTGAGAGATGGCGAGTCAGTCAGGAGGGGAGAAGTCCTCAACTTCAAAACGTAGTTATCTCCATAGCAAAGCTAACTTCGCTTACCTCGCTGTACTCACTACTGGCGTAGATAGAACAATGAGCCAGATATTTTACCGGATCTATAAATGTGAAGCATCCGATCGGCATTTCCACTCACTACCAAATATACCAAATATGGTGATGAGACGAAGCCCAGTGGCCGGCAGTGGTAGAAGATGGAGCGAGATCGATTTTGGCCGACATTGTGCAAATGTTCTCACTGATTAAACATTTGTTCTCCATACAGTTTTCTGTTTCCAAAATTAAAATCTATAACAAACAGAGTGGACTGCGTTTTGTAGACTTGTGGTGAGTGATTTTGGAGGAGTCAGGCGCAGGAGGGTAAATCACAGAATAAAAGGTTTATTCCGAAAACACAGCGGTACTCAGCAATGCGTAAAACACTCCAGTGCGGAAATCAGGTGCACTGGAAAACAACAAGGCACACAGGTGAAATATCCTGGCGATACAAAATACAAAGAGCTCCACCGAGCTAATCTAACCTCCACAATAAACAATCTCACATAAAGACAAGGGGGCAGAGGGAACACTTATACAGGTACTGCTGAGGGCATATGAACCAGGTGTGTGTAATAAACACAAAACAAATGGAATGATGAGATGAGGAGCGGCAGTGGCTAGAAGGCCGGTGACGACGAACGCCGAAGCCTGCCCGAACAAGGAGGGGAGGCAGCTTCTGAGGAAGTTGTGACAAGACTTTACCCTTTGCCAAAGATTATAATTGTTTTGTTTGTTTATAAGGAGTGCGAGGGCGAATTGATTTATTGCACACGCACGCTTCACAGACTAGGCGTTCCTTAACGGGAAGAGGTCTCGCTTTATGTAGTGTTTATCTCTCTTGTCGTGAGTGTTTTGTCCTACATTTTTTATCCCAGCCCCCTGTCCCCGCAGGAGGCCTTTTGCCTTTTGGTAGGCCGTCATTGTAAATAAGAATTTGTTCTTAACTGATTTGCCTAGTTAAATAAAAGTTAAATAAATAAAATAAATAAATATGCAAATAAATGCTAGAACGCACCAATATGATCTCACTAGCTCGTGCTTGGCTCTGCCCACCTCCTTGCTTGTTCTGCCCACAATGATTCATTTGCTCCCATTGGAAACGACAGGCTCTGGTCTAGCTTGGGATAGTTATAAAAAATATTTGCTACTGGCCTTGTTTGTTGTGATTGAATGGCAAAGACACACCCAAGAAACACACACATTAAACCACACCCCCAAGACAATGAAGGTTACGTATGTAATCACAGTTATGTGAACTATTGGATCACTCCAAAATGGTATCTTTCCACGAGCAGGCACTACTTCCACCTCGTGTCATTTTCGAGGCGCCGTAGATAACTGACAAAGAGGATTGGAGTGACAGAGAGCAAAGTCCCGTAGGACTGAGCTCAGGGCAGTCATAGTTGCTCTAGTAGAATGTGCCACTACAGCAGACGGCAGAGGCTGGCTGGCCAGCCGATATGCTGTAGTACTAGTGTCCACCATCCAATGTGAGAGTATTTGTATCGATAGGCTCTGGCCCAGAACTCTCTCACAATAGCAAACGAATAGCCGATCAGACTGTTGCATTGCCTGTGTCTGTGTAATGTAAGTGTCCAAGGCCCTGACCCGGGCAGAGCACACCTGGGGAAAAAAACACACAGCTCACCCACAGCCGCGGGAGGAGCATATGCGGACAAATGTAAGGACCGGTGCAGGTCTGTCAAACAGGACCTTCGGCAAGAATGAGGGGTTAAGACGGAGGGTGACACTTCTCTTGTCTGGACCCATTCGGAAAAACATTCAGTGCTCACTGAAAAGGCATTCACCCTCTTAGTGGAGGTAATAGCCGACAGGAATGCCACGTTCATGGATAGTCGCTTCAAAGTCATCAACTCTAGGGGCTCGAGGGCAGCTTAGCAATCGCTGACAGCACCACGTCAACGTTCCAGTTTGGCACCAAGCGGGCCGTTGCTGGACACAGACGTCGAACTCCCTTCATAAATCTGGAGAGCAATGGTTAGCCAGCCATGGGTCCCTCTTGGCCTTCGTCATGGCATGCCGAGGTAGTGGCTAAATACACTCTCAATGTGGATGCCGCTCAGCCCGCATCGAGCAGTGACTGTGAAAACTGTAAAACCGCTCTCAAACCAGGTACAGAATATGCCCCCCCCCCCCATTTGACATGACGCATTGGTGGAAGAAACCGCAACGTGTTCACCCCATTGTCCTGAAGGCCTAGACTGGTCCACTAATGTCTCTCAGAGGCCAAGCCAAAAGCTGGAGGCGCTGCGGGTCCGGATGCCACAGTATCCCCCCAGCCTGAAGAATATGTTGGGCCTCAGGCGCAGCTAACATGGGGTCCCCGAAAGGAGAGACAACAGAAGGCTGAACCATGGTGGTCTCAGCCAGCATGGAGTTATCACGAGCAGCTGGTGGCCAATCAAGATGACCCTGTCTAGCGTAGCTGTGATCAGGGGAAATGGTAGGGCTGGAACTGTTGAAGAGCTAGGCGAACTATCCTGAGCTCCAGCACATTGATGTGTTGATCACTCCATGGGAGGCTCCAGCGGCCAGCTGCCTCTGAACATGGCACCTCAACCCGTCAGAGAGGCTTCAGCTCTCTGTGGTGGACTCTGATCAGGCTCATCCCCTTTAACAGGAAGGAGCGGGATAGCCACTTCAATAGGGTCCTCAAACATGCACTCAAAACTATTTAATCAATTTTAGAATAAGACTGTAACTGTGGAAAAAGTCAAGGAGTCTGAATACTTTCCAAATGCACTGTACTATGTCTATAGTAAACACTGCGCAATACTGTATAATAGTAAAAATTACTACGGACCTACAGTATCAGCCTTTGTCTCATACACTATCTGAAGGAAGGAGAGGAGACATGAATGGCTGTAGCTTTTCCATGTGGAAAAATAATTAAGCCAACAGTATAAACTGCCTGACCGTGAAGGGGCAGGGCATTCTACCTCACACACGTTTCTAACTTATTTCTTGCTTTATACGTGTGGGTCGGCTGTAACTCACGCCACGTTTATAGCTTATCTCTTGCTATATAAGTGGGGGTGGAGGTTGGCAGGACTTAAGGGAAAGTGTGTTTATAACCGTGCTTAGTCCTGCAAATGTCACCTCTCGTTAAGCTAGCTACTTTGCATAGCTTGTTATCTAGCTCACTCTCAGGGGAGAACTGCAAGCCCGCCAGAGCGAAACATACACAGTCTCCCGATCTTGCGGGTAGGCGCGGTCCCCGAACCCAAAGGCTATAACCGGGAGGGTTCCGGTGGACAGACAAGTCACACAGACAACTAAGACGAAATCAAATCAAATAAAATGTTATTGGTCACATACACATATTTAGCAGATATTATTGAGGGTGTAGCGAAATGCTTGTGTGTAGCGAAATGCTTGTGTTCCTAGCTCCAACAGTACAGTAGTATCTAACAATGCACAACAATACACACAAATCTAAAAGGAAACGAATGGAATTAAGTAATATATAAATATTAGGATGAGCAATGTCAGAGTGGCATTGACTAAAATATAGTAGAATACAGTATATACATAGAAATGAGTAAAACTGTATGTGAACTTTATTAAAGTGACTAGTGGGCCATTATTAAAGTGACCAGTGATTCCATGTCTACTGTATGTACATAGGGCAGCAGCCTCTAAGGTGCAGGGTTGAGTAAGCGGATGGTAGCCGGCTAGTGATGACTACTTAACAGTCTGATGGCCTTGAGATAGAAGCAGTTTTTCAGTCTCTCGGTCCCAGCTTTGATGCACCTGTACTGACCTCGCCTTCTGGATGATAGCGGGGTGAACAGGCCGTGGCTCAGGTGGTTGATGTCCTTGATGAACTTTTTGGCATTCCTGTGACATCGGGTGCTATAGGTGTCCTGGAGGGCAGGCAGTGTGCACCCGGTGATACATTGGGCAGACCGCACCATCCTCTGGAGAGCCCTGCGGTTGCGGGCGGTGCAGTTGCCGAACCAGGCGGTGATACAGCCCGACAGGATGCTCTCAATTGTGCATCTGTAAAAGTTTGTGATGGTCTTAGGGGCCAAGCCGAATTTCTTCAGCCTCCTGAGATTGAAGAGGCGCTGTTGCGCCTTCTTTTCCACACTGTCTGTGTGGGTGGACCATTTCAGATTGTCAGTGATGTGTACACAGAGGGAACTTGAAGCTTTTCACCTTCTCCACTGCGGTTCCGTCGATGTGGATAGGGGTGTGCTCCCTCTGCTGTCTCCTGAAGTCCACGATCAGCTCCTTCATTTTGTCGACGTTGAGGGAGAGGTTATTTTCCTGGCACCACTCCGCCAGGGCCCTCACCTCCTCCCTGTAGGCTGTCTCGTCATTGTTGGTAATCAGGCCTACTACTGTTGTGTCGTCTGAAAACTTGATGATTGAGTTGGAGGCGTGCTTGGCCAGGCAGTCATGGGTGAACAGGGAGTACAGGAGGGAGCTGAGCTGAGCACGCACCCTTGTGGGGCCCCTGTGTTGAGGATCAGTGGAGGTGTTGTTTCCTACCTTCACCACCTGGGGGTGGCCCGTCAGGAAGTCCAGGACCCAGTTGCATAGGGCGGGGCTCAGACCAAGGGCCCCAAGCTTAATGATGAGCTTGGAGGGTACTATGGTGTTGAAGGCTGAGCTATATTCAATGAAGAGCATTCTTACATAGGTATTCCTCTTGTCCAGATGGGATAGGGCAGTGTGCAGTACGATGGCGATTGCATCATCTGTGGAGCTATTGGGGCGATATGCAAATTGAAGTGGGTCTAGGGTGTCAGGTAAGGTGGAGGTGATATGATCCTTAACTAGCCTCTCAAAGCACTTCATGATTACAGATGTGAGTGCTACAGGACAATAGTCATTTAGTTCAGTTACCTTTGTTTTCTTGGGTACAGGAACAATGGTGGACATATTGAAGCAAGTGGGGACAGCAGACTGGGATAGGGAGAGATTGAATATGTCCATAAGCACTCCATGCAGCTGGTCTGCGCATGCTCTGAGGACGCGGCTAGGGATGCCGTCTGGGCCGGCAGCCTTTCGAGGGTTAACACGCTTAAATGTCTTACTCACGTCGGCCATGGAGAACAAGAGCCCACAGTCCTTGGGAGCGGGTCGAGTCGGTGGCACGGTGTTATCCTCAAAGCGGGCGCAGAAGGTGTTTAGCTTGTCCGGGAGCAAAAGAACGGTGTCCGCGACGTGGCTGGGATTCCCTTTGCAATCCGTGATTGTCTGTAGACCCTGCCACATACGTCTCATGTCTGAGGCACTGATGTTTTGCCTGTTTGATTGCCTTACAGAGGGAATAACTAAACTGTTTGTATTCAACCATATTCCCAGGCACCTTGCCGTGGTTAAATGCGTGATTCGCGCTTTCAGTTTTGCGCGAATGCTGCCATCTATCCACGGTTTTTGGTTTGGGTAGTTTTTAATAGTGGAAACAACATCCCCTATACACTTCCTGATGAACTCAGTCACCGTGTCCGTGTATACGTCAATGTTATTCTCAGAGGCAACCCGGAACATATCCCAGTCCGCGTGATCAAAACAATCTTGAAGCATGGATTCCGATTGGTCAGACCAGCGTTGAATAGACCTTAGCATGGGTACTTCCTGTTTCAGTTTCTGCCTATAGGAAGGGAGGAGCAGAATTGAGTCATGATACTACAGGCAATGTGTTGATAGATCTTAAGTAGCGTTTTCCTCAAATTTGCTTTGTAAAAATCCCCAGCTACAATTAATGCAGCCTCAGGATATGTGGTTTCCAGTTTGCACAGTCCAGTGTAGTTCCTTGAGGGCCGTCGTGGTATCGGCTTGAGGGGGAATATACACGGCTGTGACTATAACCAAAGATAATTATCTTGGGAGGTAATACGGTCGGCATTTGATTGCGAGGTATTCTTGGTCAGTGAACAAAAGAACTTGAGTTCCTGTACATTATCACAATCACACTATGAGTAGTTAATCATGAAACATACACCACCGCCTTTCTTCTTCCCGGAGAGTTCTTTATTCCTGTCTGCACGATATACTGAGAACCCAGCTGGCTGAATGGACGGGAACAGTAGAGAGAGCCATGATTCCATGAAACAGAGTATGTTACAGTCCCTGATGTCTCTCTGGAAGGAGACCCTCACCCTGAGCTCATCTACTTTATTGTCCAGGGACTGAACATTAGCAAGTAATATACTTGGAAGCGGTGGATGGTGTGCACGCCTCCTGAGTCGGACTAGAAGTCCACTCCAAATACCTCTTCTCCACCGGCGGCGTCTTGGAACAGCCCTGGGATAAGTTAAATTGCCCTGGGGGGTACGAACAAAGGATCCAATTTGGGAAAGTCGTATTTCTGGTCGTAATGCTGGTGAGTTACCGCCGCTCTGATATTCAAAAGTTATTTCCGGCTGTATGTAATAACACAAATAAGTTCTGGGCTAATAATGTAAGAAATAACACACAAAAATACTAAATACTGCAAAGTTACTTAGGAGCTAGAAACAGAACTGCCATGTCTGTCGGCGCCATTTTGAAAAAGCCCAAACCCTCAGCGCCGCAATACTGGTAGACCAAACCGAGTATGGCCCAGGTTGGTACACTGTCACAAGTAATAAAAACAAGGACGAAACCCAAACGAGATAGCACAAGCCAAACGGAGTGGGGGGACCCTGATGGAGAGGCTAGCTAGCTAGCTAGCTGCTCTAAGCTATTGAATAGCTGTGGGTATACTTCTGAGCTTATACACTCTAACATAGAGCTCTTACCAAGCGAATCCTCTCTGGAATGGAAGAGGTGGAAGTAGTGTGGCGGCAGCTATTTAAGGGGGTCAGCCGTAGCACTACCCCAGTACATGAGACTAATCTGAAATTCTTACTCAGAATGTATCCTGCTGCACGGAAGGATACCATATTGGAATGATCCAATATAGTGCTACATAACTCTCGTTTGCCTTCAGTCATGGCTGCTAGCATTTCTTAATGAGCATTGATGAAAAACAAGGCCAAATTAGGAGGTGCAGTTGTCCTTTTAACACAGAGTTTCTCGGTTCAAATATTTTTTGTTGAACACACACAAGAATGGTGTACAGGTACTTTGTAGAAAAGACAAGTATGCAATTCTTATATAAACATAAAAGAGCAGACAGATACAAAAAGACCCAGAGTTACTGCTCGGGTGACGTGGAAAGCACATGCCGCCCAAGGGTAGATTAAAATATCACAAGTGAGAGTGGATTAAAATGTACAAATTCACAGCGCTGAATGGTCCAAAAAAGAGAGGAGAAGTTGCCAGATTTGATAAAATGTTGATAATTTATTGCTCAGAAGATATCGAATTATTTCTAAGTGTCTAGAGTGGGCCCTGGCGGAGTGGTGCCATAATTTGGTAGAGGGAACTTCCTTCCTTTTCCAAAACAACAAGATTATTTTTTTTGCCAAAATGAGACTGTAAGAGATTAGTTGTTCTGGGGGGTTGGTTAATCTGTTTAGGGTTTCTGACACTCCCAGGATGATCAGAAGCGGGTCTGGGTCAATTGAAATCTACAGAACTTCAGAGAGGATCCAAACGATTCCACACCAATAACCATGCAAGTTAGAGCATAGGGCAAAGCAGTGGAGTAGTGAACCCTCCGCAGCATGACATTTATCACACATTGGGGAGGTATCAGGAAATATCCTATGCAGCTCAGTTTTGGAATAGTGTAATCATCCAGCCAAAACGTAACAGCACGGAGGATAGCGGCCCAATAGTAAAATATAAAATTTGGGAGAGACAATCCTCCTTCCATCTTGGATTTACAGAGGTGGTTTTTACCTATCCTATGTGTTTTATAATCCCAGATGAATGGATTGATAATTGAGTCCAGTTGTTTATGAAAGGACTTAGGGATGAATACTGGGTGTCACACCCTGGCTCTGGGGACTCTTAAATGTTGAGCCAGGGTGTGGAGTTTCTATGTCATATTTTCTATGTTGTGTTTTCTAGATCCTTTAGATCTATGTTGGCCAGGGTGGTTCCCAATCAGAGGCAGCGGTATCTCGTTGTCTCTGATTGGGGACCATTCTTAGGCAGCCTGTTTGGCACTAGTCGGTGTGGGATCTTGTTCCGTTAAGGTTTGTTTTGTGTAACCTAGGACTTCACGTTTCGTTTGTTTGTTGTTTTGTCGTGAGTTTAGTACTTACTAAAATGTACGCTTACCACGCTGCGCCTTGGTCCGTCTCGTTAATTAACGTTCGTGACAGAAGATCCCACCAAAAGAGGACCAAGCAGCGTGTCCAGGAACAGACAGCCTGGACCTGGGAGGAGATCCTGGACGGGAAGGGATCCTGGACTTGGGAGGAGATTCAGGCCGGAATGGATCGCCATCCTTGGGAGGAGACTGTGGAGGCGCGCTATAGAGAGGAGCAGCGGCAACGCAGAGGGTACCGGCCGAGGAGGAAGCCCGAGAGACAGCCCCAATAAAAAAAATTTGGGGGGCTAAAAGGGTGGTTGACGGAGCCTAGGGTTAGAGCAGAGCCAACTCCCCGTACTCAGGCTAGGAAGCGTGTGAGTGGGCAGGCTCCGTGTTATGCGGAGCCACGTACTGTGCCGCGAGTGTTCTGGCACAGTCCTGTACGTCCTGTGCTAGCACCACGCACGTGTCGTGCAAAGATGGGCATTCAGCCAGGACGGGGTGTGCCGGCTCAACGCTCGTGGTCTCCAGTACGCCTCCTCGGTCCCGTATATCCTGCGCCAGTGCCACGTGCTGTAGCGCCAGTACGAGTGCACAGCCCCGTACGTCCTGTGCTGATGCCTCACACGTATTGTGTGGAAGTAGGCATTCAGCCAGGACGGGTTGTGTCAGCTCTTCGCTCCAGACCTCCAGTCCGCCTCCACAGTCCGGCCCGGCCCGTTCCGGCTCCCCGCACCAAGCCAGTGGTGCGTGTTCCCAGTCCAGCCCGGCCTGTTCCTGCTCCCCGCACCAAGCCAGTGGTGCGTGTTCCCAGTCCAGCCCGGCCTGTTCCTGTCCCTCGCACCAAGCCAGTGGTGCGCGTCGCCAGCCCGGTCCGGCCTGTTCCTGCCCCTCGCACCAAGCCAGTGGTGCGCGTCGCCAGCCCGGTCCGGCCTGTTCCTGCTCCCCGCACCAAGACAGTGGTGCGTGTTCCCAGTCCAGCCCGGCCTGTTCCTGTCCCTCGCGCCAAGACAGTGGTGCGCGTCGCCAGCCCGGTCCGGCCCGTTCCTGCTCCCCGCACCAAGCCAGTGGTGCGCGTCGTCAGCCCGGTCCGGCCCGTTCCTGCTCCCCGCACCAAGCCAGTGGTGCGCGTCGTCAGCCCGGTCCGGCCCGCTCCTGCTCCCCGCACCAAGCCAGTGGTGCGTGTGTCCAGTCCGGCACGGCCCGTGCCTGTTCCACCGGTGCCTGAGCACCGGTCAGCTGCTCCACTCCGGAGCCAGAGCAATCCGCTCCACCGGGGTCCGGTCCAACTCCTGTCAGCGGATCCACTCCGGAGCCAGAGCAATCCGCTCCACCGGTGCCCAGTCCAGCTCCGGCCAGCGGCTCCAGTCCGGAGCCTGTACAGATCGATCCACCGTCGTCGGGTCCAGCTCCAGTCAGCGGTGCCAGACCAGACCAGGGGCGCAACGGGGAGGTGGAGAGAAAGTGGTGGTCACGCCCGGAGCCGGATCCACCTCCGAGGCGGAATGCCCGCCCGGCCCCTACCCTGTTGTGTTTGTGTGGCACGGTCGCAGTCCGCGCCTTTGGGGGGGGGGGTACTGTCACGCCCTGGCTCTGGGGACTCTTAAATGTTGAGCCAGGGTGTGGAGTTTCTATGTCATATTTTCTATGTTGTGTTTTCTAGATCGTTTAGATCTATGTTGGCCAGGGTGGTTCCCAATCAGAGGCAGCGGTATCTCGTTGTCTCTGATTGGGGACAATACTTAGGCAGCCTGTTTGGCACTAGTCGGTGTGGGATCTTGTTCCGTTAAGGTTTGTTTTGTGTAACCTAGGACTTCACGTTTCGTTTGTTTGTTGTTTTGTCGTGAGTTTAGTACTTAATAAAATGTACGCTTACCACGCTGCGCCTTGGTCCGTCTCGTTAATTAACGTTTGTGACACTGGGATGTTCTGGAATAGGTAAAGCAGTTGTGGGAGGAAGACCATTTAAATGGCATTAATTCTTCCGAGCAGGGAAATTGGGAGAGTTCTCCAAAATTGTATGTTTGCCTTGAGTTTTTGCATCAGAGAGGGGAAATTCTCTTTAAATAGAGAGGAGTATTGTTTGGTAACTACAATTCCTAGATAGGTAAATGTATCTGAAGATACCTTAAATGGAAGAATTTCTAACCAAGAGGGGTTATGCAACCGTATGGGCATTAATTCGCTCTTGTTTCAATTTATTCTGTATCCCAAGAAGGTACCAAACAGGTTAATCAAATCAAGAATAGCTGGAATACTAGATTGGGGTTCCGTTACATAGAGGAGAATGTCATCTGCGTATAGAGAAATCTTATTTAGAGTATCTTTAGTATTATAGCCGTGTATTGTTGCGTGAGATCTGATCGCTTGAGCGAGAGGGTCAATGGCTAGAGCAAAAAGCAGAGGCGACAGCGCACAACCCTGCCTCTCTATAAAGGTTAAATCAGGGCAACAATGATTGGTTAGTGAGTATTCTCGCACAGAGGTTCCTATATAGAAGCTGGATCCATTTTATGAACCCATCTCCAATATACAATTTCTGTAGGACCTTAAATAGATAGGACCACTCAACTTGGTCAAAGGCCTTTTCGGCGTCAATTGATATAACGGCAAGGTCCACGTTGGGTAACCTCTGAGAATACATAATGTTGGAGAGGTGCCTGAGATTGAAGAATGAGTTTCTGTTAGGGATAAAGCTGATCTGGTCCGAATGGATCAATTTGCCCACTAAAGTGCTAAGCCTGTTAGCCAGAGTATTTGCTAAGATCTTTTGGTCTGTATTGAGGAGAGATATTGGTCTGTATGACCCTACTTCTTCCGGATCTTTACCCTTTTTATGTATAACTGTAATAACCGCCTCATCCAAATTAGTACACAGCATTGTACGAGATCTTCAGTTTCTTGGCAATTTCTCGCATGGAATAGCCTTCATTTCTCAGAACAAGAATAGACTGTCGAGTTTCAGAAGAAAGTTCTTTGTTTCTGGCCATTTTGATCCTGTAATCGAACCCACAATTGCTGATGCTCCAGATGCTCAACTAGTCTCAAGAAGGCCAGTTTTATTGCTTCTTTAATCAGCACAACAGTTTTCAGCTGTGCTAACATAATTGCAAAAGGGTTTTCTAATGATCAATTAGCCTTTTAAAATGATAAACTTGGATTAGCAAACACAACGTGCCATTGGAACACAGGACTGATGGTTGCTGATAATGGGCCTCTGTACGCCTATGTAGATATTCCATTACAAATCAGCCGTTTCCAGCTCCAATGGCCATTTACAACATTAACAATGTCTACACTGTATTTCTGATCGATTTGATGTTATTTTAATGGACATTTTTTTTAAATGTCTTTCGAAAACAAGGACATTTCTCATTCAAATATTTTTTATTGAACACACACAACAATGGTGTATAGGTATGAAAGACACGTGTACAGTTCTTATCTAAACATAAGAGAACAGATATGAACAACAAGACCCAGAGTTCTGGGCACAAAACAAATATTACAAAACACGACATACAGAACAGGGACAGGTAGAAAGAAAAGGGTAGATGTAACCCCCCCACTTATACTTATACCCCCCTTTATCCCCCCCCATATTCCACCCTATTCCCCTCCCGACTGCTCGGGTGGCGGGGCCAGCACACGCTGCCCAAAGGTAGATTACAATATGACAATTGAGAGTGCGTTAAAAAGTACAAATTCACAGTGCCGACTGGTCCAAGTAAGAGAGGAAAGGCTGCCAGATTTGATCAAATGTTGATAATTTATTGTTCAGAATATATCTAATTCTTTCTAAGTGTACAGAAAACAAGGACATTTCTAAGTGACCCCAAACTTTTGAACGGTAGTGTACGTTGTAAACTTTCATTCATAGGCTAGGTTGTAGCACCCTCATGATGGTTATAGGGAAAATTTGAGTATCATGTAGTATCCTAAATCTATCGATGTTACATTGAGCAGGGTGAATGGAATATGAATGACAGTCATCCAATATGCTGTAATAGAAATAAGGTCATGCTAATTAAAAAAATAATCCTCCCTTATTTTAAACGTCACAGTCTGCCACTGGTGTTCATGTAATATAGACAATTTTGTTTTGCATTTGTTTCTTTTTTTGTGTCCTGTCTCTCACACTGGCTGTGTGTGTCCATCTGTCTGTCCTGTCTGCCTGCCTGCCTGCCTGTTTGTCTGTCTGTCTGTCTGTCTGTCTGTCTGTCTGTCTGTCTGTCTGTCTGTCTGTCTGTCTGTCTGTTTAAGACTTCCAGATGTGGAGGGCATCTAGTAGTGAGCACATGTAGGAGCTCATCCTCATGGAGTTCATCTATACCAGCTGATACAAGTAGGTATCCTATATTAGGTAGGCCTACTACTACTTGTCGACAGTATCTAACTTTATGGTTTCAAGTCATTACAAGTCATTACTTGGCACTGATTCTCTTCATATGCAGTACCAATAAGAGTTTGACCTAAAAGTCATGTTACTGTGTGAGTAGCATCCCGATCCTCCACCCTTCTTCCAAAGTGTGCACTTACACACTTTCTTGGATGGATTTAGCAATGCTGGAAACTCCCTCCTGCCAATGCTTACAAACCTATCCTATGCTTTTAAATCCATGACAAGGAGTTTGCAAGTGCACACTTCAGGAGAATGGTGGAGAAGTAGGACGTAGCCCTTGTGTGCTCTCTCAACCACCTCTACACCATGCCCTGTAGCTGAAGCCTACAGCAATATTCAATTTTAAGTGCTACTCTACGGCATGGTAGTGTTCACGGTAGAGTTCAAATGTCATTATATTCTTATTGTAGTCCTATCCTCCACCACTGAGGTCTTGTAAGTTACATTCTGTTTGTTGAATGTCAAGTTTCTGTTTGCATACAGTAGTAAATATTGACAATTGTCAACGCTACAGTAGTGAGGTATTATATCCCGCAGGGGACAGTACCAGAGACTCTGTAAGGGGCCTGATTATCTATGATATAGAGTAGAATCGATCTGATTCTTCTGAGTTGCTGTTGCCGAAAGGTACAAACAAAAGGTCGGAACGCAATCATGGTTACATTACAACACCTTGGAGCTGGCGCAAGATAAGGGTCGGAAAACGTACCTCAATGCAGGGATGGGATATGCCACTGTACTCCAAATTTTACCTTTATCCACACTGCTCCATCGAGAAGATTTAAATACTAAATTTTTTATCCTCATGTTAGCTAGCAGTAGCCACATCAGTCATTATGGAATGGCACGTCCCATTGAAACAACAAATGAGCTGATTGGCTTACACTGCCATTCCAAAATGGCTGCGGTGGCTACTGCTAGCTAGCATGTGGATGAAAAGGGATGTTTTCCCTGAAAACTAGCAGTATTTCAATCTTCTCGATGTATCAGAGTGGATGTAGGTCAAATTTGGAGTACAGTGGCATATCCCATCCCTGCATTGAGGTACGTTTTCCAACTGATATCTTCTCTGTTTGACTGTGATCCTGACTCAGTTGACATGCCGGTAAGTGAAATCAAACAACTGATTGAGCTGTCATGTGACCGAATGCTGCAGACAACAGATTCACAGATCTGCATTAAAAACAAATATCGATCCAGGTTGGGATGTGACAGGAGAGATGAGGCGCGCACTGTCGACCACGCCCCCTGACTTTGAAAACCTTCGACGAGAGACATGCATCAAGCACACCCATCTCATTAGTGGTGGTGAGATAACTTATGTCAGACTCATTTGCAATTGACTGTCATAGCCCCACATTAAAAGTATATGATGGTGAGTTGATAATACAATCAGAAATATGGTTAGAATGTTTTGCAATTGACTGCCAAAGCCCCCAATTAAAAAAGTGAACATTGGCTGTTAATTACATGTTTATGTGTTTCACATGGTTGGGGTTGGAAGAATTTTCAGATATCAAAATGGGGTTGTGGGCCAGAAAAGTTTTGGAACCCCTGTGTTACACCCTCCATTCCCAAGAAGCGTTCAATTGCAGATACAATGGTATCGATCTTTCTTGAGTTCTTATCCACTCCTGCAGTGCAGTTCTACCCCAGGAATTTTAATCTTGATTTTCTCAGCCCCAACTTCCAAAGAGACTCCAGAAATCAAGCCCTTGACAGTTATGAATTTCTCCTGGATTCTGTTAAGGCGCAACGCGTGCTCCTTTTGTTCTGCCGACACACAAAACATATGCTGATCACCCTCATAGATTCCACAGTACCCAACACTTTCTTCACCATCTTGGCAACATCAAACGGATCTCCCAGGTACTTCTTATCCTCAAACCGCACTCCTACTACAAACTGTGAAGTACCATGAGCAGTAGGCTTACTAGACGCTTTTTTAAATGTGATTTTAGCTCACTTTACCCCTCCTTTAGCGACTGTAATTCATCCAGTATTCTCATCACCTTCATTCTCATTCTCATCTTTGCTAGCGCCATCAGATTCATACTATGTGTCAGCTTCCGCCATTCGTTTACCAATAGAGACACATCATCTTAGGCTCCCTCTTAACCCTTCCTACATGGAATGAATGTGCAACCCCAAAAAAAGGCAGCAAAAGCAAAGGGCGGGGTAACGTAACCAAAGATAGAAAAGATTGCAGGCAAAGAGAGTAGCGTTTCATCGAATTTGCGCTCTCAATACTTTTGGGTTAACTTTTGCTTTCAATATCATTATTTTTGTTTGCAATACTAAGAATGTTGTTCTCGAATTCAAAAGGTTCGATTGATATGAAAGGCACAAAAGTAATTCTATAGTATATAACATGGTTGACGTGTTATGCTCGACGCCTCTTGTCCACCACAACAAAACAGCAGAAAATGGCAGAAAAGAGTAGAACCAGCTCACCTGCTTTTACACTATGACTATATATATATATATACAGTGGGGAAAAAAAGTATTTAGTCAGCCACCAATTGTGCAAGTTCTCCCACTTAAAAAGATGAGAGAGGCCTGTAATTTTCATCATAGGTACATGTCAACTATGACAGACAAATTGAGGAAAAAAAATCCAGAAAATCACATTGTAGGATTTTTAATGAATTTATTTGCAAATGATGGTGGAAAATAAGTATTTGGTCACCTACAAACAAGCAAGATTTCTGGCTCTCACAGACCTGTAACTTCTTTTTTAAGAGGCTTCTCTGTCCTCCAATCGTTACCTGTATTAATGGCACCTGTTTGAACTTGTTATCAGTATAAAAGACACATGTCCACAACCTCAAACAGTCACACTCCAAACTCCACTATGGCCAAGACGAAAGAGCTGTCAAAGGACACCAGAAACTAAATTGTAGACCTGCACCAGGCTGGGAAGACTGAATCTGCAATAGGTAAGCAGCTTGGTTTGAAGAAATCAACTGTGGGAGCAATTATTAGGAAATGGAAGACATACAAGACCACTGATAATCTCCCTCGATCTGGGGCTCCACGCAAGATCTCACCCCGTGGGGTCAAAATGATCACAAGAACGGTGAGCAAAAATCCCAGAACCACACGGGGGGACCTAGTGAATGACCTGCAGAGAGCTGGGACCAAAGTAACACACTACGCCGCCAGGGACTCAAATCATGCAGTGCCAGACGTGTTCCCCTGCTTAAGCCAGTACATGTCCAGGCCCGTCTGAAGTTTGCTAGAGTGCATTTGGATGATCCAAAAGAGGATTGGGAGAATGTCATATGGTCAGATGAAACCAAAATATAACTTTTTGGTAAAAACCCAACTCGTCGTGTTTGGATGGCAAAGAATGCTGAGTTGCATCCAAAGAACAACATACCTACTGTGAAGCATGGGGGTGGAAACATCATGCTTTGGGACTGTTTTTCTGCAAAGGGACCAGGACGACTGATCCGTGTAAAGGAAAGAATGAATGGGGCCATGTATCGTGAGATTTTGAGTGAAAACCTCCTTCCATCAGCAAAGGCATTGAAGATGAAATGTGGCTGGGTCTTTCAGCATGACAATGATCCCAAACACACCGCTCGGGCAACGAAGGAGTGGCTTCGTAAGAAGCATTTTAAGGTCCTGGAGTGGCCTAGCCAGTCTCCAGATCTCAACCCCATAGAAAATCATTGGAGGGAGTTGAAAGTCCGTGTTGCCCAGCGACAGCCCCAAAACATCACTGCTCTAGAGGAGATCTGCATGGAGGAATGGGCCATAATACCAGCAACAGTGTGTGAAAACCTTGTGAAGACTTACAGAAAACGTTTGACCTGTGTCATTGCCAACAAAGGGTATATAACAAAGTATTGAGAAACTTTCGTTATTGACCAAATACTTATTTTCCACCATAATTTGCAAATAAATTCATAAAAAATCCTACAATGTGATTTTCAGGATTTTTTTTCCTCATTTTGTCTGTCATAGTTGACGTGTACCTATGATGAAAATTACAGGCCTCTCTCATCTTTTTAAGTGGGAGAACTTGCAGAATTGATGGCTGACTAAATACATTTTTTCCCCACTGTATATATATATATATATATATATATATATATATATATATATATATATATATATAAGGTAACACTACATTTGAATGGGGCCTTATTACAGTATCATTAGATATGTAATGACACTGTAACAAATATTGTAATGAATTGTAATAATTAATAGTTACACTGTAATAACAACATGTAACTGGTGGTAATTGCAGTCTGTAATTACAGAAGTGTAACAACGAATGCTTGTTACCATGCTTGTTAGAAATGTTAAAGTTTCCGATAGCATCCCAACGCTCCATATTGGTCATTGTTATCCTGGATCCTTGGGACATCCCTACCCTAAACCCTAACCCTAACCTTATCCCCTACCAGGGACGGCTTGTTCAATAGGGCGATATGGGCGACGCACTGCCAAACGGGAAAAGGAAGGGATTTTTTTTCTAATCAATTATATCACGGCAACAGCAGTTATCAGTGTTCACGTCTGATCTGCCAGCCACTAAATGTCAAATCAGGCTAAAGTCGTGCTTCAAATGGCCCCGCCCGTTTTTGGGGCGATTTCAGTCAAGTTGAAAATCGCCCAGAAGTCTCTCATAGCCTGTCATGTAAAATCTATTTTTTTCACATTTCAAAGCTTTCAATACATTCTCTATGGGTGTCTGTGGGCTTGCACTTACGCGCTTTCGTCATGCGTGACGTAACGTTGAACGTAACTAAGACAATGGCGGCTAGAAGCGTCTCTGTTGCGACCTGCAGTGCGGCGTTATTTTATGTTTTTAATTTGTAGACTTAGTTTACAAACATTCTGCCAACCATGGATTTCCAGTGGTTGGTTTTGGACTGATCTTGTTGATCGTGTACATACCCGCTACGAACGGACTAAATAATGAAAACGCTGCTGGCAGCTGAATCCCAATACAGCTGGGAGACTTGGCTGGATGAGTCCCGGACAGAGAAGTGGAGCCGGCCACCTTCACCCTGGTCAGAGCGGACCGCGATCCTGGTAAGAGAGCGACTCTGTACCCCGACATTGAACTGCTTTCTGTGTCATTGCGACCTTACTATCAATTCAATTCAATTTAAGGGCTTTATTGGCATGGGAAACGTGTGTTAACATTGCCAAAGCAAGGGAAGTAGATAGTAAACAAAAGTGAAATAAACAATAAATATTAACAGTAAACATTACACTCAGAAGTTTCAAAAGAATAAAGACATTTCAAATGTCATATTATGTATATATACAGTGTTGTTACAATGTGCAAATAGTTAAAGTACAAATGGGAAAATAAATAAACATAAATATGGGTTGTATTTACAATGGTGTTTGTTCTTCACTGGTTGCCCTTTTCTTGTGGCAACAGGTCACAAATCTTGCAGCTGTGATGGCACACTGTGGTTTTTCACCCAGTAGATAAGGGAGTTTATCAAAATTGGGTTTGTTTTCGAATTCTTTGTGGATCGCTGTAATCTGAGGGAAATATGTGTCTCTAATATGGTCATATATTTGGCAGGAGGTTAGGAAGTGCAGCTCAGTTTCCACCTCATTTTGTGGGCAGTGTGCACATAGCCTGTCTTCTCTTGAGAGCCAGGTCTGCCTACGGCGGCCTTTCTCAATAGCAAGGCTATGGTCACTGAGTCTGTACATAGTCAAAGCTTTCATTAAGTTTGGGTCAGTCACAGTGGTCAGGTATTCTGCCACTGTGTACTCTCTGTTTAGGGCCAAATAGCATTCTAGTTTGCTCTGTTTTTTTGTTTGTTCTTTCCAATGTGTCAAGTAATTCTCTTTTTGTTTTCTCATGATTTGGTTGGGTCTAATTGTGTTGTTGTTGTTGTTGTTGTTGTTGTCCTGGGGCTGTGTGGGGTCTGTTTGTGTTTGTGAACAGAGGCCCAGGACAAGCTTACTTAGGGGACTCTTCTCCAAGTTCATCTCTCTGTAGGTGATGGCTTTGTTATGGAAGGTTTGGGAATCGCTTCCTTTTAAGTGGTTACTATCTGCCCCGTGAGTTCCCCCAATTGTTTGTTACCGTTGTGTACTGTTGATAATCACAAGTTTACTGGAGAACTGAGACCAAGTAGAGACTTTGGACAGGGTGGATATGGTATAATAAAGGCAGTTTATTCAGAGGTAAAGATATCTGGAATCGCGTGCACGGACTCGTGCACGTGTGTAGGTCACCTAAATCATCAGAAAAATTGCCCCTCCTGAGAATTTTTTCAGGAGCCGCCACTGTCCCCTACCCTTACCCTTACCCTAACCCTAACCTTAACCCTTAACTATTTTAAATGTCAACTTCAATGGGATAGGGTCGTCCCAAGGATCCCAGATAGCACGGACAACACCATATTTTAGTCTGCACAAACAAGGTGATAAGTTTTAGCCAATTGAAAACCGACCACCTCATTGGCATAACTCTGCAATAAAGGGCTCTGGAGTCGGATGCCCAGGCTCAATAGCAAAAATGGGTTCACAAACAGTTCACATAAAAAAATACTTTATATTGTTAACTCATTTAACGGTGCATTTGACAATGGGTCAATGACATTTTTAGACACATTAATAAACAGTTTTGGTTAAAATTGTGATAGAGTAATTTGTGCTTACCGAATTGTAAGCCTATTAAGCTTGGTTGAATAATGGTTTATAAATGCACTTAAAATGATCATAAGACAAACTCTTATGCCATCATGTAACCTTGCAAGGGTTTCACTGTTGAGGAACATTCTAACTTTTGGAAGGGATGCATTGGTGCAATTATTTATTTATCCCAGGAGTTAAGGAATCATGTCAAGATCTGCCCATCTGCTAACACGCTCAAAATAAGGATGATCTTGAACTTGCCCACATGTGTTGACACTGACATCATGTGACAGTGCGCAAAGAACGGGGTTGAGAAGGTCAGTGTGCAAAATCCAGAAATGAAAGATTGTCATGAAAGAAACAAAGTGTTGTAGGTCAAAAACATAAACACAGAAGAAGTAAGTTTTCCATTCAATTTGTTTAGCTTTTTTGGATACATGGATTCAAGGAAAGAAAAATACAATCCTGTTTTTCTAAGTTAGCTATCTAGGCCAGTGTTTCCCAACTCCTGTCCTAGAGTACCCCAACAGTACACATTTTTATTGAAGCCCCGGACAAACACACCTGTTTAACTCATAGAGGGCTTGATGATTAGTTGACATGTTGAATCAGGTCCAGGGCTACAACAAACATGTGTACTGTTGGAGATACTCCAGGACTGGAGTTGGGAAACAGTGATCTAGGCCAGAGGTTCCCAAACTTTTTTGCTTCGTGACCCACCAATTGACGTGTCTTGAGTTGCGACCCACCATAAGAGTTGAGCGGTGAAAAAACATACATAGACCAAAGAATAAGTAAAAAATATAATCTTGGCAGCCAATATAAAATGTTGTAGCTTTAAAGCTAATTTTCTGCAATTCTATACATTTTGCCATGGCTAATGCTGTGTTCTTATGCTCAAACATTATAACAAAAGCAATGGGGGCTTGATTGTCTAGCTTTTATTTAGTTGATTGTAAATTCTCAAAGATTATAGGCTATTATTTAAAAAAATATATTAAGTTCACACTGAAAGCATTTTTCCATTCAAAAAAATCATCCCAAGACCCACGTGGACCCCTGCCGCAACTCACAAGTGGGTCCCAACCCACAGTTTGGGATCCACTGATCTAGGCTACTCACCATACTGTAGGCTTTATGTTATTGAGTAGGCCTATATCTTTATTTAATGTAATTAATCAATTTATTAACAATAAAAATCGTTATTATTTTGTAAGAAATGTAAGGTATTTTTAGATGTTGCAATAAAGTTGTATATAAGTACACATTAATTACAAGTAAGTGCTCCTCAAGATACATTTCATTTTAACTAGCTAAATCCTGTGTAACACCTTGTAATTACATTGTACATTGAGCTGTGGCTGGATCAGGTGAAGCTGTGCTGTCAGCAGCTTGTGACAGTGGTTGCTGAAGAAGGTTCACTGGGTAGCTTTGGCTGGTGATGATCTGGTGAGGGCACTCGTGGCCCCCGGACAGGCTGGGCTTCTGGTGGAGTTGGCGGCTGGAGTACCATCTCTCTCAGTGGCTGGGGTGTTGGCTGGATCACCGACGGCGACCGGACTGGCTGTAGTCCCAGGGGTCGTTGGACTGGCCTGGGTGCTGCCAACAGGGGCCGTTGCAGAGGAGCTAGTACTGGTGCTGGCTGAGATGGCTCCCACACAGGTGAACACTGGACTGCAGGCTAGCAGTAGACCTGCAGGGCCACCTGTGAAACTGTGCGAGGTGGAAGAGCATGCTGCTCTGCAATGTAACGCCTGGGTGGCTGCAGAACCTCTCTGCGGGTTGCCACTGGCTCCTCCAATGCCTTTTGTATTCCCAGGATAAAATAGTCCAGCCACTCAGGGTATTGCTGATGCAGGAACGACGGGAATAACCCCTGCATCAACCACACAATGTCTGATGCCTGTAGTCCATGTAGTGGAGGAGTGGAGCCATATAGTCCATGCTGCGCCGTCGGCAGGTGTGGGGTTCCCATAGGCTCCAGAGAGGGGGCATAATCCAAGCAGTGGTAATCCACTGCATACCCCAGAGCCATTCTCCACTGGACCGCAGGTGGGCAGTGTGGAAAGCACCCTGTGCGCATTCTGTAGACCGCCATAGCGTAGTGGTGTCAGGAAAGTCACAAATCCGGCGACAAAAGGACCATGAAAGAGTACGACTCTCTGATTGGGCTGATCTGTGACCCGCTAGTACCTCCCCCGGTCAAAGGGGAATGAGGCAACCTCACAGAGTTACACACAGGGATACTTTATTGACATACAACACAGACATTGAATAGAAATGGGAATAGGAATGGTAGTGGTTCTGAAACAGGAGAAAATAGGTAATGAAAACACTGTACACACATTAGCACAAGATCAATGATAATGGTAATAAAGGACTGTATAAATGAACATACTACTTGTACATATAACAACTCAGGTATATACTGTACAGAATAGGCAATATTAGCAAATAACTATGAAGAACATTATACAAGTGTTTTAGTTGTTTAAGACAGACATGGTGCCGACAGACATGGCAGCTCTGCTCCTAAGCAACTTTGCAGTATTTTTTATTTTGTGTGTGTTATTTCTTACATTATTAGCCCGGAAATAACTTTTGGATTTCAGAGCGGAGGTAACTCACCAGCATTCTGTTTTTTTTTTACAATCATTTCGCTACACACGCAATAACATCTGCTAAATATGTGTATGTGACCAATAAAATGTGATTTGATTTGATTTGAAATGTCACACAACTCACTTTGCGCACGCACAAAATCCCAAGTTCAGAGTTATGAGTCCAGAAGTTTCTATGCAGGATAGAGGTGAGCTTGCTGCTCTCTCTACCACTGCAAGGAGGAGACTAAAACATTTGTGACCTGGAGAGTCAGAAGGGTGTCCCGCCCCCTACAAACTGCTCTAGCAACTGCCCTAGCAACCAATCAGAGTTTGAGAGGCCGGTTTAAGGTACCCCTAGTCTCTCAGGTACCACTCCTGGGGGATGGGGAGTGGAGTGGAGTGGAGTGTGCAACTTGGAAGGGTTGTGAGGTGCTGATGAGTGTCACCGGCAGGGAATTCGTAGCAGCCACCCCGAAATATGAGCGGCATATTTACAAAGAAAATAATTCCCTGCCGGAATGTAAGTCTAGAGCCCGCTGGGCAACCCCATCAGTGGCAGGCAAGGAGCAGCCAGGGGACAGAGTGCTGAAGGTGTCCAGGAGGATGGCATGTAACCAGTCAGGTGCTGTTGGAGGCTCCCCCACAGTGGCAGGCCAGGTCCCAGCAGAGGCGAGAGACACACCTACTTATTCAAGGGTTTTCTTTATTTTTTAAAAACTATTTTCCACATTGTAGAATAATAGTGAAGACATCAAAACTAGGATATAACACATATGGAATCATGTAGTAACCAAAAAAGTGTTAAACAAATCAAAATATATTTTATATTTTACATTCTTCAAAGTAGCCACCCTTTGCCTTGATGACAGCTTTGCACACACTTGGCATTCTCTCAACCAGCTTCACCTGGAATGCTTTCCCAACAGTCTCTTGAAGGAGTTCCCACATATGCTGAGCACTTGTTGGCTGCTTTTCCTCACTCTGCCGTCCGACTCATCCCAAACCATCTCAATTGGGTTGAGGTCGGGTGATTGTGGATGCCAGGTCATCTGATAAAGCACTCCATCACCCTCCTTCTTGGTAAAATAGCCCTTACACAGCCTGGAGGTGTGTTGGGTCATTGTCCTGTTGAAAAACAAATGATGCAATTTCTGAGGCTGGTAACTCTAATGAACTTATCCTCTGCAGCAGAGGTGACTCTGGGTCTTCCATTCTTGTGGCGGTCCTCATGAGAGACAGTTTCATAATAGCGCTTGATGTTTTTTGCGACCGCACCTGAAGAAACTTTCAAAGTTCTTGACATGTCTTAAAGTAATGATGGACTGTAGTTTCTCTTTGCATTTTTGAGCCCTTCTTGCCATAATATGGTATTTTACCAAATAGGGCTATCTTCTGTATACCACCCCTACCTTGTCACAACACAACTGATTGGCTCACACGCATTAAGAAGGAAAGAAATTCCACAAATTAACTTTTAACAAGGCACACCTGCTAATTGAAATGCATTCCAGGTGACGACCTCATGAAGCTGGTTGAGAGAATGCCAAGAATGTGCAAAGCTGTCACCAAGGCAAAGGGTGGCTACTTTGAAGAATCTCAAATATAAAATATATTTTGATTGGTTAAACACTTTTTTGGCTATTACATGATTCCATATGTGTTATTTCATAGTTTTGATGTCTTCAGTATTATTCTACAATGTAGAAAATAGTCTAAATAAAGAAAAACCCTGGAATGAGTAGGTGTGTCCAAGTTTTTGACTGGTACTGTATATATACTTTATATTATCGTCTTTGTCTCTCAAAATCGAAATTTAAATTATTCAAATCTAAAAGTAAAAATTTAGCCAGGGAGCGCCCTTAGATCGTGATCGGGAAAAGGCTGCACTTGACCGTTGCACTTGAATCATTCCCACGGTGAATGGCTCAGCCCACTATGCTATGAAACCACACACTATTGCAGAGAATTTGATATTTCCGGCCGCAATTGATATGGTGAAAACAATGTGTGGGGAGGCAGAGGCACAGAAACTCACATCAATGCCTTTGTCAGATAACACTGTGAAACTAGGAATTGATGCTATAGCTAGCAATCAAGAGGAAACTCTGACCGAACGACTCAAAAACTCCACACCATATGCTCTCTAAATGGACGTTAGCTGTGAGGGCCGAGATGCATTGACTTTTGATCGCTACATGTTGGGGGATGCTATTCACAAGGACATATTGTTCTGTTTCACGATTCCCAAGCATGAAACGGCACAGTGTGCTGTGTGGCTATATTGACGAAAAACAGATTCCATGGGATCGAATGGTGGGCTTTTGCACAGATGGGGCTCCATCTATCACGGGACAGCGCTGCGGGCAGGCCTCTGCACTTTGGTTATGAATGTGTCTCCCTCTGCCATATGGAAGCATTGTGTGGTACACCCACTGAGCTATAATGGATAAATCGAGAGCAACTCGCAGCAAAAGAGCGGAGCGCAGAACTCGGAGATATGCAGCAGGTAACTTCGATTGTAAACTATATTGTGCACGCTTGTTCGCTAAACTATGTGGAGATATGGGATCAGAGCATGACAATGTTCTATTTCACACCGAGGCTTGGTGGTTATCGAAGGGGAGTGTTAAAAAGATTTATCGATTTGAGAGCGGAACTGTTGTCATTGGCAATTGATGTAAAAAACAGACTTTGTTGACTTTCTGCGTACTGAAAAGAAAATGTGTCTCCTTGCCTATGTAACATACATATTGAACGCAAGCATCAAGGGGAAATACAAAAAAATCTACAGATGAGTGACTGAATCAGCAAAATCCGTTTGACTGTGATCCTGGCTCAGTTGACATGCGGTAAGTGAAATCGTACAGCTGATCAAGCTGTGATGTGACCGAATGCTGCAGACAACGTATTCACGGGTCACTATGGAGGAGATTTGGTTCCTGACTCAGAGGGAATACTGTGCTGTGTCCCTCTGAGTAGTCCCCTGTAGCTCAGTTGGTTGGTAGAGCCTGGCGCTTGCAACGCCAGGGTTGTAGGTTCGTTTCCCACGGGGGGCCAGTATGAAAATGTATGCACTCACTAACTGTAAGTCGCTCTGGATAAGAGCATCTGCTAAATGACTAAAATGACTAAATGAGTATTCAAACTCATGGTACGCTGATTCAGTGCTCTTCTCTGCATTGGATGTGACAGGAGAGATGAGGTGTGCACTGTCGACCATGCCCCCTAACTTTGAGAAGATCTGACGTGACATGCATCAAGCACACCCATCTCATTAGTGGTGGTGAGGTAAGATAAAAGATGTCAGACTCATTTGCAATTGACTGTCATAGACCCACATTAAAGGTATATGATCAGAAATACTGTTAGAATGTTTTGCAATTGACTGCCATAGCCCCAATTAAGAAAATAAACATTGGCTGTTGAATTACATTAAAAAAATTCACATGGTTGAGGTCGCGAGAATCTTCAGATATCAAAATGGGGAACCCCTGGCCTATGACATTGTACATTGAACTCGTCATTACATCTGGTTGCATGCATGTGAATGGTTTGTGTCCGGAGTGTAAGGTTGATGAAATGGTGGAGCATGTGTGGTTGTATTGTTGTTAGTATGTGGAAGAGAGGGAAAGATTGATGTGTAAGGTTATTGAGGTTGGATGTCGCTCTGGATAAGAGCGTCTGCTAAATGACTAAAATGTAAATGTAAATGGGGGTTGGGGGGTTGGGAGGGATTTGGGGGATAGGGGAGGGTGTGTAGAAGTTAGTAAGCCTCTTTTTTCATTTTTTTTTTACCTTTGTTTTCTTTGTATTGTTGTTAGTATGTGGAAGAGAGGGAAAGATTGATGTGTAAGGTTATTGAGGTTGTAAGTCGCTCTGGATAAGAGCGTCTGCTAAATGACTAAAATGTAAATGTAAATGGGGGTTGGGGGGTTGGGAGGGATTTGGGGGATAGGGGAGGGTGTGTAGAAGTTAGTAAGGCTCTTTTTTCATTTTTTTTTTACCTTTGTTTTCTTTGTCTGTAAACTGATTGACCACACACTCCAGTACAGTAGGTGGCGGCATGCACATATGTTTGTTTGGAGACCGCCATTATATCATAGAAGAAGAAGAATTGCATTGCATTGCATTGCATTCCATTGGGGAACGTTTCTCCGTGGCTGTATCCAAAACCAAGTGTAGATGTGGACATGATTGAGGGCAGGAGAGAATGGGAAGAGGATGTGAGACGGTGTGTGGAGAGATATATAGATAATAGTTTTTTTAAGGATATATACAGGTGGTTCAATGGATCCAGTCAGTGGTAGGGTGGGGGCAGGGGTGTATATCCCAGATTTCAATGTTGGAGTATGTAAGCAGTTACACTGACACATAATCAGCTATGTGGCCAAGTTGATGGCCATGATTATAGGTTTGAGATGGGTTGAGGAGGTGATTATCTGCTCTGATTCTGCTGCAGTGTTGAGTAGTGTGAAGATGGGCCGGTCGGATAGGGGAGACTTGTTTGTGGAGATGATGGTGCTGTTAATGGGATTGGAGAGGATGGGAGTGGTGGTAAGCTTGCTGGGTTCCCGCCCATGTGGGTGTGGAGGGTAATGAGAAGGCCAATGTGGTGGCTAAGAGTGCTGGGAGGAGAGAAGGGGTAGATATTCAGGTAAACTGGGAAGTCAAGTCCTTGATCCGGGAAAAAGGGATCGATCATTGGCAAAGGGAGTGGGTTGCTAGTAGTAAGGGGAGGCAATTTTATCGCGTGCGTCGGTCAGTAAAGGAAGAGGTAGGGAGGATGGGATGTAGGAGAGAGGAAGTTGTGTGGAGTAGACTACGGTTTGGGCACACAGGTTTGAATGCCACATTGTGGATGATATGGAGACATGAAACAGATCTGTGTGATGAGTGTTTAGTGGAGGAAGGTGGAGCAAGTGTTGATATTTTGTGAAATGAATGACGTAGATAGGGAGAGATTGTGTGAAAGGGTTAGAGAGGCTGGAGGGGGTTTGGGTGGTGTATTGGGGGGAAGAAAGTGGTGTCTAGGGCTCTATTTCACTTTCTTAGAGGAACAGGACTAATTAAGAGAATTTAATGTATGTAGGCTGCGACTGGCCTTACACTCCAGTACAGTAGGTGGCGTTGTCTGCACTTTAAACGTTGGATGCGATCCGCCAACCCAATCCCAAGGAAAAAGAAGATGAAGAGGCGGGCTAACCTCTTTCCTTTCTGAAAGAGGTCAATTAGGAGTTTGCGGCGTGCATGCTCGATACATGTCTAGAAAAATAAACACTAGCTGCTATACACTTCTGTTTTAGCTAACTTGCTGCCAAACACTGGGAAGAAATGGAGGCGTTCAACCAGCTGCTCTTGGAATATCCTCAATTCATGTACGGAGGAGCCGGAGCAACGGTCTTTATGGCTGGGGGAGCTCTGATTTACAAAATTGCAACAAGGTATGTAGTAAACTAGCTAGTCTGCCATGTTTGCTTATCATATTTCAAGCAGCTAATGAGCCAACTAGCACGTCATCATACACTACTAACATTAGTTGCAGCCATCTAAAACGATTAATATAAGATACTATGACCAAAGAATGTTCCTGTAAATCGCCTTTCAGCTGGTAATGAAGTAGCTAGAAAGCTACTAGCTAACATTGTCCCTTGCGAGTGGGCCCCCGTGCGCGCCTCTCACTACGTGATAGTATGTCTGCCTCGAATGTGTCACGTTTCTTTTCAACACATCCGGCAGTTCGCTAGCCTTAACCTAGTCTGATTAATTAGGCTATGATACAATGAATTGGTATCTACAGCTTGAAACGAATGACTGCAAAATCGAGTAAATGTTCCTTACAATCCAGAAGGTTGAATAAAATTACATTTAAACTTAACGTACTCCACCGGTTGTCTGTGCGGTCTCAATTTTAGACAAAATCTGCTCTCCCAATACTAGCTATTGAACCAAGCACGCCATGAAAATTGTATATTCTGAATCTGGAGGATGGAGAACAATCCACAACCTTGGTTTTGTTTAAGATTGAAATCTGAATAAAAAAAGTATGTTTCATGGAATACTTGGTTCAATAGTTTTAACGTTTAAATTGGATATCCGGTTTTCTATTGAACCAAGCATGCCATGATATTTCATCACCATTCATACATGGAACAATAATTGATGTTATTTAACCTACTGACTCCAAAGAGTGGTGCGCAGGTCACGTAGCCTATTTCTATGTGCACTGAGGCACGCGCGCTCCTATTATGCACAACCAGAATGACAAAGACCTAGGACACAGACACACACAACTCAGACATAACCTGGGAAATATGAACAAAGGAAGCCATACATTGAATAAAATAAACAGAACTTCTACCTCCAGGAGTCTTGTGAACGTTAATGTGCACAATAAACATTGCGCCCACTCAGAGAGTTAGAAATGGTAGGCCTAAATGAAAATTTACGGTATGAAACAAATGTCTAAGTGTTGCAATAAAAGGTATGGGGATGGAATGATGAAACACAAGCAATTATTGTAGCATTAGATGAAATATAGATTTACCACATACATTTAAATGTGTGAAAGCATCAGCAAACAAGAGAACAAAACACTCTCCTCCACTAGCGGGAGTTTGGAGATCACAAGTGGAAAGATGCGGCTATGGTGCGTCTTCGCCACAGTAGTAATTCATTTTAAGAAATTCAAAATGAAAGCTTCATAAGTAAATGTATACATTTCAACAATTTTGGGATAGCCTACTAAATTACCAGTAGGCCTATGCTATTAATTGTTGCTTGATGCCCCATTGCTGTTGAGTTTGCAAAATAAACAGTTAATATTATTGATCACCAATTGTTTTGGGAGTGTCCTATTTATCATGGCAATCCTCTCACCCTACAATTTGATGTTTGCGCTGCACCCAATCCTATAGCTGTACAGCAAATCAGCAATCTGTTCACTAGCTTACCCGACCTCTCTCCAATCAGAGGGCCGAGTGTGCGTTTCACTAGCCAATCTGTTGCACTTTTTTTTGCAAGGGCGATGCTGCGGCTACTGTCTCTGGCTGCGTGGAGAGTAATCCATGGAGGCTGTGCGACAAAATGATTGACAAAACGTTACAAAACCTAACCAGATAATTTCAAGTCAAAGTCGAGCCCAGAGTCTTGAGGCTCCAACTCTGCATCTAGCTATATACCTGGATCAGCATTGTCACCTTTAGACTGTGTATCTAAAGTAAAACACTTCTCTTCCCTATACAGAAAGAAACCCACACATGTCAACGTGAATTGCTGGTTCTGCAACCAGGACTCAGTGGTCCCATATGGAAACAGAAACTGCTGGGATTGCCCCAACTGTGAGCAGTACAATGGCTTCCAGGAGGTACTGCAATGCATCTTACTGCACACACAATGAGATCCATACTACTGATTGTCAATGCAGCTGATTATTGCCTGTCATAGATGGTGGACCATGTCAACATGATGGATCTTGCTTTGTCAAAACAATAGCCGGGCTTGACTAACTTTTTTAGGCACTTGTCCTTTGGACAAGTAGGACAGATTATATGTATATAGACTACCAGTCAAACGTTTGGACACACCTACTCATTCAAGGGTTTTTCTTTATTTGTACTGTTTTTTTACATTGTAGAATAATAGTGAAGACATCAAAACTATGAAATAACACACAGAATCATGTAGTAACCAAAAAAGTGTTAAACAAATCAAAATATATTTTATATTTGAGATTCTTCAAAGTAGCCACCCTTTGCCTTGATGACAGCTTTGCACACTCTTGGCATTCTCTCAACCAGCTTCATGAGGTAGTCACCTGGAATGCATTTCAATTAACAGATGTGCCTTCTTAAAAGTTTAATTTGTGGAATTTATTTATTTCTTAATGCGTTTAAGCCAATCAGTTGTGTTGTGACAAGGTAGGGGGGGTATACAGAATATAGCCCTATTTGGTAAAAGACCAAGTCCATATTATTGCAAGAACAGCTCAAATAAACAAAGAGAAATGACACAACAGTCCATCATTACTTTAAGACATGAAGGTCAGTCAATACGGAACATTTCAAGAACTTTGAAAGTTTCTTCAAGTGCAGTCGCAAAAACCATCAAGCGCTATGATGAAACTGACTCTCATGAGGACCACCACAGGAATGGAAGACCCAGAGTTACCTCTGCTGCAGAGGATAAGTTCATTAAAGTTACCAGCCTCAGAAATTGCAGCCCAAATAAATGCTTCAGAGAGTTAAAGTCACAGACACATCTCAACATCAACTGTTCAGAGGGGACTGTGTGAATCAGGTCTTCATGGTCGAATTGCTGCAAAGAAACCACTACTAAAGGACACCAATAACAAGAAGAGACCTGCTTGGGCCAAGAAACACGAGCAATGGACATTAGACCGTTGGAAATTTGTCCTTTGGTCTGGAGTCCAAATTGTGAGATGTGGTCTGGGTGAACGGATGATCTCTGCATGTGTAGTTCCCACCATAAAGCATGGAGGAGGAGGTGTTATGGTGTGGGGGTGCTTTGCTGGAGACACTGTCTGTGATTTTATTTAGAATTCACTTAACCAGCATGGCTACCACTGCATTCTGCAGCGATACGCCATCCCATCTGGTTTGCGCTTAGTGGGACTATCATTTGTTTTTCAATAGGACAATGACCCAACACACCTCCAGGCTGTGTACGGGCTATTTGACCAAGAAGGAGAGTGATGGAGTGCTGCATCAGATGACCTGGCCTCGACAATCACCCGACCTCAACCCAATTGAGATTGTTTGGGATGAGTTGGACTGCAGAGTGAAGGAAAAGCAGGCAACAAGTGCTCAGCATATGTAGGAACTCCTTCAAGACTGCTGGAAAAGCATTCCAGGTGAAGCTGGTTGAGAGAATGCCAAGAGTGTGCAAAGCTGTCATCAAGGCAAAGGGTGGCTACTTTGAAGAACCTCAAATATGAAATATATTTTGATTTGTTTAACACTTTTTTGGTTACTACATGATTCTATGTGTTATTTCATAAGTTTGATGTTTTCGCTATTATTCTACAACGTAGAATTTTTTTTAAAAAAATAAAGAAAAACCCTTGATTGAGTAGGTGTCCAAACTTTTGACTGCTACTACAGTGGGGAGAACAAGTATTTGATACACTGCCGATTTTGCAGGTTTTCCTACTTACAAAGCATGTAGAGGTCTGTAATTTTTATCATAGGTACACTTCAACTGTGAGAGACGGAATCTAAAACAAAAATCCAGAAAATCACAGTGTATGATTTTTAAGTAATTAATTTGCATTTTATTGCATGACATAAGTATTTGATACATCAGAAAAGCAGAACTTAATATTTGGTACAGAAACCTTTGTCTGCAATTACAGAGATCATACGTTTCCTGTAGGTCTTGACCAGGTTTGCACACACTGCAGCAGGGATTTTGGCCCACTCCTCCATACAGACCTTCTCCAGATCCTTCAGGTTTCGGGGCTGTCGCTGGGCAATATGGACTTTCAGCTCCCTCCAAAGATTTTCTATTGGGTTCAGGTCTGGAGACTGGCTAGGCCACTCCAGGACCTTGAGATGCTTCTTACGGAGCCACTCCTTAGTTGCCCTGGCTGTGTGTTTCGGGTTGTTGTCATGCTGGAAGACCCAGCCACGACCCATCTTCAATGCTTACTGAGGGAAGGAGGTTGTTGGCCAAGATCTCGCGATACATGGCCCCATCCATCCTCCCCTCAATACGGTGCAGTTGTCCTGTCCCCTTTGCAGAAAAGCATCCCCAAATAATGATGTTTCCACCTCCATGCTTCACGGTTGGGATGGTGTTCTTGGGGTTGTACTCATTCTTCTTCTTCCCCCAAACACGGCGAGTGGAGTTTAGACCAAAAAGCTCTATTTTTGTCTCATCAGACCACATGTCCTTCTCCCATTCCTCCTCTGGATCATCCAGGTGGTCATTGGCAAACTTCAGACGGGCCTGGACATGCGCTGGCTTGAGCAGGGGGACCTTGCGTGCGCTGCAGGATTTTAATCCATGACGGCATAGTGTGTTACTAAAGGTTTTCTTTGAGACTGTGGTCCCAGCTCTCTTCAGGTCATTGACCAGGTCCTGCCGTGTAGTTCTGGGCTGAACCCTCACCTTCCTCATGATCATTGATGCCCCACGAGGTGAGATCTTGCATGGAGCCCCAGACCGAGGGTGATTGACCGTCATCTTGAACTTCTCCCATTTTCTAATAATTGCGCCAACAGTTGTTGCCTTCTCACCAAGCTGCTTGCCTATTGTCCTGTAGCCCATCCCAGCCTTGTGCAGGTCTACAGTTTTATCCCTGATGTCCTTACACAGCTCTCTGGTCTTGGCCATTGTGGAGAGGTTGGAGTCTGTTTGATTGAGTGTGTGGACAGGTGTCTTTTATACAGGTAACAAGTTCAAACAGGTGCAGTTAATACAGGTAATGAGTGGAGAACAGGAGGGCTTCTTAAAGAAAAACTAACAGGTCTGTGAGAGCCGGAATTCTTACTGGTTGGTAGGTGATCAAATACTTATGTCATGCAACAAAATACAAATTAATTACTTAAAAATCATACAATGTGATTTTCTGGATTTTTATTTTAGATTCCGTCTCTCACAGTTGAAGTGTACCTATGATAAAAATTACAGACCTCTACATGCTTTGTAAGTAAGAAAACCTGCAAAATCGGCAGTGTATCAAATACTTGTTCTCCCCACTGTATATACAGTTGAAGTCGGAAGTTTACATACACTTAGGTTGGAGTCATTAAAACTCGTTTTTCAACCACTCCACAAGTTTCTTGTGAACAAACTATAGTTTTCGCAAGTCGGTTAGGACATCTACTTTGTGCATGACACAAGTAATTTTTCCAACAATTGTTTACAGACAGATTATTTCACTTATAATTCACTGTATCACAATTCCAGTGGGTCAGAAGTTTACATGCACTAAGTTGACTGTGCCTTTAACCAGCTTGGAAATTCCAGAAGATGATGTCATTGCTTTAGAATCTTCTGATAGCCTAATTGACATCCTTTGAGTCAATTGGAGGTGTACCTGTGGATGTATTTCAAGGCCTACCTTCAAACTCAGTGCCTCTTTGCTTGACATCCTGGGAAAATCAAAAGAAATCAGCCAAAACCTCAGCAAAAAATTGTAGACCTCCACAAGTCTGGTTCATCCTTGGGAGCAATTTCCAAATGCCTGAAGGTACCACGTTCATCTGTACAAACAATACTACGTAAGTATAAACACCATGGGACCACGCAGCCGTCATACCGCTCAGGAAGGAGACGCGTTCTGTCTCCTAGAGATGAACGTACTTTGGTGCGGAAAGTGCAAATCAATCCCAGAACAACAGCAAAGGACCTTGTGAAGATGCTGGAGGAAACAGGTACAAAAGTATCTATATCCACAGTAAAATGAGTCCTATATCGACATAACCTGAAAGGCCGCTCAACAAGGAAGAAGCCACTGCTCCAAAACCACCATCAAAAACTAGACTACGGTTTGCAACTGCACATGGGGACAAAGATCATACTTTTTGGAGAAATATCCTCTGGTCTGATGAAACAAAATAACTGTTTGGCCATAATGACCATCGTTATGTTTGGAGGAAAAAGGGGGTGCTTGCAAGCCGAACAACACCATCCCAACCGTGAAGCATGGGGGTGGCAGCATCATGCTGTGGGGGTGCTTTGCTGCAGGAGGGACTGGTGCACTTCACAAAATAGATGGCATCATTAGGAAGGAAAATGATTTGGATATATTGAAGCAACATCTCAAGACATCAGTCAGGAAGTTAAAGCTTGGTCGCAAATGGGTCTTCCAAAGGCCTACAAACCTGACTCAGTTACACCAGCTCTGTCAGGAGGAATGGGCCAACATTCACCCAACTTATTGTGGGAAGCTTGTGAAAGGCTACCCGAAACGTTTGACCCAAGTTAAACATTTTAAAGGCAATGCTACCAAATACTAATTGAGTGTATGTAAACTTCTGACGCACTGGGAATGTGATGAAAGAAATAAAAGCTGAAATAAATCATTCTCTCTACTAATATTCTGACATTTCACATTCCAAAAATAAAGTGATCCTAAATGACCTAAGAGAGGGAATTTTTACTAGGATTAAATGTCAGGAATTGTGAAAAACTGACTTTAAATGTATTTGGCTTAGGTGTATGTAAACTTCCGACATCAACTGTATACACTACAGTTCAAAAGTTTGGGGTCACTTAGAAATGTCCTTGTTTTTGTCCATTAAAATAACATCAAATTGATCAGAAATACAGTGTAGACATTGTTAATGTTTTAGATGGCTATTGTAGCTGGAAACGGCTGATATTTAAAAACGGAATATCTACATAGGCGTACAGAGGCCCATTATCAGCAACCATCAGTCCTGTGTTCCAATGGTATGTTGTGTTTGCTAATCCAAGTTTATCATTTTAAAAGGCGAATTGATAATTGGAACACCCTTTTACAATTATGTTACCACAGCTGAAAATTGTTGTGCTGATTTAAAGAAGCAATGGCCTTCTTGAGACTAGTTGAGTATCTGGAGCATTAGAAATTGTGGGTTCGATTACTGGCTCAAAATGGCCAGAAACAAAGAACTT
Organism: Coregonus lavaretus; assembly: GCF_964263955.1. Taxonomy (NCBI): domain Eukaryota; kingdom Metazoa; phylum Chordata; class Actinopteri; order Salmoniformes; family Salmonidae; genus Coregonus; species Coregonus lavaretus. The sequence continues at coordinate 24,197,904 of NC_140007.1, read as the reverse complement.
TCTTCTGAAACTCGACAGTCTATTCTTGTTCTGAGAAATGAAGGCTATTCCATGCAAGAAATTGCCAAGAAACTGAAGATCTCGTACAACGCTGTGTACTACTCCCTTCACAGAACAGTGCAAACTGGCTCTAACCAGAATAGAAAGAGGAGTGGGAGGCCCCGGTGCACAACTGAGCAAGAGGACAAATACATTAGTGTCAAGTTTGAGAAACAGACACCTCACAGGTCCTCAACTGGCAGCTGCATTAAATAGTACCCGCAAAACACCAGTCTCAACTGGCCAATGAAAATAAAAGATTAAGAATGGCAAAAGAACACAGACACTGGACAGAGGAAGATTGGAAAAAAATCTTAATCTTTTCTTTTTATTGGCCTGTCTGGGATATGGCTTTTTCTTTGCAACTCTGCCTAGAAGGTATATGATTCAAAACAGACTCTGGGACAGTTCTGGGATGACGGATCCCAAATTTATACAACCACTGCACATTAAAATAATTTTAAAAAGCAATGAGGCTGATGCAACAGATCAGAAGTTTATCTTAAAATGTTGATCTAGTTTTATTTGTTCATATTATAAACTCAACAATGCGCACATGGCTGTAGGCTATGAGCGGATGTTCCAAAATGCAATTAGCGGGAAAACACGTTCTCAAAAGCGCACCGCATGACAATATCTGTTACAAATTAAGAGGGGAGATCGAAAGATGCAACAACTAGCATAGGTTACTTATATTACTAGGATTATGCCTTTGGCTGCTGGACAATAAAATAACGTTGATTTGAAAACCAATAGAACATGAGAAATGCTGGTTTCAATGGCACTAAGTGTTTATAAAATAATTCCCTCAACATTTCTATGGTTGTATTTTAGGTAAGCTAGGCTACTTTGAAACAAGATAATACATCTTTATTTTAACAGGGAATAAGAGGCTGAGACCTGGATCTCTTTTACGGCTGTGCCCTGTGTAAACATGTTGACATGTACAGTTTTAGACATACAGACAAGAACATTTCAAACATATAAAACAAAAAAAACAATTCAACAGAAACAATCACAGACAACATCATATTGATCCTCCATAACATTTTTAAAATGGGCAAGGGACACCAGAGTGTCTAACTTAAGTTGGATCTGCAGTTTGTTCCATAAATAAGGTGCAAAGGAACTGAAGGCAGTCCTACCCAACTCTGTGGAGACCACATAAGTCTCTAATGTAATCCACATCTGTGATCTGGTTTTAAAATTAGTATATCTAGTGGAAATGAATGATGATATATATGGAGGTAGTTTTAAAAGAAGTGCTTTATAAATAAACAAGAGAGCATGTTGCTCTCGCCTCACAGATAGAGAGGCCCAACCCACATGTTGATATAGGATACAGTGATGAGTTTTGTAACTATCACCCGTGATAAACCTGAGTGCACAATGGTAAATAGCATCCAGTGGTTTTAATGTGTTTGCCGATGCATGCATATAGATAATATCACCATAATCTAAAACGGACATAAGTAGCCTGCACAATTTGTTTTCTATTTACGGAGGACAGACAAGCCCTGTTTCTGTAAAGGAACCCTATCTTGAATTTGAGCTTTTTTCCCAATTCAGTAACATGTTTTTTAAAAGAAAGCCTATCATCTAACCATACCCCTAAGTATTTATATGCAGAGACCTGTATGATTTGAGTACCATCCAAGCTAGTGATTACAAAAGTGTTTCTAATTGAGAGTTTAGACCTAGAAAAAAACTTTGTTTTCTTAGCGTTTAAGCTGTTAAAGAGACCCCTGTAGTATCCTAAAATCAGACTCCAACTGCATTAAAGCTTGGTCCGCTGTTGGAGCAATAGAGTACATCACTGTGTCATCTGCATATAAATGGAATTTACAATATCTGACATCATCACCAATGTTGTTTATATAAAGTGAGAACAATAGTGGGCCAATTATTGAACCCTGAGGGACCCCTTTAAGTAACTGTAAGGGGTCAGTCTTGACCATGACGGCCTGAGTTCTATCTTTAAAATAGTCATAAAACCATCGACAGGCATCAGTGCCCAGTCCTATAGATGACAGCTTATTCAAAAGGATAGCATGGTCTACAGTGTCAAAAGCTTTTGACAAATCTACAAACAACGCAGCACAGTGCTTTCTATCATCTAAGGCATTTGCAATATCATTTACAACAAGTATAGTGGCCGATGTGGTACTGTGTTTAGATCTAAAACCAGATTGATTGGGGCTAAAAATACTGTTAAGATTGTAACTGTTTGTTTGCTATAGATTCTAGGATCTTTGCCAGACAAGGGAGCCTAGAGATGGGTCGATAGTTATCCAAATCACTACCGTCACCTCCCTTATGTAATGGAAGAACAAAAGCTGCTTTCCACACCTTAGGGATATTTCCTGTGCTTAATGTTAGATAAAAAATGTGTGTCACTGAACCAGCAATGATAGGTCTGTAAAAGCTGAAAAGTTATCCACAAAAGGAATTCCCATCGTGCAGCAGTATCCCTTAAGCCAGGTGTGTAATTGGCGTATACGACTAAAAACCATATCCGTGTAGCGTGGGGATGGAAAAGGACCGGAAACAACACACTGCTTCCCAGATTCCAGCAGCGTATTTATCAATGTTTTAAAATCGTCTCTCAATTTCTCTGACTGCTGGAGTTTAATGTAATTTGACCCAACATGGACAATGACAGTTGAAGCGGCGGAGTGCTTGCTAATAAGTAGCGGTAGCATGGAATTTAGGTCAGGGATCCTAGCGCCAGGGTAGCAGAAAGTCTCAGCTTTCCGGATTGAAACGTTTCGGACCATGGATGAACCCACCACGAGAACGGAAGGACTACAGATGGGTTTATTGGGTAAATGACGGGGCCTCTCCCGGGTGATCTGCCTCCTAGCAGGTTGAGGGGGGCTAGCAGCTGAGACTGACGACCTAGCGGTAGGCAAGGAGCGCAGATGAGTGTGCTTGGGCACTTCCACCTGAGAGTGAGACGGCAGCAGTAGAGATGTAGCGGAGGGACCCTGTACAGTATGATTGGAATGCACTTCCAGGTCTTCCAGGACCTTGAATCTCCTCCCCAAATGTAGCACTTCCGAAACATTTGATGGATTCCGTTTCCTGGAGTGCTTTACTCCCCGGACAGCAATCTAGGCATCCTAAGGCGGAGCAGAAGGGGTGGAACAGACCGGGCCCTTCGGTTTAGCTCCTAGCCTGGGCCATGGCTCATTTAAGGGAAGTGGAGGTGCCGAGCCAGGGGCAGGTGACGTCGTCGATTTTGGAGGTGGTTTGTGCAACCATGGAGTCCAGGAGTTCCTCGTCCTCCTTGATCTGGCGCAAGACAGATACTCTCCCCTCCAGCTCAGCGACTCTCTGGCTCAGGTACTGGCAGGTGGTACATCCAGGGGTGAGCGAAGCCATGAGAGACATTCAACTTTCAGCTAGGCTACTTTGAAACAAGATAAGACGTGCAACATAAAATTACATGAAACGTCCAGGTTAAATGGTTTTAAACTGCTGACCGCCTCCGCTCAGAATCAAGGTGGGTGATGTGCGGTGCGCCACAGTCGTTGTCCTTTTTTTTGGTCATTTAGCAGACACTCTTATCCAGAGCGACTTACAGTTAGTGAGTGCATACATTTTTTATATATTTTTCTTTCATACTGGCCCCCCATGGGAAACAAACCCACAACCCTGGCGTTGCAAGCGCCGTGCTCTACCAACTGAGCTACAGGGTCCTTCACTCTCCGGTCTTGTGATCATTTTGATCTGAATGAACCGTGCCCCGAGTATGTCGATAGAATCATGCCTTTAGACGTTAATGTTAAGTATCCTTCATTGTATTTGTCAAACATGACTGGTGTTTTAGCCTGTGTGTGTGTGGGGGGGGGGGGCCTAATTACGTCTCATTAAAGTTTGGCAACATTTTCTGGCATTTCATGTCAGCATCGGTTTGGACATGAGGCTGTAGCCAATCACCTACACTTTGACATGTAGGCTTTTTTTATTTATGTATATGAAAAATAGATTTGAATATTATTCCAACATTGGCATCTTATCCAATTCTGTTCGGAGTAATTGTTTGATATTTTGATTTGTGTGATTATTATTCTTCCATTCAGACAACTTAAATAAATTTTTCTTATCAGACAATTTTGTCCAGGACTTGAGGACAAGCGTTAATGTCAAGCCCTGAATAGTACTTGCACTTTTTTATTTATCCTTGTCCGGCAGGGACATTTCATTTTTATAGTTGAAAAAAGTGCATTTTTGTTTCATTATTTGGTTAAAAAAATTGCTTCAGGGGTTATTTTATAAGGGATAAGATTTGTTTTTGTTATTTTCCATGTTATTCATTTCCATGTCTATCTGCCACGAAATTACCTTGTCCTGAGCAAAGGATCAATATTTCAAACTCAGGAATGAGCAGGGTCAGCTATAGAGTACCAGTGTTGTCATAAAACCTAGCAGTCAAACACGGAAATGGTTCCAATCTTATTTTCACCATTCATTTTGCCCAGTGGGGATTTTTTAACCACTTCTTCACAAAAAGGTGTGTGTTTCATTTAGGCTTTCCCTGGCGTGAAGTTTGATAACCGTGTAAATCTCTCACAGACAAGGTGACATTTATCAATATATTCGGCTCTGTTTAATCTGATTTGAAAATGCTAATTAGCAACAAAGTAGACGTCATGCAAGACTACAAATCCCTGCAAGCTCTTGGACTTCATCTCTAGCCAACACCTTTGCTGTCAGCTAGCTACTAGCTGCCTTGATCCAAAAACTAAATACACTGCTCAAAAAAATTAAGAAAACACTTAAACAACACAATGTAACTCCAAGTCAATCACACTTCTGTGAAATCAAACTGTCCACTTAGGAAGCAACACTGATTGACAATACATTTCACATGCTGTTGTGCAAATGGAATAGACAACAGGTGGAAATTATAGGCAATTAGCAAGACACCCCCAATAAAGAAGTGGTTCTGCAGGTGGTGACCACAGACCACTTCTCAGTTCCTATGCTTCCTGGCTGATGTTTTGGTCACCTTTGAATGCTGGCAGTGCTTTCACTCTAGTGGTAGCATGAGACGGAGTCTACAACCCACACAAGTGGCTCAGGTAGTGCAGCTCGTCCAGGATGGCACATCAATGCGAGCTGTGGCAAGAAGGTTTGCTGTGTCTGTCAGCGTAGTGTCCAGAGCATGGAGGCGCTACCAGGAGACAGGCCAGTACATCAGGAGACGTGGAGGAGGCCGTAGTAGGTCACTTGATGTCATCCTACGGTTGTTGAGTGACATTTGAATGAGTTGGCGGTCATCCCAGTCAGTAGGGTGTCGTTTTCGCCCTCTGCCGGTCTGTAGCTTTGTTGTCCCCAATGTCTGCTGCTTGACCTTGTTCTTATGAAAAGCCGTCTTTGAAATGTTAAGGATGGAAGCAACCTGACGCTCACTGTATCCCTCTGCCAGTAAAGCCAGAATTGAACACTTCTTTCCCTCACTCAAAACTTTCCTTTTCAACACTTTTTGCATGGTCAATAGTTATTTTTTGATTAATATTACTTTTGAGGTACTATTAGCACTGTTTTTGCCATCCAGCTGGTCCTATTGCAAGGGGATAGTGATGACCACAGCAGTGGTTTTTATACTTTTCCTCGTTAAATAGGATTTGGTTCATGTGATCACCTAATTCAGTAGAATGAGGTGTGCCTGTGTTGGAATTCAACAGACACTGGAATGGAATGGCTGTCATACATGTAGAGATGCTGATTTAAGAAACATTTGAAGTGGTCTCTTAATTTTTTCCACAACTGTGTATATAAATATAGATAGATTAAAAATATACAGTGGGGAAAATAAGTATTTAGTCAGCCACCAATTGTGCAAGTTCCCCCACTTAAAAAGATGAGAGAGGCCTGTAATTTTCATCATAGGTACACGTCAACTATGACAGACAAAATGAGAAAAAATAATTCAGAAAATCACATTGTAGGATTTTTTATGAATTTATTTGCAAATTATGGTGGAAAATAAGTATTTGGTCAATAACAAAAGTTTCTCAATACTTTGTTATATACCCTTTGTTGGCAATGACACAGGTCAAACGTTTTCTGTAAGTCTTCACAAGGTTTTCACACACTGTTGCTGGTATTTTGGCCCATTCCTCCATGCAGATCTCCTCTAGAGCAGTGATGTTTTGGGGCTGTCGCTGGGCAACACAGACTTTCAACTCCCTCCAAAGATTTTCTATGGGGTTGAGATCTGGAGACTGGCTAGGCCACTCCAGGACCTTGAAATGCTTCTTACGAAGCCACTCCTTCGTTGCCCGGGCGGTGTGTTTGGGATCATTGTCATGCTGAAAGACCCAGCCACGTTTCATCTTCAATGCCCTTGCTGATGGAAGGAGGTTTTCACTCAAAATCTCACGATACATGGTCCCATTCATTCTTTCCTTTACACGGATCAGTCGTCCTGGTCCATTTGCAGAAAAACAGCCCCAAAGCATGATGTTTCCACCCCAATGCTTCACAGTAGGTATGGTGTTCTTTGGATGCAACTCAGCATTCTTTGTCCTCCAAACACGACGAGTTGAGTTTTTACCAAAAAGTTCTATTTTGGTTTCATATGACATTCTCCCAATCCTCTTCTGGATCATCCAAATGCACTCGAGCAAACTTCAGACGGGCCTGGACATGTACTGGCTTAAGCAGGGGGACACGTCTGGCACTGCAGGATTTTAGTCCCTGGCGGCGTAGTGTGTTACTAATGGTAGGCTTTGTTACTTTGGTCCCAGCTCTCTGCAGGTCATTCACTAGGTCCCCCTGTGTGGTTCGGGATTTTTGCTCACCGTTCTTGTGATCATTTTGACCCCACGGGGTGAGATCTTGCGTGGAGCCCCAGATCGTGGGAGATTATCAGTGGTCTTGTATGTCTTCCATTTCCTAATAATTGCTCCCACAGTTGATTTCTTCAAACCAAGCTGCTTACCTATTGCAGATTCAGTCTTCCCAGCCTGGTGCAGGTCTACAATTTTGTTTCTGGTGTCCTTTGACAGCTCTTTGGTCTTGGCCATAGTGGAGTTTGGAGTGTGACTGTTTGAGGTTGTGGACAGGTGTCTTTTATACTGATAACAAGTTCAAACAGGTGCCATTAATACAGGTAACGAGTGGAGGACAGAGGAGCCTCTTAAAGAAGAAGTTACAGGTCTGTGAGAGCCAGAAATCTTGCTTGTTTGTCGGTGACCAAATACTTATTTTCCACCATAATTTGCAAATAAATTCATTAAAAATCCTACAATGTGATTTTCTGGATTTTTTTTCCCTTAATTTGTCTGTCATAGTTGACGTGTACCTATGATGAAAATTACAGGCCTCTCTCATCTTTTTAAGTGGGAGAACTTGCACAATTGGTGGCTGACTAAATACTTTTTTTCCCCACTGTATATGTCAGACACTCAGATTTTTTACCTGCCAAAATGTTTTTTTTGCCATAATTAGACTTTCAAGTAAATTAGACCAACCTTTTAAGCCTGTGTTTCTAAAAATGAATCTTCAGCACTTCTATCACAGTGCGCACAGCTCCCCAGCCAGGCAGTGTTGCTGCGCGAGGTGAGATTGTAGTCAGGGAGAATCTAAAATGCCAAAACGGAGTATTTTTGTCATGCCATTGATTTTCACTGCGGCAAACAGGAGGGCCTCTAAAATGTTTGGTCGCCCATGCCCACAGCCACGCCCCCTCCACGCCCACCACCAAAGCCCCATTTTGACCCAGAAAAAAACCTGCATTGTGCCATGAATAGGCTAATTTTCTTCAAAGGGGCTAGCTATCTTGATGATTGCACCTTGTGTATTCTAACTCTCAACAGTAAGTGGAGAGCCCAACGGGGTGTTTTATGTTTGTGGAAATTGATCCACAGGCCTACAACAGGTCAGTTGCCTATCCCTGAGCTAGACCAACTTGGTCACCAGCATCACCAGCTTGGCCAGAGTAACCAGCTAGACCATGCTGGACAGACCAGTTTGAAATTTAGGCTGGTCTATGCTTTTTTTTCAGCAGGGAGGCACATACAGTACCAACCAATACTACTCACCCGATAGATAGGGCAGGTGTGGACCAGTGCTGCCTTGGCTGCAGTCGTCTGGTCTGCCACTGCTCCCTTAGCAGCTGCCGCCTTGGCATAAGTCAACAAGTTCAACTTCAAATAAAGAGTGGAGCATGAGTTATAGATCAATACCATCAATTGTACCCATTGTGCAAAGTAATGACTTAAGGCAGAGTAATGACAGAGGGCTGATATAAATACTATGAATGCCAGTCTCTCTTGGCTAAGAGTTGAGGAGAGATTGACTGCATCACTTCTTTTTATAAGAAACATTGTGTTGAAAATCCCAAATTGTTTGCACAGTCAACTTACACACAGCTCTGACACACTTACCCCACCAGACATGCCACCAGGGGTATTTTCACAGTCCCCAAATCCAGAACAAATTCAAGAAAGTGTACAGTATTATATAGAGCCATTATTGCATGGAACTCCGTTCCATCTCATATTGCTCAAATAAACAGCAAACCTCGTTAAAAAAAAAACAGATAAAGCAACACCTCACGGCACAACGCCTCTCCCCTATTTGACCTAGATAGTTTGTATGTATTGATATGTAGGCTACGTGCCTTTTGTAAAAATATATATTTATTTATCTAGTTCTGTCCTTGAGCTGTTGTCTATTAATGTTCTGTATTATGTCATGTTTCATGTTTTGTGTGGACCACAGGAAGAGTAGCTGCTGCTTTTGCAACAGTACTGGGGATCCTAATATAAAATACCAAAAAAAGGGTGCACAGCTCCAAATCTGGTAGGCAGGAGTGTGTGCAAGCTTTTGTTCCAGCCCAGCTCATAACTGATTACAAATCATAGCCTATCGCAGTGATTATTTAAGTCAGGTGTTAACTCTGGGCTGGGACAAAACCCTTCACACACTCCTGCTCATCAGGACTTGCAATGACTGAAACATACCAAAGCAGGAGAATAGTGTTCAGGCTGAAACAGCTTACCCAATTGAGAGATTGGCTTGTGAGTGCTGCTTTCAAAACTACTGGCTGAAATTATACAAAACAAGTTCTAGCATCACTTTAAAATAGATTATTTTATGCTTAATTTATTGAAGTATTTGCTGTGCTAGACATAAGGGATAATGTTTGCTTTATAAATCTTGTTTTATGTTCTGAATCTAGAAAGACATGCCAAAATGCTAATGAAATCTGCCCTCCCCCCGGAGCATTATACAGTGGCATAAAACAAAACAAAAATAAATGTACAAATTGTTATTAAATATTTGAGTAATGTTGGAATGAAACAATCAAGGCCTTTAAACACTTGTTGGACAATGAAAATAGAATGTATTTTATGGTGTCTGACGGAGTTGACATAAATACAGTTAGGTGCATTTAATGAAAAAAGGTTTTAATTAGGTTGTTCCTTTACATGCGATGATAGCTGAAACTTTGGTCAATGAAAAAATATGCATTAAAAAATATATTGTAATATTGTTAATATTAAGAGAACTGAAAGAAATGGTCCAATCTTTCAAGAATCTCTGAGCCTCACTTTGGTCCTTGTACTTGTCTTGCTTCTAGAATGGAGACTACAACAAACCTATTCCTGCTCAATTCTCGGAGCATCTGAACCATGGCGTGTCTGCCGGCGTGCCCTTGCCTGAGACACCAAAAACGCTGCAGTGGGTCAACTGTCAGATGCTGTTGTGTAAAAAATGCAACAACAACCAGACCGTCAAGATCAAGCAGTTGGCCTCATTCACCCCAAGGGAAGATGTATGTATTTTTTATTTATTTTTTATTTTACTCTTTGATTTGTGGAAAACTGCAGTATGTGTGATCCAGGGTGAGTTTGTATAAAGCCAATGTGGTCACAGGAAAAACAACAATGATATTTTGGTTTCCCTACCCTAGGAGAACTATGATGAGGAGATTGAGGTGTATAAGCACCACGTGGAGCAGACCTACAAGTTGTGCAGACCCTGTCAGACGGCCGTGGAGTACTACATCAAGCACCAGAACCGCCAGCTCCGGGCCGTGCTCTTCAGCCACCAGCTCAGACGCAGCAGAGACTGTGACAAAGCCTTCGTAAAGGTCACTTTCAATGGAAACAAGTCCATCTGATAATACTGTTGAGCAAGCATCAGCACTAGACTTATAGTAGAAAATGATCTAAGAAATAGAAATGCATTTACCACTGCCAGGTCTTTCGATGCGTTTCAGCTGAAGCTATCAGTAAGAAATGATTTAAGTGCATAAATTGATTACTCCGCAGAAATAGGTGTGCACATTTGATTAACATTCACAAGGGGTCTAGACGTGGCATTATAGGAATTCACATCTATCCTTACGCTCTAAACTTTTTTTTCACAGAGCTCCTACTCCTTCAGCACACCAGTTGGAGTGATATTGCTTCGTGTCCTGGCGTTTTTCACCTGTGCCTTCCTAGTTGCAACAGCACTGTATGGCTCTGGGGACCAAACTGCACCCGCTGGTGCACCCCAAACACTAAGCGGAGGGATCATCCCTCCAAAGCCTGCTCCCTGCAATGAATCGACTCCCAAAAACGGCAGCAGCGAGGCTGGACAGGTGTGGAAAGACCTGCTGGAGCTGCTTCCAGTGGAGGCCGTAGAGAATGCAAAGCTTGTCTGGCAGTATGGAAGGAACCACCAGATGGCTGTGGTCTCCATTGGCCTGCTGACCTGTATCACTGGTGTCTGTCTAGGAGGACAGGTCAGGTAATTCATGGAACTCCTCTTAACTCATTGTTTCTATAATGAAGAATTCCGGGTATGCACTGGTGCCTGAACCTGGAGTTTTGGCTACTTAAATTGAAAATAATCTTTGTGAATTTTGACCTTTTGGGCATGAAGAGAAGGTCCAAGAGGCCCTGAAAAATGCCTTTTTAGTTTTTTAAATTCCAGACAGTAGTTATATACTTTGTTCCTGGGTTTTCAGATTGAGGCGAATTGATGCCGTGGCCTCTGTCCTGTGGTTCCTGGTCTTGTGCCTGTACTTGGTGGAGAGATACCTGAAAGCTGATGTCTCAAGCTGGCTGGATACAGTCAAACTCGGCACCACCTCCTTATGTTGCCTGGTTGGCTTTGCCGCTGCCGTGGCAACACGCAAATCCATGGGCCCTAGAAGAGCGAGAGGTCGAAGGTCAGAATCTGAACAGTGACACTTAAATATACTTATAAGACCCACCGAATACACTAGGACCCACATGTGAACACATAGGATATGTTTCTCTAACGCATATGACTTTCCCGTCTTTTCTCATCTCTCCTTTGCTGATATTAACCAACTAATTGATGCACATGTTATTAGCCTAATCTGAAGATTTCTTACTTGGCATTGGTTGTCTAATGCAACTTTCTGATTTATCCTATTTATTTAGAAAGTCATTTTATCAACAACCCTATCTAAACAACACAGGGACTCCCATTAAGCATGGATGCATAGCTAACACTTAAATTGTAGCTGTGTTTTCGGAGTATTGAAACTCAGAAATCAATTGGCTGTGTAGCGGATATGAACAGATCGATGTGCTGCCTTTTTCTTTGACATTAGCATGGCTCAAGCCTCGATCTTGTTAGGAATTCCTTTTTATAACCCTGATGGCTAATACTTTGACAGGGCAAACCACGCCTATCACATTTTATGGAAGGGTTAGGCCAAAGAGTGAGTCCTTTTTATTTCAAAACCTGATTATTGTGACGAATCCTGGGGTGGTGCTTGTAGTGGGAATGTGATTTTAATCTGTAAATTCTATAGTAACACTGCTAGCCGGCGAAAAAGTTTGACAATATCGTCCGATGCCTCCCATTGTGTGCTGTGCGATTTGTATTTGGTGGACTAATAAACGTTTTGGAAGGAGAGAGTCTGGGGACAGGCTTTGGCAGAGAACTAGTCAGTTTAGATGGAGAAAAAAAACCTGCTCCCAAAACCAAATCGAGTAGCTGGCCAGCATGCACACAATATTTTGGTTCTAGGTGCTGAGATTATTCCAAACCCAGGATTGCTTGCCGTCCAGTATACTTTGCTCACTGGCTGGGCTGCACTACGCATGTAAAATGGAGCCCATAGTCTTTTTCATGCCCATGTCCCATGTGCGGGTTTCTCTTTGAAGTTATGTATTTTTCCCATGCACCTGCAACAAGATATCTTCTATGTGCTTTTTTAAATGTTGAATGCCCGTCCAGTTGTGCTGAATTCAGGCATTCATCCAACAAGTTTTGCACTGTAAAAACAGTATGGTTTGTTTGACCTATTTCACAATAATTATGGAAACCGAGCCACTCTGATAAGCTTGTTGTGACAAGGTGTCAAATTGTTATACCGCTAGGCTAAATATTGTTACATCACTGCTTTTTACCTAAACAAATTTGCCTTTTTGTTTTGCAACTATAAAGACCACACTAATATAATGGTGTTGGTTGGCTTTCCTGGTATACTGAATTTATTCTTGAAGTTTCGAATGAAACGACAGTTGGGTAGGTGTTTTGAAGAAAGGTTTTGTTCACACAAATCTTTACCAATAAGACTGACTACTCTTGGTATTGAAACTCAAAAGTGCCACTGCTTTTGACCTGTATTTCTCTACGGTTGTGTAAAGAAGACAAACAAGCTTATGATTAAGTGGAAGCTGTATACAGTTCACTTGTAGTTTCCCCAGGTACAGGGTGTTCTCCTGAAGATTTTTTAAAATCTTTTTCATATTTTGTGTACACCACAGTACTTTTTTGTCCCCCAGAGTGGTACATTTTTGTGGCAGTCTTTCTGTTTTCTGTCTTTGCATGTTAGGTTCTGATTGTAGAATCGAGTATCCTCTTGTAAAGCATATGCTAATCCATATTTTAGAGGAAATAATAGGCCTAACTATACTGCTATGTGCCTCCACTTTCCCTTCCTAATTTTGTATTAATCCACAGCACCATATTTATAGTATGTAGGCTATTAAAATCCACTGACAGCTCCCCAGCCCTCAAGCATGCACTAATATTGGGTTTGATGATACTTTGTGTTTAATGTAGCTTTTGTTTGTGATTTAAAATTAGACAGGAATGCTACACAACATGCTATACCTATTCATGTGTATCTTCTTTTTTTGAGTGAATATTACTGCATTTAAATGATAGATGTGAAGAACGTCTGTAGATTGTACTCGAGGTTAACATTACTGCACCAACTCATGTATGTTGTATTCTCAACTTTTTGGTTTATGTACCCAGCATCTGTAACCAGGTTTCCATCTAACCATTTCATTTGGATGAATTACCTGACGCATGAAAAAAGTCACGACTGGGCTGATGGAAACAGGAAATGCCAGTACAATTTTATAAATGTCGACAGACTATTTGTTCGTTCGGTCAAATTAATTATGCGAGAAATGGCGGTGGAAACGCCTTTGTGCAAATATTGATATAAAAACGATCATATTGAATATAAACTTGGACTTACGCGATATGTTGTGTGGTCCTCCCACTACGATTCGGGAAAGCATGCAGTTTATTAGGCTCTGATGAACTTCACAGGGTGGTGAAAGTGCACAGTGATGAGTTTCTCCTTTCCAATAAATATCGAGGGTCTTATTCTGGTGACATGATCATCGATGCTTGGCTGCTGTTTTGACAAAAATAATTTTGCTCTTATCCATAATAATCTCATCATGTATGTAGCCTACCCACACTGTATCTGCCAGCTGTTGCAAAAGCGCGCATATGCCAAGACCATAGTGTTATATACCGCAACAGTTTTTGACAAAACCATCAGAGTTGAAAATGCGATGGAAACTCATTTAACTTGTATTTTTTGTTCAGTACATGGAAATGTAACCGCAGAAGTTATTTTTGTGTAGTAAGTCAGTTTGATGGAAACGCATCTTGTGGGAAAATGTGCATATTGTTTTATGCAGATTTTAGAATATCATAAATCTTTCGCTAATTGGATGGAAACCTAGCTTGAGACAATACCCACAGTCAGTTTTGTGAAAATCTGGATTTCTGTGATACAGATGCTGTTACATTGTTTTGACAGTTTTCAGTCTGCAAAACTATTATTTGAGTATGTAGCCAATTTGTATGTAATATGCGTTACAATGCCAAATGTATTTAACTGGTTCTAGCACATTTCCCTCTGTTACTAGTTTGGCATTTGCCCATGAAAGCGTACGTGACTCTTCATGTTTTACATCATATGAGTATGCTAGTATACCTGATTTTAATGGATACTAACAACTATTGTGTATCTCAACCAATGTTTTTAGCAAAAAAAAATTGCCTAACCTTATTATTTTAACTATGTTGTGAGCATACATCTATTAGTGTCACTTAGTGGGGAGAACAAGTATTTGATACACTGCCGATTTTGCAGGTTTTCCTACTTACAAAGCATGTAGAGGTCTGTAATTTTTATCGTAGGTACACTTCAACTGTGAGAGACGGAATCTAAAACAAAAATCCAGAAAATCACATTGTATGATTTTTAAGTAATTAATTTGCATTTTATTGCATGACATAAATATTTGATACATCAGAAAAGCAGAACTTAAAATTTGGTACAGAAACCTTTGTTTGCAATTACAGAGATCATACGTTTCCTGTAGGTCTTGACCAGGTTTGCACACACTGCAGCAGGGATTTTGGCCCACTCCTCCATACAGACCTTCTCCAGATCCTTCAGGTTTCGGGGCTGTCGCTGGGCAATACGGACTTTCAGCTCCCTCCAAAGATTTTCTATTGGGTTCAGGTCTGGAGACTGGCTAGGCCACTCCAGGACCTTGAGATGCTTCTTACGGAGCCACTCCTTAGTTGCCCTGGCTGTGTGTTTCGGGTCGTTGTCATGCTGGAAGACCCAGCCACGACCCATCTTCAATGCTCTTACTGAGGGAAGGAGGTTGTTGGCCAAGATCTCGCGATACATGGCCCCATCCATCCTCCCCTCAATACGGTGCAGTCGTCCTGTCCCCTTTGCAGAAAAGCATCCCCAAAGAATGATGTTTCCATCTCCATGCTTCACGGTTGGGATGGTGTTCTTGGGTTGTACTCATCCTTCTTCTTTCTCCAAACACGGCGAGTGGAGTTTAGACCAAAAAGCTATATTTTTGTCTCATCAGACCACATGACCTTCTCCCATTCCTCCTCTGGATCATCCAGATGGTCATTGGCAAACTTCAGACGGGCCTGGACATGCGCTGGCTTGAGCAGGGGGACCTTGCGTGCACTGCAGGATTTTAATCCATGACGGCGTAGTGTGTTACTAATGGTTTTCTTTGAGACTGGTCCCAGCTCTCTTCAGGTCATTGACCAGGTCCTGCCGTGTAGTTCTGGGCTGATCCCTCACCTTGCTCATGATCATTGATGCCCCACGAGGTGAGATCTTGCATGGAGCCCCAGACCGAGGTTGATTGACCGTCATCTTGAACTTCTTCCATTTTCTAATAATTGCGCCAACAGTTGTTGCCTTCTCACCAAGCTGCTTGCCTATTGTCCTGTAGCCCATCCCAGCCTTGTGCATGTCTACAATTTTATCCATGATGTCCTTACACAGCTCTCTGGTCTTGGCCATTGTGGAGAGGTTGGAGTCTGTTTGAGTGTGTGGACAGGTGTCTTTTATACAGGTAACGAGTTCAAACAGGTGCAGTTAATACATGTAATGAGTGGAGAACAGGAGGGCTTCTTAAAGAAAAACTAACAGGTCTGTGAGATCCGGAATTCTTACTGGTTGGTAGGTGATCAAATACTTATGTCATGCAATCAAATGCAAATTAATTACTTAAAAATCATACAATGTGATTTTCTGGATTTTTGTTTTAGATTCCGTCTCTCACAGTTGAAGTGTACCTATGATAAAAATTACAGACCTCTACATGCTTTGTAAGTAGGAAAACCTGCAAAATCGGCAGTGTATCAAATACTTGTTCTCCCCACTGTATGTGTATGTTATGTGTATTTTTTTAAAATGGTTATTGCTTTGTGTATTTCTATTCACCATAGAAACAAGGGATTACTTGATAGTTATTTTGGTTTATGCCAAATTGGCGAATGTAGGTTATGCAACTTTTTTAAACTAATTTATTTGTGCCCATTATTTAAGTGTGTAGCTAACAATGTGATAGTAAGAACTCATTAGTTTGTGAATCTAGTGCATTTTTGCTTACCTTTATACTGTATATGTGTTGCAATGCTGAAACACTTAAAGATTCAGTACCCTGAAGGGAGATTGAGGTGTGCCCCATTTTTCTAAGATTAAAGCGATTGTTCAGACAAATCACACAAAAAACAAACGTAATCCATTTGTTTCCTTACCTTGAAACAAGGTTTCCTTACCTCTCCTTGTCCAAAGACTGCTTCACAGGTAAGGAAACAAATATATAAATATGCAGTTTGGCTGAACTATCCCTTTGATACACCAAATAAATTATGGTACTTTATCTTATCATTAATGTATGAGTATGGAACGATTAATGCGTATTCCAAAACATACAATATAAGCTTTCATGTAATATCCAATGCTCATTTATGTGAAGTTCCTATATTTTTGTTAAAGCAACTATTTAAGCAATTCCGTCCATTCTAAAAAATAAACTGCAGCATATTCCAAGTGAAACACTTTCTCTTTTGGGAACTGCATCTTGAATATTGTAGGTTGTCACTACCCTTCATATAGCCTATTGGGGTTATTTTGTATTAGTAAACCATGTATGATTGATCACTGTAAATCGAATTAAATAAATGACTGAAATGTTATGCCTTTTCTATTTATCCCATTATTTTGTGAGAAAAATGCATGGCCTGCTCTTAACCCTTATCTTAAAAGAATGTTATACCTCAGAGACACCGCAAAGACGAATGGCTAAAAGCAGCGGGTAGCTATTGTGTGTTTACAATCACCTGCTCTTAGTGGTCACTGACAAACGGTGGGCATTGAACAAGTGCAATTGTCAGAAAATGACGTCTGATGTTCCGGTCACTGTTCGTTGTGTGTTTTGACCTTTACAAAATACACTTCTGTGGTTTTCACCTTGACCAGTATAGTCCAGCTTACTTTTTTAATGTGCTTAGGAAGAGAGAGCACTACATTCTGTCAGCGCCAAGTAGCCTAGATTAGAAGGGGGTATAGTGTACTGCAGGGTTTCCCAAACTCTGTCCTCGGGATCCCAAGGGGTGCACATTTTGGTTTTTGCCCTAGCACTACACAGCTGATTCAAATAATTAACTAATCATCAAGCTTTAATCAGCTGTGTAGTGTTAGGGCAAAAACCAAAACGTGCACCCCTTGGGGTCCCGAGGTTTGAGTTTGGAAAACGATAGTGTACTGTATGTTATACAACATTGTTTATATGTATATAAACGTTGTGTGTAATGAATGTAAGAATGCTACTAAATGGACTTGGCAGTTGTATGTGTACTCTTGACTAAGATCTTTTATGAATTGTTCTGTGTTTGCCACTAGCGTCACTAGTATAACCGGTACTGTCAGCTGGTTCATGTTTGTCAGACAGCTGGGATAGACTGTCAATGGCACCCATTTACATGTAGCCTCATCACTCCCGTGTCTAATAACATTCACTGCTGGATAGAAGGGTTGTTTGACCTTGTCTGACCATTGCCTTCTATGTACACTTGAATAAGTATTGGCAGGGTGGATTGAGGTATACTCTGAGTCACCAATTGTTGGACAAAGAGTTACTGTCATCGACCTCAACCAGGATTGAATAGGCCTACCTTCATTAATGATGTCGAGTTGCCTTCACTCAAGTGCAAACAACATAGCGGTCATCCCGCAACGGTTTTGGTTAACAGCTGAGGGATGGGGCTGGAGAAATGTCACCACTCAAATGTATAAACAAAGCTATGGATGCAAGGACTAACGTTAATCCACTGTTAAATACAATGTGATCCTTCTCGATTTTTCCCACCTTTTTATAAATGATGTACGGGGGGCAATGCAGGTATCGTTGTAGCTAATTTTCAATGGGCTGTTTCTGCGGAAATTGTTTGCGCTAACCTGCAATTTGACTAATTGGACCTTTACAAATAAAATTATTAATATCACATCTGTAAAATAATACAATACAATTATTTTATTTAATAATTGTATTTGTAAAGCACATTTCTCGCACCAAAAATAGATTTTACAGTATTAAAAATAACTAAAGGCACAATGCCGCCGTTTTTATATCGACATTTAAGTCATTTCTGGGTAACAATTAAGTACCTTACTGTAATAGATTTCCATTAAAATGACCAAAATTGCTTTTATTTGCAATTATTTCTCAAGCAAGAATTCTGCTAGGACTGTCTGGGAGTGGACTGAGTCAAGAGGGGAAAAATAGCTGTTATTGGCAGAGGTGTGGAACTCTCTTTATTGGTCTATTAACCAATTTACCGCATGGTGATGTCACCATGAAGGTCCTATGTAGATTGTATTTTCAACCAGCAACTATCAGGAAATAACACTGATCACATGTTTTCACACTTTCAGTGTTAGTTTCATCAGTTGTTGTACAATATGATATAAAACATAGGAAAAACTGAATTTTGACTGCACTGGGCCTTTTAAGAAATACTGGAGGGCTATACAGAGAATTTGATTTTGAATTTTCGCCCCTATTGTTACCATAATTGGCTATATTAAAATCCCCCAAACCACCTCTACCTGCAAAGTCTCTTCTCCATTTTGAGTAATGTATTTACAAAAGGGGAAGGAAAACCCTTTTATCAAAAAAACCTGATTCAATTCACATAGCTAAATGCAGAGGTGTCGAGTTCAGTGGTGGATCGATTGTGCTCTTCTTCTGTTGCAGGTACCTTTCAGGTAGCTCTGTGGACTCGCTGTACGGTGGCCAGGCTCCCCTGCTCTCTCCCATCTCCCCTGGCTCCTCCTCTACCTTCATCCCCACTCCACCCCCAAACCTCTCCCAGCTCATCAATCGACAGCAGAGCCCCCGAGAACGCAAAGCCTCTCCCTCTTCCCTGCCCGGTCGCCTCAACCGAGCCCTGTACCTCGGCACCATCCCATCCCTCGCCAGAACAGGTAAGATGGCCGGCGCCTCAGGTTGTCTTTCGGGTTCTGTACATGACTGTTCTGCCTTTCATTCTATGCACTGTGATTCAGCGCCACCCGGTGGTCATATTTAACTGTGTAGCTCGCACTTCTATGGTACTTTCTTGGCTGCTATCAATTACATACACCATAAGGAGGACAGTACAATGACATAAGGCAGTAACAGGGTTATGTGGCGCGGTTATTACATGCTTCACAACATTGGTAACTAGCTAGTAGAATTCTTAAACATGGCTACAGAGATCACAGAATGACTTACTTTGTTTTGATCATATGTGTTGTATGCATGTTGTTGCATGGAGGTTTATTTGACCGGGAAATGTTCTAATTCAGGGTTTCCCAAAGTCGGTCCTGGTGCACGTTCTGGTTTTTGCCCTAGCATTACAAAGCTGATTCAAATAATCAGAGCTTGATGAGGAGTTGGTTATTTGAATCAGCTGTGTAGTGCTAGGGCAAAAACCAAATCGTGCCCCCAGGACCAAGTTCGGGAAACCCTATTCTAATTGATAGTGTGCTCATGTCTTTTAGATTCCGGCTACCTGTTCAGTGGAAGTAGGCCACCTTCACAGTGCAAAGACTCCCCACCTTCAGGTAACGTTGAGCAGTGGCTAAATGTTGCAATTTAGAGTTTCTACAACTCTCCCTGTTTTTTTTCTTGCTCAGGGACCCCCGCCCAGGCAAACCGGTGACCCAGGGACCCCCATCATGTTAGCAAAAAAGTTTTTTGTCTTATCAGGTGAATGATAGTCCCCTGTAGCTCAGTTGGTAGAACATGGCGCTTGCAACGCCAGGGTTGTGGGTTCGTTTTCCACGGGGGGCCAGTATGAAAAATGTATGCACTCACTAACTGTAAGTGGCTCTGGATAAGAGCGTCTGCTAAATGACTAAAATGTAAATGATAATGGCAAGAAGAAGTAATAAATATTTTTAGATTTTTTAGATTTGTTAGAGGTTTATTTTGACCCTACATAATTGGAAGATGAAGTTTAAACTCTAACAGCCAATTAGTTAGAAAGGTAACTCTAAACACATTTTGCTAATAGCATCTGTTTAAACAGAGGTGAGCCATGTTAGCCAAAATGAATGTCTTAAGTCAAGAAAGCTTACCAACAGCCAGTGGCACTTGCCGTGAATGGTACTCACAGGTGCTTTTTCAAAGCCTGGTTCACATTGGCAGTTTGAAGGGACTCAAATCCTATTTATTTGCATATCTGATTTGAATCAGTTATTTTTCCTGCAGTCTGAACAGCCAAAAAGCACATGTCATCAGATATTTCAAGCCACATTTGAAGTCCGATACAAATCTGATTCCTGGCCATGTGGCTTGTCTCAATGGTCAAATTATTGATTTGCCCTCAAGTGGTTTTTAGACTGTTATACAAATCTTGATGCTTTCGCGCTACTCTGTTGACAGTTTGACAAGAACATGTGGTAGCTAACTAGCTTGTTAATTGTTTACAAACAAATTAGTGAATGTGCTAGAAAGCTAAACAGCTAGCTAGTTGACTGTTGTGGCTAGCCAAAAAGGACTCATTTTGAAAGTTGGATCATGTTATCCTTTGAGGCTTTAAGTGTTCTTACCCTATGATTTCGAACATTCAAAGCAACTGGGAAACATCCATGGCAGGCATTGTTGGCACCTTAGCATGCTACATAACTTCTGAGTGATAGGAAGCGCAAGCACCACCACCGATCAGCCTACACCACTGCACACACACCCGTCGTTACTATGACAACTAGCGTAGCCTTGTCAGCAAATGACTGCTGTCTGAACACACACATCCGATTTGGTCACTTGTAACTTGCTGTTTGGTCAGTCTGTGGTCTAAAATGGATTTGAAAAACAAAACTAATTTGAGCATTAAGGCTTGCAGTGTGAACAAGGCTTTAGATACTCCAGTCAGTGTACTTCGCTCCAATTAGTGTAATTTGCTCAATATTAGAGTTGAGATAAAGTTGACACCAAATAATATATTATGTTTTCTACTGTAGGCATGCAATTCCAAAAATGTGTTTATTCTGTTGTTGCTAGCGATATTCATAAAAACATATTTTGTCCACTTTTTTGTTTAATTTATATATAGTTTATTTATATTTTCGCGGAACCCCCTGCAGTACCTCTACAGACCCCAGGTTGAATATCCCGGATCTGAAGTATCAAATTTAGCATCGTTTTGATTTTCTCTCAAAACATTCTATGTAACATGTTAAAATCTACTATGAATAACATAGAACAGGACAATGAGTTTTGCAGTTGTTCCACAGATTTGACTAAAACAACTTCCACCTTTTCTTTTGGAGCAGATTATTTCTCCCTGAAGTCTGGGAGCCGTCCGTCATCCCCAGGCCCCTCCCCGACCCCCTCGGTGGCCGGCTCAGTCACGTCGAGCTCCAGCTCTCGCCACCGCCGCCCACTCATCAGCCCAGCAAGACTCAACATCAGTGGACAGAAACTCCGCCTCTTCTCATCTGACACAGAGCCCCAGCCCCCACCAACCCCGACGCTGCCAAACCACTTCTCAGCAGAGCCCGCCCCTTTTCACAGCGGAAGCTTCCATCTGCCAGACGTATCCCCGTACCACAGTAGTAATGGTACGAACCACTGGGTGTAGATATGCGTTTATGAATGTATTTTTTTTAAGCATGAACACGTATTCAAAGATCGTACACTAAATGTGATATTTCAAGTTTTATTATTTGTATGTGCAGGATACACATGGTACAGTTGAAGTCGGAAGTTTACATACACAGGTTGGAATCATTAAAACTCGTTTTTCAACCACTCCACAAATTTCTTGTTAACAAACTATAGTTTTGGCAAGTTGTTTAGGACATCTACTTTGTGCATGACACACGTAGTTTTTCCAACAATTGTTTACAGACAGATTATTTCACTTATAATTCACTGTATCACAATTCCAGTGGGTCAGAAGTGTACATGCACTAAGTTGACTGTGCCTTTAACCAGCTTGGAAAATTCCAGAAAATGATGTCATGGCTTTAGAAGCTTCTGATAGGCTAATTGACATCATTTGAGTCAATTGGAGGTGTATCTGTGGATGTATTTCAAGGCCTACCTTCAAACTCAATGCCTCTTTGCTTGACATCATGGGAAAATCAAAAGAAATCAGCCAAGACCTCAGAAAAATAATTGTAGACCTCCACAAGTCTGGTTCATCCTTGGGAGCAATTTCCAAACGCCTGAAGGTACTACGTTCATCTGTACAAACAATAGTACGCAAGTATAAACACCATGGGACCACGCAGCCGTCATACCGCTCAGGAAGGAGACGCGTTCTGTCTCCTAGAGATGAACGTACTTTGGTGCGAAAAGTGCAAATCTATCCCACAACAACAGCAAAGGACCTTGTGAAGATGCTGGAGGAAACAGGTACAAAAGTATCTATATCCACAGTAAAACGAGTCCTATATCGACATAACCTGAAAGGCTGCTCAGCAAGGAAGAAGCCACTGCTCCAAAACCGCCATAAAAAAGCCAGACTACGGTTTGCAACTGCACATGGGTATAAAGATCGTACTTTTTGGAGAAATGTCCTCTGGTATGATTTTTTAAAAATATATAGAACTGTTAAGAGGAAAAGGGGGGCGCTTGCAAGCCGAAGAACACCATCCCAACCGTGAAGCATGGGGGTGGCAGCATCATGCTGTGGGGGTGCTTTGCTGCAGGAGGGACTGGTGCACTTCACAAAATAGATGGCATCATGAGGAAGGAAAATGATGTGGATATATTGAAGCAACATCTCAAGACATCAGTCAGGAAGTTAAAGCTTGGTCGCAAATGAGTCTTCCAAATGGACAATGACCCCAAGCATACTTCCAAAGTTGTGGCAAAATGGCTTAAGGACAACAAAGTCAAGGTATTGGAGTGGCCATCAAAAAGCCCTGACCTCAATCCTATAGAAGATTTGTGGGCAGAACTGAAAAAGCATGTGTGAGCAAGGAGGCCTACAAACTTGACTCAGTTACACCAGGTCTGTCAGGAGGAATGGGCCAAAATTCACCCACTTATTGTGGGAAGATTGTGGAAGGCTACCCAAAACGTTTGACTCAAGTTAAACAATTTAAAGGCAATGCTACCAAATACTAATTCGGAATGTGATGAAAGAAACAAAAGCTGAAATAAATCATTCTCTCTACTATTATTCTGATATTTCACATTCTTAAAATAAAGTGGTGATCCTAACTGACCTAAGACAGGGAATTTTTACTAGGATTAAATGTCAGGAATTGTGAAAAACTGAGTTTAAATGTATTTGGCTAAAGTGTATGTAAACTTCTGACTTCAACTGTATACACCATCCAATGAAATGCTTACTTGCAGGTTCCTTCTCGCCAATGCAACAACAATAAGAAATTATAAAAAATAAGATTACGAACATAAAGTAAATGGCTCAGTAGTATAGAATAAACATTTTTGCATAAGTATAATAAAGGAAGGTACAATTTATAGGCTAATATTTACGTGTTTTGCAGAGGGAGGCGGGACTACACTGATTCTCAGGGTTTTTATGCTTTGTTAATTACTGGTGTTAGCCTCTATCCATTTCATCTCTTTTTAGTCAAATGTATTCATCGATGACTCACTTAACATAGTCCGATGTGAAAGCTTTGAGAAAGGAATGACTTTGGGTGCATGTGTGTTTGACTGACGCATGGCTCCACTGTGATGTGATTCCAGACTTGAGCTCCTTGCTGATGGAAGGCAGTGTAATCTCAGAAGAGCACGAGAAGAGACGGGGCAGCTCCTCGGGCTCCTCAGCCTGTATGGTGGACACCACCACAGGAGGCATGGACAGCACCCCCGGATGGAAAGGTGAGCACTGATATCTAGTAATGATCTAATAGAGAGAGAAATATAATAATCAGATCTAACCAAAGACTGTCATTATTCAATTGCTTGGTTGGTCATGGATGATGGTTGACAAATATAAGAAAGATTGGCAGGCAATTTACCCAATCTACTTTTCAATTAATTCAGTAGTATAAATTAAAGGTGGTTCGGAACCAAGGTCTTGTGACAAGTAACCTTGCCTGATAGGCCTACCTTCCTAGTTACCTGAGCAAATGCCTAGGCTTTAGCTCAGAGGGATAACACACTTGTGGCACACAGGCAACCCAGGTTCGAACCCAGGTCGGTCACACTGACACTTATTTTTTTTTCCCCCCCCTCTGTTGTGTTTTGCAGGTCTCTTGGATCGCTCTCTTTGGCCGGGCCTCCTCCTTGCGAGCCTGAGCGCCAACTTGTTCTTCACCTCCCTCTACCTGTATCGCAACTGGTGAGCCACACCTGGGTCCTTCACAACCTGTATAAAAATGTATAATGTCGCACTCTATATATGCTCCCAACCATTTAATGGGAGTATGATATGTGCAAGCTAATAAGCTGTGGACAGAATATGTTCATCAGCGTTTTAAGATAAGAAATCCAGTGGGCATCCCTCTGTAGCAGTAGGGTCTCGATGTTACCTCTTCCTTGTTAGAGTAAGCTGCTCGATACGATGTATTTGAGGGGGCGATAGGATGGTTAGCTTCAACAAAGTGAGCCGCTACTGGGTAGCCAGTGTTCTTACACCTGATTGAGCTGTGGTGTTCAGCTATTTGTTGTTTTAATTTTCTGCAGGAACAACATTTGTATGTCACATTTGGAATGGGTTATTTTGTCCAACGTAAGCTTTCCCACACGAACAGGGGATGAGATGACACCACTAACAGAAATGTTCCAGCCTGTATGTGGGTGAAGGATGTTTATGTAGTGCTGTTGCATTGTCTGCAGGAACAACATTTGAATGTCCCATTTGGAATGGGTGCCAAGAATGTTTGAGTGCGCTTAGGGGCAGGTCAGATCTCATAAGGCTCTCGACAATGTTGCGGCCACGCTTGTAGACCACCGGGAGGGTTCCTTCACAACCTGTGACATCACTCGACATGGTCCTAAGACAGACAGCAGTACAGGGTGAGTCATCCTTTCCCCTCTCTGGCTATTTGTGTTCGCAGCTCAGCCAAAGACACTCGCAAATGCATCTTGCCATATGTCCAAGCTAGGGCTGGGAATTGCCAGGGACCTCACGATATGATATTATCACAATACTATGTATTGCGAGTCTCTCAATTATATATGTATTGCAATTCGATATTGCGATTCGATGTTCCAAACATATTGCTCACCATGTCTGCTGCAGAGGGACAAGAGCCATGAGAAAATGAGTTTTGATCAGTCATGGAAATAAAAGTGCTGAAAACATCTTGGCTCACCATTTAAAAAGATGGATAACAAGCTAGAGAAGGAGAAATAATGTTAATTATAATAATATATATTTTAGAATTGATACTTAGTCATAGAATCAATACAATATTGTAAAAAATAACATTGTGATACTACTGTATCTATTTTTACCCCACACCATCATTTATTTTCGTCTATAGAGTTACGCTACGCATAGACAACAATGCCATCTTACTTGACCTGGCCTCGTAATGTAATATTTAAGGTAGTTCCAGCTGGTATAAATATCTAACTCCTTAAAATGTATCAACATGAACAACTGAGCATGTTAAAGTAACTCTTAAATTGAAAAAAGTTCAACTTGCTTGGCACTGTTGTATTTATTTAGGGAATTATGATTGTATTTTTATTTTTTTACACTTTGGTCATGCTGTGAAATGTGCAATAGACATGTATTGTTGATACACGCATGTTATACACACGTCTCATTTATGTTTCCGAAAATGTCAGACAGGGTCTGAATGGTGACGGGATGGGTTTGAGAAACTCATAGAATGTGTGTTCACTGAAGGACTAGGCCTATACATCTTAATGATAACAAATGGAAAATGTTCATATTTTCTTTCCACTTTGAGCCGATTCATGCTGGGGTGATACAGTACACAGTTTGATAAGGACGTATGATATCTATACCATTGGATTGCGGCGGCGTATCATTTCTATAAAGGCAATGTCCACTGTTGCTCTATGTCTTTATACGAGTGAGCACACTTGATTGGTGGGTTCGTCTTAGGTTATTTTGTATTAATATGATTTAGAGCTTGATTGACTGTCCTTTAAGACAACAGAATACATAAACACTACCTTGACTTTCAAATCATAACTATTGTAATTAAGGACTAATAAGTGCATCTAATTATCCATGTTGTGTGATGAATGGTTCTGTGCTTTGCAATGAATGTTTTATATTTGTGTAGATTACAATGGATTGGTACTTACTTGCTTGTCAAGATCAGCTATCAAAGATTTCCATTTTGTTACACAAAAATGTCAAATGGAAGGATTTTTTTTTTTTTTACATTCTCCATAACTGAATTGTTATCTTGACTGTAGAAAAACACTTTCTGAAAAAACAAATACACATCTGGCTAACTGCATAGTGTTGTAAGTTTGTAGGGAAAAGTGTTTATCATGTAATATAATGTACGGTAATTTGTATCTCTGAAAAAGCCATAGTCAAAAATAAAGCATTTGGAGTGCTTGTTTGGACTTAGACTCAGAAAAGTGCTCGCCCTGCTCTCGTTTATAAACCAAAAGCACTGATATTGATATAATTGTAAGAATATATATTTTTGTCAGAAATAGTTTACATGATTATTGAGATGTCAAGTCCTTACAAATACTTATTCTGCCTCCAAGCTAAAAAGGATGTTGACATGTCATGAACACCTCATCTTGGAATTGTGGTTGCACTCAATATTTAATTTAATGACATTGAATTATGTTGCTATTTGTATAGCATAAAAGTTATTGGTCTAAAATGACCAAAATGAACAATTGTACATGCTAAATCATCTGTTCCTTGTTATTTTAGTCTGTCAAGTTGATCAATATTTGCAATTTCTTCCCATTCTTAGTTTGGAAGGAACTATGGACTATTATTCAATTTTCTTACATCTTAAGGTGTAACTTTAACTTACTAATGTGTTTGATTTTACAGTGTGACAGTAACAATGCAATGTCGGGTTGTTGAATTTTTCACTTAGTTATCTATTGTCAGTATTTGGACTCTACACATCAGTGTGTTTGACTTTTGCTGTTTTGCTGTGATGCCTAGGATTCACTTCAATAAATTATTTGTCTAGTAAAATGTTGACTTGGTGTGCTCTGTTGAACCATTTACAGAAATCCATGTTTTAGGATGAAGTCCAAGACAAAGGAAATCAGCTCAATTGACTGAAATTGAAGATCAATTGTAATTTCATTTGGTTACTTGATACTGCTTTCTAATCTTCCACAAGTGCGCCCACATGTGGTAGAGAAAGCACCTTTTACTCACAATAATACTCCATAATACTTACCATTGCTTTCGCCAAATTAGGTCCACATTTGCTTGTTGCTGCTGAGTGTTAATGTGGTGTATATCAATTCATATCAATCTGTATTTCTACTTGACAACTTTCTTACAATTGTTTTAATTCTGTCAGATAATAATCAGCTAAAGGAATATCAAATCTCTTGGAGAATCTCTGTATTTCCTTAATTGTTACATGATTTACAGTGACAAACTCATGAATTTAGCTTTGTAGTTTCATTATGACCATCTCTAAGACATTACATGTTTACAATGCATTTTCTATGTTCAGTGAATTATGAATACATTTGGATTTCTGTGTATGAAGCAATACACACTCCCCTCATTTACTTGGACAGTGAAGCTGAAACTTTTAATTTGGCTCTATAGGACAGCATTTTGGATTTGAGATCTAAAGTGGGTGATTCCTCGCAAAACTAGAACCAAAAAAATACAATTTTTGTGATCTTTACGTTATTTAATCCATAGTAGGGTCCTTTGGAGGAAGGATTGTTTACATATTTGACATTTTAAAGCATGATTGAGAAATAATAAAAGGAAGTTGGCATATTACCCAGGCCTCTTACACCTCCATGTTTAATCTGTAGGTGCTACAAAGCAAACTGTGGTGTCTATATGATGCTTTACTGCTTGCTCTGTAATATTAGTATTTTGATTTCAATGACACATTTCTTACATTTATGAATATTGAAAAATATAAACTTAAATATTGAAAATATAACATCATATTTGACTCATTGTTCAATATTGTTGGACATAATAAACTCTACGGGCATATCAAAGTTCCAGAGTGGGATCTCTGCTACTTTTAGAATTTTTATCCAATTTGTAAGCATTTAAAACAGAGTGGATGTGAAAATGGATTCAAAATGGTTGCCTTGATTTGCAGGGCTGTGATTGGTTACATTGCCTACTATGCCAATTTATGTGTGTAAAATGGGCCATAACTTTAAAACCAGAAGAGATCCCACTCTGTAACTTTGATATGCACAGAGTATATTATGTTGAACTATATATATATATATATATATATATATATATATATATATATATATATATATATATATATAAACATTTGCTAAATCTAATTGTGTATATTCTTCAATATTCTGAAATTTCTGAAATGTGATTCATGAATGAATTGTGAATAATGAGAATGTTAAAGGCATAAATGTCAAACCCCCCAAAAAACATGCTAACCTCCCCTGTTATTGGTAATGGTGAGAGGTTAGCATTTTTTGGGGGGTTTGATATTTATGCCTCTTAACTTTCTTACTCATCATTATTCACGATTCATTCATGATTATCTATAATCTGGTAGCGTCCACATTTAATGGAGAAGTGTTCAGAAACATGCTTATTCTTATTTACAATAAAAGTGACTCCATTCATTTGTATTGGGCACATAAGGGTATTTCAATAAATATTGGGGCCAATGTGTGCCATTGGGATCAAAATTAAAACAAAAAGAAAGATTCATGTGTTAGAGGAATAAAAGTGAATACAGTGGGGGGGAAAAAAGTATTTAGTCAGCCACCAATTGTGCAAGTTCTCCCACTTAAAAAGATGAGAGAGGCCTGTAATTTTCATCATAGGTACACGTCAACTATGACAGACAAAATTAGAAGAAAAAAAATCCAGAAAATCACATTGTAGGATTTTTTATGAATTTATTAGCAAATTATGGTGGAAAATAAGTATTTGGTCAATAACAAAAGTTTCTCAATACTTTGTTATATACCCTTTGTTGGCAATGACACAGGTCAAATGTTTTCTGTAAGTCTTCACAAGGTTTTCACACACTGTTGCTGGTATTTTGGCCCATTCCTCCATGCAGAGCTCCTCTAGAGCAGTGATGTTTTGGGGCTGTCGCTGGGCAACACGGCTAGGCCACTCCAGGACCTTGAAATGCTTCTTACGAAGGCACTCCTTCGTTGCCCGGGCGGTGTGTTTGGGATCATTGTCATGCTGAAAGACCCAGCCACGTTTCATCTTCAATGCCCTTGCTGATGGAAGGAGGTTTTCACTCAAAATCTCACGATACCTGGCCCCATTCATTCTTTCCTTTACACGGATCAGTCGTCCTGGTCCCTTTGCAGAAAAACAGCCCCAAAGCATGATGTTTCCACCCCCATGCTTCACAGTAGGTATGGTGTTCTTTGGATGCAACTCAGCATTCTTTGTCCTCCAAACACGACGAGTTGAGTTTTTACCAAAAAGTTATATTTTGGTTTCATCTGACCATATGACATTCTCCCAATCCTCTTCTGGATCATCCAAATGCACTCTAGCAAACTTCAGACGGGCCTGGACATGTACTGGCTTAAGCAGGGGGACACGTCTGGCACTGCAGGATTTGTGTCCCTGGCGGCGTAGTGTGTTACTGATGGTAGGCTTTGTTACTTTGGTCCCAGCTCTCTGCAGGTCATTCACTAGGTCCCCCCGTATGGTTCTGGGATTTTTGCTCACCGTTTTTGTGATCATTTTGACCCCACGGGGTGAGATCTTGCGTGGAGCCCCAGATCGAGGGAGATTATCAGTGGTCTTGTATGTCTTCCATTTCCTAATAATTGCTCCCACAGTTGATTTCTTCAAACCAAGCTGCTTACCTATTGCAGATTCAGTCTTCCCAGCCTGGTGCAGGTCTACAATTTTGTTTCTGGTGTCCTTTGACAGCTCTTTGGTCTTGGCCATAGTGGAGTTTGGAGTGTGACTGTTTGAGGTTGTGGACAGGTGTCTTTTATACTGATAACAAGTTCAAACAGGTGCCATTAATACAGGTAACGAGTGGAGGACAGAGGAGCCTCTTAAAGAAGAAGTTACAGGTCTGTGAGAGCCAGAAATCTTGCTTGTTTGTAGGTGACCAAATACTTATTTTCCACCATAATTAGCAAATAAATTCATAAAAAATCCTACAATGTGATTTTCTGGAGAAAAAATTTCTCAATTTGTCTGTGTACCTTCTCATTGACGTGTACCTATGATGAAAATTACAGGCCTCTCTCGTCTTTTTAAGTGGGAGAACTTGCACAATTGGTGGCTGACTAAATACTTTTTCCCCCCACTGTATATCCAAATTGACCCATAACTCCACCTATACAACAATATACAGTGCATTTGGAAAGGACTTTCAGGGACTTTTTCCAAGCACTTAATTGTAATTTTCAAGGACCTCAATGTTATACAATTGTATAATTTATATAAATGTACATACAGGGCCTAATATAGAACATGCATAAAGTGCCAAAGTAGGCCATTACCACTTTAAGAATAATGCATTTTGTAGGTCTTGTGAGAATAATGTGGACATTGCCTGACTAAATAGATTGGATGTATGCATGCTGATTTTTCTGTAGCCTAATAATGAAGCTATGAATAGTGGTAGAATTAATCTCACCATTTCAATCTCACCATCGCTGTTTTCATAATGAGAAAGTGACCAAAAACCAGGTTCCTTTTTTAATGGAAGGATTTGTATGGGAAGCCAACATTAGATGTTGTCGTCCTCATAATCAGTGGTTCCCAAACTGTGGGGCCCTCAGGGGGCGCGAGGGGTCGGCAGGGGTGGGTGTTTTATTTATTTTGTATTTTAAACAAATAATTTAAGTAACTAAGTCTGGCTTTAAACTTACTCTTGAAAGTTTTAATAGTAGAATGCACAAGGTGCAATTTCGAAATTTGGTAGTGCATCATCAGTTCCTCTTGTCATGTTAGTCATTTCATACCTTAGAGAGCTATTTATAAATTGTCCGAAATGTCTAGATCAGCTAGCCCATGTCAGCTAATGTTTTTTTATTTAGCCCATAGATATTGTTGTAATTTTTTAGTCACTCAAATATCACATGAATACACATTAGACATGGCAAAATGTATAGAATTACAAGAAAATGAGCTTTAAAACGGCAACATTTTCTTTGCACCCCATGTCAATGTGTAGAATTACAGGAAATAAGCTTTCAACCTGCAAAGTTTTTTATTTTTTTATTTTTTTAAGTTCTCATTTACAACTGCGACCTGGCCAAAATAAAGCAAAGCAGTGCAATAAAAACAACAACAACACAGAGTTACTTATGGAATAAACAAAACGTACAGTCAGTAACACAATTGAAAATCTATATACAGTGTGTGCAAATGTAGTAAGTTATGGAGGTAAGGCAATAAATAGGCCATAGTGCAAAATAATTACAATTTAGTATTAACACTGGAGTGATAGATGTGCAGAAGATGATGTGCAAATAGAGATACTGGGGTGCAAATGAGCAAAATAAATAACAATATGGGGATGAGGTAGTTGGGTGGACTAATTATAGATGTGTACAGGTGCAGCAGTGGCGGCTCCTGAAAAAATTCTCAGGGGGGGCAATTTTTCTGATGATTTAGGTGACCTACACACATTTTAAAAAAGATATGTCCAGCAACAACATGAAGACAGGGGCAGCATATAAGTCAATACCAGAAGCATTTATTGACTGATCTCAAAAGTGTTGGCTTACCAGGGTTGGTGGAGCCCTCAGTTTCATCTTTGCCTCGCAAAGCTAACTCAAACACTCCGCAAAACTTCACACACTGGATTAGCCGGCTGAGGATGTGGCGGTTCTTGCTAATGTCGTAGTAAATATATTTGTTATAGTGAATATGGAATATGATATGTTGAGTAAAATGTTGTGCTAAGATCTATTTAGGTCAGGAGCTGGTTATAAGTTCTGTTCCTATCCAATAACAATGGACAAAAGGGTCCTATCTTGTCAGCCTTGTCAGTTTCAGTTCTCCAGTAAACTTGTGATTATCAACACTAACCTCATCGTTGTGGCGGCGGACAGCTAGCCTGTATCCCTCATCCAGTTGAGTGGGAATGTTCACTCTCCCCAAAGCAGACAATCTCAAACAGCTATCCATGTGGGTCTTTGACAGCTCATGTTTCTTAATCTTTCCTGAAAGATGGTGCATGTCCGTTACACACCAGTCGCTGTCCAAGCGGTGCTGTCTGCCGTGCCGCCTTCAGGGTGAAAGAGTAAGCAGGGGGTAGCAGAAGACTGCATTAGCTACATCGCAGCCTGCTAGCCAGGTTTTTCGTTCGTACCAATTTTTGGAAAATCCTCGGGTGTAGGACTTCCCCCCTTTAGTAGAAACCTGTTGAATTATTAAATTTGGTCTGGGAGGTCCTAATTGTTTCGTTGCCAATTTATCTTCATTTGTTCGCCGACAAAAAGGAACTTCTTTCAAAGACACAATCGAATTGCACTGAAGCCTAGCCATTTTGATAGTAGTAGTGAATTGATTGACGAGGCTACCCGCTCTTTTCTTAGTTACGTTCATGGTTATGTTACGTATGACGAAAGCGCGTAAGTGCAAGCCCTCAGAAACCCATAGAGATTGTATTGAAAGCTCTGATATTTGAAAAAAATAGATTTTACATGGGAGTCTATGACAGACTTCTGGGCGATTTTCAACCTGACTGAAATCGCCCCAAAAGGGGGGGGGGCCATTTGAAGCACGACTTTAGCCTGATTGGACATTTAGTGGCACTGTGGCAGATCAGACGTCTAGATTACAACACTGATAACTACTGTTGCCGTGATATAATTGATTAGAAAAAAAATCCCTTCCTTTTCCCGTTTGGCAGTGCATCGCCCTATTGAACACACCGCCCCTGAGGTGCAGTGATCGGTAAGCTGCTCTGACAACTGATGCATAAAGATAGTGAGGGAGGTAAGTGTCTCCAGCTTCAGAGATTTTTGCAGTTCGTTCCAGTCATTTGCAGCAGAGAACTGGAAGTAATGGCGGCCAAAGGAAGTATTGGCTTTGGGGTTGACCAGTGAGATATATCTGCTGGAACGCATACTATGGGTGGGTGTTGCTATGGTGACCAATGAGCTAAGATAAGGCAGGGATTTGCCTAAAAGGGATTTATAGATGACCTGGAGCCAGTGGGTTTGGCGACGAATATGTAGTGAGGGCCAGCCAACAAGAGCGTACAGGTCACAATGGTGGGTAGTATATGGGGCTTTGGTGACAAAACGGATGGCACTGTGATAGACTACATCCAATTTGCTGAGTAGAGTGTTGGAAGCTATTTTGTAAATGACATCGCCGAAGTCAAGGATCGGTAGGATAGTCAGTTTTACGAGGGCATGTTTAGCAGTATGAGTGAAGGAGGCTTTGTTGTGAAATAGGAAGCCGATTCTAGATTTAACTTTGGATTGGAGATGCTTAATGTGAGTCTGGAAGGAGAGTTTACGGTCTAACCAGACACCTAGGTATTTGTAGTTGTCCACATATTCTAAGTCAGACCCGCCGAGAGTAGTGATTCTAGTCGGGCGGGCGGGTGCAAGCAGTGTTCGATTGAAGAGCATGCATTTAGTTTTACTAGCGTTTAAGAGCAGTTGGAGGCCACGGAAGGAGTGTTGTATGGCATTGAAGCTCGTTTGGAGGTTTGTTAACACAGTGTCCAATGAAGGGCCAGATGTATACAAAATGGTGTCGTCTGCGTAGAGGTGGATCTGAGAGTCACCAGCAGCAAGAGCGACATCATTAATATACACAAAGAATAGAGTCGGCCCGAGAATTGAACCCTGTGGCACCCCCATAGAGACTGCCAGAGGTCCAGACAACAGGCCTTCCAACGAGGGATGTGAACAGTTTGTGTCATGAACAGTGCTTGTGCCCATAGAAATAGATGTGGCGGTCATGCGGAAGGGGTCCCAGAGTGAAAAAGTTTGGGAACCCCTGCTCATAATAACCACGCATGGTTTTACCGCAACACCCTTCAATTGAACAAATGAAAGTGGCCACATCTTTCACAAAAACTGATAAAAAATCAGTCACCGAAAATTATAAGGCAGCAGGAACTTATAAATTGGCTACAATAATTACAAGGACTTTTCAAGCACCAAATTGAAGAAATGTCTGATTTTCAAGGTAGGTGTAACCAGTACTTGAATTTCTGAGCTCCAAGTTCAAGTAGGCTAGGCTACTTCAAGCCTCTTTTATTGTTTAAAATTGAAAGTGTAACATGGAAAACAAAATATTTGTCATGTTATTTCATTACCAGATCATATTGTGAGTAAGATCACTAGGCTATGTGATTTGTTGTCATTATATCCAGAAGAGCGTCTGCTAAATGACTAAAATGCAAAATGTAATAATTAATAGGAATAGCGTTGGGTGTTGGGTGTTGCGCAATAGTCTATCCTACACAATTGCACACAGTAGACTGTGTCCAAACCAAGGCACGAAAACATGAACACATTACCTTGATGCTTTCTCTGTTAAATCTAACTATACCCTGCTGTAAATCAAGCAGACAACGACAGATGATCAACATCAGGCACAACTGTCTTCACCGGCATAACGAATGCAAGACACAAATATTCTGGACATTGTTCACAAACACCTTTTTTCCAGCACTTGGGCTGTTGCATCACATGCGCTATCACAACAGCTGTTTGTCACTTGACTGTCATACGGAAAATTCCTTCCTAGATCAGATGTGAAAATATCACGGCGTAACTAATCAGCTGGACACCAAATGGGCATCCAACAAGTATTACATAATTATTTAAGAAAACCACGTTAATGACAGTATTTAAGTTTTAAGTATCAAGGTAAGGTGACTTTTGGTTAGAAGCATTCAATTTTGCAATGGCATTTATTATTTTGGATTGGTGTGACCATAAACTGTTTTCAGACACTAAATGTTATGTAGTTACACTACATTTCTGAGATCTCTATTCAAAAAACTGTCCGACAGCTAGATCTAGGATTCTTACAGGGTTCAAGTTCAATTATAATAATTGAACTGATTAAAGCTTAATATATGATATAACGACAACTTAAACTGCCATAAATGCAAGGATGGAAAAGTAATGTTTTGTCACACGATTTTGGACAAATCCGTCAAGACAAAACCATGATAAAGGATTAAACAGGTTATAAATAAACTCGTGAATTTTATTGAGTATAGCTATGATCCCCCTTATATTTTAATGTAATGACATGGAACAAATTGGCAGATTATTATCAATGACTTATCAACAGCTGTAACAAGTTGTCAAGTGTTGGAAATCTTCACTGGTACCCTAGTTTATAGAAAGACCCATAATTCGAAACG
This sequence comes from Coregonus lavaretus, assembly GCF_964263955.1. Classification (NCBI taxonomy): domain Eukaryota; kingdom Metazoa; phylum Chordata; class Actinopteri; order Salmoniformes; family Salmonidae; genus Coregonus; species Coregonus lavaretus. The sequence goes on along the minus strand of NC_140007.1, from coordinate 24,162,329 downwards.
CAACCAAAACAAACTGCAAATGTATCCAACAAGTTTGTAGAGTCACAAGCTTCATGTAGTCATTGCGTTCTAGGAATATGTGACCAAATACTAAGCTTTTGACTGCTTTAATACACTCCAAGATGGCGCATTTCCAAAAGGCTCAGACTTTTCTGTTTCCATCTACGCTGGCCGGCACCCGTGTCTTACAGGGCCATGGCTCCGGCGGACCTGCTTTAGCTTGGGGCCAAAGCCAGGCCACTGGTACTAACCATCTGTCATTTACATAACAATGGCTAACTGAACATCAACACCTTCTCACAAAGCAAAAATTTTGATTATTTTAGTCATTTAACAGACGCTCTTATCCAGAACGACTTACAGGAGCAATTAGGGTTAAGTGCCTTACTCAAGGGCACATCGACAGATTTTTCACCTAGTCAGCTTTGGGATTAGAACCAGCGACCTTTCGGTTACTGGCACTACGCTCTTAACCACTAAGCTACCTGCCGCCCTATGATGCAGAGGTTGTTGATGCTGCTCCTCACAAGTCTCAATGTCAGCCCTAGCTATGGAAACACAATTTCCCTAGTGTAACACTGGTGTTACAGTCGAAAAAGTGAATTTGTCCAAATACTTATGAGACCTTCAAATTGGGGGACTAGATACATAGTGCTTTCATTTGTAAACTGTAAAACTGATATTTATGACAATACCCTCATATGAAACATTTGATGTCAAATCTAAAATGCTGGACTATGGAGCCGAATTAATTGTATGCTTCACTATCCAAATAAATATGTAGGGGAGTGTATTTAGTTTATCTCCCCAGCAGTACAAATAGACATGATAAGTTGTAAAGACATTGAACAAGACTGACACAAATAGCAACCGAACGGAGGTTGAAGACTGTACTACATAGAGCCATGGCTATATTGAACTTTAGTCCACATCAGGTAACTGATGTAAGCAGTAGAATCAGATTTTAAAAAACACATACAAATACACCTTATGGAACAGCAGGGACTGTGAAGAGACACACAGGCACAGACACACATACACATGATAAGACACGCACTCTACACACATGTACACATGGATTTTGTATTGTAGATATGTGATAGTAGAGTAGTGGCCTGAAGGAACACAATGTGTTGTGAAAGTGTTATGAAATGTAATGTCATGTAATATTTTTAATTGAATATAATTACCTTAATGTTGCTGGACCCCAGGAAGAGTAGCTTCTGCCTAAATACAAATACTGGGTAGCATAGAAGCAAACCGGATGGACATCATGAAAATGATCGGAGAGGTTGAGAGTAGAAGAAGTTCAGGAGCAAAAAAATAATAAAAAATAATAATAAAAAAAAAAATATATATATAATAGAATTATTGTAAAATTAACTCTGTCCATAAGGTGTAGATAGTAAGTATAGACCGGAAGTAGAGGCCTGGGCATTGTTGTTCACTAATTTACTCCAAGTAGGGAAAGGATGGTGGGGTTGAAAAGTAATAAAGGGGAGTGTATATATATAAAAAAAAAAACTAAAAAAACATGGGGGATTGGAAGTGATGCAGACAATTACATTGATAGAAGATACAATCTATCTGCAATATTAAGCTGATCCATTCCCCCAATAAAAAAATAAATAAAAAAAAAAGGCCACTCCAGGACCTTGAAATGCTTCTTACGAAGGCACTCCTTCGTTGCCCGGGCGGTGTGTTTGGGATCATTGTCATGCTGAAAGACCCAGCCATGTTTAATCTTCAATGCCCTTGCTGATGGAAGGAGGTTTTCACTCAAAATCTCACGTTACATGGCCCCATTCATTCTTTCCTTTACACGGATCAGTCGTCCTGGTCCCTTTGCAGAAAAACAGCCCCAAAGCATGATGTTTCCACCCCCATGCTTCACAGTAGGTATGGTGTTCTTTGGATGCTACTCAGCATTCTTTGTCCTCCAAACACGACGAGTTGAGTTTTTACCAAAAAGTTATATTTTGGTTTCATCTAACCAAATGACATTCTCCCAATCCTCTTCTGGATCATCCAAATGCACTCTAGCAAACTTCAGACGGGCCTGGACATGTACTGGCTTAAGCAGGGGGACACGTCTGGCACTGCAGGATTTGAGTCCCTGGCGGCGTAGTGTGTTACTGATGGTAGGCTTTGTTACTTTGGTCCCAGCTCTCTGCAGGTCATTCACTAGGTCCCCCCGTGTGGTTCTGGGATTTTTACTCACCGTTCTTGTGATCATTTTGACCCCACGGGGTGAGATCCTGCGTGGAGCCCCAGATCGAGGGAGATTATCAGTGGTCTTGTATGTCTTCCATTTCCTAATAATTGCTCCCACAGTTGATTTCTTCAAATCAAGCTGCTTACCTTTTGCAGATTCAGTCTTCCCAGCCTGGTGCAGGTCTACAATTTTGTTTCTGGTGTCCTTTGACAGCTCTTTGGTCTTGGCCATAGTGGAGTTTGGAGTGTGACTGTTTGAGGTTGTGGACAGGTGTCTTTTATACTGATAACAAGTTCAAACAGGTGCCATTAATACAGGTAACGAGTGGAGGACAGAGGAGCCTCTTAAAGAAGAAGTTACAGGTCTGTGAGAGCCAGACATCTTGCTTGTTTGTAGGTGACCAAATACTTATTTTCCACCATAATTTGCAAATAAATTCATAAAAAATCCTACAATGTGATTTTCTGGAGAAAAAAAATCTCAATTTGTCTATCATAGTTGACGTGTACCTATGATGAAAATTACAGGCCTCTCTCATCTTTTTAAGTGGGAGAACTTGCACAATTGGTGGCTGACTAAATACTTTTTTCCCCCACTGTATGTCAGTCACTCAATTAGCCCATGTCAGATAACATTTTTTACATTGCTAGGTAAGGTAGTCTAGCCAGCTATCAAAACCTTGTGGTAGGCCTAGTCATCACCAAATTACCGACTGGGCACGCAACGCATGTGCTCAGGAGCCCTGACCTCCAGGGGGCCCCCATTGATTTTGTTAGTCACTCTCACACAGATCTCATATGAACATGGTATAAGTCATAGCAAAATGTGTAGAATTGCAGAACATTAGCTTTTAAATCTCAAAATGTTCTATGCCCCATAGCAAATTGTTAGGAATTGAGGACAATGTACTTTAACGCTGCAAAAAAAAGAAGTCTATGGGCATGCAATATTTTGAAACCCCACTCAGCTGTGTGTAACATCCGTTTTTATGGTTCCTTCTCCTCGCTGTTAGATTCACTATAAGTTTGCATGCTGCTCCAAACAAGAATGATGTTGCTTTCCATATTGTGTCTTAATATAAATCATTCTATTTCTATGATTCCAACAGTTCACCCAAGTGTTTTGATCTATACTATATCGCAAATCAAATCACAATTGCAATAGTTGCAGAGAAAAAAACGCATTTTGATTTTTGGGCCCATATCGTGCAGCCCTAACACTTAGGGACAGTTTCCCAAACACAGTTCAATTGAGATTCCAAAACTAGGCTAGGCCTGTTTCTGGGAAACCAGATCATAGTGTGGTACTAAAATCAATCAGAATGGTAGTAATTTCAACTTCCCACAGGGGAACATGGAAACACGTGACTGGGGGCAGAAATTGTGTATATGATATCATATTCATTACCATTATTAGCCCATCAAAGATGTATACAGTTTGTGGTCATTTATGATTGAATCTGAAATTTTTTATGCTTTCATCCATTCTGTATACATTTATATTTTAGGTAACACTACTTCAAGCCTGAAATTACAATGCATTATGATATGATGCATTGTGAGACTTGTCATGAGCATGTATGACCCCCTTTGTGTCAATTTAAAACTTGCACAAGACAGTTCACAGAATTGTCGATTTAAAGAAATGTAGCCAATTTATTTATTACTACATTTAGCTAACATATAGTTAATCCAGAGATTCTTACCTTTACCTTGATTTGGCAGTCTCGTCCAGATCATCATAGCATTTGTAGTTCTTTATGATAGCCATATTAGCAGGTAATTAGAATTTCATTTGTTGGGGGTAAATGCAGGTGAATATATTGATGAAAGTCACCTTGTCCTAGAGAGATTTACAAGGTTATCAAAACATAACGGCAGGGTAAGCCTACATGAAACACAGCCCTTATTTTCAGTGTTTCTAAAATCCCACTATGGAGAAAATGAATGGTGGAAAAACGATTGGAACCATTTCCCTGTTTGACCACTAGGTTTTATGGATATTATGACTCATACTGAGGTACTCAATAGACCCTTTTTGCACTAACTTTTTTGACTCATCACATACTCGGCTGCTACTGTTTATTATCTTTCACTTTATTATATGTAAATACTGTATCTACCTCAATTACATCGTACCCCTGCACATCGACTCGGTACTGGTATCCCTTATATATAGCCAAGTTATCGTTACTCATTGTGTATTTATTATTACTTGTATTACTACGTGTTTTACTTTTCTATTATTTCTCTATTTTATTTCTCTGCGTTATTGGGAAGGGCCCGTAAGTAAACATTTCACTGTTAGTCTACACCTGTTGTTTACGACGCATGTGACGAATAAAATTTGATTCGATTTTGTCATGCATTGTCTTGCGCTATGGTGACTGCTCAGTGATGGTGGATGGGTAAGGGCTATGGGGTCTGTAACTTTATATGGCCTGCAGTTTCTCTTCTGCACACTAACTTCCTGTTTTCACCAGCTGGTTGTAAGTGCACTCTTGTTACACATTGGTGTGTTTTTAGACTCTGATCCAAGTCCTCCTGCTGTTCACATTGATTGTAAAATGCTATACCTAAGCCCCTCTATCTAATGGCTTCCGAGGTAAGATAATAAAGCACCCCTATTGAGGTGTGTGCATTTTGGATTCACATATATTTTTGGTATTCTTAGTACAATCCATGTTTTCGTCTAATATTTGTTTATTCTAACTTGGTATCTTATTTCTTAATGCTATATTGTCAGAACAATTTTTATTTACACTATATCATAATACATGTTTATATACGTTAAACTTCAATATTTTCTTGACAGTGGACTTGGGAATGTGTAAATAAGGAAAAGATTCTTATGGACATTTCAGATCACGCAGTTCATTGACTTGAGTCTGACGGTTTCCATTTCCTTCAGTAGTACTATTGTTGGAGCCAAATTCCCTTACGTGATAAATGATAAATGTTTGTTTTGCCTAATTAGAATCATGAAATGTTGACTAATCAAATATAAATATGAATATTGAATTATGGAGTGTGGATGATGAAATCATGTTTTTGGTTTTCTATTATGGTTATCATGGGAAAGCAGTATGGAGCCTCACCTGGGCACACCCCTTTTCCCCATGTTCCCCTTCCCTATACACTGAGTGTACAAACCATTAAGAACACCTTCCTAATATTGAGTTGCACTCCCCCATTTTTCCCTCAACAGCTTCAATTCGTCGGGGCATGGACTCTACAAGGTGTCGAAAGCGTTCTACAGGGATGCTGGCCCATGTTGACGCCAATGCTTCCCACAGTTGTGTCAAGTTGGCTGGATGTCCTTTGGGTGGTGGAACATTCTTGATACACCCGGGAATCTGCTGAGCATGAAAAATTCAGCAGCGTTGCAGTTCTTGACACAAACCGGTGTGCCTGGCACCTACTACAATACCCTGTTCAAAGGCACATCAATATGTTGTCTTGCCCATTCACCCTCTGAATGGCACACATACACAATCCATGTCTCAAGGCTTAAAAATCCTTCATTAACCTGTTTCCTCCCCTTCATCTACACTGATTGAAGTAGATTAAATAAGTGACGTCAATAAGGGATCATAGCTTTCATCTGGTCAGTCTATGTCATGGAAAGAGCAGGTCTTCATAATGTTTTGTACACTCAGTGTACCTATTTAGTGGTTTGGCATTATGGCTCAGCTAGGCCTCAGGTATGGTGTTACCATACAGTTTTGAACTAAGAACGCTGCTACTATACCCTTTTGTTTTCCTTTGAATCCAATCGCTTTTTGCTTTGATCATGGATAGACTATAACCTTTGAAATGACCTGTGTTTGGAAACGTGGAGCCTTTTTCTGGCAAATACATTTTGCTTGTATTTATGAATTGTATTACGAATTGCCTTCATAACTATTCTGGTTTAAGTTCTGCTTTCCATGGTAATGGAGTCATTGTATGATAAGTCAGTGTGGATTTAGTGGTAGTGTGTGTGCATGCGTGTTTCTGGGGTCTAGTAGGCCCCAGGTGAATGTTGCTTATTCATCCTTTACTGTTTCTACTATTTCTGTGTATCTTGTGGGTTTTCCTTCACTGAAAGCAGGAAACTGTTGGCTAACGGTTAGAGAGAGAGAGAAGTTTACTGGAATTGTACCACATGATGAAAAATGGACATCCGTGTTTTCTGAATGGCTAAAATCATTTAACCCTTTCCTAATTATATTAATGTGCCGAACTGATCTAGTTGGTGATTTAGTTGTAACATGGATGGCAGCTGCACAGTGCACATCTATTTGGCAGTTTCACCCTAGAAAAACGGATCGTCATTGAATAGAAACATAAGGCATTTACATGCTGGGTAACCTATTTAGGAAGTAATTACAATGTTTTTTTCCTTGTCCTTATTTTGAATATTGAAAATCGATTGTGTTGGTTGGTTGGGGACTGCATGATGTTTGATCTGTATCAGCTTAGTCTTTTATGAGTAGACAATGTATACGGTTTGTTGATGATATACCTACACTCAGGATAGCCTTCAATCCCTATTTGATTAAGCCTAAACCACACTGAATCAATCTACATGTTGGTATGAATTGTAGCAAACTGGACTTAATCAGTGGCCAATCTTTAAGGAATCGTTTCCTGAGGAGGGTTATGGTATATGGAGTCCGTTTAAACAGATTTTTGTTTCGAGAAGGGTTGAGTTTAATTTCACATGTATTTTTATGTGGATTCTTTATTTATTTATAGATTTTTAACACCTTTTGGTTTGAATCCTTTGCCTCACAGTTGTGTTGCAAATGCTTTGTCCTGATAGGCTATGCAGGAATATTATTTTACACACAAACACACCTCCTAGTCTAAACAAACTTTGTAGACGTTCCCTTGGCGTGTTCGGGGATGATGAGGCGAAGCGCATTGTCGTTCAGTGAGCGCACCTCGCCGCTCCTTTAGAATAGACTGACTACGCACTGAAGGAGCTCCTCTCGCTTAGGAGCCTTAAAGATATTCAGCAAATTGCGAAAATTATCTTGTGTGGGTGAACAGGGATAACGACGGCGAATCATAAGAATAATTTTTTTTGGCACGCTATTTAGCAATGGATGAGAAGCATTGCCAGCGCTTGTAGAAGATGAAGAGATGAGCAACCGGCTTGTAGCAGATAAAGTGACTGAACCATAATACAGTAGCTATGTTGACTTGTCTTTTGTGTGAAACATACATTTGTTTTATATATTTCGTTTTTGGGCATGGGACCTTATTTTAATCATAATAGAAAAGGTGTAACCTACGTTATTAGAGAATTCTGATGCAAGACCATACATTTTAACTCCTGTAGTTACAGGTATTTTGTTCTTCAATCTTCCTGATGTTTTGTGCTATAGGCTAGTTTACTGAATGTGCACTGTTGTAGGGTACATTACTTTCACAGTTAGCCTACGTATAGTGCTACGTAAAAGAACGGATAAAATGTTTAACAGAACGTCAGCCTCGGTCTTTGTAACACATTCACGTGCTTGGTTATACGTAGGCAATGCAGGCTGCACTTAAGTAGGTTTAATCATTTAATTAGCACAGAATTGACATTTCTTGAATAGATTTAGATTTTCTGTTTACAGAAATTGAAAACCACATGCAAATTATGTTTTTGAAATTCTAATTTTACATCTGCATAACCCCAATGTTCTGCTAGTTTGGTATAATGATTTACTGCCATAATAAGTATTTCTATGCCCCACTGGTGACTGGCACTACTAGACTCTGAAACAGGGCTGTATGCTTGAAGGGATCTGGTTCATTGTAGTAGGCCTTCACCAAGACTTACTATTCAGTAGGCTACCGTGTCTTTTTTGACAACAATGTTCATCATATTTTTTATATTCTAATATTAATCTTATTATTGATAATATTTTCAGCCATGGAGCTGTTGTCCCCCATTTCAGATTCCTAGAAAAATAAGCCTTCCTGTGATATCAAACTTGAGATACACTGTATAAAGTTGGCCTACACATAGGCCTACAAGTGAGCCTACAAAGTTAGCAGCATGCCTACTAACAACATAGCAGGGTTGGGGTCAATTCTATTTCATTTCATGAAGTAAACAGAAATTCCAGGCGACCATTCAGACATCATAGCAGGCGCAGCACACAACGGGTTATCCATGTACCAGGGGGTCAATTCTATTTATATTCAGTCTATTCAGGATGTAAACAAAGTCATATTTTCTTTGCTTTGGAATTGGAATTCAAGTTTACTGCCCAATTAGACTGACTTGAAATGGAATTGACCCCAACCCTGCTATGGTGTTAGTAGGCATACTGCTAACTTCGTAGGCTCACATGTAGGCCTATGGTAGCTACATAGATAACACGTTGTCATATTGATCATTAACTAAGGCTGCTGCATTGTCTTTGTCCTGCTTTGCTTGTCTGAATGGCTGGCTGGGTTTCCTTTCCCGTGATACAGCAGTGGAGCTGACGGTAAATGAGAGACCGTCACCATGCCCCCGGGGGAGTATGGGATGTTGGGCGAGTGGGAGAAGGAGGGGGACCATGACATCATGATGGACTTCCTGCTGCCCACCGGGATCTTCCTGAAATTCCCTGTGTCTCGCAATGACACCATCGGGTCCATCAAAAAAGTAAGTCCTCATTTCCCGGTCTGTGGCTGCATGACCCACATTCAGCTGAATGTATGTGAATGTACAAATGTGCACATGTGAACGTGTATCAAGAGAGACCCGTATATTGTCATATTTTTCAGTACATTCCAGATATTTTTAATTTGCTTGAACATGGGACCAAATCATATGGAATCGATACAAATGTATGAGCAAATGACAAGAAAGCTCTAAAAATGCATGTGCAAAAGGTTGGGTCATGCAGTATATTGTCATAAATTGAAATTGTTCTATGTCTGCTCCCAGTTCCAAGGGAGCACTCTGTATTGCATTTACTGTTGAGTGACTTGAGTGTTATTTTGTGGAGAGTCAGATGGAGTTGAGCCAGCTCAGTGCAGTAAAGCAGATCTGATTCCTTTAGTACCAAAATGGAACTGGTATTTTATTGCCAAATGGTACGTAATACCGCATTCTCAATGAATCTCAAAGAAACAGTCATATTTAGAAATATTGGGTGACTTTCAGATTCTACTTGTAATGAAAAGCGCTACATAAAATACATCTATTTATTATTATTATTGTTACAATCTTATTTTGAAGAAAAAACGAAGTATAGCCAGGTCATTATAATAAAATGTTGTTCTCAATTACCTACCTCTTTAGATAAAGGTTGGATTAATACATTAACTTCACTGCCTATTGAATTGTAGCCTGTTATGGAAGTGCATGTTTGGATGTGATGGTACAGTGGTAGAGAGAGTCTCTACCTCTCTAATACAAATCTGTCTGACAATTTGCTGTAGCAGTCAGAACTTCTCTCAAATCCATTGAATGTGCCTGTTTCTATGCCAACAGTCCTGCCTCTTCATACTGTTTGATTTATATATGTTAAATAATGATACTGTTGGCAGCTTGCTTCAGAGATTTTACTACCCTTTGAGTGGTTTTATTTACAGGCCTTTACAGACTTTCCCCTGTAAATGACTCAATCGGGGAGATCACTTATTGTTTTATAATTAAATAAATTTATTGTTATTTTGATTAATTTAAGATAGAGATTTAAAAACCCTAGCGGAGTGACCACTTTTTTGTTGTTTGAATCCCAGATTGCCCCTTTAAAATATGCAATACTTAATTATATATATATTACACCTGATTTGAATGCAGTACCAGTGGTGTTATAGACAGTTGACCTGCATGTTTCTGTTAATTTTAAATGGTGTGGTTTCTTGCTCTAGTGTGTGTGCAGTCAGCTTCCTCTTTTTCAGTGTGTGATCAGTTGATTTGTGTGTTTAAGTATGGTCAGCTACTCTGTGTATTTGCCAGTCAGAATGTGACTGGGTGTGTAAATGGTCAGCATTGGTCATATTGGTTATGAACCCTGTGTTTGTACGTGCGTGTCCATGTGTGCGTGCATCTGTGTGTTTGTTTGGATAGATGGTGTGGAGGAACGCTAGTAGCGAGCCCCTGTATGGAGCGCTGAGCGACGCGGACGCTTACGTGTTCACCTGCATCAACTCGACGGCAGAGCGTGAGGAGCTAGAAGACGAGACCCGTCGTCTGTGTGATGTCCGGCCCTTCATGTCCGTCCTGAGGCTGGTGGCCCGGGAGGGTGACCGTGTGGAGAAGCTCACCAACACCCAGATCAGCCTGCTGATTGGCAAAGGTCTGCATCACCTCTCAGGGACATGCAGCACAAAGCAATGCTACTAGTAAATAGTCGTAGCTTAAGTAGTACGTATTTTCTCTCCACAACTCAGCCGCACAGCCACGAGAGAATAACAATTATGACGTTTGACGGCAAATCTTCTATACACTAGCTAATGAAAATCGACAAATAAAGCATTTTTCTGGTCTACGAGTGCCGTGAGTGTGGGTCGTCGAGATAAATAATGTACTACTTTAGCTACGAAAGCTTTGGGAAACCCACCTAGCCCTGTTTGATCTTGGGTAGAGGTAGCACAACGTTTGTGGAAAACATCTTAGGACTAGCTTTTTGAAAATGGCACCTATCAAACATAGATGTGAATTGGTGTAATTGGTTATTAGGTCATTGTCACTGAATCACCAAATGCACTGTATCCTGCTAGTTTCCAACACCAGACCTTGTGTCCACTCCTGTTCATGTCTCTCAGGTCTGCACGAATTTGACTCCCAGAAGAACCATGAGGTGAACGAGTTCCGGGCCAAGATGCGGTCCTTCTGTGAAGAGAGGGCCCAGGACCGCCAGCGGTTGCCATGGTACCAGTGGATGGAGTACAGCTTCTCGTGTGACCTAGAGCCATGTGTTTCCCTGGCAGAGCCCGGGGGCATCAAGACAAAAGGCACTAAGAAGATCTTTGTCAACGTCAAGTTTGAGGCCAGCGATGTAAGTGCCTTGTTCCTCTGGCATTTTTTACTCTAATTCTCAATATTTTTCCTAGTAAATCAATCAGTTACTTTTTGTGAATGTATTGGGAAGGGACATGGGATCTTGTGATTGGATTGGTCAGCAATGATAGATCTGTCAGCAATGATATCTTTGACTGGAAAATTCAGAATTTCTACCAATGCGTAGACCAAGTTAAGATCTGGAGGATGACTTTAGTAAAAAAAAAAAAAAGAACTTTGGGAAATTCCCCCTCCCCCTCCCACACACCACAAACACCACTCACTGTCACTTTACAAGTCTTCAAAACAACAGTTCGGAATCACTATGAATGTAGAAAGAAAAAACAAACAGTTGAAACAGAAAATTATTAAGATGTGACGTTTGTCAGCGTGCACAAAAACAGCCTTAGTGACGATGGAAAGAACACAATTGTTATAAAATAAAATGCGCTTTCCTATGGAGAGAATTTGACATTATAACTACTACATTATATACTTACCAAGCCTAGGGTCTAATTTATTATTTTATAGAGTATCCTTCATACCAAACGTAACTACAAAATGTACTGTAAAAACAGCACTCATAAAGGACTTAACTAAAAGCTGTCTTTTCAAGCTTTCTTTTTTTCTCAAGCTACTGCCTTTTCGAATTGCCTATCATCTGAAGCTATGGAAGACCATCGTTCAAGAATTACCAGATCCATATTTTTTTAAGCGACTTTGAGATTCTGATTGTAATGAAAACTGCTATATAAAATGAATCTATTATTTTCTGTAGGAAAGCTTTATGCTTCAGCAGGAGCCCCAGGACCTGCCGGTGACCTTAATGCGGAGTGCCCTAAAGAAGAAGGCCACTGTGTTTCGCTCAGTGCGACAGGAGAAGCCAGAGGACTACACTTTACAGGTCAACGGGAGGTGGGAATTCATATACGGGAAATACCCCCTGTGCCAGTTCAAAGTGAGTAAGCACAATAATACAAGCTTACTTCACTTCGAGTTTACCCATTTTCTCCATTGATGTTAACAGTTTTTTCAATATGTTGTGTCTGGTATGTTTAGTCTGAGTTGGTCTGTATTTGTTTCTTATTTTGTCTGCATGTTGCCTCTGTCTGCTCTGTGCATGTGGTCTATTTTGTCTGTATATGCGAGGTATGTAATGAGAGCCTTTGGCTCTCTGGTCTCTAGTGGAATGACTCAATGTTTCGGTGGCAGGAGACTCCGTTGTTGGTTTTGAAACTCCTGCTACCTTCAGACCAGGGATGACTCATATCTCTCTAGCAGCCCTCAGAAGGGAACTGCATTACACGAAATGAGATTTCAGCTGCATTATTAAGCTTCAGTAAATGAACAGCCTCCAGTTCTTGTACATGAGTACACCAGTGAATATCTGGACAGAGTAGCGTGAAGTCGCCCCTAGACGCTGGTCTTGCATTTTCCCCACTAATTGAATTAGGATTAGGGGAGGGGAAGCTGATCCTAGATCTGTACCTAGGGGAAACTTCACCCCGGAGCGTGTGGGTGATCTGTGTGGTTGACATCCAACCAACCCTTCTTCTTCCTCTCTTCCCTTCTTCCTTTCCCTACTCTTTCCTCAGTACATCTTCTCCTGTTTGAGAGGGGGTCAAACCCCCCACCTGACCATGGTTCATTACTCCACCATTGTCAAATACCAGGAGGAGCAAGGCTGCCTGGGCAGCCAGGTGTCCAAGAGTCGCTCCTTGTCCAAGCCCCCCCCTCTACCCGTGAAGAAGGTGAGAGGTCAGCCTCTTGGGACCACAGTAATTTTTTATTAACAGAATGTCACCCTTTTTTTGTACCTCTTACTGTTGTTCCTCAACCAGTGTTATGGACTTTGACATGCCCAAAACATACTGGGGCTGTCTGCCTGAAATCATTTACTTTTTACACTTTTACGTGCATGAACTTTGCTGATTTGAACTCACTTTGAGTTTTTTTGTCTCCATGAAAAGGAAAAGGTATACATTTTCAATGTATTGTTAATGGATTTTACTGTCTGCCTTAGTTGTATGATCTTCAGTGTAGCTTTGAAATGGTAGCACCTATCTCTCCCAATTATCACACACAATGGTGCTAAATGACAATAAATGAGTGTGTGTAGTTTTGTTTAGGTTCGGTTCAAACTCTACTTCCCATAACTGATACCAACACAGAAGGGAAGAACCAACTTAGCCTTATATCAGCTTCAGCTTTTGGAAGCTTTAGTTCCTCTTCTCTTTCTTTATCATGTTTTGTTGTTGTTGAAGGTAAAACAAGTTCACATTTTGGGCCTTGCAAAATTAACTGTTTCAATGTTAACCAAAGCAAATGTCCTCTTTTTTTTCTTACTATCAGCAGAACACTTCCTCTTTGTGGTCCATTGAGGAGCCTTTCCACATTCACCTGCTACAAGGCTACCGAGTCAACGCAGATGAAGGAATGAAGGTTGGTGTGGTTTCATGTGAGCTTTCGCGCTCTGACTGTTGCTCAATGAAGTGCAGCATAGAGTTGTTTACCAATATCTCACTTTTGGGTGTACGAAGGAGAGGTGAAGTGTAAACGATGGGGTCATATGACCCTTACCGCACATTTCCCATAATTCATCAGAGGCAGTTGGTTGAAACTCTACAAAACAGGAAGTGGGGAGGGCCTATCTGGCTTTCACGTCGCACTCTGGTGCCTAGATTCTTAGAAAAGGACAGGCTTTGTGCTCTCGCTCGCCACTTTAACTTTTTTTTGTTGACAAGAGAGATGGTTGTCGTTACTGTTGCAGATAGGTCAGAGCCGTCATCATGCCCTATCTTGAAAGTTGTTGAATTTCTCTGCCCTCTAATTACTACATAGAATTGTGATACTGTACTGTTGATACTGCGTTGAACAACTGGGCAATATTATGTAGAAATGGTCTGTGCTGCAAATATTTTCATATACATCTCTTATTTTCATTATAGAAAGGTTGTTTAACTTGGATGCTGTGAATTGGATGTAAAAGAACAATCAAGAAAGACACGTGGGGAATTGGCTTAATGTTTTGTCTGTGTGTTTGATTCAGCTTTTTGCTTACTGTTACTGTTTAGATTGGTTGTTGTGTAAGTGCACTTCCGGCCTCTTACCTCAGAGCCGAGCATGACTCACTGTAAATTATTTGTCCTGTCACATTGTTGGCAGGCAGAAATTTGCCAAGATACCTTAGGGGAAAATATCCACTCATATAGGGTGAGTCCCAAATTGCACCCTATTCCCTATGTAGTGCTCTACTTTTGACCAGAGCTCAATGGGACCTGGTCAAATGTAGTGCCCTATGTAGGGAATAGGGTGCCATTTGGGTCCTATGCACACAGTACTTTGCTAATCTGGCTTCAACACAGCCTGGTTTGAATATATCCAAGGTAGGCAGTACACCGAGCCTTGAGGAATTGACTGCTTGATATTGAATTAATCACATTGGAAAAATAGACTCATTCATTCACTTCATTCATGATTTTTAATTTACTGTAGACATTTATTGATGTTATGAACGCAGTATGCATTGCTTATGAAGGAACAGATTCAGACACCTTACTTACCTTACCAAAAGCAATTTTATTCGTTTTGTGAAAAAAAAGTTAACACAGTTAAAATCAGTTAACACAAGGATGTCCAACTCAGTCTCTCATGTGGGTTCTCATTATTCGTGTGTGTATACGTGCGTGTGCATGCATTTATGCACGTGTGTGTGTCTCCCAGCTGGTGGTCCAGGCGGGTCTGTTCCACGGCAGTGAGCTGCTGTGTAAGGTGGTGACTAGCGGGGAGGTTAACGTGTGCTCCGAGCCCCTGTGGGACCAGAAGCTGGTGTTTGACATCAGCGTGAGCGACCTGCCTCGTATGAGCCGCCTGTGCTTTGCTCTCTACGCCATCATCGAGAAGGCCAAGAAGCCCCGCTCCACCAAGAAGAAGAACAAGAAAGCTGTAAGTCTGCAGCTGTAAGAGATGTTACGCCTTGATCACACCGATAGCGTCATTGCGCAAAATAGTAGGCAGCATCATCTGGATATAAAGTTCAACATTCACCTTCTGCTACCATTTCTGTCAAGCCGTCTACGCATACAGTTTGACACATACGTTCAATAAATCCAATGTATGCACCACACAGAACGCACTGCAACTGCCTCTGCAAAGCAATGCTGCAAGGCAAACGCAGCGTTCCATTGGAAATGAATGTACTTCTGGTGTGCCAAAATGCAATGACCCTGTTGGTGTGATAGAGGTGTAAGAGCTCAAGAAAAATAAATATTGTGTATGAATTTGACAAGTTTTATTGACAGAGAGAGTCAGTTAAAAATGTAGATGGGGATACTGTATAGAAAGTGAGTGGCAGAACGGGGGTTTCGTACCGCTGCAGCCAGGGGTACTTGTGGTCTGGGGGAGGCAGCACTACCACTAGACCAGCCCCAGAGCACAAGAAAGCAGAGTTTTGTTTCGGCACTGTAGCTGTTAAAGTGATGCTCTACAGCTTTTGTATAATTTCAGCCAGTAATTTTGAAAGTAGTGCTCACGAGCCAAAACGAGTCTCCGAAAATGTATATTTTGTAAGTGCGTAACCCTTTACACTCGTACCTGTATACGGGTTGAAAATTGCAGGATTTGGGCACTGATAAGCGCCTAAATTGGAACTCTAACACTAACATACTAGAAATGACGTCAGAGCTCAGGCTCTGCACTTCACAGTGCTGTATGGGTTTTGACTGACAGCCGTTCTGAACTTGAGCACCGCACGCGACAAGAAGTTGCCCCCATCCCTCCTGCATCCCATTTTTTGTTCTCTGAGTGAGGGAAATGCTGTAAATTAAGGGGACTCTATGTATTTTGAAAGATGAAACACTGACAATTATAATAAACACCGCTTTGATGTCATACAAGCCAGCCAAACACCCATGAGTCCAAATGTGCACTTCACCTTTCCATATCATAAAACTCATGTCATATACAGTGTCAATGTTTATGATCACTATGTTTGATGTACAGTTACAAGATGACATGGCATCATACCCTGAGTTGTTCTGAACAGAATGAGCCTATGTTTGTCTATTGTGAAGAACATTTGCCGTGGGACACGCACCTGAATGCACGCATGACTCCTTTCTATACGTGCCGAAATTATGATCTGTTTCTCTGAATTGCCCTGTGAAAGCCTAACACTAAGATCGTATTTTATACAGTGCCTTCAGAAAGTATTCAAACCCCTTGACTTTTTCCCACATTTTGTTGTGTTACAGCCTGAATTAAACATTTATTAAATTGAGATTTTGTGTCACTGGCCTACACACAATACCCCATAATGTCAAAGTGGAATTATGTTTTTAGAAATTAATTTAAAATGAAATGCTGAAATTTCTTGAGTCAATACGTATTCAACCGCTTTGTTATGGCAAGCCTAAATATGTTCAGGAGTAAAATTGTGCTTAACAAGTCACATAATTAGTTGCATGGACTCATGCTGTGTGCAAGAATAGTGTTTACCATGATTTCTGAATCACTACCTCATCTCTGTACCCCACACATACAATGATCTGTAAGGTCCCTCAGTCGAGCAGTGAATTTCAAACGACAAAGACCAGGGAGGTTTTCCAATGCCTCGCAAAGAAGGGCACCTATTGGTAGATGGGTAAAAAAAAGAAGAAGTAGACATTGAATAGCCCTTTGAGCATGGTGAAGTTATGAATTACACTTTGGATGGTGTATTAATGCACCCAGTCACTACAAAGGTAACGGCGTCCTTCCCAACTCAGTTGCCGGAGAGGAAAGAAACCGCTCAAGGATTTCACCATGAGGCCAATGGTGACTTTAAAACAGTTGCAGAGTTTAATGGCTGTGATAGGAGAAAACTGAGGATGGATAAACAACATTGTAGTTACTCTACAATACTAACTTAAATGACAAAGTGAAAAGAAGGAAGCCTGTACAGAATACAAATATTCCAAAACATGCATCCTGTTTGCAATAAGGCACTAAAGTAAAACTGCAAATTATTTTTATGTCCTGAATACAAAGCTTTATGTTTGGGGCAAATCCAACACATCACTGAGTACCACTCTTCATATGTTCAAGCATGGTGGTGGCACATCATGTTATGAGTATGCTTGTCATCGGTAAGGATTAGGGAGTTTTTAAAGATACAAATAAACGGAATAGAGCGGAGCACAGGCAAAATCCTAGAGGAAAACCTGGTTCAGTCTGCTTTCCAACAGACACTGGGAGACATTCACCTTTCAGCAGGACAATAACCTAAAACACAAGGCCAAATATACACTGGAGCTGCTTATCAAGAAGATAGTAAATGTTCCAGTTTTGACTTAAATCGGTTTGAAAATCTATGGCAAGACTTGAAAATGGCAGTCTAGCAATGATGAATATTTGTTTTCAAGAATAATGGGCAAATGTTGTACAATCCAGGTGTGCAAAGCTCTTAGACTTACCCAGAAAGACTCACAGCTGTAATCGCTGCCAAAGGTGATTCTAACATCTATTGACTCAGGGGTGTGAATACTTATGTAAATTACATATTTCTGTATTTATTTTTCAATACATTTGCAAACGTTTCTAAAAACATGTTTTCACTTTGTTATTATGGGGTATTGTGTGTAGATGGGTGAGAAAATTCAATTTTGAATTCAGGCTGTAACACAACAAAATTTGGAATAAGTCAAGGGGTATGAATACTTTCTGAAGGCACTGTAACTGGCAGTAGAGGAAGCTTTCAAATGATGCCCACCTGAACCAGATTGCGATTTAAAATGGGCTGTTTTTGAATTGCGTAAACAACTACAGCAATTGTGTGATGGCGGGATTGCAGGGTTGTGTTCCAAACAAAACAACTACAAGTGTGCTTGCTCTAGTTCGTCAACGGCACAGCTAGAAGAGCTCAAAAAGCACCTTATAGTTGAAGACTCTTCTTTGAGTCATAAGTGCATTGAAATTACTTAGGAACTATGCACACTTTGGAGAGGTGTGTGTGGTCACTTGGTGACACCAGTTAGTCCTCTCACTCAAACACTTGTAATTTTTTTTGTCTTATGTAGACCTACAGGAATATTCTTATCATGTTACTGAATGTATCCAGAGTATTTTCAGAGTTCATTATCAACAAATGCAGCGAAAAGTACAGTAAATGTAAAAGCACAAAAAATCAACAGTGTAATGTTTGGATTCAGTCTTGTGTTAGGTGAACTGTTGTGTCCTTAACTTTGGTCTAATCATTTTCCCATCATCTCCAAACTGTTCCCTTTTAATTCCTACAATGCTTATGCATATACTTTTCATATTTCTTCTGTAAGAAACATTTCGATTTAGCCCTATCCATATAGGCCAATTCCCACGAGTGTTAAGGGTTAAGATCCCGGACTGCATCTTTAAGAAAACTGACTGAGAATTGAGTATAATGGGGGGAACACCGTTTTAGTTGAGAACATATGTCACTGTACATTAAATCCCTATCTGAATTCTGAGGAAATTTTGGCACGTAAAACTGCTTTACAGTGAACTCAAAGTATTGGGACAATGACACATTATTTGTTGTTTTAGCTCTACTCCAGCACTTTGGATTTGAAATGATACAATGAGTAAGAAAGTTGGAGGCATAAATATCATACCCCCCCAAAAAATGCTAACCTCCCCTGTTATTGTAATGGTGAGAGGTTAGCATGTCTTGGGGTATGATATTTGTGCGTCTGTAACTTTCTCATCATTATTCACGATTCATTCAGGATTATCCGTAATGATGGTAACGTCCACATTAATGTAGAAGGTTTTAGAAACATTCTATTCTTATTTACAATAAAGGTGATTCCAAAATGGAACAATACATTATTTACCATTAATTTCCATTGGGCACAAAATCTGAAACACAACTAAAACAAACCGCAAATGCATCTAACAAATGTGTAGCATCACAAGCTTGATGTAGTCATTACGTGCTATGAATATGGGACCAAATACTTAACTTTTTACTACTTTTAATACACATATAAATGAATTTGTCCCAATACTTCTGGTCCCCTAAAATGGGGGGACTATGTACCAAAAGGGCTGTAATTTCTAAACGGTTCACCCAATATGGATGAAAATACCCTCAAATTAAAGCTGACCGTCTGCACTTTAATCATTGTATCATTTCAAATCCAAAGTGCTGGAGTACAGAGCCAAAACAAAACACAATTTGTCACTGTCCCAATACTTTTGGAGCTCAATGTATTTCCAAATATTGGGCACCTTGAAGGGAAATATGTAAAACCTTGGGTGTGTGTGTGCTATTTTTGCAGCTACAACCATGTTGCTATTTCAACGTGCTCTGACACACTTTGTGTTTCTGTGGTTGCATGGGTGTCTGTGTGGGTGAGTGTCAGTGTGTGAATTTGTTTGCCTGCACAAAACATGTATTTTTGAGTGAGTAGTGTGTGTGTGGTGGAGGGGTGTATGTTTTGCTGTTGTCAGATTGTGCAAGCGTGTTCAGCGGCAACTCTGTGTTTTAATGTCTTATCCGCTTCTACTCTTATCTGCTACACTATCACTCCAAGGAAGATTAGAGCGTCAATTTCATGGAATTCTATATTCAGTTTCTAAGCCAACCCACAGATATTCAAGTACTTCCACTTTCACTGCAAAGACAACTTCCTTCAAGTGGAACTGACAGCGTGTTAACTACTTTGCAGATATGAAACAAACATACAATCATAATATCAGTTTTAAAAAATATCAGATTCCCACATTTATAATGGGTTTTAACAATAGATTATATTTGACTCAAAATTCCATGACGTACAGTAAGACATTGTTGGCAGAATAGATGGATGCAGTTACAGTGGGGAAAAAAAGTATTTAGTCAGCCACCAATTGTGCAAGTTCTCCTACTTAAAAAGATGAGAGAGGCCTGTAATTTTCATCATAGGTACACGTCAACTATGACAGACAAAATGAGAAAAAAAAATCCTGAAAATCACATTGTAGGATTTCTTATGAATTTATTTGCAAATTATGGTGGAAAATAAGTATTTGGTCAATAACAAAAGTTTCTCAATACTTTGTTATATACTCTTTGTTGGCAATGACACAGGTCAAACGTTTTCTGTAAGTCTTCACAAGATTTTCACACACTGTTACTGGTATTTTGGCCCATTCCTCCTTTCAGATCTCCTCTAGGGCAGTGATGTTTTGGGGCTGTCGCTGGGCAACACAGACTTTCAACTCCCTCCAAAGATTTTCTATGGGGTTGAGATCTGGAGACTGGCTAGGCCACTCCAGGACCTTGAAATGCTTCTTACGAAGCCACTCCTTCGTTGCCCGGGCGGTGTGTTTGGGATCATTGTCATGCTGAAAGACCCAGCCACGTTTCATCTTCAATGCCCTTGCTGATGGAAGGAGGTTTTCACTCAAAATCTCACGATACATGGCCCATTCATTCTTTCCTTTACACGGATCAGTCGTCCTGGTCCCTTTGCAGAAAAACAGCCCCAAAGCATGATGTTTCCACCCCCATGCTTCACAGTAGGTATGGTGTTCTTAGGATGCAACTCAGCATTCTTTGTCCTCCAAACACGACGAGTTGAGTTTTTACCAAAAAGTTATATTTTGGTTTCATCTGACCATATGACATTCTCCCAATCCTCTTCTGGATCATCCAAATGCACTCTAGCAAACTTCAGACGGGCCTGGACATGTACTGGCTTAAGCAGGGGGACACGTCTGGCACTGCAGGATTTGAGTCCCTGGCGGCGTAGTGTGTTACTGATGGTAGGCTTTGTTACTTTGGTCCCAGCTCTCTGCAGGTCATTCACTAGGTCCCCCCGTGTGGTTCTGGGATTTTTGCTCACCGTTCTTGTGATCATTTTGACCCCACGGGGTGAGATCTTGCGTGGAGCCCCAGATCGAGGGAGATTATCAGTGGTCTTGTATGTCTTCCATTTCCTAATAATTGCTCCCACAGTTGATTTCTTCAAACCAAGCTGCTTACCTATTGCAGATTCAGTCTTCCCAGCCTGGTGCAGGTCTACAATTTTGTTTCTGGTGTCCTTTGACAGCTCTTTGGTCTTGGCCATAGTGGAGTTCGGAGTGTGACTGTTTGAGGTTGTGGACAGGTGTCTTTTATACTGATAACAAGTTCAAACAGGTGCCATTAATACAGGTAACGAGTGGAGGACAGAGGAGCCTCTTAAAGAAGAAGTTACAGGTCTGTGAGAGCCAGAAATCTTGCTTGTTTGTAGGTGACCAAATATTATTTACCACCATCATTTGCAAATAAATTCATAAAAAATCCTACAATGTGATTTTCTGGAGAAAAACATTTCTCAATTTGTCTGTCATAGTTGACGTGTACCTATGATGAAAATTACAGGCCTCTCTCATCTTTTTAAGTGGGAGAACTTGCACAATTGGTGGCTGACTAAATACTTTTTCCCCCACTGTAAATGCATGATTAAAATAATTCACCAAGACATTTCTTGGTAGTCCCAGAAATACTGCTATCAGGTTGCAAATCACAGCTTGTTTGCTGCCTTCACCCATTCGGGATGCACTGTTTCAGTTTCAATTACTCAATATTTTGGACAAAAACTGACTAATGTAACTAAGGCTGGGAATGTCAATACAATCAAACTAGCAAGGGCAATGATCACAAGTCAGCGTGGCTAATAGGCTAGCGTATCTATTTCTGTAGCTATTTATTTAGCAAGCTAAAAACACAGCCTAACGTTAGCTAGCTAGCTGCTGGGAGGATGTCATGTAATTGGAGGAGTGAGTGACTGACTTTCCCCTTATCTTGTTTTTCGTTGGCTACACAGCTAGAGATGCAGGTGTCATTTGATTAGCTAGCAGGAAATGTCAATCGCTTTGCTAGCTAGATAGCTACAGTGCCTTGCAAAAGTATTCATCCCCCTTGGCGTTTTTCCTATTTTGTTGCATTACAACCTGTAATTTAAATGGATTTTTGTTTGGATTTCATGTAATGGACATACACAAAATATTCCAAATTGGTGAAGTGAAATGAAAAAAATAACTTGTTTCAGAAAATTATTTTAAAAAATAACGGAAAAGTGGTGCGTGCATATGTATTCAGCCCTTTGCTATGAAGCCCCTAAATAAGATCTGGTGCAACCAATTACCTTCAAAAGTCACATAATTAGTTAAATAAAGTCCACCTGTGTGCAATCTAAGTGTCACATGATCTGTCACATGATCTCAGTATATATACACCTGTTCTGAAAGGCCCCAGAGTCTGCAACGCCACTAAGTAAGGGGCACCATGAAGACCAAGGAGCTCTCCAAACAGGTCAGGGACAAAGTTGTGGAGAAGTACAGATCAGGGTTGGGTTATAAAAAAATATCCGAAACTTTGAACATCCCACGGAGCACCATTAAATCCATTATTAACAAATGGAAAGAATATGGCACCACAACAAACCTGCCAAGAGAGGGCCGCCCACCAAAACTCACAGCCCAGGCAAGGAGGGCATTAATCAGAGAGGCAACAAAGAGACCAAAGATAACCCTGAAGGAGCTGCAAAGCTCCACAGCGGAGATTGGAGTATCTGTCCATAGGACCACTTTAAGCCGTACACTCCACAGAGCTGGGCTTTACGGAAGAGTGGCCAGAAAAAAGCCATTGCTTAAAGAAAAAAATAAGCAAACACGTTTGGTGTTCACCAAAAGGCATGTGAGAGACTCCCCAAACATATGGAAGAAGGTACTCTGGTCAGATGAGACTAAAATTGAGCTTTTTGGCCATCAAGGAAAATGCTATGTCTGGCGCAAACCCAACACCTCTCATCACCCCGAGAACACCATCCCCACAGTGAAGCATGGTGGTGGCCTGTAACAATGTATATTTGCTCATAAACATTACCCAAATATTTGTTCATTTATTATCTTTTCATCCTTCCGACCCCATTGTCAGTTTATTTAAAAATGTAGCTACTAAACAGTTTGCATGTGTCATACGGGTGTTATAAGGACATACAGAAAAAAGTCATGTTTGTGTTCTGAAGTGTTTTTGTTTCGATCAAGTCAGGAATATATCTTATGTTCTCCCCTTTTTGCGAAATGCCATAAGAATGGTTTCACTTCGATACATGAACACACAGTTAGCAACACCACCTCTTTGAATCCCCATGCCATTGGTTACTATGGACTTGTTTGCTGTTGCTTTCAGGAAGTGGAGCGTGTATGTAGTTGTGTAGAGAGGGCATGGGTCGTAGCCGGCCGCGACCGGGAGACCCATGGGGCGGCGCACAATTGGCTCAGCGTCGTCCAGGGTAGGGGAGGGAATGACCGGCAGGGATGTAGCTCAGTTGGTAGAGCATGGCGTTTGCAACGCCAGGGTTGTGGGTTCGATTCCCATGGGGGGCCAGTATAAAAAATGATGTATGCACTCACTAACTGTAACTCGCTCTGGATAAGAGCGTCTGCTAAATGACTAAAAATGTAAAAATGTAAAAAATTTGTAGAATAGTACAGTACACTGAGGCCTGGGCCCAATTTCACCTTTTCACTTTGGCTCTTGGCACAGTCCTGGGTGTATTCATTAGTGCACACTATAGAAAAAACCTTTTGCAATGGAAAATGTTTTGCTACAAAAACAAGGCTACTCCCTCCTAGTTTTGCCCCGTTTGCTTCCTAGTGAATACGCCCTGATTTAAAAGAGGCAAGGTGTGAGGAAAGGCCCCGTGTGTGCTGTGGGGAGCTAGGCCTCAGCGACTCCACTTCTGCTTTCTGGGCCACTTCTCTCTTCCGTCACCCAGAGGAGAAGGCAGGCCAGACAGCGGGCCTGCATCCCATATGCCACCCTATTCCCTGTATAATGCACTACTTTTGACCAAGGGCTATGGTCAAAAGTAGTGCACTATGTAGAGAATACGGTGCCATTTGGAACACAAAACAGGAAGCGAGAAGTTGTTATTTTGGCTAGCCATGGCCACTCGCATCGCCTTATTTTAATTTAGCTTGTTTTTTTTGCAAGTTCGCAGCTGAGAGATGCATTAGACTATATTGGTTTTCCCACCTTAGCTTGAGAAGCTGACCATTTACCATAAGTAATTTACAAGTCATTCTCATTAAACCTTGTGCCAGGAAGGGAGATTTGGACATGGGCACATTTGTCATATTTATGATTCAATACAATCATTCAATACTTACAATACAATGAGATACAATACAATGAGAACCCAATGAACCTTTATTTTATAACTCTAATATAAAGTATTTAACAGTTTCTAAGGTTAATTGAAATCCTTGTGATGGCCAATTAGATATTGTGGCTTGTATTGTTTTATGTATACTGTATATTGAAATGCAATCATTTCAAGCGATTAAAGGAACCATAGAGGCCTACATCACAAATGGCTTGTGAGACATAATGATATCAGTTATTATACGAAGACCTGTTTGTTAACCTAAGTGGAAACTTTCGCAAAGTGACTGTGCATTTTGGTGGTGCAAGAATGAGTCGGTTGTTGTTCATTGCCATTCTCAGTCATTCATTTAAAGACTGGAGGCTCCATTTAATAAATCTGTAAGTTTCCAGTTTATGGCAACACATCATTCCTCCCATGCAGCTAGATATCCAGTTTGAATTGAATATCAAGTTGTATTTTTATACATTTTTTACACCGTGTGGGGCTTCAACTTAGTTAAACTGTGGTATTGAGAGCCTGGGGCCACATACTGATTTGGATTGAATGAAGCCCAAGATGTGCTCACACATTTGGGTTCTTCTAAACAGATGTAAACGAAAACAGGTTAGAAAGTTTGAATTTGTAAATAGTGTGCTAATGACTATCAACCTTGGTCGTGTTCAGTAGGGCACACCGTAGCAAAACATTTCGGGATGAGAAAAACAATATTGTTCTTATTGGACAAGTTATGGTAGTACCTCCCGTTCCACTTTTTTTTCTCCCTTACTGGACATGACCACTGTGTTTCTCCCATAGAATTAGAATGAATAGAATGGACGTCCCCATTCAAGTCATGATGCTATAATGGATGGACTGGGGCCATTTTGAGGGTCCCGATTGGAGCAAAACTAGGTTGAGGATATCCAGGTTAGGACAACGTCCAACGTCCTTCACATGCGGAAGCTTTCGAAAATAAACAGATTCATGGGACCAGCACTATTGCTAACTAGCATCGCTGGTCCCTTAGTTTTAGAATTCTTCCACATGAATGCAAAGAGTTATGGGATATTAGAATCCTCTTGCCTTAACCTTTGTTATCCTCAACCGAGGAGCAAAGCAGGAAGTAAAAGCATGGAAGTTCAGCATTCAATCTGTGCTTTATTAACAGTCACCTCATTCTATGGTTTCTCCCACAAGGATTGTCCACTAGCCTGGGTAAACACCATGGTGTTTGACTACAAGGATCAGCTGAAGACTGGGGAGTTCCTTCTCTCCACCTGGCCTTCAGTCCCTGGTACAGTAGAACTACACACACACACACTGGAACCACTGCACGTCTTCAAAAGGATTGAAGTATACCACCCAGAGTAACACACACTGCTACATAGTATCGCAAATTGCTATTGTACTAAGTAGTTGCTTCACAAGCTAGTTGTTTTCTGAACTGCAAAATGTACACCATTGTTCCGATACAATTTTAATCATTGTACTATTTACCTATAGTTGTTTGTCATTAAATTGCTGCAAATTACTGGGTAATAGGTAGTAATAATACATTTAAAAATGAATTAAATATAGCTGCAAGCAGCAACAAAGGCTCCTAGCCACACATTTTTTGAATTTGAATTACAACACATTTGCAACTTGTTTTTTATATATCTGGGATAAGGAATGACATTTAAATGCTACAAAAATAAAGGCTTTTCCTTGTTTTAAAAAATGTTGTTACTGATATACTAAAAAAAGGAGTGAGGCTGGTCAAAATCTGTTTCACTTTTGTTCAAATTACACAATTTAGACAACCTACAATAATAATACTAGATACGATACCTCTGTAGTGCACGCATACCAATTCAAAACACTTTACCACTACATTTACTGAAAAGATGCACGTAAAGGTTTTATAGTGCCATCGACTGGTTTGGAGTGGCTATGTTTGATGTAGTCATTATTCCTTTGCAAAAGTGGTCGTGATGATTTTGGAAATATCAATACGTGCTTCAGAGTGGACCTTTCTTGTAGTGTCCTTAAGCCGCTCAATCAGTATCATGTTGATGAATCAAAGAACAGTTGAATAGTTTTGAGTTTCGTTGGGTTTGCGGTGGGGACAAATTTGACATTTTCTTGGTCATCTGTTGATTACATTTCTTGCTTTTTGCAAACTCAGTAGAGACAGGGATTGTTACCATATTTTCATAGTTTTGAGTGAATCAGATTTTTGGTTCATGAAATGTTTCAATGTTTGTTCAAACATCCAAGATGGAATAAAATCAGATATGGTGGAGGTCATAGGTCCTTGAGGCAAAACATTTTCCTTATGCTGAGAAACACTTTTGTACAGACTTTCGAAGCTCTACGTCAAACGAAATTGCGGGGCTGCACTTTGGACTTTTAATCATCATCATATCATCACCTATGGGCCATTCAGTTCGGGATTTGGCCCCATAATAACTCCCTCTGTGTTCTATTTTTATTCCCTTTTTTTTTTTTTTTTATCTGGCCTTTAGACATTGGCCCCATGCAAGGAGAATCACACAAAAAGAATAAGGCTTCCAGCCGCTAAGTGGCTTGGAGCCTTAAAAGGGCAATCAACAGTTGCTATATCCATTTAGCAGTTGTTACATCCAAATTATTGATATGTTCCTATTGATTCTTGAAGAATTTGAGCTTAGTTCAACTGTGGTACCCCTACAGAACCCCAAAAATTTTTGTAAACAAAGTATATGTAAACAAACACTATATAGCCTCAAAACATGGTTAAAACTATAATGTTAATATCATGGATGGTCAGTCCTTGCGTTCATAGCTCTGTCTATGAATTTGAGAATGGTTACATTTCTCCAGCCCCATCCCACAGTGGCGGGGAGAAAGCTTTATTGTTTCTCCTGCTGATTGCAGCTTTTACACATTGATTTTTCTCTAATAGCTGAATATGTTTATTTGGGTTAAATGTGGCATCCCAGATGATAAAGGCGACCTCTTGAATCCAATGGGCACAGTGGAGAAAAACCCCAACATTGATAGTGCAGCAGGACTCCTCATTCGCTTCCCCAATATCCGACCTCACCCTCTCTACTACCCCCATTTCGACAAGGTACACCTTTTACTGCACACATGTTTCAATAGTTGACATTGTACATTTGTAACCAATCTCGTATATTTGTAACCATTACACTTGTAACCATCTTGTACTGTACATGTAAAAAATATATATATATTAGATCTTACTATAGATTTTATGAATGACATTGGAATTATATTTTTAGTGCTATATTAAGATATCTACACATTTGTATGCACCTCCTATTTTCAGTTGAGGGACCTAGAAAAAAATGGAGGGAAGGTTATAGCCACTAAGGTGGAGGTAAGGGACTCTCTATTGTTTGTTTGAAATGTATAAGATTACATTAAAGTAATCCTTTGAAAACCACATTCAACTTTTTAAAACGCATAAACCATTTATTATTATTTGTATTATATCTTATTGTATGTTTGAACTTTGAATTCATTATCGATACCATTACTTATCAATTATGTTCCTCAAAATTACCAGTGTTTTTTAAAACTACTTTTACATCAAAGTATACATTAATTGCTAAGAAATTACCATGCTAGTACCTACAGATCTACAGTAGGTTCACTCAACCCCTTCCCTGTTATCTTTGTATTGTGCTGCCCAGCATATGAAGCTAAAGGAAATAGTAGACAATAAGAACTACACAGAGTTCTTTGAGGACGAGAAAGAGCTTCTGTGGAAGCTACGCGGTGTGGTGCGGGAGCGCTACCCAGAGAGTCTGTCCAAACTTCTCCTCATCACAAAATGGAATAAGCACGAGGATGTAGCACAGGTAGGACACTATGGGCAACATTTTCCTCTCGCAAAGACAACTGAGCTGTGAGTTAAGGCACTGCAAGGGAAATTATCATCTGCATCTTTGACTTAAAGGTAACTGCCAAAATAAAGGACACACCAACATAAAGCGTCTTAATAGGGCGTTAGGCCACCACAAACCAGAACAGCTTCACCTTGGCATAAATTCTACAAGAGACGGTCATGGCATATGGTTTACATCGTTTTCATGCTCATCAAACCATTCAGTGACCACTCGTGCCCTGTGGATGGGGGCATTGTCATCCTATTGGGGTATAGCCATGGTAACCAAAATAACGGCCAAAATAATGACCTGCCCAGCATTTTTTTACATGACCCTAAGCATGAAGGGATGTTAATTGCTTCATTAACTCAGGAACCACACCTGTGTGGAAGAACCTGCTTTCAATATACTTTGTATCCCTCATCTACGAAAGTGTTTCCA
Organism: Coregonus lavaretus; assembly: GCF_964263955.1. Lineage (NCBI taxonomy): Eukaryota > Metazoa > Chordata > Actinopteri > Salmoniformes > Salmonidae > Coregonus > Coregonus lavaretus. The sequence continues at coordinate 24,133,683 of NC_140007.1, read as the reverse complement.
TTATTTTGGCAGTTACCTGTATGTTGTAACTTTTCTTAAAACATTTCAGTGAGGAGGAACTTTGTTTGAACCAGAGATTTAGTTACGATGTGATAGACATGCAGTGCATTAGTTCATAGTGCAGCTGTTTTTGCGATTATTAAATAAGTAATTATTTTCCATTATCATGTTAAAATTGATTCCTGCTTTCAGTATGCATTAGCAATGCGCATGTATACTGAAAAGGAATTTATAGTTCCAGTAGGTTCAATGTCAAAAGACAAGGTCTGACCTGTGCCATTGTGTCCAGATGGTGGGTTTTCTGCAGAAATGGCCGGATCTCCCTGCTCTCCATGCCCTGGAGCTGCTGGACTACAGTTTCCCTGACCCAATGGTCCGCTCCTTCACCATCAGATGCCTAAGGAAGCTGAGGTACTGTAACCTTAGGGGTAGTTTCCCGGACACAGATTAAAGATGCACTATGCAGAAATCGCTCCGCCATTTCCTGGTTGCTAAAATTCTAATAGTTTGCCTAATTTCAGTTTTTGTGACAAAACAAGCATAGTGTAGAGAATCATTGTACCATCTAAACCGCTGTGAAATATATTTTACATAACCAAAACTATTGTATTTTCATCTGTTTGAAGCTGTTGTACAAAACCGAAAGTAAAATACGCAAAAACTAAACTTAAGCACGAGAAGTATAGAAATAGCACACATAGAACAGATCTACCGCTTCTTACACTTGCTTTCAATGAGAATGATAAAAATATAAAACACATTTCTATGTGAATTTCGTCAGGTCCCCCAAAAAGTTTTATATTGCAGCTTTAAGCCTTGACTAAAAATTATGTTAAATGGAGAATTCTCATTGAAAGTGCTTTTTAGTTCAGGACTAGGCTCAATCCATGTCTGGGAAACATTTGGCTCTTGCCATTACCTCTTTTATGCTTTTCGTTTTTGATAGGTTCTCAACAAAAAAATATCTCCTGAAATAGAAACAAGTGGTACAAATAACAAATAAAAACAAGTGGTACCACTTTAACAATGGTGTGAAATTAATGTTAAGAATTTGAAACAAGTGGAAAATTGGTTTTTAGAAGTGTCAACAAGTTCCAACCATACTGGATGCCCGTCAATAACTTGGTTGCTCAAAGACTATATACAGCTGGCAAAAAATTATCGTTTTTACAATGTTGTGAAAATGTTGCTGTAAATGACCCCATTTAATCTACCTCCCAGCAGAGATGAGGAGCTGCTCCAGTACTTGCTGCAGTTGGTTCAGGTTCTGAAGTATGAGTCTTACCTGGACTGTGACCTGGCTACTTTCCTGCTAGAGAGAGCCCTCTCCAACAAGAGGATAGGCCACTTCCTCTTCTGGCATCTCAGGTAAGGCTGTGTGCATGTGCGCATGCGTGTGCGAACAAACAACATATCCTAAAAACAGGACAGATCAAAGTAAAATGGACAATATGGAATGGACAATCAGGCTACTCACAACTGCTGTCCATGAGTTTAATCCAGTGGTCATGATCAGTGGTTTCAAGTTTGTATCCATTAATTTTTGACGAGCTGATCATAGCGAAAAAGAAAATACTTCTGCATTTCCCGCTCTGTAAACACCTTGCAAATAGGCTCAGGATAACTCCTCCTGATAAAGTTGGGTATGTGGTATTCAGAGCTTAAATAGCCTAATTGATTAGTCACAGGAAGTGTCGACCCACTGTTCACCGTCTTGGAATACCTGATGGTCAAATACCAACCATTCAACCTCCCGAGGGAGTTTTCAGCTGTTATCGTGACAAGAAAAATAGCAAGCTGGCAATTAACTAACTATACAAAGCTATAAACAAGCAAGAAAACCTACATCCAGAGGCTGCTTTTCTGGTTTTAATTTCGCGTCACTAAGACACGTGATACCCAACTTCCATCAACACGTCTCCAACTCCACTAGGGGCGATAAAGTCATAGACCACTGTTATTCTACCCACAAGCAAGCATACAAGGCCCTCCCTCGTCCGCCATTCGGCAAATCAGATCATGACTCCGTAGTCCTGCTCCTGTTTACAAGCAGAAACTCAAACAGGAAGTACCCGTGACTCGCTCTGTTGAGAAATGGTCACCAGAATCATAGATTATGCTACAGGACTGCTTTGCCTAGCGCTGATTGGAATATGTTTAGATACTCCTCCGATAACATTGACGAGCTAACTACCTCCGTCACTGGCTTCATTAGAAAATGCATCGGCGACGTTGTCCCCACGGTGAGGGTTCACTGCTTCCCCAATCAAAAGCCCTGGATTAACACCAAGGTTGGCTCTAAACTAAAGGACAGAGATACCGCACACAGAGCCTTCACAGACAACCCTGATGCTACGGCCGAAGACAGGAATATGTACAAGAAGTCCCGCTATGACCTCTGCAGAGTCATCAAATGAGCAAAAGGACAATATAGGAATAAGGTGGAATCATATTACACAGTCTGTAATCCCCACATGGTTTAAGATGACCACCTTCATTCCTGTCCCCAAGAACATGCCACAATGACTACCGCCCTGTAGCACTCACTTCAGTAATCATGAAGTGCTTTGAAAGGCTGGTTATGGCACACATTAACTTCACCATCCCAGACACCCTTGACCCACTCCAATTTGCCTACCGCCCCAACCGATCCATAGAAGATGCAATCTCAATTGCTCTCCACACTGCCCTCACCCACCTAGATAATAATACCTATGTGAGAATGCTGTTCATTTACTACAGCTCAGCGTTCAAAACCATTGTCCCCTCCAAGCTCGTCACCAAGCTTAGGGCTCTGGGTCTGAACACCTCCCTCTGCAGCTAGATACTGGACTTACTGACGGGCCGACCCCAGGTGGTGAGGGTAGCCAACATCACCTCCGCCACGCTGACCCTCAACACGGGGCCCCACAGGGGTGTGTGCTTAGTGCCCTCCTGTACTCCCTGTTGACCCACGATGGCGTGGCCACGCACGACTCCAACACCATCATCAAGTTTGCTGACGGCACGACGGTGGTAGGCCTGATCACCGGCGACGTTGAGTCAGCCTACAGGGAGGAGGTCAGTGATTTGGCAGTGTGGTGCCAGAGCAACAACCTCTCCCTCAACGTCAGTAAGACCAAGGAGCTGATCGTATACTACAGGAAACGAAGGGGCGAGCACGCTCCCATCCACATCGACGGGGCTGCAGTGGAGCATGCTCTTGAACAGCTTCGATCCCCAAGCAATAAGACTGATAAATAGCAAACAAAATAGCTACACAGACTATCTGAGTTAACCTTGTATCTTTATTGACCTTTTATTTACATTTTTGCACTGTCTCTATGCACACTCACAGGGCCCTACACACGCACACACACACTCCATCTGCTCACTCACACATAATATGCACATACATTTATACTGACTCTACACACCCGCACACCCACTCACATACAAGCTGCTGCTACTCTGTTTATCTTATATCCTGTTGCCTAGTCACCTTACCCCTATACATATCTACCTCCATCACTCCAGTATACATGCACATGTAAATATGGTATTGGAACTGACACTTTATATAGTATGCTTACTTACTTATTGTGTTCTTCATATTTATTTGTATTTCTCATATGTCTTTTCTAGTATTACATTGTGTGTGCGCGCCTGGCTATGTGCACGTGTGTGCGCTTTCGTGTGGAACAAGCACTATAACTCTGTATATGAATTGAACACTAAGGTGGTGTTGTCGGGTGGTGTTGGTAGAAGTTGTGACAGAAGCCTTTGTCCTCACTCCAGGTCAGAAATGCATGTATCCTCAGTCAGTCTGCGTTTCGGACTGATTCTAGAGGCTTACTGCAGGGGCAACATCTATCACATCAAGAGCTTATGGAAACAGGTGAGCACACCTTGAGACTATATACTTGGTCATTCTTAGACATTCCTTAGAAATAGCATGTATAGAGGAGTAGGGGAGACTGGGGGCAATTGTAACATGTTTTGTATTTGACTCTATTGCTCAGGGACCACTCGAACTAGGCCAGTAATGTTTTTATATAAGAAACGTACATCTGTCTCCTAATCATTCATACCATTTATAGGTCTGTATATAAGACGGTCGTATCACAATATTGATTTTAATCCGAAAAGTCCGGACGTTACATTTGCTGCCGTGCCAGGGGAAATTGTAACAGTAGCTGGGGTCAAATGTAACACCTAAAAAATAAACAAAATAAATTACCTTAATTTTTAAATAATTAATGTTTATGAATTATCATATCATAGACATATGTAATAATTTTGCAAGAAATATAAGTATTTCTATGTACGTAACAAATATTTACAGTAACACCCCTGTTTGTGCATGGCCATTCGGTACCTCTTAAAACATCTGAATAGTCTGATGGTGCCCAGAATATATCTGTTTACAACTTATTTGGCACTGTACAGGACCCCAAGGCTATTTAAAGTTAGTATTTGTATATTTCATGTAAAATTCATACAATCTTAAAGTTAAAATCACTTGTTTTCATAATGTGGCTGCTTGGCTCAGGGTCATTTTAATTACCCCCAAGCCATGACAAAACTTAATGTGCTAGGCCTCCCGAGTGGCGCATCACTACAGACCCGGGTTCGATCCCGGGCTGTATCACAACCGGCCGTGATCGGGAGTCCCATAGGGCGGCGCACAATTGGCCCAGCGTCGTCCGGGTTAGGGGGGGTATTTGCGCTCTAGCAACTCCTTGTGGCAGCACCTGAAGGCTGACCTCGGTCATCAGGTGAACTGTGTTTCCTCCGACACATTGGTGCGGCTGGCTGTATAACTCATGTGCCTACCAATAGACAACAATAGTGACACGTCAATCATGCCAATGTTTAGCCAACATATAGTGCTGAAAATTATGCTAGTTTGAATTCTTGGACATTAATGCTCAGGACAGTATAAGAACAATACAACCGGTGGAAAAAACTACATTCACCACTAAAAAAACAAACATTCGCTCATAAAACGTGCAAATAGTGAGATATTTTGCGGGAAACCTTTCAAGCAGGGAGGGAACCTAAATGAGAATGTACTGTGTGACTTTCATCACTAGCTTTCCCCCCAGACCCAACCCCACCAACACACACACACACACAACGCTACTAGTCTCACCTCGGCCTCTGCTGTCTTTGCCCTTACATTTCCTCAGAGTGTGCCCCTCTTTATATCCCTTCTCCCTTCAAGTATTTGATCCCCTGCTTATTTTGTCCACTGACAAAGAAATGATCAGTCTATAATTTTAATGGTAGGTTTATTTGAACAGCGAGAGACAGAATAACAACAAATAAATCCAGAAAAACGCATGTCAAAAATGTTATAAATTGATTTGCATTTTAATGAGGGAAATAAGTATTTGACCCCCTCTCAATCAGAAATATTTCTGGCTCCCAGGTGTCTTTTATACAGGTAACGAGCTGAGATTAGGAGCACACTCATAAAGGGAGTGCTCCTAATCTCAGCTTGTTACCTGTATAAAAGACACCTGTCCACAGAAGCAATCAATCAATCAGATTCCAAACTCTCCACCATGGCCAAGACCAAAGAGCTCTCCAAGGATGTCAGGGACAAGATTGTAGACCTACACAAGGCTGGAATGGGCTACAAGACCATCGCCAAGCAGCTTGGTGAGAAGGTGACAACAGTTGGTGCGATTATTCACAAATGGAAGAAACACAAAGAAACTGTCAATCTCCCTCGGCCTGGGGTTCCATGCAAGATCTCACCTCGTGGAGTTGCAATGATCATGAGAACAGTGAGGAATCAGCCCAGAACTACACGGGAGGATCTTGTCAATGATCTCAAGGCAGCTGGGACCATAGTCACCAAGAAAACAATTGGTAACACACTACGCCGTGAAGGACTGAAATCCTGCAGCGCCCGCATGGGCCCCCTGCTCAAGAAAGCACATATACAGGCCCGTCTGAAGTTTGCCAATGAACATCTGAATGATTCAGAGGAGAACTTGGTGAAAGTGTTGTGGTCAGATGAGACCAAAATCGAGCTCTTTGGCATCAACTCAACTCGCTGTGTTTGGAGGAGGAGGAATGCTGCCTATGACCCCAAGAACACCATCCCCACCGTCAAACATGGAGGTGGAAACATTATGCTTTGGGGGTGTTTTTCTGCTAAGGGGACAGGACAACTTCACCGCATCAAAGGGACGATGGACGGGGCCATGTACCGTCAAATCTTGGGTGAGAACTTCCTTCCCTCAGCCAGGGCATTGAAAATGGGTCGTGGATGGGTATTCCAGCATGACAATGACCCAAAACACACAGCCAAGGCAACAAAGGAGTGGCTTAAGAAGAAGCACATTAAGGTCCTGGAGTGGCCTAGCCAGTCTCCAGACCTTAATCCCATAGAAAATCTGTGGAGGGAGCTGAAGGTTCGAGTTGTCAAAGGTCAGCCTCGAAACCTTAATGACTTGGAGAAGATCTGCAAAGAGGAGTGGGACAAAATCCCTCCTGAGATGTGTGCAAACCTGGTGGCCAACTACAAGAAACGTCTGACCTCTGTGATTGCCAACAATGGTTTTGCCACCAAATACTAACTCATGTTTTGCAGAGGGGTCAAATACTTATTTCCCTCATTAAAATGCAAATCAATTTATAACATTTTTGACATGCGTTTTTCTGGATTTTTTTGTTGTTATTCTGTCTCTCACTGTTCAAATAAACCTACCATTATAGACTGATCGTGTCTTTGTCAGTGGTCAAACGTACAAAATCAGCAGGGGATCAAATACTTTTTTCCCTCACTGTATGTCTCTATAAGCTTGGCACATCTATCCACTGGGATTTTTTCCCATTCTTCAAGGCAAAACTGCTCCAGCTCCTTCAAGTTGGATGGGTTCTGCTGGTGTACAGCAATCTTTAAGTCATACCACAGATTGTGGGGATGGTGTTCTCGGGGTGATGAGAGTTGTTGGGTTTACGCCAGACATAGCGTTTTCCTTGATGGCCAAAAAGCTCAATTTGTCTCATCTGACCAGAGTACCTTCTTCCATATGTTTGGGGAGTCTCCCACATGCCTTTTGGCGAACACCAAACGTGTTTGCTTATTTTTTTCTTTAAGCAATGGCTTTTTTCTGGCCACTCTTCCGTAAAGCCCAGCTCTGTGGAGTGTACGGCTTAAAGTGGTCCTATGGACAGATACTCCAATCTCCGCTGTGGAGCTTTGCAGCTCCTTCAGGGTTATCTGTGGTCTCTTTGTTGCCTCTCTGATTAATGCCCTCCTTGCCTGGTCCGTGAGTTTTGGTGGGCGGCCCTCTCTTGGCAGGTTTGTTGTGGTGCCATATTCTTTCAATGTTTTAATAATGGATTTAATGGTGCTCCATGGGATGTTAAACGTTTCAGATATCTGTTTATAACCCAACCCTGATCTGTACTTCTCCACAACTTTGTCCCTGACCTGTTTGGAGAGCTCCTTGGTCTTCATGGTGCAGCTTTCTTGGTGGTGCCCCTTGCTTAGTGGTGTTGCAGATTCTGGGGCCTTTCAGAACAGGTGTAATATACTGAGATCATGTGACACTTAGATTGCACACAGGTGGACTTTATTTAACTAATTATGTGACTTCTGAAGGTAATTGGTTGCACCAGATCTTATTTAGGGGCTTCATAGCAAAGGGGGTGAATACCACTTTTCCGTTATTTATTTATTCGAATTTTTTTAAACAAGTTATTTTTTTCCTTTCACTTCACCAATTTGGACTATTTTATATGTCCATTACATGAAATCCAAATAAAAATCCATTTAAATTACAGGTTGTAATGCAACAAAATAGGAAAAACGCCAAGGTGGATGAATACTTTTGCAAGGCACTGTACTCCCTCCTCCTCTTCTCTCTGTGCAGAATGAGGCTCTGAACAAGATGAAGGCTCTGAATGACTTTGTGAAGTCGGGCTGGCAGAAGACGTCGCGCCAGCAGATGACAGACGACATGAAGCTGTGTATCAAACAGGAGGCATACATTGAGGCCCTCTCATACCTGCTGTCCCCGCTCAACCCCAGCATCATGCTCTCTGAGATTTGGTGGGTACCTGGCACACACACACAGATACAGGCACGCAGACACAGACGCACACAAAGATGCACAGACAGACCTACGCAGACAGACATCCAGGAATGCACACACACACACATACAGAAGCATCATGCACCTCCATGTTTTGAGGGCACTGATAGCCACATTCAGCATCTTTTAATTAATTCTGTGTTAGAAATTACTATGTTGTATATTTATTTATCCTACAAATGGGTAGAAATTATATTACAGTTGAAGTCGGAAGTTTACATACACTTAGGTTGGAGTTATTAAAACTCGTTTTTCAACCAATCCACAAATTTCTTGTTAACAAACTATAGTTTTGGCAAGCCGGTTAGGACACCTACTTTGTGCATGACACAAGTAATTTTTCCAACAATTGTTTACAGACAGATTATTTCACTTATAATTCACTGTATCACAATTCCAGTGGGTCAGAAGTTTACATACACTAAGTTGACTGTGCCTTTAAACAGCTTTGAAAATTCCAGAAAATTATGTCATGGCTTTAGAAGCTTCTGAATGGCTAATTGACATCATTTGAGTCAATTGGAGGTGTACCTGTGATGTATTTCAAGGCCTACCTTCAAACTCAGGGCCTCTGAATTGTAGACCTCCACAAGTCTGGTTCATCCTTGGGAGCAATTTCCAAATGCCTGAAGGTACCACGTTTATCTGTACAAACAATAGTACGCAAGTATAAACACCATGGGACAACGCAGCCATCATACCGCTCAGGAAGGAGACACGTTCTGTCTCCTAGAGAAGAACGTACTATGGTGCGAAAAGTGAAAATCAATCCCAGAACAACAGCAAAGGACCTTGTGAAGATGCTGGAGGAAACAGGTACAAAGGTATCTATATCCACAGTAAAACGAGTCCTATATCGACATAACCTGAAAGGCCACTCAGCAAGGAAGAAGCTACTGCTCCAAAACCGCCATACAAAAGCCAGACTATGATTTGCAACTGCACATGGGGCAAAAATTAACCCAACTTATTGTGGGAAGCTTGTGGAAGGCTACCCGAAACGTTTGACCCAAGTTAAACAATTTAAAGGCAATGCTACCAAATACTAATTGAGTGTATGTAAACTTCTGACCCACTGGGAATGTGATGAAAGAAATAAAAGCTGAAATAAATCATTCTCTCTACTATTATTCTGACATTTCACATTCTTAAAATAAAGTGGTGATCCTAACTGACCTAAGACAGGGCATTTTTACTAGGATTAAATGTCAGGAATTGTGAAAAACTGAGTTTAAATGTATTTGGCTAAGGTGTATGTAAACTTCCGACTTCAACTGTATATAGGGAAAAGTCTTCTCCCAGTGTTAACAGATTTGCTTGATGTTGCAGTGCGGACAGATGCAAGTTCATGGACTCCAAGATGAAGCCCCTGTGGCTCATGTACAAGAACAAATGGGTGCAGGGGGACACTGTCGGCATAATTTTCAAGAATGGAGATGGTGAGAGATTCAAAGAACACAGGGGATTCCAAATGATACATTTTGAAAATGTATTTATTTATTTATTTTTGTATTTGTATTTTTTGGGGGGCACTGTAATGGCGACCGGTGGTGTTGGTTCTGTATGTCACCTGTCTTGACTATTTTCATTTATTTTTGTGTGTCCTGTTGTCATATTATATCTATGTATGACTCTTCGTGGGAGTGTATTAGTCAACTAATGGACACACATATGTGTCTTTTGGAGGCCTTTTAGCGCTGTTTTAGTGCTGTTTTGGTAGCTTTGTTTGCATATCTCAAGTGCATCCTTGGTGGTATCCATGGAGATGCAGGATGCAAGCAGTATCCAGATCGAGAGAGCCAGGGGCATCGGGACTACAGTCGAGGCTGGAGAAGAACCACTGCTGGCTTCATGGGCAAGTCCATAGGACTGGAGAACAGGAGAACTAAAGAGACTCACTCCGGACCCTCCAGATGATCTCCAAGCTCCGTCAATGTAGCTAGCTAGGTTAATTAGCTGCCTATCTGCTAGCCTGTTGTAGCCTAGGCTACGCACAGCCCACTGCTCTGTACAGTACATCAGATATCCTCCTCATCAAAGATCAGAGACACGGCCAGCCAACACCATAGAGTAGCACTATTTTTAAAGTTTATTTTTTAATATTGTGTTATCGTCATCCTGTCAGCCTAGTAGCTAGGTCTACTGTGTGTATCCCCAAGCTACTATGTTTGTTATTTCTTTATTTTCTGAACCACTCCAAAAAGAAGATCCCTTGCAGGAAATTCAAGTTATTCTGTTCTTTCACCGGTTAGAAAATATACCCTTTTACTACTGTATTTACCTAATTTATGGCCATGCAGATATTGGAAGAGATGCAACAAATAGACACTTGTTCATAGATTAATAATTTGCAGTGTTTTCCCCAACTCCATGGCCCATCGATTTGTGTGTATTGAGTAATGTCGCATTTATATTGGTCCGATGCGGGACTATTAGGTACAGTCACTTGTAAATTAAAGTTATGAACAATTCCTCTGCAGACCAACCTTTTATCATGCTACTTTTGCACGCATGCCATTGGGAGCATTAATCATACTAGTCTAAATTGCTAGTCTGGCCGCCTGGGGAGTCTGGATCTGTGATTCTCATCCCGTCTCGGTTGGATATAAGTGTACCTTTTGCCTGACATAACCTCTAACCTTTCAGATCTCCGACAAGACATGTTGACCCTCCAAATGATCCAGCTGATGGAAATCCTTTGGAAGAAAGAGGGACTGGATCTAAGGTATGTGTTAGCAGCAGGGGTTGGAACCTAAAAGTTTCACTGTTCCGACAAGCAAAATAAAGTTCTGAACCGGTTCAAACCAAAAATAAGTACTGTTTTTTATCATTCCTTTCTGTTCCTTTTTAAACCTCTGAAATCATATATTTATTTTCATTTAGCTCGACATTAATTACTTAGTGGATAGAAAAGCTTGCTATGGAGCGGGCAAGCTATAGCTCAGTGAGTTATTTACATGTGTGATTGAAAGACAAGCCAGAGAGAGTAGAGGAGGCTTGGCTTGAAGCGCTGGGCATCTTGTGATAACATGCATTATCTAAATTAGGCCCACAGAATTATACCTTCGGAGGAACGGCTTCTATGGAGGGTGAGGGGCAGGTAGCCTACACACATACACTGACAAAGATTTTCAGCTGTCAGGCAGAGACTGGAAAAAGTTTCTGATTGACAGAGGGAGGGCTTTGCATAGGTACATTGTTGCGTTTTTTGTGGGACTGGGAAAAAATCCTGGAAAGTAAAATAACGTTATTAACCAGTTCCCATGCTTTTAAAATAACGGTTCTGTTGCGGAACAGTATAGACCACTTTTGTTCATGGTTCTGATTCTGTTCCTTGAAAAATTTCATTATTTTTCTGTTTTCGGTTCTGTTCCCTGAACTGGTTCCAACCCCTGCTTAGCAGTGGACCTAGTTGTATAACAGAGCTGGGTTCGGTGAACCACACTTGCAGGATGAGTAACCTTGCTTGAGACCCAGTGAAGACCTGCATTAGCCCCGTAAGCTAATACCTAGGGTTTTGCTTGTGGCGCGCAGGAAACCTGGATTTGAAATAAGTAGGTGACATTGCAGTCAAACGGTTCTACATACATACTGGGAACAGGTTTGGGGAAAACTGATATGATGGTTTTGTAACAATGTACTTAGGGCATACAGTTATAATGCGTTATTACTTGTTATAAGCATATAATAGGCCTTATAATGCTTTATGAATAAACTTTCTCTACTGTCTCTGTAAGGATGATCCCCTACGGCTGCCTCTCCACCGGGAACAAGACAGGCCTCATCGAGGTGGTGAAAAACTCAGACACCATCGCCAACATCCAGCGCAACAACAGCAACAGTGCCGCGACCGCAGCCTTCAACAAAGACGCCCTGCTCAACTGGCTTAAATCCAAGAACCCAGAGTAAGTGTGACAGAGACACAGGTCTAGCGGTCATCTCTACAGTGACGGCATGGGTTTGTATCCAGCCTACTGCCCTTTGACACAACCTCTCTCTATCTTTCCCAACTGTCATCCGCTATCTCTATCTGGTCAATATACACTGAGTATACAAAACATTAAGAACACCTACTCTTTCCATGACATAGACTGACCAGGTGAATCCAGGTGAAAGCTATGATCCCTTATTGATGTCACTTGTTAAATCCACTTTAATCAGTGTAAATGAAGGGGAGGAGACCGGTTAAAGAAGGATTTTTAAGCCTTGAGACAATTGAGACATGAATTGTGTATGTGTGCCATTCAGAGGGTGAATGGGCAAGACAAAATATTTAAGTGCTTTGAACGGGTTATGGTAGTGTTTTTCACACTCAACAGTTTCCCGTGTGTATCAAGAATTGTCCACCACCCAAAGGACATCCAGCCAAATTGACACAACTGTGGGAAGCATTGGAGTCAACATGGGCCAGCACCCCTGTCCATGTCCAGACAAATTATTGAGGCTGTTCTGAGGGCAAAATATATACACTGAGTATACCAAATATTAAGAACACCTGCTCTTTCCATTATATAGACTGACAAGGTGAATCCAGGTGAAAGCTATGATCCCATATTGATGTCATGTGTTAAATCTACTTCAATCAGTGTAGATGAAGGGGAGGATTTTAGGGGGAGGGGAATATTAGGAAGGTCTTCCTAATGTTTGGTATACTTAGTGTAATCTGAAAATACCTTAAACTATATCTTAGAAAAAATTAATTACAGATAGGCTAGCTCTCAAACACACTAAACTGGACCTATGATTTGACCTTACTGTGCCTTGCAAAAGTATTCATCCCACTTGGCGTTTTTCCTATTTTGTTGCATTACAACCTGTAATGTAAATTGATTTTTATTTGGATTTCATGTAATGGACATACACAAAATAGTCGAAATTGGTGAAGTGAAATAACTTGTTTCAAAAAATTCTAAAAATTAAATAACGGAAAAGTGGTGCGTGCATATGTATTCACCCCCTTTGCTATGAATCCCCTAAATAAGATCTGGTGCAACCAATTACCTTCAGAAGTCACATAATTAGTTAAATAAAGTCCACTTGTGTGCAATCTAAGTGTCACATGATCTCAGTGTATATATACACCTGTTCTGAAAGGCCCCAGAGTCTGCAACACCACTAAGCAAGGGGCACCACCAAGAAAGTGGCACCATGAAAACCAAGGAGCTCTCCAAACAGGTCAGGGACAAAGTTGTGGATCAGGGTTGGGTTATAAAAAAATATCAGAAACTTTGAACATCCCACGGAGCACCATTAAATCCATTAATAAAAAATGGAAAGAATATGGCACCACAACAAACCTGCCAAGAGAGAGCCGCCCACCAAAACTCACGGACCAGGCAAGGAGGGCATTAATCAGAGAGGCAACAAAGAGACCAAAGATAACCCTGAAGGAGCTGCAACGCTCCACAGCAGAGATTGGAGCATGGAGAGGGATGTAATGCATGGGTTTACACCCTGGCTAGATGGATTGTGAGATGTGAAGGCTCTGGGGTGAAGTTTCCCCTAGGTACAGATTGAGGACCATCTTCCCCTCCCTCAATCCTAATCTCTCATGGACAGACGCACGTAACATAGGATGGTATCAATGCGTCTGTCAACAGACTGTGGGATGCGACGACTAACAAGGAACTTTTTTCCGTCACGCAGGTGTATGCATCTTTTGAATTTCAGAAGGGAAGGGGACATTTGGCCCAATTCTTTGGCTCATAGTTTCCGTTTAGGGGGGTGGAGACTTCGCTAGTCTCGTTAGTGTCTTTTCTCATACATTTCCCCCAAGAAACGAATCGAGCATCTGACGCAATCACGCAAAAAAAAAAGAACATTCCTGCTTTGCAAGATTACCTCAATCCTAACCTGGGGAAAATGCCAAACTGATCCAAGATCAGCGTCTAGGGGCAACCTTCCCTACACCTGCCTAAATATTCCCATTGACAGCTAGGGTCATGTGATTTGACAGCCCTGAATGTCTTGGAAAAGTATTTTAAAAACAGGAAACCTTGAAATAATGAATAAACAAATGAATACTATTGGCATCATACAAGTAATGTCCGGTGGGTGCAGTGCAAGGGCTGGCAAAACAGCTCCATATCACACAGAAGCTCTTGGTTACAATGAAATGGGGGATAGATGTAATAGTTTAACATAGTGAACCCAATAGACGTCTAGACAGGACCGTGGTGTAACATGGCTGTCAATCATCTGTCGCCCTCCGAATCTTCTCTGCAAATATTTAATAGAGCTGTGAGAAAAAACTGCCTCAAATATATTGAGAGAGGGGGAAGAGCGTGCGTGCCCCACTGTTTCCACTTGACTTGGGAAAGAGAATGAGAGAGAGAAAGGTAAAGAGAGAGAACATTCAAGGGAGGAAGGGATAAAGGAAAGGGCAGAGAAAGCAAACTGATCCCATGTCGTCTCTCCTCTCTCTCTCTCATCTATTTTGTCAGCAGGGATAAACTTGACCAGGCCATTGAGGAGTTCACACTATCATGTGCTGGTTACTGTGTAGCCACTTACGTGTTGGGAATCGGAGATCGCCACAACGACAATATCATGATCAAGGAGACTGGGCAGGTGAGATGCACAGCATTTCCTTTTGTTAATATGATTTTTTTAAATGTGTAGAATCTTGATAATTTGTATACGTCTGATTAGAGTGGGTATTCCTAGTAGGAATAGAACTCATTGTTTATATCTAAGAAACAATTATTTTTTTATCTTACACAATTTATCATTCATAAAGTAACCGGATAAACACTTATTCTTAGACAGACAATGGAAATGCCAGTAAGTCAAATTAATCACATTTGGCCTCTCAAAAACGATGATACTGTGTCTACTACATGAGATTGATAGATAGATGCTTCCATTCAGCCACAAGAGCATTAGTGAGGTCGGGCCCTGATGTTGGGCAATTAGGCCTGGCTCACAGTCGGCATTCCAATTCGTCCCAAAGGTGTTCGATGGGGTTGAGGTCAGGGCTCTGTGCAGGCCAGTCGAGTTCTTCCACACTGATCTCGAAAAACAATTTCTGTATGGACCTCGCTTTGTATACAGGGGCATTGCCATGCTGAAACAGGAAAGGGCCATCCCCAAGCTGTTGCCACAAAGTTGGAATGTCATTGTATGCTGTAGCGTTAAGATTTCCCTCCACTGGAACTAAGGAGCCTAGCCTGAACCATGACAAATTGCCCCAGACCATTATTTCTCCTCCACCAAACTTTACAGTTGGCACCATGCATTTGGGCAGGTAGCATTCTCCTGGCATCTGCCAAACCCAGATTTGTCCGTCGGACTGCCAGATGGTGATGCGCGTGATCACTCCAGAGAACAGCACTTACAGTTGACCAGGGCAGCCCTAGCAGGGCAGAAATTTGACATACTGACTTGTTGGAAAGGTGGCATCCTATGACGGTGCCACGTTGAAAGTCACTGAGCTCTTCAGTAAGGCCATTCTACTGCCAATGGTTGGCTATGGAGATTGCATGGCTGTGTGCTTGATTTTATACACCTGTCAGCAACAGGTGTGGCTGAAATAGCCGAATCCACTCATTTGAAGGGGTGTCCGCATACTTTTTGATAGATAGATGGATAGATGGATAGATATATAGATAGATAGATATATAGATAGATGGATGTGCATAGTAGTTAGTTCTACCACAAGGTGACACATGTCTTACTACACACAGCAATGCTAATTGTCTTGAAAACCCAACCCTAGGCAACAGCAGTGACTAGGGTCTGGTAACTTCGAAAAGGGAATCAGATATGCCATAACGTCGTGATTCAAAACAAAGTTTGAAGGCAAAACCTTTGGTTTTAGTGAAGACAAACTAGCCACTTAATAAATAAGTATTAGAATATTTGCATTACAAATGAGCATTTATTTCATTCATAATAATGTGTAAAGCATTTTGTAAACATCTATAAGCATTTCAAATCAAATCAAATGTTATTTGTCACATGCGCCGAATACAACAGGTAACCTTACCGTGAAATGCTTACTTACAAGCCCTTAACCAACAATGAGTTCAAGAAATAGAGTTAAGAAAATGTTTACTAAATAAAATAAAGTTAAAAAAATAAGAAAAATAATAATACAATAAAATAACAATACCTTGACTATATACAGGGGGTACTGGTACCAAGTCAATGTGCGGGTGTACAGGTTAGTTGATGTAATTTGTACATGTAGGTAGGGGTAAAGTGACTATGCATAGATGATAAACAGCGAGTAGCAGCAGTGTAAAAACAAAGGGGGGGTCAATGTAAATAGTCCGGGTGTCCATTTGATTAATTGTTCAGCAGTCTTATGGCTTGGAGGTAGAAGCTGTTAAGGAGCCTTTTGAACCTAGACTTGGCGCTGCGGTACCACTTGCCGTGCGGTAGCAGAGAGAACAGTCTATGACTTGGATGACAGGAGTCACAATTTTTTGTGCCTTCCTCTGACACCGCCTAGTATATAAGTCCTGGATGGCAGGAAGCTTGGCCCCACTGATGTACTGGGCTGTACGCACTACCCTCTGTAGTGCCTTGATGCTGAGCAGTTGCCATACCAGGCGGTGATGCGCCCGGTCAGGATGCTCTCAATGGTGCAGCTGTATTACTTTTTGAGGATCTGGGGACCCATGCCAAATCTTTTCAGTCCCCTGAGGGGGAAAAGGTGTTGTCGTGCCCTCTTCACGACTGTCTTGGTGTGTTTGGACCATGATAGTTTGTTGATGTGGACACCAAAGAACTCTTGACCCGCTCCACTACAACCCCGTCGAGTTGAATGGGGGCGTGTTCGGCCCTTCTTTTCCTGTAGTCCACGATCATCTCCTTTGTCTTGCTCACGTTGAGGGAGAGGTTGTTGTCCTGGCACCACACTGTCAGGTCTCTGACGACCTCCCTACAGGCTGTCTCATCGTTGTCGGTAATCAGGCCTACCACTGTTGTGTCGTCAGCAAACGTAATGATGGTGTTGGAGTTGTCCTTGGCCACGCAGTCGTGGGTGAACAGGGAGTACAGGAGGGGACTAAGCACGCACCCCTGAGGGGCCCCCGTGTTGAGGATCCGCGTGGCAGATGTGTTGTTGCCTACCCTTACCACCTGGGGGCGGCCCGTCAGGAAGTCCAGGATCCAGTTGCAGAGGGAGGTGTTTAGTCCCAGGGTCCTTAGCTTAGTGATGAGCTTTGTTGGCACTATGATGTTGAACGCTGAGCTGTAGTCAATGAACAGCATTCTCACATAGGTGTTCCTTTTGTCCAGGTGGGAAAGGGCAGTGTGGAGTGCAATTGAGATTGCGTCATATGTGGATCTGTTGGGGCGGAATGCGAATAGGAATGGGTCTAGGGTTTCCGGGTTGAGGGTGTTGATGTGAGCCATGACCAGCCTTTCAAAGCACTTCATGGCTACTGACGTGAGTGCTACGGGGCGGTACTGATTTAGGCAGGTTACCTTCGCTTTCTTGGGCACAGGGACTATGGTGGTCTGCTTGAAAAATGTAGTTATTTCAGACTCGGTCAGGGACATGTTGAAAATGTCAGTGAAAACACTTGCCAGTTGGTCCACGCATGCTCTGAGTACACGTCCTGGTAATCCGTCTGGCCCTGCGGCCTTGTGAATGTTGACCTGTTTAAAGGTCTTGCTCACATCGGCTACGGAGAGCGTATCACATAGTCGTCCGGAACAGCTGGTGCTCTCATGCATGCTTCAGTGTTGCTTGCCTTGAGCATAAAAGGCATTTGGCTCATCTGGTAGGCTCTCGTCACTGGGCAGCTCGCGGCTGGGTTTCCCTTTGTAGTCCGTAATAGTTTGCAAGCTCTTCCACATCTGACGAGCGTCAGAGCCGGTGTAGTAGGATTCAATCTTAGTCCTGTATTGATGCTTTGCCTGTTTGATGGTTCGTCTGAGGGCATAGCAGGATTTCTTGAAAGCGTCCGGATTAGTGTCCCACTCCTTGAAAGCGGCAGCTCTAGCCTTTAGCTCGGTGTGGATGTTGCCTGTAATCAATGGCTTCTGGTTGGGATATGTATGTACGGTCACTGTGGGGACGACGTCGTCGATGCACTTATTGGTGAAGCCGGTGACTGAGGTGGTATACTCTTCAATGCCATTGGATGAATCCCGGAACATATTCCAGTCTGTGCTAGCAAAACAGTCCTGTAGCGTAGCATCCACATCATCTGACCACTTCCATATTGAGCGAGTCACTGGTACTTCCTGCTTTAGTTTTTGCTTGTAAGAAGGAATCAGGAGGATATAATTATGGTCAGATTTGCTAAATGGAGGGCGAGGGAGAGATTTTTATGTGTCTCTGTGTGTGGAGTAAAGGTGGTCTAGAGTTTTTTTCCCACTGGTTGCATATGTGACATGCTGGTAGAAATGAGGTAAAAGAGATTTAAGTTTGCCTGCCTTAAAGTCTCCCGGCCACTAGGAGCGCCGCTTCTGGATGAGCATTTTCTTGTTTGCTTATGGCATACAGCTCGTTGAGTGCGGTCTTAGTAGCAGCATCGGTTTGTGGTGGTAAATAGACGGCTAGGAAAAATATAGATGAAAACTCTCTTGGTAGATAGTGTGGTCTACAGTTTATCATGAGGTACTCTACCTCAGGCGAGCAATACCTCGAGACCTCCTTAATATTAGACATCGCACACCAGCTGTTATTGACAAATAGACACACACCACCACCCCTTGTCTTACCATACGTAGCTGTTCTGTCCTGCCGATACACGGAAAACCCAGCCAACTGAATATTATCCGCGTCGTCAATCAGCCACGACTCGGTGAAACATAAGATATTACAGTTTTTAATGTCCTGTTGGTCGGATAGTCTCGAGCTGAGATTATCCAGTTTATTTTCCATTTAATGGCTTGTTCATGAGTTATTAAATTAGTTATTTTGATTGTGTTACCAACATATTTAATCTGATCCATTTTTAAGACCTCATTTGCCTGCAGCAACAATGGTTATCTCGAATAATGATGTCTAATAATAATGTTTGGATGGTGTGGAAAGCTTCTGTTAAAGTCCTGCTTGACTTCCCTGTATCTCTTTTAGCTGTTCCACATTGACTTTGGGCACTTTCTGGGAAACTTCAAGAGCAAATTTGGGATCAACAGGGAACGTGTGCCTTTTATTCTGACGTACGACTTTGTCCACGTCATCCAACAAGGGAGGACCAACAACAGTGAGAAGTTTGAAAGGTAAAACATGAAATCTATCTTACCTCCTATCATGTGTTCAATTCCCGCTAGGGCCAACCATACGAAAAATGTATGCACGCATGACTGTAAGGCTCTTTGGATAAAAGCGTCTGCTAAATGGCATATATTATGTTATATAGTATTATATTGTATTGTATTTATATTGTATTAAATACTGTTCATTTCCAACACTGTATTGTCTCTGTTAATATAGAGTTGTGCCAAGATAAAAAGAAAAGAGAAAGAAACATAATGTAATAGGAATCTGTCACCGTATTCATATAATTCAATTACTGTTGTTTTTTAAAACTCCAAATCAGGGACTATAGGGGGCACATCCAGTCATCTTAATGTATTTATCAATCTCATATGGTGATTTGTAGCACCCAACTGTGAATACTTTTACTTATACCTATACTTATTTATATAACCATGCATACTGATTTTACGGTGATCCTGAAGCTCCATGATAATGGTGTGGTACCTCTCTTATTGCGCCACCACCAGGTTCAGAGAGTGCTGTGAGCAGGCTTATAAGATCTTGTGTCGCAACGGGACTCTGTTTGTGAACCTGTTTGCCATGATGAAGGCAGCCGGACTGCCTGAGCTGAGCTCCTTCAAGGACATCCAGTACCTAAAGGTGAGAGGAGTGCCTCCTTTTATTGCCAGATATGTTGAACGGAGCATGATGTGTACTGTAGTACATCATTCAATTATTTATGTTATTTTACACTTGTTAGTTCCTCTAGTTTTAGCCACAGTAGTCAGATAACGTCTATGCAAGGTCCTACACGTGAGATCAGTGTCCTTTTCAAAATAGGGTTATGATTTGGTGATGGTTACAAGGATACGTCTGCAGCTACTGATGGTGATGATGACGATGACTAGTGCGATGGTGATGATGGTGGTGATGTTGTTTGCAGGGACCTCAATGATAGTGAAGATGATCATGTTGATGGTGGTGGTGGCAGGGACCTTGATAACAATGATGATGATAATCTAATGATCATGATATTAATATTGATGATGATTACCAATATAGTAATGAGAGTTGTTTTAAATGGTAAAGGCACATCTGTCATCCTTCTGATATTGTTGCTCTTGTCTCACCCTTTTCTCAGGACTCATTGGCTTTGGGGAAATCGGAGGAAGAAGCGCTGAAGAATTTCAAAGTGAAGTTTAACGAAGCTCTGAGAGAGAGCTGGAAGACCAAGGTGAACTGGATGATGCACTCTCTAGCCAAAGATAGCAGACTTTGAATAAAAGGCACTGCCCGGAGAAGCGTTCTGAACCTTAATACCCCTGATTTGTCTATCTGATCAGGGTTTTCAGCTTATGGAGCCAAATGGAATGAAAATGCACTGAAGTCTTTGTCGTAAATAGAAGCATTTGGCAATGTTTTACAGTTGTTTACACCTGACTGGCAGTCATGATTATGGTTTATGAACTGATGACAAACTACAACTACTTGTTGACAGTCACATTTCATCGGGAGTAATAGCCATTGTTACTATATCATACAGACAGTACAGCGTTGAAAATCATTTGCACGCGGCACGACCCGCGTCAACCAGAACTATCACCACATGAACAGCGCCCTGAAAGTGACAATGATCACAAACCAAATTGGGAGCAAACAACGTAATAATGATGCCTAATGAAACAATGTATCAACAATTTGTCAGGAGAGTAATACGAGAGAGAAGTTAAATAATAGGTGAAATACTGTAATAGGAGATTGATTAATGATGATGCCATTGATTAAATGACTTGATAAGTTGTTTGCATTGATTATACTTAAATGACCAGGCCAGAGAGAGGTATGTAGGACCTCAAGTGTTTCATGCGGTTTACATTCATGGTTCTATGACTTTTCTACTTTTTAATTTAATTATTTTCATTGAAATATATCCTCTGTTGTACAGTGAGCTCCAAAAGTATTGGGACAGTGACACGTTGTTTTGCTGTTTTGGCACTGTACTCCAGCGCTTTGGATTTGAAATGATACAATGACTATGAGGTTAAAGTACAGACTGTCAGCTTTCATTTGAGGGTATCTTCATCCATATTGGGTGAGCCGTTTAGAAATTACAGCACTTTTTGTACAAAGTCCCCCCATTTTAGGGGACCCAAAAGTATTGGGACAAATTCACTTACACTACCTTTCAAAAGTTTGGGGTCACTTAGAAATGTCCTTGTTTTTTGAAAGAAAATCATTTTTTTTGTCCATTACAATAACATCAAATTGATCAGAAATACAGTGTAGACATTGTTAATGTTGTAAATGGCTATTGTAGCTGAAAACGGCTGATTTTTAATGGAATATCTACATAGGCGTACAGAGGCCCATTATCAGCAACCATCAGTCCTGTGTTCCAATGGCACGTTGTGTTTGCTAATCCAAGTTTATCATTTTAAAAGGCTAATTGATCATTAGAAAATCATTTTGCAATTATGTTAGCACAGCTGAAAACTGTTGTGCTGATTAAAGAAGCAATAAAACAGGCCTTCTTGAGACTAGTTGAGTATCTGGAGCATCAGCAATTGTGGGTTCGATTACAGGCTCAAAATGGCCAGAAACAAAGAACTTTCTTCTGAAAGGCTATTCCATGCGAAACATTGCCAAGAAACTGAAGATCTCGTTCAACACTGTGTACTACTCCCTTCACAGAACAGCGCAAACTGGCTCTAACCAGAATAGAAATAGGAGTGGGAGGCCCCGGTGCACAACTGAGCAAGAGGACAAATACATTTGAGTGTGTAGTTTGAGAAACAGGCGCCTCACAGGTCCTCAACTAG
Source organism: Coregonus lavaretus (assembly GCF_964263955.1). NCBI lineage: Eukaryota > Metazoa > Chordata > Actinopteri > Salmoniformes > Salmonidae > Coregonus > Coregonus lavaretus. The sequence goes on along the minus strand of NC_140007.1, from coordinate 24,111,604 downwards.
CAGCTTCATTAAATTGTACCCGCAAAACACCAGTCTCAACGTCAACAGTGAAGAGGCGACTCCGAGATGCTGACCTTCTGGGCAGAGTTGCAAAGAAAAAGCCATATGTCAGACTGCCCATCTTAATCTTTTATTTTTATTGGCCAGTCTGAGATATTGCTTTTTCTTTGAAACTCTGCCTAGGTCTAAACAGTTAACCCAATATGGATGGAAAAACCCTCAAATTAAAGCTTATAGTCTGCACTTTAACCTCAGTCTTTGTATCATCCAAAGTGCTGGAGTACAGAGCCAAAACAACAACAAAATGTCACTGTCCCAATACTTTCGGTGCTCACTGTATTTAAAATGTTGGTTTTTGTGCAAAGAATCAAGCTTTCTTTGTAAAGGTACTTTGTGAGGTTTTGCCATGATAATGTTGTGGAATACTGCCTTATTTGTCTATTGTGTATGTATGAGATTTTGCCGTCTGGGATGTGTTATACCTTGTGGAATGAGATACCCCAGTCTGTAACAGACATGGAGTCAAGACAATATTTCCTTCAACTCCATTGCATTACAGCCCTGCTCCCACATACGTAAAGCAAGACATTTTGGCGGCCAGGATTTTGAGTCACTGCTACTTGGCCATTTAACTCAGGAGTTGATATTCATACGGTCTTGTCAGAGACCATTACGCGAGACCCAGACCCATACACTGATGCCAGGACTGAAGCCGAAAACTTGGACAGTGATCCCCAGACCAAGTGATCTTGAGCGGTCTTCAGACCAAGACCACAAGTTTTAGTCTATAATAAGCCATAGCTCTTTATCTCAATTGTCGCTCTTAAATGTCTATGTGGTGTCATTAAACATAAGCTACCTGCTACATGCTGTGAAATGATATAGGGTAGATTCTCATGATAGATCAGTTGAATTGATCTACAATATCTTGAAGAAAATGCAGGGACGGTTCTGTATGTTTTGGCTTTCAGATATGCACTGTATATTGTCCCCAGTGGCAGTCCTGACCTATGTGCCTATCTATGCCTTTTACTTTTATGCTTGAGAAAATGATTCTAGAAAAGAATACTGTACATACCTAGCCGGCTTTAGCATCTCTGTCATCTCAAAATACTGTGTCAGTACTGTGCCCAATGCTGTGTAGAGTGACTGATGTTCTGTGAAAACAAACCATGATATTACTGTATTAACGTATATTTGTCATTGAATTATGCATTCTGTATCTATACTCTCCTGATCAGAGTCTACTGTGGACAGAATCCACCAATGATTGTGTTAAACATAGGATGTGTGTGTGTGGGGAGGAAGAGTTGCTATTGAACACTGGTACCTATTTAATTGATTTATCTTGTATGTCCATGTCTTTTCTGTTGTTGCAGATTGCAAACAAGGGTGAATTGTAAAACATAGGGCATTGCTGTGTGGAACACTGAATGGCGTGAATTGAAGAATAGCTTTAATATGCATTCCATTGTTGACAATATGCTTAACCTGCTCAGTGATATCTGCATTGATTGGTGTTGATATAGCCAGTTAAATGGTACTTTACTAAATTACTATGTTTTAGTATTTTGTTCATTAGTCCACAATCCCACCTTTTGTATTTGCATATCAGCAGTCAAGTTTTCAAGATGGAGCACTTTCAGTACAGAGCAAAAACTGTGATGCGTTTATCTTGAAAACTTGACTGCTGACACACACAATTTCTTTTTTGGGGTGGGGGGGATTGCATTAAAGGCCCAGTGAAGTCAAAAACAAGATTTTATATATATTTTCACACTGTGTGGTTGGAATAATACTGTGAAATTGTGAAAATGCCCTTTTAGTGTAAGAGCTGTTTGAAAAGACCACCTGAAATGTCAGACTGTTATGGTGGGATGGAGTTTTGGCCTACCTCACCAGGCAGTTAATTAGTTTACAGACCAATAAGGAGTTCCACATTTCTCTGCCAATAACATCTAGTTTTCAGTTTTTCCCTCCCCATTCCCAGACAGTCCTAACAAAATTCCTGCTTGAGAAATTGCACTTTGCTAAGAAGCTATTTTTGTTTCTGTTTGACCACTTTAATTGAAATTAATCACAGTAAGGTATTTAATTGTTACCCAGAAAGGATTTGATATTGAGATATAAACGTCTGCATTGGACCTTTAACAGTGGAATAATGAACAAATGACCAATAGTTTTTGAGTAAAGTGATCTTTTAAGGCAGAGCTCTCCAACCCTGTCCCTGGAGAGCTACCGTCCTATAGTTTTTTTGCTCCAACCCTAATCTACCGCAACTGGGGTTGGATTGAAAACCTACAGGAGTGTAGCTCTCCAGGAACAGGGTTGGAGAGCCCTGTTCCTGGAGAGCTACAGAATACCCTTATATTTTTAATGGCCAGTGAAGAGCAAGGCTTCTTTGTTAGGCATATGTTTCTTTGTGATTTTCGCTATTGATAATCTTTATGTGGTGTAAAATACATGACACTGTGTCTTTATTATTATTACGGCCATCATTATCATCAATATTATTGTCATCATTATCATTTCAAGCTTTTTTAAATTATGGTGAACAGCCTCTGTTCATTTCATTGCAGCATATTTTTATGAAAATATATATTTGTATTTATGACAAAGGCTCTGAACATGTGCATAGACTGATTATGGAAGAAAAAAAAAGAGGAATTTGAGAACCATAGTTAACTACATTTCCCATTAACCTTGTGCTTGCAAGTATACTGGATTGGCTGGAAATGTATCCCTGCTTTTGAACTACCTGAATCAATTACCTGAATGTGTAATACTATTTATCAATGTTTTACCATCATGAAGTTCAAGTGATACACTCAAACATACTGTGTTATACCTATTCAAGTTAATGCGCTTTATGGCTCTTTCAACTCTTACAACAAATACACTGTAGACTTGGAAGTAGGGAAGGCCTTTGTTTTGTATTTGGCATTTGCTAATTTGTTTCAACCATGCACACTTATCTGTGGAATCAAGTTTGTGAAATAAATGGGGACACTGTACCTTGTGTAGGACAATTACTATTATTGACCTCTATAATAATCCTCATCCATTCTTCAGAAATAAGCAGTCCTTAAACAAATCCACATCCCTATAGACGGGTTGGTTGTTTAGCAACAAAACCGACGTGTGCACAACTATGGGTTGGCTTAGATTGTTGACATGTAAACTATATTTTGTCTGCAATGTTTATTGAATACAGAAATACATTTGCACTAAGAGCACTTGTCTCTCACATACATCGTTACAGTTGTTGGTTACCTAGTTTGCTAATTTTTGCCATATTAGCATAGACGTGACATCAGTCAAAACACATCAAAACAAGACATGGTATCTAATCAAGAACAAGATATAAAATAAAGCTGCAAGCAGCAATTCTGGGGTTCATCTGTGGGCCTACTGTGCCACCATCAGGACAAATTGGACACATCACCCTAGGATGAGCTACGTCTGTACTGCTTGCCAAATATCAGAACTCAAAATCAAACTGATCATGCAATATGCTTTTGATGTATTTTTGACTATTTTTAATGATATTGACTACTTTAAACGTCTTCTCCAGAACCGCTGGACTGATCGACACCAAATTTGGTACATAGCATCGATGGATGCTCCATCTTAAAACACAATATTTTCCAAGACTAGCTGAAACAATATGGCCACTATAAGCCAATGAGCTTGCACAAATGTTTTTTCCTGTCCAACTGCGCCACCATGCATGAACTATATTTTACAGGTTAGCTAGACACATCTCCCTGAGCATGTGTGCCAAATTTCATCCTGAGTCAAATTGATAAAGAGATATAAACATGTGCCCGTTATAGCGCCACCATGTGGTCCATCTGAATGTGCCTGCATATGTTGTCTTCACAGTGTTTGGAACTTGTGTACCAAGTTTTGTTACAATACAAAAATCCATGTCTGATTTATATGCATTTATGTACCAGACCACGCCCACGTGAATGTTTATTGGTCAGTAGCGGTCATATTGTTTGAGATGTTAGCCTGGAAAATATTGCATTATGAAACCTTGGTCTATAGATGCTATATATCACGTTCTGTGTAGATCGGTCATTCAGTGCCAGAGGAATAGCGTTTTGAATGTTTTTCACAAAATCCTTCATGGCGGACCTTATTGGTCCTATAGGCAAATGTGTTCCTTGTGAGCAGATGGACCTATGTACCGAATTTCATGACTCTAGGTTACACAGCACAAGGGGCGTGCGCTTTCAAAGTTTGGATTTTCAATTGTTTGTTATAGCACCACCATGTGGCCAATTGGCATGGCATCGCATGAGAGGGTGTGGGCCATGGTCCTTTACCATCATGCAAAATTCACGGGAATTTGAATTTTTTCACCAAATTGACGGAACCAGTATAATAATATTAATAAACGCCAACAACTACAATAGGGTTTCACCAGCTTTGCTGCTGAACCCCCAACTAGCTGAAATGAGCCACCTAAGCTTCCCGCTATCTATCTTGCAATCCAGAAGCACAACACACGGCCTTCTTCCCATTGAAACTTGCGCATAGTTTTCGTGACGTCAGCTAACTTGTATATAAATGACTGAAATGTAAGTAACAAAATATAGCACACAAAAAAAAGTGTAATAGGCACTAAATTCCATTCTGGGCGGACGGCTCCCCTAGTGGTCGCCTGGAACTAAAACAACAGCGGGAGCCAGCTCCACCACGCAGCTCCAACTGGAGGGTTTACACTTGATTCTCAACTGGAGGGATGTGACCCCGGAACAGGACGCCTTCGTAAAACAACACACCATTAACATAAAACACAGAAGAAAGGAAAACTGGACCAGGAGGGGTAAGCTCAAATGTAAAATGTTCTGATCTCGGGTAATTCTCCGAGTTTGGGGAACGTTGTATTGTCAGATATTGCATTTACTCCGTTGAATACTTACAATCGGCTAGCGGTACCTGGATGGAATTGCACCCCCCATAGCATAGGAACTTCATTCACAAGGCTTTTGTCTCGAGCCTAGTGCTGCTAGCATTATTTGGTGGCAAAGGGAAGCTCAGTTGTTACAGACATAATATGTCAAGTTTGCACGTTAATAAGTAGTGTGGGTTTCGCAATATATTTCCAATGCTTTCAGTCCCGGTTTGCATGAGGAGATTTGCAATTATCCACGAGTTCGTCAGTTAATAGCAACCGGCCAAGCTATCCTGGGAGACAGGAAACGGCGTTGTATGATTGCTGGCTAGTTAGCGAGCTAGCTAGCTAGCTACAATGTAACACTTGGAATGCTGCAACAGTAACAACAAAGTAACTAATAGCTAGCTATAACCATTGTATTGTTCGTTTTACACTCAATACCATGAGTGTAGTAAAAATGTACGTTATCCCTGTCAGGAAAATGGAACTTAGGCGTTTTCTGTGATTTCCTCTTCACATTCTAATAGGCAAATATTATCTATTATATTGAGAAGATGGTCTATTCTATCAAATAATCCTCACGTACCAAATTAGCAATTACATTTTTTGTTGACTCATCAACTCACTATGTGGTCTTATTTTCGTGGACAGATTTTGGGCAGAGTTAACCCTCTCGCTTCGCCTCGCGTCGTCCTCTCTGTTGTAGCTTATTGTTTGAACGTTTCAACATTCCGGACGTAAGGTTATCAGTGATATACGTCCTGATATCAAACAAGGGTTCTTGAATCGAACAAAAACTAGGGATGTGTTGTGTATGAGTTGTTTATATTGTCAACAGAATACAAATAATAACAGCTACTGACTTAAATGCTCAACCTATTTGTATTTACAGTCAACCCCCTTGTTGTCATTGTGAAATTGTCCTTTTCCTCTTTCCTACATTATTTCCAATATTATAATAATCAACAGTAAGAATGTTTTGTTGGTGCATTTCAAAATAAAGCTCTCTACCTAGCTAGGCTACCTCTTCTACTTCTCAAACCTCATCACATTGACTTCTGTAGGCTATTTTAGGGTCTCTCCACACCCATGAGTGCATTGTGCTCAGCCTTGCAAGGTCTGATTTCCCCAACTGGCAGATGGCTGACAACACATTCAGCTGTGAAGCTGGCATATTGCCTGCAGTGGAGCATTGACGAGTGGTGTAGGGAGTGGGTGTTAGGGCAGGCTACAGACAGGGGCTTGAGATTCTCCTGGCAATGTGTGAACTTGGTTGAACCGTATGGCTCTCTTAGTCTGCACATTCCCCTGGGTGGCTGGGGTTTGGAACCAGATTAGGACCCTTGCCCTACCCTCCCTCTCTACCCTACCCCCCTCTCCTCATTATGCCAGGGCAGGTGCTGTTATCAAGTAGAAATAGGCTACTCGTACATACAGCACCAGACCTAGTGTAAAATGAACAGTGGCCTCAGTCCACCACCACAAGGTGTTGGACTTGCTGAAAGTACTGAACCAGGAGGATGATGCTTCGACCTAGTAGACTGTATGCAGCAGATGCCTTTTCAGTGTAACTGGGTGGTTGGTTGAAATTGGCCTGTTGCTGTCATTTCCCCCTAAAATGTCTTCTCTAATACTGGTAGTATTACCCCAGATCTTACCATGGCAGCAATAGCCTATGCCGTTCCTTTTGTAGAGATGAAACTGATTACAGAAATGTTATTATTTGTATATATTTTTTTTTATTTTTTTATTTAACTAGGCAAATATATCATTGTTTAATAGGTGCCAGACGTCTTAGCCTATGCCGTTCCTTTTGTAGAGATGAAACTGATTACAGAAATGTTATTATTTGTATATATATATTTTTATTTAACTAGGCAAATATATCATTGTTTAATAGGTGCCAGACGTCTTTGGCTCTTTCAGATCTCACAGCCTTGTCGCTGTGGGACCAGATTACTGCTGCCACTTCTGTCTCAATTCCTTAGAGGCTGTGTAGAGCAAGAGGAGAAAGCTTTGGATTGTATTTCGTAATGCAGTAGGCCTATTTCGTCTCTGAAATTCTTTATTTGATAAAGACCAACTTGTTGTGTGTATGTACTGACATGTACACTACCAGTCAAAAGTTTGGACACACCTACTCATTCAAGTTTTTTTTATTTTTTATAAATGTTTTACATTGTAGAATAATAGTGAAGACATCAAAACTATGAAATAACACGTATGGAATCATGTAGTAACCAAAAAAGTGTTAAACAAATTAAAATATATTTTATATTTGAGATTCTTCAAAAAGCCACCCTTTGCCTTGATGACAGCTTTACACGCTCTTGGCATTCTCTCAACCAGCTTCATGAGGTAGTCACCTGGAATGCATTTCAATTAACAGTTGTGCCTTCTTAAAAGTTAATTTGTGGAATGTCTTTCCTTCTTAATGCGTTTGAGCCAATAAGTTGTGTTGTGACAAGGTAGATGGGGTATACAGAAGATAGCCCTATTTGGTAAAAGACCAAGTCCATATTATGGCAAGAACAGCTCAAATAAGCAAAGAGAAACGACAGTCCATCATTACTTTAAGACATAAAGTCAGTCAATACGGAACATTTCAAGTCGCAAAAACCATCAAGCGCTATGATGAAACTGTCTCTCATGAGGACTGCCACAGGAATGGAAGACCCAGAGTTACCTCTGCTGCAGAGAATACGTTCATTAGAGTACCAGCCTCATAAATTGCAGCCCCCCCAAAAAAAGTCACAGACACATCTCAACATCAACTGTTCAGAGGGGACTGTGTGAATCAGGCCTTCATGGTCGAATTGCTGCAAAGAAACCACTACTAAAGGACATCAATAATAAGAAGAGACCTGCTTGGGCCAAGAAACATGAGCAATGGACATTAGACAGGTGAAAATTTGTCCTTTGGTCTGAAGTCCAAATTTGAGATTTTTGGTTCCAACCGCCGTGACTTTGTGAGAAGTGGTGTTTGTGAACGGGTGATCTCCGCATGTGTAGTTCCCACCGTAAAGCATAGAGGAGGTGTTTTCCTATTTCACAACAAAGCCTCCTTTACTCATGCTGCTAAACATGCCCTCGTAAAACTGACTATCCTACCGATCCTTGACTTCGGCGATGTTATTTACAAAATAGCCTCCAACACTCTACTCAGCAAATTGGATGTAGTCTATCACAGTGCCATCTGTTTTGTCACCAATGCCCCATATACTACCCACCATTGTGACCTGTACGCTCTCGTTGGCTGGCCCTCAATACATATTCATTGCCAATCCCACTGGATACAGGTCATCTATAAATCTCTGCTAGGCAAATCCCTGCCTTATCTTAGCTCATTGGTCACCATAGCAACACCCACCCGTAGTATGCGCTCCAGCAGGTATGTCTCACTGGTCATCCCCAAAGCCAACACCTCCTTTGGCCGCCATTCCTTCCAGTTCTCAGCTGATAATGACTGTAACGAACTGCAAAAATCTCTGAAGCTGGATACTCTTATCTCCCTCACTAACTTTAAGCATCAGTTGTCAGAGCAGCTTACTGATCACTGCACCTGTACACAGCCCATTTGTAATTAGCCCACCCAACTACCTCATCTCCATATTGTTATTTATTTTGCTCATTTGCACCCCAGTATCTCTATTTGCACATCATATTCTGCACATCTATCATTCCAGTGTTAATACTAAATTGTAATTATTTTGCACTATGGCCTATTTATTGCCTCACCTCCATAACTTACTACATTTGCACACACTGTATATAGATTTTTCTATTGTGTAATTGACTGTATGTTTTGCTTATCCCATATGTAACTCTGTGTTGTTGTTTTTATCGCACTGCTTTGTTTTATCTTGGCCAGGTCGCAGTTGTAAATGAGAACTTGTTCTCAACTGGCCTACCTGGTTAAATAAAATACAAATAAAATCAAATGGTGTGGGGGGTGCTTTGCTGGTGACACTGTCTGTGATTAATTTAGAATTCAAGGCACACTTAACCAGCATGGCTACCACAGCATTCTGCAGCGATACACCATCCCATCTGGTTTGGGCTTAGTGGGACTATAATTTGTTTTTCAACACACCTCCAGGCTGTATAAGGGCTATTTGACCAAGAAGGAGAGTGATGGAGTGCTGCGTCAGATGACCTGGCCTCCACAATCCCCCGACCTCAACCCAATTGAGATGGTTTGGGATGAGTTGGACGGCAGAGTGAAGGAAAAGCAGCCAACATGTGCTCCTTCAAGACTGTTGGAAAAGCATTCCAGGTGAAGCTGGTTGAGAGAATGCCAAGAGTGTGCAAAGCTGTCATCAAGGCAAAGGGTGGCTATTTCAAGAATCTCAAATATAAAATATATTTTAATTTGTTTAACACTTTTTTGGTTACTACATGATTCTATATGTGTTATTTCATAGTTTTGATGTCTTCACTATTATTCTACAATGTAGAAAATAGTAAAAATAAAGAAAAACCCTTGAATGAGTAGGTGTGTCCAAACTTTTGACTGGTACTGTATGTGTAACTGATAGATACACACACACTACATGTTGATGTTTTTAAATGTACGGAAATTGTAAAGTATTTTGTCTATAATGTATTTTTCGTTATTTGTCGGAACCCAGTAAGACTAGCTGTCGCTAATGGGGCATCTTAAATCAAATCAAAAACCAATAAGGGAAAAAGGGCAGGCAAATCTTTACTTAGGCTAGGCTAATTGACACAGTCACATTAATTAGTCAATTTGACACACAATATTTCTAGGTTGCTGCTATTTGTAGTTCTTTCCACTTATTCAACTGAAATTGGCACAGACATGGCATAGCCTAGCTTATCAACACAGAGAGACTGTCATAATTGTATAGTTTTGGAGAATTATATGAATTCATGCCTCACGTGGCGATAACAAGACATGACCTACTTATCAATCATATTTTCGCAATCCAGTTCATCACCATTGTCTTCAAATACTGTGGCCATTGTTGTGGGACTGAAAATGTGAAGAGGTAGCCTAGCCAGTAGCCACAAAAGCAGCCTGCTGCAGATAACAGTAGCACCCAGCAGGAGATACTGTAGCCTAGATCAGGGATGGGCAACTGGCGGCCCTTTTGTAGGCCCACAGACCAATTTCACCAAACAAATTATAAAGATGTATATATGGTGTGTGATGGAGTGCTGCATCAGATGACCTGGCCTCCACAATCCCCCGACCTCAACCCAATTGAGATGGTTTGGGATGAGTCGGACAGCAAGTCAAATTCTATATATTTTTGGGGGGAACTCAGTCGGGGTCTCCACTTACTGTTGAGAGTTAGAATAATAGAATACACAAGGTGCAATTTCGAAATTTGGTTGTGTATCAGCAGTCACTCAATTAGCCCATGTCAAGCAATTTTTTTTAGATTGGTAAGTTAGTCTAACGGCCAGCTATCTAAACAAGTAGCATGGTCAAATTACCAACCGGGTAATTTGCGTTAAAACGGCAACATTTTCTCTACGCCCCATGGCTAAAAAAATTGCTCGCGGGGGGGGGGGGGGGGGGGTACGCAGACCCACGCCACTGCTGCCTCTCATGATGAGTTCAGTTTTTTTGTAGCCCCCACCACCAACAAAGTTGCCCATCCCTGGCCTAGATGGAGCCCTCCACAGCCTGGGCCTTCTTGGCCGATATCGTATGACCCTCTCCAGTTGAGGTCCTTTTTCAAAACAAGCCTGCATTTTATGTAAGTACTTTCCTTGATGTGCTATATAGGGCTTGTTTTCACAACCATAGAAGGGATTGTTACAGCTAGCAGGAGGTGGTAGTCAAGTGCTTATTTTAAGAGAATGTTTTCATGAGAAGTTGTCTGATCAATTGGAATTGACCCCCAGCTCTGTTCACTTCCCAAATGGAAGAGAGGCCCGTAGGGCCTAGGCCCTATGTGAATGTGTTTCTGGTCCATGTCTGGACCTGCTCGGCCGCAGAGAACAGCCTAGTTGTTGGGAATCAAGCTGCCAGTGTGCATACAGGACTTTGGTTTCTGAAGATTGCTTATGAGATGGACTTAGGCCTAGGATAACTCAGAAAATGCAAGCTAAGCCATTTCTGCCCATCAACCATCTTGCACCTTGAGGTGTCTGCCCACAAGAATGGAAACAAGCACTGAAATGTCCTGCCTACAACAGGATTTGGTTTATTGAATGAGTCTTTACTCCCGTGTAGCTCAGTTGGTAGAGCATGGCATTTGCAACGGCAGGGTTGTGGGTTCGATTCCCACGGGTGGCCAGTATGAAAAAAAAATTATGCACTCACTAAGTCGCTCTGGATAAGAGCGTCTGCTAAATGACTAAAATGTAAAATGCCAATTCCCAAGTCAAATTCTATCAAAGCCTATTTGGCTTCTTTCCCAGGCCCACTGTACAAGCATACTATTTCTGAACAATCAGACATTGTGAGTTGTGAGTGATTTAATAACAGGTTAAATGGACAGACGTGTGGAAAGGGCTCCAATTTGTCATCATTGGGTTGGTGCACCGTGAAGGCCTGTGGCCTTCCTGACCCCGTCACATGCGAAGGCCTATCGTATTGCACACTGTAATCCCTGGCTGTAGTCCCTAGCTGTAGTCCCTAGAAGCACAGGGTTGAGTGTAAGGGGAGTAGGCAGTGTCAGAACGCTCCTGAGTAGCCGTGTTGTTGTTTCTCTCACACACAAACTCAGTCACGCATGCATGCAGAAGATGCTTGGTGGATAATCGCAAATGGATCTCGAAGCAATTCCTCTGTTTTTATGACGCATTTAGGCTACTCTGCTTTTAGCGATTTATTTCAAATGTCACATCTCTGTTCTATAGATAGTCCAGACTTCAGATGGCACTGGTTGTGTCTCAAATGCCACCCTATTCCCTACATAGTGCACTACTTTTGACCAGAGCCCTATGGGCCCTGGCCGAAAGTAGTGCACTATATAGGAAATAAGGTGCCATTTGAGATGCAACTACTGTTATTGTTGTGAGGATCCCTGATATTATGTTGAGATTTAACAGCGCTGCCCAGTAAGGCTCAGACAGCTAGCCTCCTGGAGTGCCTGCCTGCTCCGTACTGCAAAACATGGCAACACTGACGAGCCCAAACAGAGGCTGAGACGAGGATTAGATCGGGCCTTAAGAAGCGTTTGATTGCGTCTGGCTGGGTTATTAACCCCGTTGCTCTGAGCACCCCTTGTGGATCAGTGTTCAGATACCACAGAATTAGCCTGTTCATTAAAGGGATGCTTCGGGATTTTCGCTATGAGGCCCTTTCTCTACTTCCCAGAGTCAGATGAACTCGTGGATACCATTTTTATGTCTCTGTATCCAGTATTAAGGAAGTTAGAGAAAGTTTTCCAAGCCAATGCTAATTAGCGTTACCGCAATGACTGGAAGTCTATGGGTATCTGCTAGCAGAGATTTTCTTGTTGTGTTCTTCCCATTTGTGGTAAAAGCAAAGAAGAATCACGTTTAAAACATCACCACTGGCCTCCCGAGTGGGGTAGCGGTCAAAGGCACTGCATCACAGTGCTGGAGGTGTTACTACAGACCCGGGTTCGATCCCGGGCTGTGTCACAACCAGCCTTGATCGGGAGTCCCATAGGGCGGCGCACAATAGGCCCAGCGTCGTCCGGGTTAGGGGAGGGTTTGGCCGGGGGGGCTTTTCTTGGCACATCGCACTCTAGTGACTCCTTGTGGCGGGCCTGGCGCCTGCAGGCTGACCTCAGTCGTCAGTTGAAGGTGTTTCCTCCGACATATTGGTGCGGCTGGCTTCCGGGTTAAGCGGGCGGATGTTAAGAAACGCGGTTTGGCGGGTCATGTTTCGGAGGACGCATGACTCGACCTTCGCCTCCTGAGCCCGTTGGGGAATTGCAGCGATGAGACAAGATCGAAATTGGGGAGAAAAGGGGGGTGAAATACAAAAAGAAACACACAAAAAAACATCACCACTGTTAGCTCATTTCAATGAAAACCAACTGCATATTTGAATAATATACTGAACAACAATATAAACGCAACATGTGTTGGTCCCATGTTTCATAAGCTGAAATAAAAGCTTATTTCTCTCCAATGTTGTGCACAAATTTGTTTACATCCCTGTTAGTGAACATTTATCGTTTGCCAAGATAATCCATCCACCTGACACACGTGGCACATCAAGAAGCTGATTAAACAGCATGATCATTACACAGGTGCAACTTGTGCTGGGGACAATAAAAGGGCACTCTAAAATGTGCAGTTTTGTCACACAACACAATGCCACAGATGTCTCAAGTTTTGAGGGAGAGTGCAATTCGCATGCTGACTGCAGGAATGTCCACCAGAGCTGTTGCCAGAATTTAATGTTCATTTCTCTACCATAAGCCATTTTAGAGAATTTGGCAGTACGTCCAACCGGCCTCACAACCGCAGACCATGTGTAACCACGCCAGCCCAGGACCTCCACATCCGGCTTCTTCACCTGCTGGATTGTCTGAGACCAGCCACCCGGACAGTTGATGAAACTGTGGGTTTGCACAACCGAATAATTTCTGCACAAACTGTCAGAAACCATCTCAGGGTAGCTCACCTGCGTGCGTCGTCCTCACCGGAGTCTTGACCTGACTGCAGTTCAGCGTCGCAACCGACTTCAGTGGGCAAATGCTCACCTTCGATGGCCACTGGCTTGCTGGAGAAGTGTGTTCTTCACAGATGAATCCCGGTTTCAACTGTACCGGGTAGATAGCAGACAGCTTGTATGGTGTCGTGTGGGCGAGCGGTTTGCTGATGTTGACGTTGTGAACAGAGTGCCCCATGGTGGGGTTATGGTAATGGTAGGCATAAGCTACGGACAATGAACACAATTGCATTTTATCGATGGCAATTTGAAGGCACAGAGATACCGTGACGAGATCCTGGGGCCCATTGTCGTGCCATTCATCCACCGCCATCACCTCATGTTTCAGCATGATAATGCATGGCCCCATGTCGCAATGATCTGTACACAATTCTGGAAAATGTCCCAGTTCTTCCATGGCCTGCATACTCACCAGACAAGTTGCTCTGGATAAGAGCGTCTGCTAAATGACTAAAATGTAAATGTCACCCATTGAGCATGTTTGGGATGCTCTGGATCGATGTGTACAACAGCGTGTTCCAGTTCCCGCCAATATCCAGCAACTTCGCACAGCCTTTGAAGAGGAGTGGGACAACATTCCACAGGCCACAATCAACAGCCTGATCAACTCTATGCTGCATGAGACAAATGGTGGTCACACCAGACACTGACTGGTTTTCTGATCCACGCCCTTACCTGTTCTTTTAAGGTATCTGTGACCAACAGATGTGTATCTGTATTCCCAGTCATGTGAAATCCATAGATTAGGGCGTAATGAATTAATTTATTTCAATTTATAATTGTAACTCAGTAAAATCTTAGAAATTGTTGCATGTTGCGTTCATTTTTTTGTTCAGTGTAGCTACATGTAATGAAAATTTGTTTGTTTTACATTGCCTTGTTTTTGTGCCTGACAGTTTGCTGTAGGCTACACTGCTAGCAGCTTGCTAGCTGGCTAAAATCAGCAAGCAAGCTAGCCTTTTAGCTTCCCACATCTCCCCCATGTGAAATGATCAGATTTATAATTAATATTATTTACTTGCCTGTGTAACCTACAATGTTATCCCAGTTTAATATGCTGAATGTCATCATGTTTTGGTCGTGTAGAAAAAGCATATCTCGCAGCTGCTTTTACCAATAGCCTGGAATCACTAGTTAATTCTAATAAGGCTACAATGTTTGGTTTATTGTTTGAACAGTCGCTGAGATTATTTTTGCTTATCAATGCAATATAGGCTACTTTAAAGCATAGCCTATAGATCAGATCAAGGAACCAAGCACGCTTCAAACACCTACACGACACCCCCCCCCCCACGGCTATGCAAGGAATGATACGACACATTACAATTTTCATGTGGCACGGGAGTACGTCGGATGTCGGAGCCGCCCCTTTTGTGACTAAAAACGACATTGAGAGTGACACTGCGCTACGCTCCGTAAAGTCTGTCTCCATAGGGCAGTGATCACCAACCTTTTCTGAGTCAATATCACTTTCTGAGTCAAAATGCAAGCCGATAGCTACCGCTCAGATTTCTTTAAACATTACTTAAGAAACGTAAGCTTGTGGGTCTAAAGTTAGTGACCTATGTCAAGCTTTGGTGCATTTATAATATTGGTGTTAGGAGAACCCACAAGCTACCTTACAGCATACTGTATATTATCTCCCGAGTAAACGCAACCCCATTTCTTTGTAGGGCATGTGTTGTTAACATAAGGTCTCTGGCAAAATGGGACCTCGTTTTTGTCAAAGGAGCAAATGAACGCAGCACGTGACCGAAGAGTTTGTGTCTATAAAAATAGTTCTGGGTTTTGTATCTCCCCTAGAGAATTTGATTAAAACTCCACCACTCTATTCTATCTGCATGGGAAAGGTTAGCCTAGCAGTCAGTCAGTCAAGAGTTAACATTAAACAAATTTTCCCCATCCCTTTTTAAAGAGGCTTATAAACATGACTTTACAACCACAGAACATCAGTGAGAGTTTTCTCTCTGGAATTGTTTCTTCCTTCCTCGGTCTGTGCTTTATCTCTTACATGAGTTATTATTGTAGAAACCCAGTAAGATTAAATAATTCATTGGGATGGTAAAAACTAAAATGTTTACATCAAAAACAGTCAGGGGCCTTAACAGGAAAATATCTAAATATGACCAATTTTTATTTACTTCAAAAGGAAATTTGTGGAAGTTGTCATTGTAAAGATGCTATGTAGGGCATATTACTTGCTCTTCTTTTTAGTCCCTGTCAGACTTCAGAAATGAGGTCATCGAAGACAAAATCTCCAAATGGTCATTAAATACAGATGGCAATTAGTTTAAAGGGATACTTCGAGAATTTGGCAATGACCTTCATCTACATCTCCAGAGTCCGATGAACTTGTGGATACCATTTGTATGTCTCTGCATGCAGTTTGAAGGAAGTTGCTGACTAGATTAAGCGCAATTGCTAACTAGCATTAGCGCAATGACTGGAAGACTATGGGAACAGCGCTAAAGTTAGTTTGCATTTGCTCGCAAAACTACCTTGAACTTCCATCATACTGAACGCAGAGACATATAAATGGGATCCACAAGTTCATCTGACTTGGGAAGTATATAAAACATCTCGAAGCATCCCTTTTAAGACAACTCTCTTTTATGGAGCATAATCACGACGTGTCCATCCTCCTCCCCCTCATCATCATCAGGGTGGCCATTTTGCACCCTGTGTGCGTCTGAGGCAGACCAAGATGGCGCTGACAGACAGGTTCGCCCTGTTTCTAGCTCCTAATCACCACGACGACTCTCAAGGAACTACACTGGACTGTGTGCAATTTGGAAACCGCATATCCTGAGGCCGCATTTATTGTAGCTGGGGACTTTAATAAGGGAATTCTGAGGAAAACACTACAGAGATTCTATCAACAGATCTCCTGACACTAGACGTATGTGGCAGACTCCAGACAATCACAGATTATAAAGGGAAAGACAGCCACGTCGCGGACGAACTAAACACCCTCTTCGCCCGCTTCGAGGAAGAAAGAAAAAAACATTGAGCCGCCAACTTGGGCCCCCGACGCTCACGAGGACAGTGTTCTCTCGTTCTCCATGGCCAACGTGAGTAAGTCATTTAAGCGCGTTAACCCTCGCAAGGCTGCCGGCTCAGACGGAGCATGTGCAGACCAGCTGGCTGGAGTGGTTACGGACATATTCAATCTCTCCATATCCCACTTGCTTCAAGATTTCCACCATTATTCCTGTACCGAAGGAAGCGAAGGTAACTGAATTAAATGACTATCGCCCTGTAGTACTCACTTCTGTCCTCATGAGGTGCTTTTAAAGGCTAGTTAAGGACAATATCACCTCCACCTTACCCAACACCCTAGACCCACTACAATTATTATATCGCCCCAGATCAACGGACGACGCAATTGCCATTGCACTGCACAATGCCCTATCCCATCTGAAGAAGAGAAATGCGTATGGAAGAATGCTCTTCATCAACTACAGCTCAGCCTTCAACACCAAAGTGCCCTCCAAGCTCCCTGTGCAACTGGGTCCTGGACTTCTTGACGGGCCGACCCCATGTGGTGAAGGTAGTCAACAACAACACCTCCGCCACGCTGATCCTCAACACGGTGGCCCCACAGGGGTGTGTACTCAGCCCACTCCTGTACTCTGTGTTCTCCCATAACTGCGTGGCCATGCACGTCTCCAACTCAATCATCAAGTTTGCTGACGACACAACAGTGGTAGGCCTGATTACCAACAACGATGAGACAGCCTACAGGGAGGAGGTGAGAGCCCTGGCGGGGTGGTGCCAGGAAAATAACCTCAATGTCAACAAAACGAAGGAGCTGATTATGGACTACAGGACACAGCAGAGAGAGCACGCCCCCATCGACGGGGCCGCTGTGGAAAGGGTCAAAAGCTTCAAGGTCCTCGGCGTGCACATCACTGACAACCTGAAATGGTCCCTTCACACAGACCGCGTGGCACAACAGCGCCTCAGGCTGAAAAAAATTGGTTTGGCCCCCAAGACCCTCACAAACTTCTACAGATGCACCATCCTGTCGGTCTGTATCACCGCCTGGTACGGAAATTGCACTGTCTGCAACCGCAGGGCTCTCCAGAGGCTGTTGCGGTCAGCCCACCCTCTGCCCTCCAGGACATCTACAGCACCTTAGTCACGGTTCTAGCCGGCTACCACCCGGTTCTCTACCCTGCACCTTAAATCAAATCAAATTGTATTTGTCACATGTGCCGAATACAGCAGCTGTAGACCTTACCATGAAATGCTTACTTACAAGCCCTTAACCAGCAATGCAGTTCAATAGAGTTAAGAAAATATTTGCTAAATAAAATAAAAAATTTAATAAAAAGTAACAGAATACAATTTCATAACAATAACGAGGCTATATACAGGGGGTACCGGTACCGAGTCAATGTGCGGGGGTACAGGTTAGTCGAGGTAATTTGTACCTGTAGGTAGGGGTAAAGTGACTGCATAGATAATAAACTGCAAGTAGCAGTAGTGTATAAACAAGGGGGGGTCAATGCAAATAGTCCGGGTGGCCATTTTGATTAATTGTTCAGCAGTCTTACAGCTTGGGGGTAGAAGCTTTTAAGGAGCCTTTTGGACCTAGACTTGGCTCCGGTACCGCTTGCCATGCGGTAGCAGAGAGAACAGTCTATGACTTGGGTGACTGGAGTCTTTGACAATTTTTTTGGACCTTCCTCTGACACCGCCTAGTATATAGGTCCTGGATGGCAGGAAGCTTGGCCCCAGTGATGTATTGGGCCGTACGCACTACCCTCTGTAGTGCCTTACGGTCGGATGCAGAGCAGTTGCCGTACCAGGCGGTGATGCAAACGGTCAGGATCCTCTCAATGATGCAGCTGTATAACATTTGGAGGATCTGGGGACCCATGCCAAATCTTTTCAGTCTCCTGAGGGGGGAAAGGTGTTGTCGTTCCCTCTTCACAACTGTCTTGGTGTGTTTGGACCATAGTTTGTCAAGGAACTTGAAACTCTCGACTCGCTCCTCTTAGAGACTGCTGCCCTATGTATACATAGTAATTGAACACTGGTCAGTAATAATGTTTACATACTATTTCTCTCACTTTATATGTATGCTGAACAAAAATATAAATGCAACATGTAACGTGTTGGTCCCGTGTTTCATGAGATGAAAAAAATTATCCCCAAAATGTTGCATACGCAGAGAAAGCTTATAAAGAAAATACAAATAAAAAATTATTTTGTTTACATCCCTGTTAGTGAGCATTTGTCCTTTACTGAAATAATCCATCCGCCTGACAGGTGTGGCATATCAAGAAGCTGATTTAAACAGTGCGATCATTACACAGGTGCACCTTGTGCTGGGGACAATTAAAGGCCACTCTAAATGTGCAGTTTTGTCACACAACACAATGCCACAGACGTCTCAAGTTTTGAGGGAGTGTGCAGTTGGCATGCTGACTGTAGGATTGTCCAACAGAGTTGTTGCCCGATAATTTAATGTTCATTTCTCTACCATAAGCCGCCTCCAACGTTGTTTTAGAGAATATGGCAGTACGTGTAACCATGCCAGCCCAGGACCTCCACATCTAGTGAAATCCATAGATTAGGGCCTAATTTATTTATTTCAACTGACTGATTTCCTTCTATTAACTGTAACTCAGTAAAATCTTTGAAATTGTTGCATGTTGGGCATTTATATTTTTGTTCAGTGTATATACTGTATTCTATTCATGGCTCATCCTATATAACTTATTTATTTTTCTGGATTATGTTGTTTTTTTGCTAGATATTACTGCACTGTTGTAGCTACTGTATATAAAGTCTGCGTACGCGACCAATAAACTTTGATTTGATTTGACAAATTGCTCTGTGTTTTTATCATGCATTGTGCGTCGTCTGTTAGGTCTCTGCCTGCCCAGAGTCCTGGCTGACCCATTTGTCTGAAATGGGGAGGGGGGACAGGGAGGGACATTTGATCAAATGTGTCACCACTAAGGCTCTGAGCCACCATTACACTGCCTCCCATCCCAACCCCCTTTTGCCCAAATGTGTACGTCTTTAATGTCCCTCTCACTTTGAGTCCTCGCTCGCTCTCCACTCGGAGGTAAATGTAAAAAAGCAGGCACTCAGTCTATCCATCTCTGTCTGTCAATATGGAGAGCTTCTATTGACACTGTTGGTTTAAGTTTCTTATGTTGGACTGCATCATAGATATCTTGGGTTTTTAGTGTGTAGTCAACAGCTAAGGGAGGATAAAATCAACCCATGTGTAGAAATTATCCACATACAACTATGGTCAGTTGAGCAAGTTTTTTTTTTTATGTGCTCAGCTAATGTCTGTCTGTTCCCTCAGTGACACTCAAACTCGAGCTAACGGCAGCCACAGCATCCTTCTAAAAAAGGGGGATGATCCAGCTTTTCGATTAAATCCAAACCCACATCAAACAGCCTGTCAACATGTGTTAGCAGCCCTTTGTACAGGAAGAGGCCCAACAAACGTGAAAGAAATCCTATCAGACTCAGTGTCTCCCATAGGATTCTTCTGTGATACCCCACCCCGGGGGAATTTATTTGTAAAGGATTAATCTTCCTCTTCTTGGTTATCCCACTTTTTACTTTCCTTTTCAGTGTTCCACTTTGTAGAAAACCGCTTTAGGCTTTTTTAGAGAAAAAAAATGAATTATTTGTTGGTGCACCACGAGAAATAAATCAAATTCGACACCAACAAATCTTGTGATCGGCAGCACCCTGTCACGAAGGAACCTATCCCTTCTGTCATTTGCATTAGCAATGGAAGGGCTTTTTTATCGCCTCTGTTTTCCTTCCCTTTTTTCCTTCTATCCTTCCCATCTCTCCACAGATTGACTGCGAAAATAGGTCATTAGTAACGGAGGAAGCAAGCAGGGGCGAGAAAGAGAGCTCTGTGAAAACACCCATGCAATATTAATGAGAGCTGTTTATACTGTGACGTACCAACCTGCACTGACTTAGGATGCATCCCAAATGGAACCCTATTCCCTACATAGACTATGTAGGGCATAGGGTGCCATTTGGGACGCAATGTTAGCCCAGGATAGGCCTTGACTTCCCGCATCATCATTACCCCGCTCTCAGTGGTTTTAAATAGGGGGGTCGGCATCACATCAGACCACCAGACCAACTCCTTGAATGCCCTACTTCTTGTAGTTTGTAGCTTTCTAAACAACACTATTTTGCTCAAAACATATTTTTTTACCCTTAAGTGTGTGTACATTACTCTAGTTATACTTGAGATATCGCTTTTCAACAGGAAAAGTAAAGAAATTGCTGGAGGACGCCTTTCACTTTCTGAAAATGTACTTTGTGTCTCAGAGCTACAGGAGCAGGGGGGATGAACCGCGAGGAGGCCCCGGGGAAGTCTCCTGAAGAGATGTACGTCCAGCAAAAGGTGCGGGTCCTGCTCATGCTGAAGAAGATGGGATCAAATGTACGTATACCCATATTGTATTAGTAGCATAGATATTTGGTGCATTATCAATTTCAAAGCTCTTGCGGTTATAAATAATTTATTCATTTTTATGAATTAATTAATTGTGCGGCGTCACTACAGCCTAGGGTTCGATCCCAGGCTGTCATTACCTGCCATGACTGGGAGTCCCATAGGGCGGCGCACAATTGGCCCAGCGTCGTCCGTGTTAGGGGAGGGTTTGGCCGGGGGAGCTTTACTTGACTCATCGTGCTCTAGCGACTCCTTGTGGCGGGCCGGGCGCCTGCAGGCTGACTTCGGTCGTCAGTTGAACAGTGTTTCCTCTGACACATTGGTGCAGCTGGCTTCCGGGTTAAGCGAGCGGGTGTTAAGAAGCGTGGTTAGGCGGGTCATGTTTCGGAGGACGCATGACTCGACCTTTGCCTCTCCCGAGCCCGTTGGGGAGTTGCAGTGATGAGACAAGATAGTAATCACAAAATTGGGGAGAAACGGGGGGAAAACATTTTTTAAAAAGAATAATACTTTTTTTATGAATTTATTGTTTCTCAGCTGACGCCGAGTGAGGAGGCGTTTCTACGGAATTATGCAGGCGTGGTCAACGCTCAGATGAGTCAGCTACCACAGCACAACATAGACCAGGGTAAGGGCCATACACATACACACAGCAGATGGAAAAGCATTGTGTAGAACAGATTTTATTGTCTGCCATGTGGAACTGGAATTTCTGTTTGGTTACATTTCTACCTGCAATGTTGTAAACGTTTCACCTTAGTGAACACACCCCTGTTCTCTGGTCTACCAGCCCTGAGGGATTACTCACCAGACCAACAGGCTGTCTGGGTGGAGCTGTCAGTGACTCAGAGGTGTCATTATTCCCTGTCCCTGCCAAGCACTCATTTTTCCTATTTTGTTGCCTTACAACCTGGAATTAAAAATGATTTTTTGGGGGTTTGTATCATTTGATTTACACAACATGCCTACCACTTTGAAGATGTAAAATATTTTTTATTGTGAAACAAACAAGAAACAAGACAAAAAAACGGAAGACTTGAGCGTGCATAACTATTCACTCCCCACAAAGTCAATAATTTGTAGAGCCACCTTTTGCAGCAATTACAGCTGCAAGTCTCTTGGCACATCTAGCTGCTGGGATTTTTGCCCATTCTTCAAGGCAAAACTGCTCCAGCTCCTTCAAGTTAGATTTGTTCCGCTGGTGTACAGCAATCTTTAAGTCATACCAAAGATTCTCAATTGGATTGAGGTCTGGGCTTTGACTAGGTCATTCCAAGACATTTAAATGTTTCCCCTTAAACCACTCAAGTTGTTGCTTTAGCAGTATGCTTAGGGTCATTGTCCTGCTGGAAGGTGAACCTCTGTCCCAGTCTCAAATCTCTGGAAGACTGAAACAGGTTTCCCTCAAGAATTTCCCTGTATTTAGCGCCATCCATCATTCCTTCAATTCTGACTAGTTTCCCAGTCCCTGCCAATGAAAAACATCCCCACAGCATGATGATGCCACCACCATGCTTCACTGTGGGGTTGGTGTTTCTCGGGGTGATGAGAGGTGTTGGGTTTGCGCCAGACATAGCGTTTTCCTTGATGGCCAAAAAGCTCAATTTTAGTCTCATCTGACCAGAGTACCTTCTTCCATATGTTTGGGGAGTCTCCCACATGCCTTTTGGTGAACACCAAACGTGTTTGCAATTTTTTTTCTTTAAGCAATGGCATTTTTCTGGCTACTCTTCCGTAAAGCCCAGCTCTGTGTAGTGTACGACTTAGTGGTCCTATGGACAGATACTCCAATCTCCGCTATGGAGCTTTGCAGGTCCTTCAGGGTTATCTTTGGTCTCTTTGTTGCCTCTCTGATTAATGCCCTCCTTGCCTGGTCTGTGAGTTTTGGTGAGTGGCCCTCTCTTGGCAGGTTTGTTGTGGTGCCATATTCTTTCCATTTTTTTATAATGGATTTAATGGTGCTCTGTGGGATGTTCAAAGTTTCTGATATTTTTTTATAATGTACTTCTCCACAACTTTGTCCCTGAACTGTTTGGAGAGCTCCTTGGTCTTCATGGTGCCGCTTGCTTGGTGGTGCCCCTGTCACGCCCTGGCTCTGGGACTCTTATGTTGAGCCAGGGTGTGTGGTTTCTATGTGTTTTGTGTGCTAGGGTAATTATCTAGTTCATTTGTTTCTATGTTGGCCGGTGTGGTTCTCAATCAGAGGCAACGTGTATCAGCTATTGCTTGTTGTCTCTGATTGGGAACCATACTTAGGCAGCCTGTTTTCCACAGTGTGTTGTGGGATCTTGTTCCGTGTTTGGTTAGTGTCTTTTGCCAAGGACGTCACGTATCGTTTTGTTCGTGTGATTCTAAAAATAAAAGTATGTTCGCATTCCACGCTGCGCCTTGGTCCTCTCTGTTCGACGATCGTGACAGCCCCTTGCTTAGTGGTGTTGCAGACTGGGGCCTTTCATAACAGGTGTATATATACTGAGATCATGTGACAGATCATGTGACACTTAGATTGCACACAGGTGGACTTTATTTAACTAATTACAGTGAGGGAAAAAAGTATTTGATCCCTTGCTGATTTTGAATGTCTGACAAAGAAATGATCAGTCTATAATTTTAATGGTAGGTTTATTTGAACAGTGAGAGACAGAATAACAACAAAAAAATCAAGAAAAACATTATAAATTAATTTGCATTTTAATGAGGGAAATAAGTATTTGACCCCCTCTCAATCAGAAAGATTTCTGGCTCCCAGGTGTCTTTTATACAGGTAACGAGCTGAGATTAGGAGCACACTCTTAAAGGGAGTGCTCCTAATCTCAGCTCGTTACCTGTATAAAAGACACCTGTCCACAGAAGCAATCAATCAATCAGATTCCAAACTCTCCACCATGGCCAAGACCAAAGAGCTCTCCAAGGATGTCAGGGACAAGATTGTAGACCTACACAAGGCTGGAATGGGCTACAAGACCATCGCCAAGCAGCTTGGTGAGAAGGTGACAACAGTTGGTGCGAAGAAACACAAAATAACTGTCAATCTCCCTCAGCCTGGGGCTCCAATGCAAGATCTCCCCTCGTAGAGTTGCAATGATCATGAGAACTGTGAGGAATCAGCCCAGAACTACACGGGAGGATCTTGTCAATGATCTCAAGGCAGCTGATCATTTCAAATAAACCTACCAAATTATAGACTAATACTTTCTTTGTCAGTGGGCAAACGTACAAAATCAGCAGGGGATCAAATACTTTTTTCCCTCACTGTAGATACTTTTGTACCTGTTTCCTCCAGCATCTTCACAAGGTCCTTTGCTGTTGTTCTGGGATTGATTTGCACTTTTCGCACCAAAGTACATTAATCTCTAGGAGACAGAACACGTCTCCTTCCTGAGCGGTATGATGGCTGCATGGTCCCATGGTGTTTATACTTGCGTACTATTGTTTGTACAGATGAACGTGGTATATTCAGGCATTTGGAAATTGCTCTCAAGGATGAACCATACTTGTGGAGGTCTACAATTTTATTTCTGAGGTCTTTCTGATTTATTTTGATTTTCCCATGATGTCAAGCAAAGAGGCACTGAGTTTGAAGGTAGGCCTTGAAATACATCCACAGGTACACCTCCAATTGACTCAAATGATGTCAGTGTTTCCTCCGACACATTGGTGCAGCTGGCCTCCGGGTTAAGCGAGCGGGTGTAAAGAAGTGAAGAGGCGACTCCGGGATGCTGACCTTCTAGGCAGAGTTGCAAAGAAAAAGTCCAGTGTCTGTTCTTTTGCCCATCTTAATCTTTTCTTTTTATTGGCCTGTCTGAGATATGGCTTTTTCTTTGCAACTCTGCCTAGAAGGTCAGCATCCTGGAGTCGCCTCTTCACTGTTGACGTTGAGACTGGTGTTTTGCGGGTACTATTTAATGAAGCTGCCAGTTGAGGACCTGTGAGGCGCCTGTTTCTCAAACTAGACACTAATGTATTTGTCCTCTTGCTCAGTTGTGCACTGGTGCCTCCCACTCCTCTTTCTATTCTGGTTAGAGCCAGTTTGGGCTGTTCTTTGAAGGGAGTAGTACACAGCATTGTACGAGATGTTCAGTTTCTTGGCAATTTCTCGCATGGAATAGCCTTCATTTCTCAGAACAAGAATAGACTGACGAGTTTCAGAAGAAAGTTATTTGTTTCTGGCCATTTTGAGCCTGTAATCGAACTTACAATTGCTGATGCTCCAGATACTCAACTAGTCTCAAGAAGGCCAGTTTTATTGCTTCTTTAATCAGCACAACAGTTTTCAGCTGTGCTAACATAATTGCAAAAGGGTTTTCTAATGATCAATTAGCCTTTTAAAATTATAAACTTGGATTAGCAAACACAACGTGCCATTGGAACACAGGACTGATGGTTGCTGATAATGGGCCTCTGTACGCCTATGTAGATACTCCATTAAAAATCAGCCGTTTCCAGCTACAATAGCCATTTACAACATTAACAATGTCTACACTGTATTTCTGATCAATTTGATGTTATTTTAATGGACAAAAAAATTGATTTTCTTTCGAAAACAATGACATTTCTAGGTGACCCCAAACTTTTGAACGGTAGTGTATATTTTACGGGCACAGTCAATTTTACAATAATTATTTTTTGTTTGTTTTTACTCCTGAACTTTCTCTACCCTCAGCCTCTCCGATCATTTTCATGATGTCCATCCGGTTTGCTTCTATATTCCATATCTCTCTCTCCCTCTTGCCGGTACACATATCCAACACAAGAGGGCGCCAAGTCAATAGCAATCAGAATTTGGTTGGGTGATGGAAGTCACTGCCTGCTATGCCTGTACTACAAGGAGCAAAATAATGCATGGATGAGGTCCTCTTGATTCGACCAGATTTAACAGTTGCCTTCCAGGCTCAATCCCAAAACGGGCTGTGACGGGAGCCTTGAAAGCCCCCGCTGTCCTTCTTCCGTGACCCTGCTGGGTCTTGGGTCTAGTTTATCCATATATTTTATTATTGCCTCAGGCCAGCAGCGGCAAGCAGAGAAAATTGCCTGTAACACCGTACCTGAAATAATACAATCTTATCTCCCTCTCTCTGGGTGGTTGCTGTTTTCTGGAGAAAAGTGATCTTATGGGCTGGGCTATTGTGAAAAGATAAGCTGGTTTATATGAAATATTGTGAAGCAGCGTTGTACTAGGCCAGTGGTATTCAAAGTCGGGGTCAACTGCAGTGGTGTCGCCAAAATTAAACAAATATATACACTTAGTGCACAAAACATTAGAAACACCTGCTCTTTCCTTGACATGCAAAAAGCAAGCCATGAGGTTGAAGGAATTGTTAGTAGAGCTTCGAGACAGGATTGTGTCGAGGCACAGGCACCCGGTACAGTGCCTTCGGAAAGTATTCAGACCCCTCGACTTTTTCCACATTTTGTTACGTTAGCATTCTACACACAATACCCCGTAATGACAAAGTGAAAACAGGTTTTTAGAAGTTTTTGCAAATGTATTAAAAATAAAAAACAGAAATAGCTTATTTACATAGGTATTCAGACCCTTTGCTATGAGACTCGAAATTGAACTCAGGTGCATCCTGTTTACATTGATCATCCTTGAGATGTTTCTACAACTTGAATGGAGTCCACCTGTGGTAAATTCAATTGATTGGATATGATTTGGAAAGGCACACACCTGTCTATATAAGGTCCCACAGTTGACAGTGCATGTCAGAGCAAAAACCAAGCCAAGAGGTCGAAAGAGTTGTCCGTAGAGCTCTGAGACAAGATTGTGTCACAGCACAGATCTGGGGAAGGGTACCAAAACATTTTTGCAGCATTGAAGGTCCCAAGAACACAGTGGCCTCCATCATTCTGGAAGAAGTTTGGAACCACCAAGACTCTTCCTAGAGCTGGCCACCCGGCCGAACTGAGCAATCGGGGGAGAAGGGCCTTGGTCAGGGAGGTGACCAAGAACCCGATGGTCACTCTGGCAGAGCTCTAGAGTTCCTCTGTGGAGATGGGAGAACCTTCCAGAAGGACAACCATCTCTGCAGCACTCCCTTCAATCAGGCCTTTATGGTAGAGTGGCCATCCCTACGGTGAAGCATGGTGGAGGCAGCATCATGCTGTGGGGATGTTTTTCAGTGGCAGGGACTTGGAGACTAGTCAGAATCGCGGGAAAGATGAACAGAGCAAAGTACAGAGAGATCCTTGATGAAAACCTTCACCAGAGTGCTCAGGACAACAGACTGGGGTGAATGACCCTAAGCACACAGCCAAGACATCACAGGAGTGGCTTCATGACAAGTCTTTGAATGTCCTTGAGTGGCCCAGCCAGAGCCCGGACTTGAACCCGATCGAGCATCTCTGGAGAGACCTGAAAATAGCTGTGCAGCGATGCTTCCCATCCAACCTGACAGTGCTTGAGAGGATCTGCAGAGAAGAATGTGAGAAACTCCCCAAATACAGGTGTGCCAAGCTTGTAGCATCATACCTAAGACTCGTTGCCAAAGGTGCTTCAACAAAGTACTGAGTAAAGGGTCTGAATACTTGTGTAAATGTGATATTTCCGTTTTTAATCTTTAATAAAATTGCAAAAAAATCAAAAAAACAGTTTTTGCTTCGTCACTATTGGGTACTGTGTGTTACAGCTTTATTCTAAAATGGGTTATAAAAAAAAAATCCCTCATCGATCTACACACAATACCCCATAATGACAAAGCAAAAACAGGAATAAGGCAGTAACGTAACAAAATGCGGAAAAAGTCAAGGGTTCTGAATACTTTCCGAATGCACTGTAAATCGCAATCTGGGTCAGGTGGGCATAATTTGAAAGCTTGTTCTATTGGCAACATTTCTAGCTAAATTTTAAAATACCATCTTACAGTGTTAGGCTTTCACAAGGCAATTCAGAGAAGCAGAATGTGATTTTGGTGTGCATAGAATGGAGTCATGAGTGCATTCAGATGCGTGGTCTGCGACAAATTTTCTTCACAATACAACAAACGTAGGTTAATTCTGTTCACCTTCAAACATAGTGATCATAAATGTTGACACTGTGTATTAGATTTGTTTTACGATGTGGAAATGCACTCACTCAAACACTTGTCATTTTTTTGTCTTATGTTTCACCTACCCCAAATTTACCATGAATATTATGTTATAATATGTTATTGAATGTATCCAGAGTATTTTCAGATTTCGTTGTAAACAAATGCTGCGAAAAGTACAGCAAATTTAAAATGCAAATAAAATCAACTGTGTAATGTTCCCATAATCTCCAAACTGTTCCCTTTTAATTGCTACCATGGTCAGTGTAGCCCTATCCATATAGGCTAATTCCCGGGAGTGTTAGCGGTTAAAATGCTTTTTTTGTTGAAGGACAATGCTCGTTGTTCCCAACACACTCATGCAGTTTATTTTTCGATTACTCTCTGCGTCCTTGCATCATCTGCCTTCTGTTTGTGATGAGGTGATGAGGAAGAACATAGTAAATTGCATCATAAGTTGCAGAGTAGAAGGTGCCTGCTTAAAAATAAAAAATTACCGATTTTGTGAGATGGAGGACATAATAAGCCTATGTATGAAGCCTTACTGTACAATATGTCCCTTTTTGCCCTTGAATATACAGCTTGCAGAGCTCAGTCTGGGAGCCGTACGGTGTCCATAATGCACTCCTCGTTCAGGGAAGAGCCGAGCCTCATCAATTATACACTAGTATGACTCGTCAAAGGTGCACACGAGAAATATGTAGGCTGAGTCCCAAATGGCACCCTATTCCCTACATAGTGCACAACTTTTGACCAGGGCCAATAGTGCTCTGGTGAAAAATAGTGCAATATATAGGAAATAGGATGCCATTTGGGATTCAGAGTTAGTCAATTGGCAGCATGCCACCCACTCAGTATGATGAATTATTAGTCATTTAGGAGTTGTTTTAAGGACTGGGATTAGGAAGAGCGGAGATAACAACTAAGAATAGTGGCTCAATCACTTTTACGAATTTCCCCCTGAGCCCAAAGATAACACTAGATAAACGCTACAGTGCTACAAGGCTGCTTTCATGTGCGGCAGCCCCAATATATCATTTTAAGAAGAAAGTCCAGAGTTGTATGGACAAATGGAATTATGCACCAAATCATTCCTCATAAAGGAAACGCTTGTTGCTATCAATAACTAGGAGAGCCAGGGTAAGGAAACCAACATGTACTTTGGGTGAACTATCCCTTTAACAAGTAGTTTGATGCACTGTGTAAAGGCTATTTTCCTCCAGAACTGCTGATGCTACAGTGAGGGAAAAAGGTATTTGATCCCCTGCTGATTTTGTACGTTTGCCCACTGACAAAGAAATGATCAGTCTATAATTTTAATGGTAGGTTTATTTGAACAGTGAGAGACAGAATAACAACAACAAAATCCAGAAAAACGCATGTCAAAAATGTTATAAATTGATTTACATTTTAATGAGGGAAATAAGTATTTGATCCCCTCTCAATCAGAAATATTTCTGGCTCCCAGGTGTCTTTTATACAGGTAACGAGCTGAGATTAGGAGCACACTCTTAAAGGGAGTGCTCCTAATCTCAGCTCGTTACCTGTATAAAAGACACCTGTCCACAGAAGCAATCAATCAATCAGATTCCAAACTCTCCACCATGGCCAAGACCAAAGAGCTCTCCAAGGATGTCAGGGACAAGATTGTAGACCTACACAAGGCTGGAATGGGCTACAAGACCATCGCCTAGCAGCTTGGTGAGAAGGTGACAACAGTTGGTGTGATTATTCGCAAATGGAAGAAATACAAAATAACTGTCAATCTCCCTCGGCCTGGGGCTCCATGCAAGATCTCACCTCATGGAGTTGCAATGATCATGAGAACGGTGAGGAATCAGCCCAGAACTACACAGGAGGATCTTGTCAATGATCTCAAGGCAGCTGGGACCATAGTCACCAAGAAAACAATTGGTAACACACTACGCCGTGAACGATTGAAATCCTGCAGCGCCCGCAAGGTCCCCCTGCTCAAGAAAACACATATACATGCCCGTCTGAAGTTTGCCAATGAACATCTGAATGATTCAGAGGAGAACTGGGTGAAAGTGTTGTGGTCAGATGAGACCAAAATGGAGCTCTTTGGCATCAACTCAACTCGCCGTGTTTGGAGGAGGAGGAATGCTGCCTATGACCCCAAGAACACCATCCCCACCGTCAAACATGGAGGTGGAAACATTATGCTTTGGGGGTGTTTTCTGCTAAGGGGACAGGACAACTTCACCGCATCAAAGGGACGATGGACGGGGCCATGTACCGTCAAATCTTGGGTGAGAACCCCCTTCCCTCAGCCAGGGCATTGAAAATGGGTCATGGCTGGGTATTCCAGCATGACAATGACCCAAAACACACGGCCAAGGCATCAAAGGAGTGGCTCAAGAAGAAGCACATTAAGGTCCTGGAGTGGCCTAGCCAGTCTCCAGACCTTAATCCCATAGAAAATATGTGGAGGGAGCTGAAGGTTTGAGTTGCCAAACGTCAGCCTCGAAACCTTAATGACTTGGAGAAGATCTGCAAAGAGGAGTGGGACAAAATCCCTCCTGAGATGTGTGCAAACCTGGTGGCCAACTACAAGAAACGTCTGACCTCTGTGATTGCCAACAAGGGTTTTGCCACCAAGTACTAAGTCATGTTTTGCAGAGGGGTCAAATACTTATTTCCCTCATTAAAATGCTAATAAATTGATAACATTTTTGTGTTTTTCTGGATTTTTTGGTTGTTATTCTGTCTCTCACTGTTCAAATAAACCTACCATTAAAATTATAGACTGATCATTTCTTTGTCAGTGGGCAAATGTACAAAATCAGCAGGGGATCAAATACTTTTTTCCCTCACTGTATGTGAAGGTTCTACTATGTCATAACTGTCCTACCAAGCTTTGACCTACTTACCAATAGAGTACATTACAATACAGAGACGGGCCATATGTGACAACATCTCCAAGAGGGAGGTTGTTTCTGTCTGTCTAATCACCCAGTTATAGTTCAGGCCAAAGCCCCACTGGGAGCCATTACTACATTGGTAGATGTGTAGCAGAGAATGTCCTCGTACATTAATGGTGCAGATGTTTTGCCCAGGCTAAGGAGGGATAGCTATATCATTTTGGCAAAAAATAAAACATTAATGACTCTTTCTTGGCATGCTTGGTTTGGTGGACGAGTGCCATTTATATACGGTACATCTTCTAGCTATCTTCGTTTCATCCCACCACATATAGGCCTATATAGCTACAGGAGTTACTAGGTTACCATAAGAATGATGGATAATCCACTATCCTAGATTTCTCTGTACCACTGAGCCAATGTAAAACTGCATAGGACTACATACAGCTAGATTACTTGTAGAGGTCATAGCTATGAGGTCAGGTGGGCTTCATCCAAAGAGCTAAAGGTGTCTTACTGACTGCATAGTGAAACCGAATCCATCTGCCCAGCTACTAAAAGATGCAGCTGAAAAAGGATGAGGTCCTTGGTGCTGGTCTGAAACCTGCTGACTGCAGGGGGTTTGGTATGAACTCTCAGGGGGGAGTCTAGGCCTGTCCTGCAGTGACGGTGTCATATGTCAGTCATGGACTCATTGATCCAAAGAGAGCTCGGAAAGTTGAGTTAGACTCCAGAGGACATGATGGATACCTTATGAGCCAAATTAGCATCAAAACATTTTGTGAGTTATTAGCATTTAGTACTGTAGTTTGCTGTTGTAGGTACATAATGTTGTGGGTTTGGTGATATAAAGGGGTATTGGTAGGAAAATGTTCCGCCTTGGTCCTTCTTTATAAAGAGATGCTCAATCTTGACATAGCCTGTAGCCAGCTTGATGTATAAAGTGTAGCTTTGTGTTTACCATGAAACACATTTTCTGTTTGGAGATTGTGTGATTTTATATTGATGACTGGTCTTTTCAGTATGAAAATGTATGCACTCACTAACTGTAAGTCGCTCTGGATAAGAGCGTCTGATAAAATGACTAAAATGTAAATCTTACCACCCCAAGCAGTTGTATCATGAACAAGATGCACTATTCAGTTTCTATACTGCTACAGATTCAGCATAGGGACTGTGAGATTATTGTTGTGTAGTACTGAAGTGTTTCTCCCAAAGACTGAAATGGTTCTGCTGTTAGCGTTAATGAGAACGACATAAAGGAAAAGCAAGTTTTGAACAGGCAACAGTGAACTGTTTGTGCATGGAGGTCAGTGGTAGCAGAATAGGACACTGTCACAGAGTGAGGCCTCTGTTTGCCTGATACAGTCAATGCTCCCCCCTTGCTCTTTCTCGCTCTGTCTCTCTCTCTGTCCCCTCATCCTTTTGATGTGTTTCAAGCAAGCTTGTATGTGAGAATTTTCTAGACTAGAGCACTGGAATGCATTTGTGAGTGTCTCGGGCATCGTAATGCTTGTCACTCTTTGTCATGCTCGGTTTGGAAATATTGCCTAAACACAGAGATATCTTGATTAGAAATCATCACATTTATTTCAGAGCATGCACTGTCAGAGGTAAGAGGGAACTGGTGCATATGCTGCAAGTCATGTTTCTTTCAGCGTATGGGTCAATGAATTTGCATTTCAGATGGTTTTAATTGGCAGATTAGCATAAATGAAAAATAGGATGTTATGCTATTTTAATCAGGCCTGAGAGGAACATTGCGCCCAACGCTGATGCTCTGAATTTATTTAGGATGAAACACTGATGATATTCTGTCTCAGAGCGGGATCTGGTGGGTGAAGACTGTGTGCTGTGTGTAAATGTAGTTATTTTGTCCTGAGTCAACGCTTTAAGGGCTAACTCATTAAATCAGGCCTAGGGCTTAAAGAACCCTGCTGCTGGACACACCCTTCATTTTGCATAATTATCTTGAATAAACACGACCATTAACCTAGAAAGTAACAATAATTTGGAGCCAGATTCACGCTCATTTGACGCAAAAGGCTGAAAATACTTTTAGACAGGAATGGAGCATTTTTATTAGATAGGTTCAGGTAGTAAACCTACCTCCTCAGTTTCCATACTTTTTTACCGTTTGGCTCTACTGAACGCAACGCATGCAGTCTTAACGAGCAGCTAAGTTCGTTATTTAGAGTTATAGTTCTTTACCGTGACAGTAGTCCA
This sequence comes from Coregonus lavaretus, assembly GCF_964263955.1. Classification (NCBI taxonomy): domain Eukaryota; kingdom Metazoa; phylum Chordata; class Actinopteri; order Salmoniformes; family Salmonidae; genus Coregonus; species Coregonus lavaretus. The sequence goes on along the minus strand of NC_140007.1, from coordinate 24,078,474 downwards.
TGGACCATGATGAACTGTAATCCAGTAGCCAATGGCAAGAAGGCTATTCTTTATCTTGGTCTTCAGACCAATTTATTAAATTTTTATGAAGTAAGCTTCATGCAACATCTTTTTGAGTGCGGACACATCACACCTTTTTGATGGTATTAAAATGTTAGGATTTTCACTTATTGTGAGCCACCACCAAATGACTGCCCTTAATGATACAAATTACATAAGGGAGTTTCCTCAATATTGCAATAAATCTGGTCTCCATTTTATTTATTTTATTTTACCTTTATTTAACTAGGCAAGTCAGTTAAGAACAAATTCTTATTTACAATGACGGCCTACACCAGCCATCACCAAGTATGGTGAGCATTCTGACACAAAATTGTCAGCCTTGGGGAAGTAAATTACCCCAGGGAGTTGCCCCATTCAATATTGCAATAAATAACAACTCTATAATCCTTTATAAACTGGGTAGTTTGGGTCCTGGATGGTGATTGGCTGAAAGCTGTGGTATATCAGACAATATACCACGAGTATGACAAACAATTACCTTTTACTGTTCTAATTACGTTGGTAACCAGTTTATGATAGCAATAAGGCATCTTGGGGTTTTTGTGGTATATGGCAAATATACCACGGCTAAGGGCTGTATCCAGGCACTCCGCGTTGCGTCGTACATAAGAGCAGCCCTTGACTGTGGTATATTGGCCATATATCACACCTCCTCGGGCCTTCTTGCTTAATTATACACTACTGTTCAAAAGTTTGGTGTCACTTAGGAATTTCTTTGTTTTTGAAAGAAAAGCATTTTTTTTGTCCATTAAAATAACATCAAATTGATCAGAAATACAGTGTAGACATTGTTAATGTTGTAAATGGCTATTGTAGCTGGAAACGGCTGATTTTTTTATGGAATATCTACATAGGCATACAGAGGTCCATTATCAGCAACCATCAGTCCTGTGTTCCAATGGCACATTGTGTTTGCTAATCCAAGTTTATCATTTTAAAAGGCTAATTGATCATTAGAAAACCCTTTTGCAATTATGTTAGCACAGCTGAAAACGGTTGTGCTGATTTAAAGAAGCAATAAAACTGGCCTTCTTGAGACTAGTTGAGTATCTGGAGCATCAGCAATTGTGGGTTCGATTACAGGCTCAAAATGGCCAGAAACAAATAACTTTCTTCTGAAACTCGTCAGTCTATTCTTGTTCTGAGAAATGAAGGCTATTCCATGCGAGAAATTGCCAAGAAACTGAAGAACTCGTTCAATGCTGTGTACTAGTCCCTTCACAGAACAGCACAAACTGGCTCTAACCAGAATAGAAAGAGGAGTCGGAGGCCCCGGAGCACAACTGAGCAAGAGTACAAATACATTAGTGTCTAGTTTGAGAAACAGACGCCTCACAGGTCCTCAACTGGTAGCTTCATTAAATAGTACCCAAAAAACACCAGTCTCAACGTCAACAGTGAAGAGGCGACTCTGGGATGCTGACCTTCTAGGCAGAGTTGCAAAGGAAAAGCCATATCTCAGACTGGCCAATAAAAATAAAATATTAAGATGGACAGTCTGAGATATTCAATCGATATTACTTTAGTACATTTGGTTAAAAAGTATGTTTTTATTTGTTCATGCTCTGGGCTATAATAATCTTTTGATGTGTGGCGCTTTGTTTTGTCTCTGACAAATGTTGACGTATGTTGGGAGAGGAGAGGTGAAGGAGGTCATAGCCTGCAGGTGCTGTCAGAACAGGCCCGTTTCCAAGGACGGACCCAGTGGGGATGGTAATCTAGTAGCTAGCATTGAACACCTGACACTGGGCGGATGCTAGCTGATGAGAGAGAAAGACTGTCCCTCCATTCGCTGATCATAACTCTACATTTAACTTTACATTTAGAAACATGTAATATCTTTATTATTTTGTTAGATAAATCAATGTAAGATGTATATAAATATAACAAATCGATTAGCCTACACCTTATCCAATCCTTTCCCATTCTTTCTTAGTCTTGAGAGCAAGTACACTACATTACACACCAATCTCGACAAACCATTTCTGTATGGACCTCGCTTTGTGTACGGGGGCATTGTCATGCTGAAACATGAAAGGGCCTTCCCCAAACTGTTGCCACAAAGTTGGAAGCACAGAGTCGTCTAGAATGTCATTGTATGCTGTAGCGTTAAGATTTCCCTTCACTGGAACTAAGGGGCCTAGCCCGAACCATGAAAAACAGCCCCAGACCATTATTCCTCCTCCACCACCAAACTTTACAGTTGGCACTATGCATTCGGGCAGGTAGCGTTCTCCTGGCATCCGCCAAACCCAGATTTGTCCGTAGGACTGCCAGATGGTGAAGTGTGACACATCACTCAAGAGAACATGTTTCCACTGCTACAGAGTCCAATGGCGGCGAGCTTTACACCACTCCTGCCGACGCTTGGCATTGCGCATGGTGATCTTAGGCTTGTGTGCGGCTGCTCGACCATGGAAACCCATTACATGACGCTCCCGACGAACATTTATTGTGCTGACGTTGTTTCCGGAGGCAGTTTGGAACTCGGTAGTGAGTGTTGCAACCAAGGACAGACACTTTACACGCTTCAGCACTCAGCAGTCCTGTTCTGTGAGCTTGTGTGGCCTACCACTTCGTGGCTGAGCTGTTGTTGCTCCTAGACGTTTCCACTTCACAATAACAGCACTTACAGTTGACCGGGGCAGCTCTAGCAGGGCACAAATGTTACAAACTGACTTGTTGGAAAGGTGACATCCTATGATGATGGCACGTTGAAAGTCACTGAGCTCTTCAGTACGGGCTATCCAACTGCCAATGTTTGTCTGTGGAGATTGCATGGCTGGTTGCTCGGTTTTATACACCTGTCAGCAACGGGTGTGGCTGAAATAGCCGAATCCACTAATTTGAAGGGGTGTCCACATACGTTTGTGTATATATTGTGTACATCTATCCTAACCCTATATAAGTCTAGTGTATGAATAGTTAGCCACCATACACATTTGTATGTATTTATTACAGGTAAATCAGATGGCTCGGTTGCTGTTATTTACATGTATTAGAATATGATGAACAGAACTATTCCCAGGTGCTTCTTTGGCAGATGAGGAGAGAGAACAGGCTGACGAGGGGATCAGTGAGAGAGGAGGAGGGAGGGAGGAAGGGAGGGAGCGAGCAGGATTGGAGCGAACGTTAGCCAGCAGCTGTTTACTCATAGGCAGTAACAGCCTGCCGGGCAGTGATGCAATCTGATTTGGCTCGGTCGCTAGGCAACGGCTCCTAGGGCCTGACGTTTCTATCCTGTCGGCTGGCGCTTGTGTGACACTGCGAGGGAGCGTGTGTGTTGACTGTGCAGCAGGGTGCGGCCCACACGTAATGACTGCGAAACAGAGGGCTCCTATAAAGCAGATCCATCCTGCTTCAGTTCATCAGTAGTCCAGTGGTGTATTCCACTCTAATGGCCGTCGGCCCTGTATCTCTGTCGGTTTATTCTGAGCCCTTCTGCTGGTCAGCCTGCTCGAGTCCTTGTGCTAGACACATGCTCGGTCTGAGCTGCCTGTTACGCAAGGGCGAGCTCCCTTATGCAACCACAAGATCAGGGATTTTTCTGTATCAAAATGGGGCTTAGGTGGTGGGCGTGGCGGAGTCATGGGGTGTGGCCAATGGTGCGGTCACTGACCAAGTATTTTAGAGGCCCTCCTGTTGGCCGCAGTGACAAAATGTAGCTGTTTTAAAGCACATTTTCTGCAATTCTACACATTTTGCCATGTGTCAGAGAGAAAATGTTGCAGTTTTAAGCTAATTCCCTTAAATTCTACTAGGGCTGTCCCCGACTAAAAATATATCTTGGTCGACCAAGAGTCGTCTGTTCTTTCGACCAATCTATTGACATTTTCAGTTGAAGTCGAAAGTTTACATACACTTAGGTTGGAGTCATTAAAACTTGTTTTTCAGCCACTAGTTTTGGCAAGTCGGTTAGGACATCTACTTTGTGCATGACACAAGTAATTTTTCCAACAATTGTTTACAGACAGATTATTTCACTTATAATTCACTGTATCACAATTCCAGTGGGTCAGAAGTTTACATACACTAAGTTGACTGTGCCTTTAAACCGCTTGGAAAATTCCAGAAAATTATGTCATGGCTTTAGAAGCTTCTAATTAAGCCTAATCGACATAATTTGAGTCAATTGGAGGTGTACCTGTGGATGTATTTCAAGGCCTACCTTCAAACTCAGTGCCTCTTTGCTTGACATCATGGAAAAATTAAAAGAAAGTAGACCTCCACAAGTCTGGTTCATCCTTGGGAGCAATTTCCAAACGCCTGAAGGTACCACGTTCATCTGTACAAACAATAGTACGCAAGTATAAACACCATGGGACCAGTGGCGGCTCCTGAAAAAATTCTCAGGAGGGGCAATTTTTCTGATGATTTAGGTGACCTACACACATTTAAAAAAAAAGATATGTCCAGCAACAACATGAAGACAGGGGCAGCATATAAGTCAATACCAGAAGCATTTATTGACTGATCTCAAAAGTGTTGGCTTACCAGGGTTGGTGGAGCCCTCAGTTTCATCTTTGCCTCGCAAAGCTAACTCAAACACTCCGCAAAACTTCACACACTGGATTAGCCGGCTGAGGATGTGGCGGTTCTTGCTAATGTCGTAGTAAATATATTTGTTATAGTGAATATGGAATATGATATGTTGAGTAAAATGTTGTGCTAAGATCTATTTAGGTCAGGAGCTGGTTATAAGTTCTGTTCCTATCCAATAACAATGGACAAAAGGGTCCTATCTTGTCAGCCTTGTCAGCAGGTGGCCAAGGACAACACCCACGCCATAGGCCTCTCAGTTCTTCCAACTCACGAGTTCTTGCTCTGAGGACACACACACACACAAACACACACACACACACATCATCACTGTTAAACACACACACACACACACACACACATCATCACTGTTAAACACACACACACACACACACAAAAATCCCCTCTCTTAGGCTGAACATTTGAAGACAGAGAACCCGACTCAGAGCCAATGCAACAGTGACAGTAGCCTGGAGGTGACCTCGCCCAACTCATCAGGACCAATCAGAAGATCAGAACTACTAGATTGAACCTACTTCATTTATTGCATAAAATGTCTGCACACAATGTTTCGGGGCTCTCTTCAGATAATAATAATAATAATAATAATATGCCATTTAGCAGACGCTTTTATCCAAAGCGACTTACAGTCATGCGTGCATACATTTTTGTGTATGGGTGGTCCCGGGGATCGAACCCACTACCTTGGCGTTACAAGCACCATGCTCTACCAGCTGAGCTACAGAAAGTGGATACTCATGGATGCGCATTGCAATTGTAAAATGTCAACACAATTGGAGACACCACGTCATTTTTGGAGACATGTTATTGACAGTAAACTATTGTAGATGCGACTGCTAACTAAATAAAACATTTTAGCTGGCTAGCTAATCATCTTAGCTAAATGTGGGGCAAACAATTCAGTTATTTACCGTTAATTTGAGGGATTGGGGTGAAAGAAATCGAGTTACATAGTGATACTTTACGATATACTGTATTGACAATATCGCAATATTTTAGCGCTAGTTGGCTGTACCTGCACCAAAACACCATTATTGTTCCTTCATAGCTTGTTCTCAATCTTTTCACATTGGGAGCCAATTAGTTTTCAGCACTTTTATTTCCATGACTGATCAAAACTCGTTCTCATGGCTTTCTGATCCCTCTGCAACAGACATATGGTGCGCAATAAAATCACAGTATCGAATCGCAATACGTATAGAATCATGAGACTCGCAATGCTGATGCATATATCTTATCGTGAGGTTCCTGGCAATTCCCAGCCCAAGTTCATTTGCCACAACAAATCTCTTCGCTAGCAAACGCGATGTCTTCTCCAAAACGACAATGTGTCTCCAGCAATGTTTACTTTTTTGACGTTCTATGGCATCTCCACTTTCCAAGCATATATGACCACATGTAATATTTTGGTAAGTGATGCAAATAGTGAACTATGTAGGGCCAGGATGTAAAATATATGTAGCTGCAGCAATTTCTCTTATCTGATATGGTAAGTAATGGGGCTTAATTTATTGCTCCCTAAGAGTTTGACGAACGGGTCCGTGAACGCGATTCCAGATATATTTACCTCTGAATAAACTGCCTTTATTACACCATATCCACATCCAGTAAACTTGTGATTATCAACACTAACCTCATCGTTGTGGCGGCGGACAGCTAGCCTGTATCCCTCGTCATCCAGTTGAGTGGCAATGTCTTTTTTCGTTCGTACCAATTTTTGGAAAATCCTCGGGTGTAGGACTTTCCGCCTTTAGTAGAAACCTGTTGAATTATTAAATTTGGTCTGGGAGGTCCTAATTGTTTCGTTGCCAATTTATCTTAATTTGTTCGCCGACAAAAAGGAACTTCTTTCAAAGACACAATCGAGTTGGACTGAAGCCTAGCCATTTTGATAGTAGTAGTGAATTGATTGAGGCTGCTACCTGGTCTTTTCTTAGTTACGTTCATTCGTGGTTACGTTATGTATGACGAAAGCGCGTAAGTGCAAGCCCACAGACACCCATAGAGAATGTATTGAAAGCTTTGAAATGTGGAAAAAATAGATTTTACATGACAGGCTATGAGAGACTTCTGGGCGATTTTCAACCTGACTGAAATCGCCCAAAAAACGGGCGGGGCCATTTGAAGCACGACTTTAGCCTGATTTGACATTTAGTGGCTGTCAGATCAGACGTGAACACTGATAACTGCTGTTGCCGTGATATAATTTTTTATAAATTTATAAAAAATATATATATATATATTTTTTTTTTTTTTTTTTTATATAATTGATTAGAAAAAAAATCCCTTCCTTTTCCCGTTTGGCAGTGCGTCGCCCATATCGCCCTATTGAACAAGCCGTCCCTGCATGGGACCACGCAGCCGTCATACCGCTCAGGAAGGAGACGCGTTCTGTCTCCTAGAGATGAATGTACTTTGGTGCGAAAAGTGCAAATCAATCCCAGAACAACAGCAAAGGACCTTGTGAAGATGCTGGAGGAAACAGGTACAAAAGTATCTATATCCACAGTAAAACGAGTCCTATATCGACATGAAAGGCCGCTCAGCAAGGAAGAAGCCACTGCTCCAAAACAAAGCCAGACGGTTTGCAACTGCACATGGGGGAAAAGATTGTACTTTTTGGAGACATGTCCTTTGGTATGATGAAACAAAAATAGAACTGTTTGGCCAGAATGACCATCGTTATGTTTGGAGGAAAAAGGGGCAGGCTTGCAAGCCGAAGAACACCATCCCAACTGTGAAGCACAGGGGTGGCAGCATCATGCTGTGGGGGTGCTTTGCTGCAGGAGGGACTGGTGCACTTCACAAAATAGATGGCATCATGAGGAAGGAAAATTATGTGGATATATTGAAGCAACATCTCAAGACATCAGTCAGGAAGTTAAAGCTTGGCCGCAAATGGGTCTTCCAAATGGACAATGACCCCAAGCATACTTCCAAAGTTGTGGCAAAATGGCTTAAGGACAACAAAGTCAAGGTATTGGAGTGGCCATCACAAAGCTCTGACCTCAATTCTATAGAGAATTTCTGGGCAGAACTGAAAAAGCGTGTGCAAGCAAGGAGGCCTACAAACCTGACTCAGTTACACCAGCTCTGTCAGGAGGAATGGGCCAAAATTCACCCAACTTATTTTGGGAAGCTTGTGGAAGGCTACCCGAAATGTTTGACCCTAGTTAAACAATTTAAAGGCAATGCTACCAAATACTAATTGGGTGTATGTAAACTTCGGACCCACTGGGAATGTGAAGAAATAAATTAAAGCTGAAATAAATCATTCTCTCTACTATTATTCTGACATTTCACATTCTTAAAATAAAGTAACTGACCTAAGACAGGACATTTTTACTATGATTAAGGTAATTTAAGGTGTATATAAACTTCCGACTTCATCTGTATACACACCCTATGTGTTTTAATAAAATCAACTATGTGCACTGAGCTTGTCTGATGCTTTAAGCACACTGTTTGATGAAATAATTAAGACACACAAATGATTCAAAAGGGAGCCAGAGATCAAGATGGCCTAACCATAAGAACAAAACTATTCCCGACCCCCCCCCCCCCCCTCTCTCAATTTCTGCCGATCTGCATGCCAGTTATGATTTTCATATGCACATTTTTATGGAACAGTTTCAGTCTTCGTATCGCATCTGGTTAATCTAAACTATAGAAATCTAAATTGAAATGATGCAAATCTAAAAGTAACAACTATGTAAAAATAGCCTACATAAAGCCAACAAATAAAATCATGTATTTTATGTCATTCTCAATGGATGTAAAAACAGACTTTGTTTACTTGCTGTTTGAGGTGAAAAAAAGTACTTTGAGAAGCTCCAAAGCTCATTAGTGGTGGTGAGTTAAGACAATCAGAAATACTATCAGACATCCCCAAATGGGCACATTTATAGGCCTACATTTGCACGCAGGTCAGGTAGCCTAGGCCAACTTCTACACGTAATCAGTTGCACGTCCTTACTTCCTTAAAAGACAATGAATAAATTGACAACTCGTAAATAGAATGAAATATACCAAAACTGTGTAGCATAGGTTGTGAGCTCTGCAAACAGTGTCCACTCCGACAATAAGAACGGTAAATGATTGGAATAATAATATATTAAATGCGTTAACAGAACTTACTGTAACCAAAAAAACATTGTAGATTCGAAATTATGTGGATTAACAGTAAATATACTACTGGTGCTATATGTAATGGGGAATTGATAGACACTAACAATCAAAGGGCAAACAATTCACACAATGAAGTTATGAAACAATGAATGCGCACAAAATGGCGGGAGAGAGCTCATTCTGGAGAGAGAAGTGTCTTGTGCATCTTAGCCACATTCCCCTTATTGGACTGTGCCATCCCCGCGGCCTCCGCAATGGATTAGTCCACTGAGACAGGGGAGAATCAGACGGGTGTCTCCTGTGCCATGAAATAAAATAATATATTTGTTTCTGCTTGACAAAGAAAATCTCAGTCGACCAACAGCCTATCGACCAAACAATCGACCAGCCGACTAAATGGGGTCAGCCCTACATTTGACCAACAGAAATGATCCCCCGAAATGTATTTAAAAATAATAAGAATAATAATAACACTTAAATATTACCTTCTCTGTGGTCTTCTCCCTGCACCTTATCATTTGTATTGTATTATTACATTTATTCGGTCCTTGTATGTTTACTGTGTATGCCATTTTTATGAGCTTTTTTAAATGTTATTTGAATTTGACCATTTTATGGGCCAAGTCCATTTCAGGTGAAGTGGAGAAGCATGTCAGTTCAATTATATTTTAATGAAATTGGTCAGGATGTGTGCCACATTCAAATTCGGTCAGAATTTGTGCCATTTATTTCCTCTGATGTGCCGTGTCTCGTTCTCCTTCCCTGGCAGGGCCATTTTGTAGCATAGGGCTGTTCTTTTCCACATCCTCATTGGATGAGATCTCTAGGGGACTGGGAACCTGAAAGGAAGAGCAAGTCCACATTAAAAAGATCCCTCCCCAGTCTCTCACTTATTTAGATTATGCAGACTCAAGAGCACCATAGAAACATCCTAATTATCTCCCCTTTAGAAACCACCAAACTGAACACAGTCGCTCTACTCATGGTTGTGTCTGCGCACTATCTTCTGAAAAGGGTCCGCCCTATGAGCCAAATAGATATGGAAGCACAGTCTGTGTGGCCTACTTTCATTTCCCCCTGTAATAATTAAATCTAACAAGCAACGATGTACTGTGGAAGCGAGATACTTTTTATAGCAAAGTTGTGAAAAAAGAAACCGCTGTTACAAGTGCACCTCTCCACTTTCCAAAACGTGTTAAAATGGGTGTTGATGATATTTGCATCCTGATAGCACTTGACAAATCGGTTTGAGGGAGCAAAAAAAGGCTTGGTAAAACCTGAAACAAGACCAGCATTTACTGGCAATTCAAACCATTTACCATCAATTGAAAAGTGCTTACCATCCATCAGTTGCAAGTATGGCAGCTCTGCCTCCTCTGATGTTGGCATTCAAGTATGACTGTGCAATATTCATTTTGTTACCATCAAACCTATTCAGCCTACCTATAGGAAAGTTTAACCTTTAGGAAATAAATGAAAAAATACAGTGCTATGAAAAAGTATTTGCCCCCTTTCTAATTTTCTCTACTTTTGCATATTTGTGATACTGAATGTTATCAGATCTTCAACCAAAACCTAATATTAGATAAAGGGAACATAAGTGAACAAATAACACAACAATTACATATTTATTTCATAAACAAAGTTATGCAACACCCAATTCCCCTGTGTGAAAAAGTAATTGCCCCCTTACACTCAATAACTGGTTGTGCCACCTTTAGCTGCAATGACTCCAACCAAATGCTTCCTGTAGTTGTTGATCAGTCTCTCACGTCGCTGTGGGGGAATTTTGGCCCACTCTTCCATGCAGAACTGCTTTAACTCAGTGATGTGTGGGTTTTCAAGCATGAACTGCTCATTTCAAGTCCTGCCACAACATCTCAATTGGGATTAGGTCTGGACTTTGACTAGGCCATTCCAAAACTTCCAATTTGTTGCTTTTTAGCAATTTTCATGTAGACTTGATTGTGTGTTTTGGATCATTGTCTTGCTGCATGACGCAGCTGCGCTTCACCTTCAGCTCACAGACGGATGGTCTGACATTCTCCTGTAGAATTCTCTGATACAGAGCAGAATTCATGGTTCCTTCTATTAAGGCAAGTCGTCCAGGTCTTGAGGCAGCAAAGCATCCCCAAACCATCACACCACCACCACCATGCTTGACCTTTGGTATGATGTTCTTACTGTGGAATGCAGAGTTTGGTTTTCGCCAGGCATTACTGGAACCATGTCGTCCAAAAAGTTATACTTTTGAATCATCTGTCCATAGAACGTTCTTCCAAGAGTCTTGATGATCATCCAGGTGCTTTTTGGCAAACTTGAGTCAACTTTTTGGACGAGATGGGTCCCATAACTCTCAGCGGAAAAAGGGCAGGGCGGTCTGAAGGTGCCCAGACTGAGGTTTTGGTGTAGAGTTTGGTTTTCAGTCGTTTTCTCCCAATTCCACACCCTGGCATGTTCTTGTTGACTTTGGCATGGCAGAACTTGTAATCTGGGATTGGTATTGATTAACCCTCAACTTGAAAGAAGTAAAAAGAATACAAAAGGAAGACAAGCCGGACCTCCCAATATACAGCAGCGATCACTGCATTTGTCTGCCTTTTGGTACCTATACAGCACAGCATTGCTTTTCTTTTTTCGCAATGATTTATCATGGCTTAGTGAGATTGGCTACACCAGCTGGACTCTAGCGTTAGCTCTCCACAGGTATTCCATGCCTCCCGCAGTTTGGATTGGAATAGAAATGTGGATCGAAGGGTCGTTTAAGACCTCAGATGTATTGCTTATCAGGGCAGGACGCAGGACTGGATTGTCTGCAGCTGGGTACTCCTATGGAGACCTTGATTTTGGGTTGTGTGATTGAGAAGACTGTGTCTTTGGACTGTAGGGAACATAACAGTAGTTTGGAATACCTAGGTACAGTACCTATCCCTAAACCAAGTGGTGTCGAGAGACTTTCCTATTCCATGTGCGATGTGGAAGTCTTGTGGCACGGTTATATAGTGTAGTGTGTGCTGCTCTTAGTTTATCTGAAAATGTCGCTTTGGTGATTCACCTTATTTAACCTCACCACACTCAGTCATGATGACATCAGTTATGTCAAGGACACACCCAGCATGAGCTCAAAGTCAGAAAGTAAACAATAAGAATAGATGTACTATTCATTCATACAAGCAAAGATTTCAAGAAATTCCACCTAAAAACAGAGTTTATTAAAATGTAATGTAGATTCAGTTATGTTACTCATGCTCATGATTAGAAAGTGTTTTATTCACATATCTAATAGGACTTGTATAGGTGTAAGGAATATCTAGATGGTTTGTTGTTGTTGTGTTGTTTATCTCCTGACCTCTGATTGTGGTTGTGGGTCACCAGGTGCGGAGGATGTGGTGATGGCTTTTTCACGACAAGAAACCGAAGACCGGCGGCAGTGACCCTGGGCCACTCCCCCATCGTCCACGGCAACCCAAACTCCACCGACCAACACAACACTGTTGAGTTTCTGGAGAGCGGATGGGCACCTGTGATGGATGGAAGGTGGGAGGGAGCACTGGGTGTTGGTTACCTTTTCTCTCCCCCTCCCTTTCATTCAGCCTCCTACCCATACAAACGGATACACCATTGCCCCAGACACAGTAGGTATGCATTACCATGGGTTAGGGCCTTGGTGTCGAGCAAGTCGATGAAAACACTTACAAATTGTGTGAATGCAAAACCTTGTTGTTTTTTTGTCTTTCTTTTCTTTTTTTCTTATCGTGCAGTGTTGTTTCGTATCTGCTCTGCTCAATGGTAGAACTGACCAAGGACATCATTTTTCGGTCAAATGAAAGAGAGAAGCGTGAGTGTTTTAACTAATGACCTTGCAGGAAGATAATTCATTATTTTTGTTTACTTTCTTTGGTTTAATTTTTTACTTTTTTTAACTGTACACAGGGTCCCTGGAGGTGGAAAGGTTGAATGGTTTTCATATTCTTTCAAACCGATTGTACTTCATCCTGCTTATTGTTGATTTGAACAATAGGCTGTCGAGATGGCAACTTGGCTTCCCATTCGGTTCATTAGAATCAATGACACTAGCACACACACAAACACACATACAGTATACATAGGTGCATGGCCTTTCCCCAAGCAGACAAGGTCTTGGGATTATTGCCAAATTATACAACCTTTTTTATTGTACAGATATTAGAGGGAAAATACAATAATAATGAATTGATTGTGCCAATTATTATTTTATTTTTTTATCTGTCAAATAAATTGAACATTATGATTTTTAAAAGGTGTCTGACGAGGGACATACTGTAGTTCTAATTTATTATTGATAGAATTTACTCTCTCCCAAACTGTCATTAGAACAAATCTTCATTAGAAGAAAATCTACACGGATTGAAACGCGTAACGTTATCAAAAGTATCCAAGAGCATAATCTTGTCACTCTTTAGATTGGACCAAGGTTACTCTTGACTTACACTAATGTAATTATATAAACTATAACCACATCCATGGAGCTACTAGAAACATGGTGAATACTCGCAAAATAAACTACAGTGTTTTTACTGCCTTCTCATACCCTTCAGCAATTGATGTGCTGGGAACAAAATTGATCTGTTTTCTGTGTTCGTCGATTGCAACTGGAATCTTTCAATTCAATTGAATATTTTTTGTGAGTTTTTTCAATCCGACTCAGTTTTTTTTTGTAGTAACATGCTCTATATTTAATGTGTGTAAGTACATTTTCTTAACTCGCTTAACTTAAACAATTGTGACTTAATGTTTTGAAACCAAGCATGCCTGCCTTGTGGTTAACAGTGTACATTTAAGTAGATCTGGGAGGGTCTTGAAAGCTGTGCCACAATGACCATTGCTTGTACATTCTCTAAGTTTATGGAAGCTACTAGCGCTTTAAAAAACATTTTAGAAAAATAGCCATCTATTTAAAAAAATGTCATCCATGTTATCCTGTTGGCAATAATTTCAGGATCAAATGTCCTCAGCGATCATGGTTACATACATCGCCAACAAACGGTTACAGTGTCCGCCTATGACGAAAGTTTGTCCTTTAATGTTTACTCTTGTTTTAAAACTTTCTTAAACCTAATTTCTCTATGCATTGTTTTGCTTTCATCTTAAAGACAACAATGCAAAGGTGTCTTAGTGTATACTATACCTGTCATAGTTGACCTACAGCCTTCATTTTTAATCTTTGTGTATGTGTGCGTGCGTGTGTGAGCGCGTGCATGTGTGTGATTTCCTCTGTTCAAAATTCTACAAATTCGATTTTTCAGCATGCTGTTCAGTATGACTAGAGCTGTGTATCTTTCAATGTGATGACCTGTCTTTGCCTAGTTGTCGTTTGAGTTATTTTGTGTTGCCTTTGTATTTCTCTGTTGACATTGATTAGTTGGTTCTTGCTGAATGGCTGCTGACTAAATGCTTCCAAATCCTATACCAATTGAACCATTAAAGGAACTTTAAAACACTAAGACTATTCTTTCATTTCATCATTGCAGACATTGTTTTGTGAACACTACCTTTAGTCGTGCTCTGCCCACATATAAACCTTTCAGTTTATGAAATTAGGCAGAAGATTGACCTGATTCCTTTTGGTGATGAGAAAGGGGGAGTATGGTGAAGTTGTCCCTAGACACTGATCTTGGGGCAGTTTTATATTTTTCCCACTAATGTTTATGGTTAGGATTGGGGGAGGTGAAGCTGATCCTAGATCTGTACCTAGGGGTAACTACACCCCAGAGTGAGAAAGGGACACTAAAAACAAGTACAAGTAAACAAAGAAGAGAACAATCGGCTTATCACACTCAATAGAGCCATAGTAAGGGTTAAAGCTTCTTGTCTTTTGAACTCTTCCTTTACAGTTGCGGTCAGATAAGTAGAATGATGCTGTTCAATCTGATACAACATTTTTACATTTTAGTCATTTAGCAGACACTCTTATCCAGAGCGACTTACAGGAGCAATTAGGGTTAAGTGCCTTGCTCAAGAGCACATCAGCAGATTCTTCACCTACAGTTGAAGTCGGAAGTTTACATACACCTTAGCCAAATACATTTAAACTCAGTTTTTCACAATTCCTGACATTTAATCCTAGTAAAAATTCCCTGTCTTAGGTCAGTTAGGATCACCACTTTATTTTAAGAATGTGAAATGTCAGAATAATAGTAGAGAGAATGATTTCTTTCAGCTTTTATTTATTTCATCACATTCCCAGTGGGTCAGAAGTTTACATACACTCAATTAGTATTTGGTAGCATTGCCTTTAAATTGTTTAACTTGGGTCAAACATTTCGGGTATCCTTCCACAAGCTTCCCACAATTAGTTGGGTGAATTTTGGCCCATTCCTCCTGACAGAGCTGGTGTAACTGAGTCAGGTTTGTAGGCCACCTTGCTCGCACACACTTTCTCAGTTCTGCCCACACATTTTCTATAGGATTGAGGTCAGGGCTTTGTGATGGCCACTCCAATACCTTGACTTTGTTGTCCTTAAGCCATTTTGGCACAACTTTGGAAGTATGCTTGGGGTCATTGTCCATTTGGAAGACTCATTTGCGACCAAGCTTTAACTTCCTGACTGATGTCTTGAGACTGCAGCAAAGCACCCCCACAGCATGATGCTGCCACCCCCGTGCTTCACGGTTGGGATGGTGCTTGCAAGCCTGCCCCTTTTTCCTCCAAACATAACGATGGTCATTATGGCCAAACAGTTCTATTTTTTTTTCATCAGACCAGAGGACATTTCTCCAAAAAGTACGATCTTTGTCCCCATGCGCAGTTGCAAACCGTAGTCTGGCTTTTTTATGGCAGTTTTGGATCAGTGGCTTCTTCCTTGCTGAGCAGCCTTTCAGGTTATGTCAATGTAGGACTCGTTTTACTGTGGATCTAGATAATTTTGTACCTGTTTCCTCCAGCATCTTCACAAGGTCCTTTGCTGTTGTTCTGGGATTGATTTGCAATTTTCGCACCAAAGTACGTTCGTCTCTAGGAGACAGAACGCGTCTCCTTCCTGAGCGGTATGACGGCTTCGTGGTCCCATGGTGTTTATACTTGCATACAATTGTTTGTACAGATGAACGTGGTACCTTCAGGCGTTTGGAAATTGCTCCCAAGGATGAACCAGATTTGTGAAGGTCTACACTTTATTTTTTCTGAGGTCTTGGCTGATTTCTTTTAATTTTCCCATGATGTCAAGCAAAGAGGCACTGAGTTTGAAGGTAGGCCTTGAAATACATCCACAGGTACACCTCCAATTGACTCAAATGATGTCAATTAGCCTATCAGAAGCTTCTAAAGCCATGACATCATTTTCTGGAATTTTCCAAGCTGTTTAAAGGCACAGTCAATTTAGTGTATGTAAACTTCTGATCCACTGGAATTGTGATACAGTGAATTATAAGTGAAATAATCTGTCTGTAAACAATTGTTGGAAAAATAACTTGTGTCATGCACAAAGTAGATGTCCTAACTGACTTGCCAAAACTATAGTTTGTTAACAAGAAATGTGTGGAGTGGTTGAAAAACGAGTTTTAATGACTCCAACCTAAGTGTATGTAAACTTCCGACTTCAACTGTAGTCGGCTCGGGGATTTGAACCAGCAACATTTCGGTTACTGGCCCAACACTCTTAACCACTAGGTTACCTGCCGCCCCATACAAGAATGTGGTTTGTATACAGATACAGGTATGCATACTTCATGAACCATGATAAACGTTATAAATCGTTCCCCTCGCTGGCTCTATGTAAGTAATTATGCAATACCGTCTCAAATTGTTCCTCAGTTTCCTTACCATGAACATTTGGCACTCGTTTCTCATAATTTAGTCTGGCAGTCTATTTACATGCATTGTTATTCACAAGAGGCCATATCAGTTAAGGGCACACCTGTTTGCCACAATTTAGCGAAAAGCACCTCCGTTTCATATCATTCTCTCTTTGGTCTACTCAATTTATGTAAAACATGAATGACTCCTCAATGTGCAGCAAGTCCCTTTGGTACCGTTTCGTGAAATACACCTGGAATAATCACAACAGTAATGGCTTCCCTCTACTTCAATCCAGAGTTAGCGCTCTAAATAGTCACAGCCTCTTAAGGGTAGCTATCAGGTGGTAATTGCCGAAGCTGTTTGAGGATCGGTGGGATGTTTTTCCTCTGCTAATGACGAACATCTGTTCACTGTTCCTGTGCTATCTTTCACAGATGTATCAAAATCCTGCGATTTCAAGAGAATTGATTCTGGGAATAAAACGGCAGCTGTTGGTGAATATTAAATGCTGAACTGAGTGGCGTGCGCTACCTTTTGGAGATAGCAGTCGAAACGTGACAAGTTCACAAGTTTACATTGCAGTAATATGTGTAGGCAAAGGTATTAATGCGAAAAGTCTACGTGTGAAGACCAATTATTTATATATACACTATATGACTGGCGGGGTGCTGTTTTGAAGCCACCACGCCTCCATCTTGGCACCCCCACCGTCAAAAATATTTGGGAAGGTATAGAAATTACTACCCCACTACAAAGAAAATACTTAAATGCATGTCATTTTGCCCTTGCAACATTTATTTGAAATACTGTAGAATTCCATTCATTCCTCTGGAGGACTGCTTCATCTGAGGTGTGCCAATATATATGGCTGACCGGTGGCTTCAAAGCCTCTCATTGGCCAATACATGGCAGCAGCAATCCAGGGTTTACTATATATACTGTGGATAATTGGTGAAGAACCTCTAATAGGCCCACTAGCTGAGACTAAGTCAAACCTCTGACTCTACTTATGACAATGGACCACTTGTTATAGATCAGACAAGGCATAAATGCATTTGTGACCATGTCAAAAATACAGTGCATTCGGAAAGTATTCAGACCCCTTGACTTTTTCCACATTTTGTTACGTTACAGCCTTATTCTGAAATGTATTAAATACATTTTTCCTCATCACTCTACACACAATACCCCATAATGACAAAGCGAAAACAGTTTTTTAGAAAATGTTGCATATTTATTAATAATAAAAAACTGAAATACCTTATTTACATAAGTATTCAGACTGTTTGCTATGAGACTCGAAATTGAGCTCCGGTGCGTCCCGTTTCCATTGACCATCCTTGAGATGTTTCTACAACCTGATTGGAGTCCATCTGTGGTAAATTCAATTGATTGGACATGATTTGGGAAGGCACACGCCTGTCTATATAAGGTCCCACAGTTGACAAGCCATGAGGTCGAAGGAATTATCCGTAGAGCTCCGAGACAGGATTGTGTCGAGGCACAGATCTGGGGAAGGGTTCAGAAATTTCTGCAGCATTGAAGGTCCCCAAATACACAGTGGCCTCCATCCTTCTTAAATAGAAGAGGTTTGGAACCACAAAGACTCTTCCTAGAGCTGGCCTCCCGGCCAAACTGAGCAATCGGGGGAGAAGTGCCTTGGGCAGGGAGGTGACCAAGAACCCGATGGTCACTCTGACGGAGCTCCAGAGTTCCTCTGTGGAGATGGGAGAACCTTCCAGAAGGACAACCATCTCTGCAGCACTCCACCAATCAGGCCTTTATGGTGGAGTGGCCAGACGGAAGCCACTCCTCAGTAAAAGGCACATGACAACCCGCTTGGAGTTTGCCAAAAGGCACCTAAAGGACTCTCAGACCATGAGAAACAAGATTCTCTGGTGTGATGAAACTAAGATTGAACTCTTTGACCTGAATGCCAAGCATCGCATCTGTAGGAAACCTGGTACCATCCCTACGGTGAAGGATGGTTGTGGCAGCATCATGCTGTGGGGATGTTTTTCAGCGGCAGGGACTGGGAGACTAGTCAGGATCGAGGGAAAGATGAACGGAGCAAAGTACAGAGCGATCCTTGATGAAAACCTGCTCCAGAGCACTCAGGACCTCAGACTGGGGCGAAGGTTCACCCTAAGCACACAGCCAAGACAACGCAGGAGTGGCTTCGGGACAAGTCTCTGAATGTCCTTGAGTGGCCCAGCCAGAGCCCGGACTTGAACCCGATCGAACATCTCTGGAGAGACCTGAAACTAGCTGTGCAGCGATGTCCCCATCCAACCTGACAGAGCTTGAGAGGATCTGCAGAGAAGAATAGGAGAAACTCCCCAAAAACAGGTGTACCAAGTTTGTAGCATCATACCCAAGAAGACTTGAGGCTGTAATCACTGCCAAAGGTGCTTCAACAAAGTACTGCGTAAAGGGTCTGAATACCTATGTAAATGTGATTTTTAACATTACTAAAAACCTGTTTTTGCTTTGGTATTGTGTGTAGATTGATGAGGGGGGAAAAACATTTGAATCAATTTTAGAATAAGGCTGTAACGTAACAAAATGTGGAAAAGTCAAGGGGTCTGAATACTTTCCGAAAGCACTGTACAAGCTTTTATTTTATATTGATCGTCACTAGGACTAAACTACGAAGAACACAGTTTCTGTTGTTACATTATCATGGAAGATCGACCAAATTCAAGGACGGTTCCATCAAAATGTTAGAAGAAACTTACCATGATTCACAAGAATGTAGACTGGATTCTAATGTAATTCTAGGAACTTCAAATGCTTTTCATTAGTGGGTTATTTGGAATAGCAATAAGGCACCTTGAGGGTTTGTGGCATATGCTCAATACACCACGGCTAAGGGCTGTATCCAGAACAGTAAACAAGTATTTTTGCGTCATACCCGAGGCATATTGTCTGATATACCCATGGTTGAAAGTGTTTTAGCTAATCAGCATCCAGGACCCAAACTACCCAGTTTATAATGGCCAATATGCCACACACAACCCCTCAGGCCTTATTGCTTAAGTAGTCTACCTTTGGAATTAAAGGGTTTATTTATATTTAACAGCCAAAGTCACGCCTACTCAATATATATTAGGAACTTCGTCACCCTTCCTCCTCAGACCTCAACCCTCACTCAAGGATCACCCCTCTGCCTCACCTCTCCCACCCTTCCACCTGTGCATCACCACTGCATCCTGGTGACACTTAACTAGTGCAGGGATGAGACATGACTAGGGGAGGGGTGAGTTCTTAGGAGGAATGACAAAGTTCTTACTGTGTATTCTGTAAATGTTGTACTCTTGACACATCCGCAAAGAGAAATCCCACCACCCCTGGAATTTGAGAGGAAGCTCTGGATATCAATTAGAGATTAAATGGAAAAGACTCACTCTTCTTTCATCTTAAAAGCAGAGGGAGCTCAAAACAGAGGCGCTGCACTTGAAGAAGTAAGTGAGTGAGGCTAGCCTCCCACCCACGTATGACTCAACATTATTAAAATAAGCCAGGAGTTAGATAGGTACTGTATACACCAGAGACAAAGAAGAGGCGTGTTGGTAGAGGACATGCTGAGAAGTAATGTAACACTGCAAAATTATACTCACGCCTCTCTCACAAAGCACTGCAGATACACTTGAGTCCACCCTGAGCCTCATGCTTTATAGATGAGACTCTCTCTGTCTTTCCCTATCTCTCTCTCTCTCTTTTGCGGAGACAAGTTTGGCCTCTTTTTACATCACTAAGCCACAACCCTCTTTTGTCCGTCTTAAAGCCACAAGATTCTGTAGTTCAGCCTAATGGCCACCTTAACCTAACCCTGCCACTTGATTTGGAACAGAACAAGCTTACATTGTCACAGAATCACTCTCAAATTCATAAGAGTTTATTGTGGATAGTTTTAAAACTATTTTGCTACATCTAAACCTATTAAAGAAGAATTGTCCTAATTCTGAAGTAAATCTCTATTGATGTAAATGGCATTTTATTGAAGGGTCCAGACACTGTTTTTGTGATTTGGCTTGTTTTTGAGAAACTTAACCCAGCCGCGATTCACTTCGTCATTGCTCGATGTGCAGTATCAGGGCATGCAAAAGACATGAACAAAAGCGCCAAAAACACCCAAATAAGCCTAAACAAAACAAAAAGTGTCTGGACCCTTCTATACGATGCCGTTTACATCAAAAATAGAGATTTACTTCAGAAATAGGAAAATTATACATAATCAATGCATATGTCATTAATTTAAATAACCCTTTAACAGATATACACTACCGGTCAAAAGTTTAAGAACACCTATTCATTCAAGGGTTTTTCTTAGTGGTAGCTTAGTAGCTTAGTGGTTAAGAGCGTTGTGCCAGTAACTGAAAGGTCGCTGGTTCTAATCCCCGAGCCGACTAGGTGAAAAATATGTCGATGTGCCCTTGAGCAAGGCACTTAACCCTAATTGCTCCTGTAAGTCGCTCTGGATAAGAGCGTCTGCTAAATGACTAAAATGTAAATGTACTATTTTCTACATTGTAGAATAATAGTGAAGACATCAAAACTATGAAATAACACATATGGAATCATGTAGTAACCAAAAAAGTGTTAAACAAATCAAAATATATTTTATATTTGAGATTCTTCAAAGTAGCCACCCTTTGCTTTGATGACAGCTTTGCACACTCTTGGCATTCTCTCAACCAGCTTCACCTGGAATGCTTTTCCAACAGTCTTGAAGGAGTTCCCACATATGCTGAGCACTTGTTGGCTGCTTTTCCTTCACTCTGCGGTCCGACTCATCCCAAAGCATCTCAAGGTGACAGGTGTGGCATATCCAGAAGCTGATTAAACAGCATGATCATTACACAGCTGCACCTTGTGCTGGGGACAATAAAAGGCCAATTTAAAATGTGCAGTTTTGTCGCACAACACAATGCCACAGACATCTCAAGTTTTGAGGGAGCGTGCAATTGGCATGCTGACTGCAGGAATGTCCATCAGAGCTGTTGCCAGATAATTTAATGTTAATTTCGATACCATAAGCTGCCTCCAACGTTGTTTTAGAGAATTTGGCAGCATGTCCAACTGGCCTCACAACTGCAGACCATATGTAACAACGCCAGCCCAGAACCTCCACATCCGGCTTCTTCACCTGTGGGATTGTATTGTATTTCAATTGACTGATTTCCTTATATGAACTGTAACTCAGTAAAATCTTTGAAATTGTTGCACGTTGTGTTTATATTTTTGTTCAGTATATTATGGATTATGCCTCTACCCAACTATTTTACATGAGCATGGTGTACGTCACAGGAGGTTGGTGGCAGCTTAATTGGGGAGAACGGGCTCATGGTAATGACTGGAGCGGAATTAGTGGAATGGTATTAAATACATCAAACACATGGTTTCCAGGTGTTTGATGTCATTCCATTTGCGCCGTTCCAGCCATTATTATGAGCCGTTCTCCCCTCAGCAGCTTCCTGTGGTGTACGGATACCTCAGCATGCTGTAGGAATATGTCCCCCTCTCAATATTCAATAATTAATGACTATCCATTAGTTTTTGCTCTAAAATATATGTTTAGATGCATTTAATTATCTACAGTGCTGCAGCTACGGATATCGGTTTAGATTGAATAAGGGCCTACATTTCAGTTCAACAGTATCGTTATCAGTGTGTTCATATGTAAAGTAAGGACAGAGCTCAACTGCTGCTGATGGACCCTCATTCGAGCACTATGTCATGCTTCAAACACAATCTATTTAACAGTTTTAATAAGTGGAGTAATTGTAGCATGCAGGCCTGCAGGTTCTCCATACAAAAGAGGTTTCTGTGTCTGCCAGTGAACATGTGGCAGCATTAACTGTTGCCTCTCGGGACAGTTAACATTCTCATTCCTTGGGGTTAAATTATAACAGGTTAAGATGGGAACCACTACAGTCCATGTGTGTTTTAGCTATTGAGGTGACTTTGTAAGGAATATTTATAAAGAATTTATTCTGCAGTTTAAAAAATAGTGAGGTGTTCTTATGTGTGGTAGCTCCCAGTATCCCCCAGTCAACATGTGGCAGCATTAACTGTTGCCTCTCTGGGTAGTTGACATTCGATGTGGGTATTCGCTTTATCGTACCCTGACAGTTACTGTTGTTTGTCCCTCTTGAGTCACGATATCAACAACATAGCCCACTATCAATTCCTCAAAATACTGTAAATCAAGAAATCTGGTGTTAGGTGTACAATTTTACATCTAGCTAAGGTGTTTGGTGCAGTATTGCAGACAGACAGTACAATCAGCTGCTGCTGGATGCGCTCAGGACTGATTTCTGAGAACGTCTACAACTTCATCATCAGCAAGCTGTCAAACTATCGTAAATAAAGCACAAACTGCTACACGCTGTTTATCAGTGCTCAAAATCACTAGATAGCCAGCTAAGTTCCATCTCTGTGTTTGTCAATGAAGCTAGCTAATAGTAGCTAGCAGGCACATTGAGCAGGCAGGTCACGTTAGCTAAATCAGCTTATCAAGTCACTGGCGACGTGTGCTTCGGTGCTGTTTTGTTTTTTACAACTTTCTCATTATCTACTGTATTACCAGAGTGTACTTCTGTCTGGCAGTGTTTCAAAATGAATCATGTTACAAAACAGGATGCGGTGGGACAAAATATGCTCGCGAATGGGTTTTGAATTTTGGATATTGACACGTGGCAGTTGGGTTGCAAGTGCGCATCGTCACAATTCTAATTTTGCCGAAAACTGTAGCAGACTTGAGTGATCACTATCAAACAGATCAGCAAGTGGCCACTTGATAAAGGGCTTAGGGGCCAAGTGTTCTTTCAATATGACATTGGCAACATGTTGTCTTGTAAACAAGTCTGAGGCGCTGCGTAATGTGGGCAGGTCTCACTGCCAGGTTCTGCGGTACGATTGGATAAAGCACAATCAGCGTGGGCATGATTGTAATCAAACCTAACCTTTGTGGAAGTCAGTATATTCCAAAACAGAGTTTTGTGAGATTTGTGTAACTGAGGTCGATGACAAATCTCACAAAACGTTGTTTTGGAATATACTGACTTTATGACCAAAATTGTCCTACTTAAATTTTTTTGTCAATTTTGGCACTGTAATAAATGTGTCTGACTAATATCGATGCCATATAGACCATTTTCAACCAGAGAAGTTATTTTTTTGCGTTCTGTTGCGCTTTAAATAGGACACCCATTACCCAGAATGCATCACAAACATACTAATTACATAATTGACAATCAACTTCAATAAAGGTATGAAAAGGAATACAAACACATTCAGGTAATATATTCCACATGGTCAATATCCACACCTCGATAACAGTGCTAAACCATGTTTTAAGATTCAATAGAACACTGGGATATAATCATGTACGTTCCCCCGGGATAAGCTACTTCTGCTATACCCATAACTCTCAATAAATCTTGAACGCATCCCATTTGCCTGTCAAAACTCAGTCCAGGAAATAGACAGATAGCCCTCTTCAATTAAGGAGGAAACAAGGTAAACAGTTACATTTCTTTAGTTTAACCTTCACATTTTCATTGTTAAACATTATAGAGGTACCTTCTGATCATTACATAAATGTTAAGACAGTCCTGGCAAAAAGTCTTGCTTGAGAAATAGTTTTTTTGCTAACATTTTTTGTTTCTTTTCAACCATTTTAATGGAAAACTATTACAGTAAGGTACTTAATTGTTACCCAGAAATGATTTGATATTGATATAAAAGTGGCTGCATTGGGCCTCCTTTACACACACCTTTAATTCCGCTACTGTAATGTCATATAATTAGGTGGAAAGATGTCATGTCATCTAAAAGGCAACGTAATTTATGTCGTCTCTGAGTACCACCTCACCCCTAGTATCAGAAGCATCACTGTTATTGAGGTGCCAGCATGCTATTTAGCACTTTCTGAAAACTGCTGATGTAAAAAGGGCTTTATAAAATAATGTGATTGATTGATTGATATTTCTACAGGTTATTGAACAATACAGACATCTGGCTAACCACATACAGTAAGCTCTTACAATACCACTATCATTTTACCAGGCTTTGACAGACTATCATATGATACAGTTTGTGTGGGAGAAAGGCTGTATGGAGATGCCATCTGTAGTTTAGTTGGAGTTCACATAGTGGTCTGCCTTACTGTGAGGAGGTGGATATCTCTGTAGAAAGGATCTACAGTGAGGGAAAAAAGTATTTGATCCCCTGCTGATTTTGTACGTTTGCCCACTGACAAAGAAATGATCAGTCTATAATTTTAATGGTAGGTTTATTTGAACAGTGAGAGACAGAATAACAACAAAAAAATCCAGAAAAACGCATGTAAAAATGTTATAAATTGATTAGCATTTTAATGAGGGAAATAAGTATTTGACCCCCTCTCTTAAAGGGAGTGCTCCTAATCTCAGTTTGTTACCTGTATAAAATACAACTGTCCACAGAAGCAATCAATCAATCAGATTCTCCACCATGGCCAAGACCAAAGAGCTCTCCAAGGATGTCAGGGACAAGATTGTAGACCTACACAAGGCTGGAATGGGCTACAAGACCATCGCCAAGCAGCTTGGTGAGAAGGTGACAACAGTTGGTGCGATTATTCGCAAATGGAAGAAACACAAAATAACTGTTAATCTCCATCGGCCTGGGGCTCCATGCAAGAGCTCACCTCGTGGAGTTGCAATGATCATGAGAACGGTGAGGAATCAGCCCAGAACTACACGGGAGGATCTTGTCAATGATCTCAAGGCAGCTGGGACCATAGTCACCAAGAAAACAATTGGTAACGCACTACGCCGTGAAGAACTGAAATCCTGCAGCGCCTGCAATGTCCCCCTGCTCAAGAAAGCACATATACAGGCCCGTCTGAAGTTTGCCAATGAACATCTGAATGATTCAGAGGAGAACTGGGTGAAAGTGTTGTGGTCAGATGAGACCAAAATGGAGGTATTTTGCATCAACTCAACTCGCCGTGTTTGGAGGAGGAGGAATGCTGCCTATGACCCCAAGAACACCATCCCCACCGTCAAACATGGAGGTGGAAACATTATGCTTTGGGGGTGTTTTTCTGCTAAGGGGACAGGAGAACTTCACCGCATCAAAGGGACGATGGACGGGGCCATGTACCATCAAATCTTGAGTGAGAACCTCCTTCCCTCAGCCAGAGCATTGAAAATGGGTCGTGGATGGGTATTCCAGCATGACAATGACCCAAAACACACGGCCAAGGCAACAAAGGAGTGGCTCAAGAAGTAGCACATTAAGGTCCTGGAGTGGCCTAGCCAGTCTCCAGACCTTAATCCCATAGAAAATCTGTGGAGGGAGCTGAAGGTTCGAGTTGCCAAACGTCAGCCTCAAAACCTTAATGACTTGGAGAAGATCTGCAAAGAGGAGTGGGACAAAATCACTCCTGAGATGTGTGCAAACCTGGTGGCCAACTACAAGAAACGTCTGACCTCTGTGATTGCCAACAAGGGTTTTTCCACGAAGTACTAAGTCATGTTTTGCAGAGGGGTCAAATACTTATTTCCCTCATTAAAATGCAAATCAATTTATAACATTTATGACATTAGTTTTTCTGGATTTTTTTGTTGTTATTCTGTCTCTCACTGTTCAAATAAACCTACCATTAAAATTATAGACTGATCATGTCTTTGTCAGTGGGCAAACGTACAAAATCAGCAGGGGATCAAATACTTTTTTCCCTCACTGTAGACATAAATTGAACCTCTGGGTCAACATCTGTTGCTTTGGTGCTGCTTAACTTATATTTGTAAAGGAAAGGCATGAGAAAATATTCTAGACTGATTCTAGCAAGTTGAGCAAGTTGATCTCATCCATCGCTCTGTTAAGATGGAAACATTATTTTGGCATCTTTGTCAAATATGTTGATTAATTTTCATGTTTAATGCATTAGAATATGTTTGATACCATTTTCACCTTCTGAGTGAGCATAGGCTGCATTTAGACAGGCAGCCCAATTCTGATATTTTTTCCACTAATTGGTCTGTTGACCAATCACATCAGATCTTTTCACATCAGATCTTTTTCAGAGCTGATCTGATTGGTCAAACGCAGCCATAGTGTAACTGACTTTGTTCAAACCCAGGTCTCCTGCGCCTCTGTGCGCCACAATACTGTGTTGAGCTAAAGCCTAGAGATCAACAAGAGTGGCAGAAATGTAATGTTTGACTAGTGCAGGGATGAGACGTGACTAGCGGAGGGGTGAGGGTTGAGGAGGAAGAATGACAAAGTATGTATTCATATGTATCCTAATATGTACAGTATATTGCGTTCAAGGGTTAAAATAAACCCTTTGTTTAAATCCAAAGGTAGACTATTTACAAGATACCCACTACTCTTGTCTGTTGGTCAGCATGGGCTGCTGCTCAGGATCAGTGTCAGTGGACTTGCAAATGGATGCATCAGAGAAGCTTGGTGTTGGACAGGAGAAGCAGAAGGGAGCTGAGTGGGTGACAGAAACCACTTCAGATGCTGAAACCGCTCCAATGTTGCTAACCTTGTTGCTTTACCAAGAAGGGGAGGCACTTGTCAAAGAAGTGGAGGCACTGAATAAGATATCATTGATAATTAATTTGCATTAGAAATATTTCAATAGCATTGTTGTTCAAAAAAAACTATTTTGTTAAGCTATTGTTCATTATACATGTTGCCTGAGAGAGATTTTTATTTAACTTACCTCTCAGTTTTAACATCTGGTTTTGTGTAGGTTTCTGACTTTCTAGACTATCGCTTACAGCCTTGAACTTTGGTATGCAGTTTTTTATATTTTTGTCTACTTCTATGCTGAGACAACAAAGAGAGCCACAGTGGATGAGATCATGCAAGTACTATCCTTCAAGTTGACTGATTTCAGCAGGAGAGACTGTTGTTATTAGTCAGGATCGACATACAGGGAAAAAAGTATTTGATCCCCTGCTGATTTTGTACGTTTGCCCACTGACAAAGAAATGATCAGTCTATTATTTTAATGGTAGGTTTATTTGAACAGTGAGAGACAGAATAACAACAAAAAAATCCAGAAAAACGCATGTAAAAATTTTAATGAATTGATTTGCATTTTAATGAGGGAAATAAGTATTTGACCCCCTCTCAATCAGAAAGATTTCTGGCTCCCAGGTGTCTTTTATACAGGTAACGAGCTGAGATTAGGAGCACACTCTTAAAGGGAGTGCTCCTAATCTCAGTTTGTTACCTGTATAAAAGACACCTGTCCACAGAAGCAATCAATCAATCAGATTCCAAACTCTCCACCATGGCCAAGACCAAAGAGCTCTCCAAGAATGTCAGGGACATGATTGTAAACCTACACAAGGCTGGAATGGGCTACAAGACCATCGCCAAGCAGCTTGGTGAGAAGGTGACAACAGTTGGTGCAATTATTCGCAAATGGAAGAAACACAAAAGAACTGTCAATCTCCCTCGGCCTGGGGCTCCATGCAAGATATCACCTCATGGAGTTGCAATGATCATGAGAACAGTGAGGAATCAGCCCAGAACTACACGGGAGGATCTTGTCAATGATCTCAAGGCAGCTGGGACCATAGTCACCAAGAAAACAATTGGTAACACACTACGCTGTGAAGGACTGAAATCCTGCAGCGCCCGCAAGGTCCCTCTGCTCAAGAAAGCACATATACATGCCTGTCTAAAGTTTGCCATTGAAAATCTGAATGATTCAGAGGAGAACTGGGTGAAAGTGTTGTGGTTAGATGAGACCAAAATTTAACTCTTTGGCATCAACTCAACTCGCCGTGTTTGGAGGAGGAGGAATGCTACCTATGACCCCAAGAACCTCATCCCCACTGTCAAACATGGAGGTGGAAACATTATGCTTTGGGGGTGTTTTTCTGCTAAGGGGACAGGACAACTTCACCGCATCAAAGGGACGATGGACGCGGCCATGTACCGTCAAATCTTGGGTGAGAACCTCCTTCCCTAAGCCAGGGCATTGAAAATGGGTCGTGGATGGGTATTCCAGCATGACAATGACCCAAAACACACTGCCAAGGCAACAAAGGAGTGGCTCAAAAAAAGCACATTAAGGTCCTGGAGTGGCCTAGCCAGTCTCCAGACCTTAATCCCATAGAAAATCTGTGGAGGGAGCTTAAGGTTCGAGTTGCCAAACGTCAGCCTCGAAACCTTAATGACTTGGAGAAGATCTGCAAAGAGGAGTGGGACAAAATCCCTCCTGAGATGTGTGCAAACCTGGTGGCCAACTACAAGAAAAGTCATGTTTTGCAGAGGGGTCAAATACTTATTTCCCTCATTAAAATGCAAATCAATTTATAACATTTTTGACATGGTTTTTCTGGATTTTGTTGTTGTTATTCTGTCTCTCACTGTTCAAATAAACCTACCATTAAAATTATAGACTGATCATTTCTTTGTCAGTGGGCAAACGTACAAAATCAGCAGGGGATCAAATATTTTTCTCCCTCACTGTAACTGATGGTTACGGTTTGTATTTGTATTTATTAAGTATCCCCGCTAGCTGCCAAGGCAGCAGCTACTCTTCCTGGGGTCCAGCAACATTAAGGCAGTTATATACAATAAAATATATTATGTGACATTGCATTTCATAACACTTTTCACAACACATTAAGTGTGTGCCTTCAGGCAACTACTCTACTACCACATATCTACAATACAAAATCCATGTGTACGTGTGTGTAGAGTGCGTGTGTTACCATGTGTATGTGTATGCGTGTGTCTGTGCCTGTGTGCGTGTCTCTTCACAGTCCCTGCTCTTCCATAAGGTGTATTTGTATCTATTTTTAAAATCTGATTCTACTGCTTGCATCAGCTACGTGATGTGGAATAGAGTTCCATGTAGCCATGGCTCTATGTAGTACTGTGCGCCTCCCATAGTCTGTTCTGGACATGGGGATTGTGAAGAGACCTCTGGTGGCATGTCTTGTGGGGTATGCATGGATGTCCGAGCAGTGTGCTAGTAGTTTAAACCGACAGCTTGGTGCATTCAGCATGTCAATACTTCTTACAAAAACAAGTAGTGATGAAGTCAATCTCTCCTCTACTTTGAGCCATGAGAGATTGACATGCACATTATTAATGTTAGCTCTCTGTGTACATTTAAGGGCCAGCCTGCTGCCCTGTTCTGAGCCAATTGTAATTTTCCTAAGTCCTTCTTTGTGGCACCTGACCACACGACTGGACAGTAGTCCAGGTGCGACAAAACTAGGGCCTGTGGGACCTGCCTTGTTGATAGTGCTGTTAAGAAGGCAGAGTAACACTTTATTATGGACAGACTTCTCCCCATCTTAGCTACTGTTGCATCTTATCAACATGTTTTGACCATGACAGTTTACAATCCAGGGTTATTCCATGAAGTTTTTGTCACCTCAACTTGCTCAATTTCCACATTATTCATTACAATATTTATTTGAGGTTTAGGGTTTAGTGAATGATTTGTCCCAAATACAATTATTTTAGTTTTTTCAATATTTAGGACTAACATTTCTTGCCACCCATTCTGAAATTGACCACAGCTCTTTTTTAAGTGTTGCAGTAATTTCACTCGCTGTAGTAGCTGACGTGTATAGTGGCGTGTATATCAATGATGTCGCTCTTGCTGCTGGTGACTCTCAGATCCACCTCTACGCAGACGACACCATTTTGTATACATCTGGCCCTTCATTGGACACTGTGTTAACAAACCTCCAAACGAGCTTCAATGCCATACAACAATCCTTCAGTAGCCTTCAACTGCTCTTAAACACTAGTAAAACTAAATGCATGCTTTTCAATCGAACGCTGCTAGCACCCGCCCACCCGACTAGAATCACCACTCTCGACGGGTCTGACCTAGAGTATGTGGACAACTACAAATATCTAGGTGTCTGGTTAGACTGTAAACTCAACTTCCAGACTCACATAAAGAATCTCCAATCCAAAGTTAAATCTAGAATCGGCTTCCTATTTCGCAACAAAGCCTCCTTCACTCATGCTGCCAAACATGCCCTCGTAAAACTGACTATCCTACCGATCCTTGACTTCGGCGATGTCATTTACAAAATAGCCTCCAACACTCTACTCAGCAAATTGGATGTAGTCTATCACAGTGCCATCCGTTTTGTCTCCAAAGCCCCATACACTACCCACCACTGTGACCTGTACGCTCTTGTTGGCTGGTCCTCACTACATGTTCGTCGTCAAACCCACTGGCTCCAGGCCATCTATAAATCACTGCTAGGCAAATCCCCGCCTTATCTTAGCTCATTGGTCACCATAGCAGCACCCACCCGTAGTCTGCGCTCCAGCAGGTATATCTCACTGGTCATTCCCAAAGCCAACACCTCCTTTGGCCGCCATTCCTTCCAGTTCTCTGCTGCCAATGACTGGAACGAATTGCAAAAATCTCTGAAGCTGGAGACTCTTATCTCCCTCAATAACTTTAAGCATCAGTTGTCAGAGCACCTTACCGATCACTGCACCTGTACACAGCCCATCTGAAATTAGCCCACCCAACTACCTCATCCCTATATTGTTATTTATTTTGCTCTTTTGCACCCCAGTATCTCTATTTGCACATCATCTCTTGCACATCTAGCATTCCAGTGTTAATACTATTGTAATTATTCTGCACTATAGCCTATTTATTGCCTTACCTCCATAACTTGCTACATTTGCACACACTGTATATATATTTTCTGTTGTATTTCTGACTTTGTTTTTTTACCCCATATGTAACTCTGTGTTGTTTTTATTGCACTACTTTGCTTTATCTTGGCTTACCTGGTTAAATAAAGGTGAAATAAAATAAAATAAAATGTCATTAGTAGTAAAGATTGAAAAAAGTAAGGGGCCTAGACAGCTGCTTTGGGGAATTCCTGATTCTACCTGGATTATGTTGGATAGGCTTCCATTAAAGAACACCCTCTGTCTTCTGTTAGACAGGTCGCAAACGCGCTTGGCAGTGGCCAAGGTGTCACGGGTTTCGGCCGAGGCTGCCTCTCTTCCTTGTTCGGGCAGGCTTCGGCGTTCGTTGTCTCCGGAATACTAGCTGCCACCGTTGTATGTTTCATGTTCGTTTGCTTTGGTCTGTTTGTTGTGACACCTGTTCTCGTTTAGCGTAATTAGTGTCCTATAAGTTTCTCGTTGTGTTTGTCTAGTGTTGTGTGTGATTGATTTATTTCTGTCGTGTGTTGTGCTTGTATTTGCTTATTCGCTCGGTTGAGCTTCACTCCACTTTGTTGGAGCGTTTACGCACATGTTTAGTGCGCCTTTTGTTTGTGTCGCCTTCGTGCGTAGTTTCGCCTTCGGGCAAGTTTTGTTCGTATTTTCCTTGTTGGAATTTGAACTAAAGTCTTTTGGACTATACTTCGGTGTCCTGCGCTTGATTCCACCACTACACCCACCTACAGCATTCTTGACACAAGGTGAGTAACAGGGTCATTTTATAAGACAGTCTTAAGATCCACCGTCTCCAAGTCCCATGATGGGGCAAGTGGCTTGGAGACCAGACTGAGAGGGCACTCTCCCTTCATAAAACGACGAACCAGGGGGTGAGCCCCAATCGACATCTCCCCTAGTCCTACATGGCAGGCTGAAATCGCCGCCAAGTAGATCTTAACAGTGGAAGATGCCTTGCCGTTGTCGAGCAATTCCTGTAGGAAGGAGAGAATGGCAGGGATGGAACACTGAAAGGGGACCAACTCGCATCTCTCACACCACCTCTCGAATACCCTCCACTTCAGGTCGTAAAGACCTCTTGTAGAAGGGTCTCTGGCACTCTGAATTGTGGAAACCATGTTCAGAGGCAAGCCCATCGAGTCTAAGTTGGACCTCTCACGGGCCAGGCCCAGAGATCCATCAGCTTAGGATAAGGGTAGAATATTTTGCCCTGCGCTTGGGATAGCAGATCCCTGCACTGTGGGAGGCACCATTGTTGCACGCACAGGAGAGGTACAATCTCCACCCACCATGGCTTCCTTGGCCAATGCAGGGCTATCAGGATGAGGGATAGACTGTTTGCTCTCACTGTCCAGAGTAGGGGGATCAGGCCCACGGGAGGGAAGGCTTACAGAACCACGTCTGGCCACTTGTGGGCCAGCACGTCCACACCTAGTGGAGCGTTTTCCTGCGACGCGTGCAGATTGACAGCAGCCCTGCCGTAACGCCCCCACACCTCCTCTACGACTTGGGATGAAGTCGCCACTCCCCTGGTGGGGGTTCCCCTGTAACAGTAAATCCGCACCTGAGTTTAGTCTGCCTGGCACATGTTGCTCTGAGAGGCAACAGATGTTCGCTGCGCCATAGCAAGATTTCTCTCACCAGAGAGTGAAGTTGACAGGAGTGTGTTCCTCCTTCACAGTTGATATATGCCACCGTAGTAATATTGTCCTTGTAGGAATGGACAGAAGTGCCTGAGGGCTAGTAACACAGTGTAGAGCTCAAGAACGTTGTTATGGGCTATACTCATAGTCTGACCATATGCCGTTCACCGTACACCCTCCGTCGTCACTACTTTGCGCGTCATAACTCTCACAGTAGGGCAGCCCCGCGTCAACAGGGATGGGTCTCTCCAGCATTGAAGTGCCAGTAGATACTTTGTAGAGAGAGGCACGCTCCTGTGCCGGTGGAGAGACGGGTCCAAGTGGAGTGAGGTCATCCAACACTGGAAGTCTTTCATGAGGAAGAGACAACGTGGAACTACCACAATCATGAAGGCCATGAGCCCAAGAAGCCTCAGACACATACAGTATGTGATTGATGTTGCTGGGAGAAACACTGAGAGGCAGTGGCAAAAAGCTGTCGCTCTCCACAGTGAGGGCTGCTCGACAGGCTACAGTTTTTGTTTTACAAGAGTTTCTGCTGGGTTGGTAAGAGCAAGCTTTTGGCATGATTTATCCTGAAGCCTAGAGCGAGCAGGTGCGATAACAGCTGGGCTGTGTGCTCCGTTGCCTCTAGCCCGAGTGTTCACGCAGATCAACCAGTCATCGATGTACGTCAGGACTCTTAAGCCTCTCTCTGGTAGGGCAGCTTCGGTACACTTCGTGAATGTCCGAATGATAAGGTGAGATATTCGTAGGCTATGTTCTCAAAGGCAAACCTCATATCTCCTGTGCAGGATAAACTCCGATGTAGAAATAAGCCTCCTTTAGGTCTACTGTGGTGAACTACTCGTTCGGCTGAATCGAATCTAACAGCATGCGATGTGTTAGCATACGAAATCTGTAGACCCAGCCTGGTCTCATAGACTAGATTTAACATAGTTAAGGTAAATACGGGACACTCAAATTAGTATGATATGTTACGCTTGGTATGGTTACATAACACAGATGGTTACGTAAGGCAAAAACAAATGTAGAGTGGTTGGTTGGGGTGGATGAGTAGGTGTATAACGTGAACGTTTAGCAACCCAAAGGTTGTGAGTTCGAATCTCATCACGGGCAACTTTAAAATTTTAGCTAATTAGCAACTTTTCAACTACTTACTACTTTTGAGCTACTTTGCAACTATTTAGCATGTTAGCTAACACTACCCCTAACCTTAACCCTAACCCCTAACCCCTAACCCTTAGCCTAGTTAGCCACCTAGCTAGAATTCGTAACATATCATACGTTTAGTAAATTCGTAACATATTGTACATTTGCAAATTTGTAACATATTGCATGTTTTGCGAATTCGTAACATATAAATCGAATTGTAATTCATAACATATCATACAAAATGGGTGATGGACATCCACAAATTAATACATACCATACGAAACGTAATATATCATACTAAATGGAATGTTGCGGATTTACTTAAAGAATAGTACGAAATGCTCTGAGACCAGGTTGGTAGACCAGTGGTGTCAAACTCAATCCAAGGAGTGCCGAGTGTCTGCGTGTTTTTGTTTTTTCCTTTCAATTAAGACCTAGACAACCAGGTGAGGGGAGTTCCTTACTAATTAGTGACCTTAATTCATCAATCAAGTACCAACCTGCTGTAGATCTCAGATGCCTGTTGTGGTGCCATAAATCCCAGATGGGCCCCCCTGGGTGAGCTTCCTTTGGGCGACCTGACCAAATTCACAAAGAAATGTTATAGATCTTTCATTCTCATTGAAAGCAAATCTAAGAAGCGGTATATCCGTTCTATGTGTGCTATTTCTATGCTTCCCATTCTTAAGTTTTGTTTTTGCGTCTTTTACTTTCGGTTTTGTACACCAGCTTCAAACAGCTGAAAATGCTATATTTTTGGTTATGGAAAATAAATTTCACAGCGGTTTTGATGGTACAATGATTCTCTACACTATAATTGCTTGTTTTGTTACATAAACTGAAATTAGGAAACTGGTAGAATTTTAGCAACCAGGAAATTTCTGCATAGTGCACCTTTAAAAAATCTGATATTGTCAAGATCAGAGATGTACTGTATGTTACAAATGCTTCCCCTAAACAAAATGAAGTTGCTGGGGTTTCACAATTGCATTGGCTAATACAGTACTGTAATACCGTAATATACTAGTGATGGCTATTCAGAAGCCTGATGGTCTGGGGGTAGAAGCTCTTGGCCAGTCTTCCAGTTTTTGCCATGATGCTCCTGTACTGCCCGCATCTAAGTGATGGAAGCAGGAATAACAGGCCATTGCTCGGGTGGCTGTGGTCCCTGATTATCTTCTTGGCCTTCCTGCTACACCTGGTGTTACATGTGTCCTGGAGGACAGTCAGTGTGCACCCAATGGTGCGTTTGGCTGAGTGTACCACCCTCTGTAGCACCTTCCGGTCCGCGGCGGTGGAGTTGCCGTACCAGGCTGTGATGCAGCCCGACAGTATGCTCTCCATAGTGCTCCTGTAGAACACTGTGGGGGCCCTCTGGGACAGGTTGAAGAGTCACTGTCGTGCCCTCTTTACCACAGTGTCTGTGTGGCTTGACCATTTCAGCTGCTCTGAGATGTGTACGCCGAGGAACTAGACATTTTTGTCCGTCTCCATGGCGGCCCTGTTGATGAGGATGGGGGCGTGCCCAGCCTGGTTCCTCCTGAAGTCCACAATCAGCTCCTTTGTTTTGCTGACGTTGAGGGAGAGGTTGTTTATCTGGCACCATGCCATCAGAGTGCCTACCTCCTCCCCGTTGGCCGCCTCGTCGTTGTTGGTAATCAGACCTACTACTGTCGTGTCGTCAGCGAACTTGATGATGGAGTTGGAACTGTGTGAGGCCACGCAGTCGTGGGTATACAGAGAGTACAGGAGTGAACTGAGGACGCACCCTTGTGGGGCCCCCGTGTTGAGAATCAGTGTTGAGGAGGTAATGTTGCCTACCTTCACCACCTGGGGGCGGCCTGTCAGGAAGTCCAGGATCCAGTTGCATAGGAACCCAGGGCCGTGAGCTTTGTGGTGAGCTTAGATTGCTCTGTGGTATTGAAGGCCAAGCTGTAGTCGATGAACAGGATCCTCACATGCATTCCTTTTGTCCAGGTGGGTGTGTGCAGTGCAATGGCGATTGCGTGGTCAGTGGATCTGTCAGGGTGGTAGGTGAATTGGAGAGGGTCGAGTGTGTTGATGAGGGAGGAGGAGGTGTGATCTTTGACTAGCCTCTCAAAGTACTTCATGATGACTGAGGTGAGTGCTACGGGTCGGTAGTCATTCAGTTCAGTTACTTTTCCTTTCTTGGGCACTGGGATGATAGTGGACATTTTGAAGCAGGTGGGGATAGTGGCCTGAGCTAGAGAGAGATTAAAAATGTCAGAAAACAACAGCCTGCTGGTCTGCACATGCTCTGAGTGGTGTGGCTAGGGATGCTGTCTGGGCCAGCAGCCTTGCAAGGGTTAACACGTTTGAATGACTTACATACGTCCTCCGTGGAGATCGTAAGTACGTAGCCCTCATTGTCCTCAGAGGACTCTCCTCGGCAGCTCAGAGTAGTCGTTGTGCTTGAAGTGTGAGGAAAAAGGTGTTTAGCTCATCTGCTAGGGCGGCGTTGGTGTCCGCGACGTGGCTGTCTTTCTTTTTGTAATACATGATCGTTAGGAGCCCCTGCCACATACACCTCGTGTCCAAACCCGCTGAATTGCTCCTCCATGTTTCGCCATCTTGATCGATCTGTGTAGGTCGTATTTGTGCTATTTAACCATACTATTGTCCCTGGTCACCTTGCCGTGTTTATGATCAGCATCTCTCTCCTTCAGTTTCCCTACAAGGCTGCAATCAATCCACGGTTTTTGATAGACACTATCGGTATCACATCATCTATGCATTTTTTTAATGAGTGCGGTGACTGAGTCGGCATATTCATTGATGTTATCCCCAGAGGCGACCCGGAACATATTCCAGTCTATGTGATCAAAACAGTCTTGGAGCGTGGATTCTGATTGGTCTGATCAACGCTGTACAGACCTGACCATCGGAACTTCCCTCTTGAGTCTGTTTTGTAGGTGGGGAGAAGCAAAATGGAGTCGTGGTCAGATTTTCCAAAGGAGGGCGAGAGCGGGCCTTATACCCGTGTCGAAAAGGTGTGTAGCAGTGGTCAAGCATCGCATTTCCGTGAGTTGGACAGTCAATGAGTTGGTAATAATTCAGGAGCACGGACTTACTGTGTCGATGAGAACTTATGGCCAAATGCTCAAGACAGGCTTGATGCAAACTAGTGCCTGCTAAACGTAATGTTTATTTAATTCAATTCATTTAATTACAGTACAACTATAGTGTAATTATATCTGAACAATATATTCATATTTTGTATCAATGATTGTGAAAGATGTCTTCAATAGACACAGCTTTGATCACACATGGGATAGAAATTATGGAAATGTGATTTTCAGTCAATTTTGATGGGTAATGCAAGTGTGTAGCCTAATGTGAACAGCAGTGTAATGTACATTATTGTAGCATATTACTTTCAGCACATTAAAGGGCAATTTCGAAACATGCATCTTGCATTTTTTGCTATTGGATTAACTGGTTGTTAAAACAGCTAAATTGAGAAGATATCATTAAGTTGTGTTTTGGTGATTTAAACCAATGTACTCATTATTTTTCACAGTAAACTTTTATATATTTTAGATAAATGGTTATGTGGTGAAAGATGTCTACAAACAAAATGAATGCACAATGAAAGGTTTTGAATGTAAGACTGGCTGCGTTATAAGTGTTGCCAGTTTGGAGTTTTGTACTAAGAGTTTAGAAAATTCACCACAATCTGAAAATAGTACCAAACTGTAATGCACTTAACTTGAAGGAGGAGCCTCCAAGACCTTGATAGGACTTCAAAAAAGAAAACCTTAGTTATCCAATTCTTCCTGTGAGGAAATTGGCATGGGAAAAAGAAGATGCATAGCCAGCAGTTGCTCTGGCATTGAATAATGAAAGTGACTGCAAGCTGGAGAGTTCAAAGCTGCATTTATTACTCTCTGTTATATCCCCTCTGTGTGAGATGAAGGCTAAACAGCCCAATAGAGCCACTTCAGTGCAGGCCGAAGCAAGA
The DNA here is from genome assembly GCF_964263955.1 of Coregonus lavaretus. NCBI lineage: Eukaryota > Metazoa > Chordata > Actinopteri > Salmoniformes > Salmonidae > Coregonus > Coregonus lavaretus. Next base: position 24,040,466 of record NC_140007.1, on the reverse strand, counting down.
GCTTAGAGCTTGGCACTTCCGACATTACCTCAATAAACTTGATTTATCCAGGACATGAGAACCCCAAGCCGTATCTATGACTTGCTTTCAGATAAAACTCGCAAGACACATTTTACAATCGTGTCAGACTGTTAAAACAGGATAAGGTAAGGTGCTGTGACCCAGAGAAGATTACAGTAGAGCTAATTGTGGACCATAGATAAATAATTGGGGCATGCAGCAAGGCCTGAGAAGTCTCCTGCTGAATGCTGGGAATGCTCTGAATGACTCAGCGTTCTCAGGTGGACCTGGCTGGGCATCATCTATCACAGTGAGAGCCATTGACTGTACAAGACTATTGCTGCTTCCAAGCTCTGGGGTGAAGTTTCCCCTAAGTACAGCTCTAGGATCAGCTTCCCCTCCCCCAATTATTACCTTAACCATTAGTGGGGAAATGCAAAACTACAAGGTTTGATTACATTTAACAGACACCCTTATCCAGAGTGAGTTACAGGAGCAATTAGGGTTAAGTGCCTTGCTCAAGGGCACGCAAACAGATTTTTCACCTAGTCGGTTCAAGGATTCAAAACAGCAACCTTTCAGTTACTGGCCCAACGCTGTTAACTGCTAGGCTATCATACATGTTGTCTTGGATGAACAGCACAAACAAATGAAACGGTTATGTAACTGTATCATAATGGGCAATTCAAACGGACATACTGCAGGATATGTCTATGTTTAGTTAATGATTAATTTAATTAAAAACAACAATGTTTGGTGTGTTAAATCATCATTAATATTACTATTCTCACACTGTGAGGGGGCAAATACCGTTCTTTGTATTCGATTGCAGTTTTGCCTGAATAAAAGCACAGTGCATAAGCATTTGTTAGAATACCCTATTATGGCCCAACATGATGATTATTTAAAGAGGGATTTTGACGGCAGCATTCTAATGGCAGATTAAAGCATTAGTGTTGAAGTCGTCTATCTACTCTTGTTATTGTTGCCCCTTTAAGGACAACATTCCAGCATGCTCCTGTTAGCAACAGCAGCCTCTCTCTCTTTATCATTCTCTCTCTTTCTCTCTCTCTCCACATGACCTTTTAATTATTGATCCTCAGCTAGCGGTAGCTCATCTCTCCCTCACTCCCTCCCTCCCCACCTCTCTCTGTATCTATCTCACCTCTTTCTTTCTCTCGTTCTAATCCCCCCTCCCACCCACCCTCATTCCCCACCTCTCTGTATCTCTATATCTGTATCTCTCTCCCATCCCCCCTTTCTCAATTCAATTTAAGGGCTTTATTGAAATGGGAAACATATGTTAACATTGCCAAAGCAAGTGAAGTAGATAGTAAACAAAAGTGAAATAAACAATAACAATTAACAGTAAACATTACACTCAGAAGTTCCAAAATAATAAATACATCTCAAATGTCATATTATGTACAGTGGGGAAAAAAGTATTTAGTCAGCCACCAATTGTGCAAGTTCTCCCACTTAAAAAGATGAGATAGGCCTGTAATTGTCATCATAGGTACACGTCAACTATGACAGACAAATTGAGGAAAAAAATCCAGAAAATCACATTTTGAATTTATTTGCAAATTATGGTGGAAAATAAGTATTTGGTCACCTACAAACAAGCAAGATATCTGGCTCTCACAGACCTGTAACTTCTTCTTTAAGAGGCTCCTCTGTCCTCCACTCGTTACCTGTATTAATGGCACTTGTTTGAACTTGTTATCAGTATAAAAGACACCTGTCCACAACCTCAAACAGTCACACTCCAAACTCCACTATGGCCAAGACCAAAGAGCTGTCAAAGGACACCAGAAACAAAATCGTAGACCTGCACAGGCTGGGAAGACTGAATCTGCAATAGGTAAGCAGCTTGGTTTGAAGAAATCAACTGTGGGAGCAATTATTAGGAAATGGAAGACATACAAGACCACTGATAATCTCCCTCGATCTGGGGCTCCACGCAAGATCTCACCCCGTGTGGTCAAAATGATCACAAGAACGGTGAGCAAAAATCCCAGAACCACACGGGGGGACCTAGTGAATGACCTGCAGAGAGCTGGGACCAAAGTAACAAAGCCTACCATCAGTAACACACTACGCCGCCAGGGACTCAAATCCTGCAGTGCCAGATGTGTCCCCCTGCTTAAGCCAGTACATGTCCAGGCCCGTCTGAAGTTTGCTAGAGTGCATTTGGATGATCCAGAAGAGGATTGGGAGAATGTCATATGGTCAGATGAAACCAAAATAGAACTTTTTGGTGAAAACTCAACTCGTCGTATTTGGAGGACAAAGAATGCTGAGTTGCATCCAAAGAACACCATACCTACTGTAAAGCATGGGGGTGGACACATTATGCTTTGGGGCTGTTTTTCTGCAAAGGGACCAGGACGACTGATCCGTGTAAAGGAAAGAATGAATGGGGCCATGTATCGTGAGATTGAGTGAAAACCTCCTTCCATCAGCAAGGGCATTGAAGATGAAACGTGGCTGGGTCTTTCAGCATGACAATGATCCCAAACACACCGCCCGAGCAACGAAGGAGTGGCTTCGTAAGAAGCATTTCAAGGTCCTGGAGTGGCCTAGCCAGTCTCCAGATCTCAACCCCATAGAAAATCTTTGGAGGGAGTTGAAAGTCTGTGTTGCCCAGCGACAGCCCCAAAACATCACTGCTCTAGAGGAGATCTGCATGGAGGAATGGGCCAGAATACCAGCAACAGTGTGTGAAAACCTTGTGAAGACTTACAGAAAACATTTGACCTGTGTCATTGCCAACAAAGGGTATATAACAAAGTATTGAGAAACTTTTGTTATTGACCAAATACTTATTTTCCACCATAATTTGCAAATAAATTCATAAAAAATCCCACAATGTGATTTTCAGGAAAAAAAAATCTCATTTTGTCTGTCATAGTTCACGTGTACCTATGATGAAAATTACAGGCCTCTCTCATCTTTTTAAGTGGGAGAACTTGCACAATTGGTGGCTGACTAAATACTTTTTCTCCCCACTGTATATAAGGTCCCACAGTTGACAGTGCATGTCAGAGCAAAAACTAAGCCATGAGGTCGAAGGAATTGTCCGTAGTGCTCCGAGACAGAATTGTGTCGAGGCACAGATCTGGGGAAGGGTACCAAAACATTTCTGCAGCATTGAAGGTCCCCAAGAACACAGTGGCCATACATCATTCTTAAATGGAAGAAGTTTGGAACCACCAAGACTCTTCCTAGAGCTGGCCGCCCGGCCAAACTGAGCAATTGGGGGAGAAGGGCCTTGGTCAGGGAGGTGACCAAGAACCCGATGGTCACTCCGACAGAGCTCCAGAGTTCCTCTGTGGAGATGGGTACAAAGTACAGAGAGATCCTTGATGAAACCTGCTCCAGAGCGCTCAAGACCTCAGACTGGAACAAAGGTTCACCTTCCAACAGGACAACGACCCTAAGCACACAGCCAACGCAGGAGTGGCTTCGGGACAAGTCTCTGAATGTCCTTGAGTGGCCCAGCCAGAGCCCGGACTTGAACCCGATCTAACATCTCTTGAGAGACCTGAAAATAGCTGTGCTGCGACACTCCCCATCCAACCTGACAGAGCTTGAGAGGTACTGCAGAGAAGAATGGGAGAAACTCCCCAAATACAGGTGTGCCAAGCTTGTAGCGTCATACCCAAGAAGACTCAAGGCTGTAATCGCTGCCAAAGGTGCTTCAACAAAGTACTGAGTAAAGTGTCTGAATACTTTTGTGATATCAGTTTTTTATTTTTAATACCTTTGCAAAAATGTCAACAAACCTGTTTTTGCTTCGTCATTTTTACATTTTAGCAATTTAGCAGACGCTCTTGTCCAGAGCGACTTATAGTGGTGAGTGCATACATTTTCATATTTGTTCATACTGGTCCCCCGTGGGAATAAAACCCACAACCCTGGCGTTGTAAGTGCCATGCTCTACCAACTGAGCCACACGGGACCACTTTTATGGGGCATTGTGTGTAGATTGATGAGGAAAAATTAGGATTGATGAGGGAAAAAAACAATTTAATCAATTTTAGAATAAGGCAGTAACATAGCAAAATGTGGAAAAAGTGAAGGGGTCTGAATACTTTCCGAATGCACTGTATGGGAGTTTATCAAAATGTGATTTGTTTTCAAATTCTTTGTGGGTCTGTGTATTCTGAGGGAAATATGTGTCTCTAATATGGTCATACATTTGGCAGGAGTTTAGGAAGTGCAGCTCAGTTTCCACCTCATTTTTCGGACAGTGTGCACATAGCCTGTCTTCTCTTGAGAGCCAGGTCTGCCTACGGCGGACTCTCAATAGCAAGGCTATGCTCACTGATTCTGTACATAGTCAAAGCTTTCTTAATTTTGGGTCAGTCACAGTGGTCAGGTATTCTGCCACTGTGTACTCTCTGTTTTGGGCCAAATAGCATTCTAATTTCCCCTGTTTTTTTTGTTAATTCTCTCGCTCTCTCTCTTTCTGACTGTGTGCATAGTCAACTCCTAAGGCTGTCAGCCAGGCTGTAGGTGAGTGAGTGTTTCCATTCCCCTGTGGAGACAGAGAAATGAGCTCAGTGAAGGAGCTAGCACATATCAATAATACAACATATCTCCCCGAACACAAGGTCACTCTCATTAAAAACACACTGACGTTCCACAAATAGTCTTTGCTCAGTCACATTTTTACAGCACTTGCCCAGTGTTGAAAATTAGATCAAAATGAATGAGGATGTCAATGCGCAGAGACTCACTAGAATAGGATATGATTGTTTGAAAATGACAAAATGTATTGAAGGAAATGTATAACCATGTAATGAAATACAAGTCTATGGAATGGGTGGCAGAGTTGTTCCACAGTGGTTGTTTGTAGAATACCCATGTCACTTTCACACCCACAGGAGGGTAAAAGTGTGTATGTGTTTCTCTGTGTGTTTTCCATCCAGCCCAGTGTGTTTTTCATCCAGCCCAGAAATAGGTTGCTTGTTCAGGGCTGCCGTAAATCTCTCTGTCAGGGGACCTCGTAGAAATGACACACACAAACACATCCACACACACACTTACCTTCCACCACCACCATGTCACCATGCTGGGCTCCTCACAGTTCAAAATAGGCATTTACTCACCCACTTCCCAAAATGCTTCCAGCTTCATTCCTCCTCTCTGCGTTGCCCCCCAGATAATTCTGGATGGGTATTTTAGGAATCTGTCTCAGAATACAATAATCCTGGAACAGCTGCTGTCTAATTTTAAGTGGAGGGCCTGAGAATATGGGTGTCGTTTAAGGTCCAGGGGGAAGTTTACCCTAGGTACACATCTAGGATCAGCTTCCCTTCTACCTATCCTAACCTTAGCCATTACTGGGGAAAATGCTCAACTGACCCAAGGTCAGTCTAGTTGCAACTTCACTCTACTCAGTCATTTAGGGTCCAAGAGCCAGTGAACTTTGTTGTAAAAACCCTTTTTCACACTGTGTTCCTCCAGGTGCAGCGATGACCCCCAACCGGTCAAGAATAGACTTGAGAATAAAAGGAAATAGAATTAGAGTTACGACTTCACCCCACATTACTATAGCAGATGAATGGATAACTGTGACACGTCTTGATGCCTGTGTGAATGAAATATGGACATTATTGCCCTATATTATTCCTCAGTTTGAAGAAGACTTGAGCATGAGCATCTGCTTAAACATTTATTTTATTTTATTTCACCTTTATTTAACCAGGTAAGCCAGTTGAGAACAAGTTCTCATTTACAAACTTGATATCAATGCACATGACATGCGATATTACAGCATTGAGAGAATGTTTGTAGTCGTGCAATAATCTGTGATTTACAAAGTTAGTGGTATGTAGATTCAATCCCACACCAATATAGGGGCCGTATCAAGTGTCTCAGAGTAGCAGTGTTGATCTAAGATCAGTTCCCCCCGTCCATGAAATATCATGCTCTGTGATCTAAAAGGCAGAACTGATCCAGATTCTGAGAAACTGTGAACTTCTTCTCACTGTGTTGGCCATATGGCTGCCTCTCTCTCATGGGCTCCTGTGAGCATTGCCACTGCTATGTGTTATGCCAAGGTGTTAGTTTGTCCCTGTTATTATGACTATTATTATTATTATTAGAGCAGCGTGTCACGTTTCTTCTGTGAAAATTAGTCACTGATATAGCACATCTGCTAAATGCCATGCATGTTGAGTCAACTTTTGAGATATAAAACATGCATTAGCATTGTCGTTTAGTATGTGATTCATATGATAATGTGTAGGATAATGAGTATGATAATGAGAATTTTACATTTTTGTTACAGGCAAGATAGCACCTAAGAATCTTAATTTTACTTATGGCTCTCTATCATGTTGAATCAGATTTTTGGATACTGTAAATAGCTGACTATCTTTTGCCCCATTATTCCAGTAAGGATGCTTTGTTCTAATATTGTGTTAGTAATTAATATATATATAGTGATTAGGTGCACAGGTAGACAGTACACTTCCACTAGTTGGTTTCGTAACAATCATTTTTTAACATTTAATTTCTCTATAATCGCCTGTGGAAGTTACATAACTGATTATTGACCAGACCGGCTGACCATGAGCTGACCACGAGGGCAGGTTTGACCAGTGACTAGCCGAGTGGAAACTAACTACATAGGTACTCAGCACTTCATCCTGACCTGGTGGACAGAGAAAACCCTGGGTTGTGTTCATTAGGCATGCAGGAGAAAATGGTCTGAAACAGGGAGGGACTGCCCGGACGTAAGAAATAATAAGAAATGCTCATGAGCATTTTCCGTTTTGCATCTCACCAGCTCTGAGGTTTGGTTCAGCGCTCTCTCTCTCTCTCTTCTCCACACACCCACCTCACACAGGAAGGAGGAGGAAGCTGGCCTCACTCCAATACTTTTTTTTATTTTTTCTCCTCCTTTTTAATATCACCCACTCGCCATATGAGCCTTGGTTCAAGGGTAATGAGGGAGCAGATTGCTCACTTCCCCTGTCTGGACAGCAGTTTTACTCATAAATACACCAACACATAGAAGCAGATCTCAATCACAGATGAAATGCCGGAACTCTGGGACTGTTAGCCTTGGGTGGCCAGATCTCTTGAGTTCTTGCCCCCTATTCACTGTTTCATTCGGTGTGTGTGTCATGCATCCATGCTTGAGTGTGTGCGTGTAGTGTAGACATGTCTGTGTATATACATAAAAGTGTGCACATGGGTGGATGACTTATGTGATTTTTGTTTGTTTTTGTGAGTCGCCTTGTTTTTTTCACCACATGTTCTTCCGTGACGATTCCAGCCATTGAGCAGCCATCCCCGGGCCCTGATCTTAAAAAGGAAAAGTTTGAAAAGGGGTCCCGAAAGGTCACCAATCACAGATGAATGATGGGAAACAGGGTGACAGCGATGTCAGAATTCCCACCCCCACATCCTCAATGTAATAAAGCGAAGGAGGTGAGCTTTTGACCTAATGAGTGTGAACTCTCCCCACTACGTGTCAGAGTTGTCTTTCTGTGAAGGTCAGGGTTCAATGTCTTTAAATGGGACGATCAAAAACATGGCACCCACACACCAACACAACATGGTGCCAATCTGCGGGAATTCCCACTTCGTACTACAGAAGGAAACAAAGGCGAGTTCCCCCTCCTGCCAAAGTTATTTCGACAGGAAATTAATCTAAGAAATGTGCTCTACTGTGCTTTAAAATCTAAATGTGGTAGCTGATACCAACATGGTGCCCATCTGCGGGAATTCCCACTTCAGATTACAGAGAGATACAAAGACAAGTTTCCCCTCTTCCCAATGTCATTTCTAAATGAATAAAATAAATATTCTAACAGTATTAAACCTATATGTGAGGTAACTTTTACACCAATATCAGAAAGACTAGTCCAAATGTACATGAGTGATCAAATACAGCTAAACATACATTTTCTTCATGAATTTTCATGTAGTTGGATGGATTGATTGGATTGAAAGCCACAGCTAGCCCCATCTGTCAGATTCACACTCATGCCATGTGTTTTAGTGCTCAGACCTCATGAGTAACAAAAGGACCTGTAGGCTGCTGAAACAAGATGGCTGCCATTGAGTTGTTTCACTTAGAATTCAAGGGTTTTTCCTCTGCCAAGCAACATACTGTATATTCAGCGTCACATAATAGAGGCACTATATCATAAGAGGCACACTTCTGTTTAAGCAAAACCTCTCAGTTAAACCATTCTAAACCAAAGACAATATGGCCACTTTATTTAGAATGAACCCACATGGGTATAAAGCATGATACCACACAACATTGCACAACAACATTGCACATCGCACAACAATCATACATTGCTTCCCTCTCTCTTGAAACAAACTGCAAAGGTCTTTGTTTTAACAAGCATCAGAATTCATTGGTATCTGACCTTTGGCGTTGAAGATTTCCATAGAAACACACAGGCTCTTTCAGAGTGGGGTGCAGTTAAGCTATAGGAGTTGGAATCTCAAAGGTTATATACACTGCTCAAAAAAATAAAGGGAACACTTAAACAACACAATGTAACTCCAAGTCAATCACACTTCTGTGAAATCAAACTGTCCACTTAGGAAGCAACACTGATTGACAATACATGTCACATGCTGTTGTGCAAATGGAATAGACAACAGGTGGAAATTATAGGCAATTAGCAAGACACCCCCAATAAAGGACTGGTTTTGCAGGTGGTGACCACAGACCACTTCTCAGTTCCTATGCTTCCTGGCTGATGTTTTGGTCACTTTTGAATGCTGGCGGTGCTTTCACTCTAGTGGTAGCATGAGACGGAGTCTACAACCCACACAAGTGGCTCAGGTAGTGCAGCTCATCCAGGATGGCACATCAAGGGAGCTGTGGCAAGAAGGTTTGCTGTGTCTGTCAGCGTAGTGTCCAGAGCATGGAGGCGCTACCAGGAGACAGGCCAGTACATCAGGAGACGTGGAGGAGGCCGTAGGAGGGCAACAACCCAGCAGCAGGACTGCTACCGCCGCCTTTGTGCAAGGAGGAGCAGGAGGAGCACTGCCAGAGCCCTGCAAAATGACCTCCAGCAGGCCACAAATGTGCATGTGTCTGCTCAAACGGTCAGAAACAGACTCCATGAGGGTGGTATGAGGGCCCGACGTCCACAGGTGGGGGTTGTGCATACAGCCCAACACCGTGCAGGACGTTTGGCATTTGCCAGAGAACACCAAGATTGGCAAATTCGCCACTGGCGCCCTGTGCTCTTCACAGATGAAAGCAGGTTCACACTGAGCACGTGACAGACGTGACAGAGTCTGGAGACGCCGTGGAGAACGTTCTGCTGCCTGCAACATCCTCCAGCATGACCGGTTTGGCGGTGGGTCAGTCATGGTGTGGGGTGGCATTTCTTTGGGGGGCCGCACAGCCCTCCATGTGCTCGCCAGAGGTAGCCTGACTGCCATTAGGTACCGAGATGAGATCCTCAGACCCCTTGTGAGACCATATGCTGGTGCGGTTGGCCCTGGGTTCCTCCTAATGCAAGACAATGCTAGACCTCATGTGGCTGGAGTGTGTCAGCAGTTCCTGCAAGAGGAAGGCATTGATGCTATGGACTGGCCCGCCCGTTCCCCAGACCTGAATCCAATTGAGCACATCTGGGACATCATGTCTCGCTCCATCCACAAACGCCACGTTGCACCACAGACTGTCCAGGAGTTGGCGGATGCTTTAGTCTGTTAGATCTCCAGGTCTGGGAGGAGATCCCTCAGGAGACCATCTGCCACCTCATCAGGAGCATGCCCAGGCGTTGTAGGGAGGTCATACAGGCACGTGGAGGCCACACACACTACTGAGCCTCATTTTGACTTGTTTTAAGGACATTACATCTAAGTTGGATCAGCCTGTAGTGTAGTTTTCCACTTTAATTTTGAGGGGGACTCCAAATCCAGACCTCCATGGGTTGATACATTTGATTTCCATTGATAATTTTTGTGTGATTTTGTTGTCAGCACATTCAACTATGTAAAGAAAAAAGTATTTAATAAGATTATTTCATTCATTCAGATCTAGGATGTGTTATTATAGTGTTCCCTTTATTTTTTTGAGCAGTGTATATATATACAGTTGAAGTCGGAAGTTTACATACACTTAGGTTGGAGTCATTAAAACGTGTTTTTCAACCTACTCCACTAATTTCTTGTTAACAAACTATAGTTTTGGCAAGTCGGTTAGGACATCTACTTTGTGCATGACACAAGTCATTTTTCCAACAATTATTTACAGACAGATTATTATTTTTACATTTTAGTCATTTAGCAGACGCTCTTATCGAGAGCGACTTACAGTTAGTGAGTGCATACATTTTCATACTGGCCCTCCGTGGGATTATTTCACTTATAATTCACTGTATCACAATTCCAGTGGGTCAGAAGTTTACATACACTAAGTTGACTGTGCCTTTAAACAGCTTGGAAAATTCCTGAAAATTATGTCATGGCTTTAGAAGCTTCTGATAGGCTAATTGACATCATTTGAGGCAATTGGAGGTGTACCTGTGAATGTATTTCAAGGCCTACCTTCAAACTCAGTGCCTCTTTGCTTGACATCATGGGAAAATCAAAAGAAATCAGCGAAGACCTCAGAAAAGAAATTGTAGACCTCCACAAGTCTGGTTCATCCTTGGGAGCAATTTCCAAACGCCTGAAGGTACCACGTTCATCTGTACAAATAATAGTATGCAAGTATAAACACCATGGGACCACGCAGCCGTCATACCTCTCAGGAAGGAGACGCGTTCTGTCTCCTAGAGATGAACGTACTTTGGTGCGAAAATTGCAAATCAATCCCAGAACAACAGCAAAGGACCTTGTGAAGATGCTGGAGGAAACAGGTACAAAAGTATCTATATCCACAGTAAAACGAGTCCTATATCGACATAACCTGAAAGGCCGCTCAGCAAGGAAGAAGCCACTGCTCCAAAATCGCCATAAAAAAGCCAGACTACGGTTTGCAACTGCACATGGGGACAAAGATCGTACTTTTTGGAGAAATGTCCTCTAGTCTGATGAAACAAAAATAGAAATGTTTGGCCATAATGACCATCGTCATGTTTGGAGGAAAAAGGGGGTACTTGCAAGCCGAAGAACACCATCCCAACCGTGAAGCACGGGGGTGGCAGCATCCTCTGTAGCTCAGCTGGTAGAGCACGGCGCTTGTAACGCCAAGGTAGTGGGTTCGATCCCCGGGACCACCCATACACAAAAAAATAAAAAATAATGTATGCACGCATGACTGTAAGTCGCTTTGGATAAAAGCGTCTGCTAAATGGCATATTATTATTTTATTATTATGCTGTGGGGGTGCTTTGCTGCAGGAGGGACTGGTGCACTTCACAAAATAGATGGCATCATGAGGAAGGAAATTATGTGGATATATTGAAGCAACATCTCAAGACATCAGTCAGGAAGTTAAAGCTTGGTCACAAATGGGTCTTCCAAAAGGACAATGACCCCAAGCATACTTCCAAAGTTGTGGCAAAATGGCTTAAGGACAACAAAATCAAGGTATTGGAGTGGCCATCACAAAGCCCTGACCTCAATCCTATAGAAAATTTGTGGGCAGAACTGAAAAAGCGTGTGCCAGCAAGGGGGCCTACAAACCTGACTCAGTTACACCAGCTCTGTCAGGAGGAATGGGCCAAAATTCACCCAACTTATTGTGGGAAGCTTGTGGAAGGCTACCCGAAACATTTGACCCAAGTTAAACAATTTAAAGGCAATGCTACCAAATACTAATTGAGTGTATGTAAACTTCTGACCCACTGGGAATGTGATGAAAGAAATAAAAGCTGAAATAAATCATTCTCTATACTATTATTCTGACATTTCACATTCTTAAAATAGAGTGGTGATCCTAACTGTCCTAAGACAGGGAATCTTTACTATGATTAAATGTCAGGAATTGTGAGAAACTGAGTTTAAATGTATTTGGCTAAGGTGTATGTAAACTTCCGACTTCAACTGTATATATATAGATATCTTTTTAAACAACAGATTAAACACATTTTGGCCAAGGGATCCATGGAATAAGTTTAGAGGGTGTAATACAAAAAAGTACAATACAAAATAATATTATTAATCTGTATGTTCTTAATCCAGGGCAACATATGGCCTGAGACGCTCACAGGGATATTGGTATCCACAGTATCAATTTTTCAACTATTTTTCAATATTTTTCAGTTGGTTGGTCATAGTAAAACTCCTTGTATGCTATTTTATCTCACTCGAGTTGTGTTCTAAGTATGATGGGGTCCCTGATAAATTTTCTATCACAAAAGGGGTCCCTTTCCCCAAAATGTTTGAGAACCCCTTGGTTAAACGACCTTCAGCGACAGCACAGGTTGAAAGATAATTGAAAGGTAGGTTTAAAAAGTGGAGTCAATCACAAGGGATACGTTTTAAACGCTCCCTGTAGAGTAGGCTATGCATGAATAAGACTGCCAGCAAAGCTACTGAAAAGTGCTCGCTCAGCTTCAACTGTCTGTTTGATCTGTTTCCAGGCAGGTTCCCGTACGTCTAACTCAAGGACTTAAATATTTAATTTGAGGGAAATGAATAACATCCAGGATTCCTAAAATGAATTTTAACTCTGTCAGTGAAAGAATTATGAAAATGTATTCATGGAGCCAAAGTTAAAGGGAAATTAGAAGTATTTTGAAATAATGACAATACATTGATACATTTTTATTTATCAAGATAGATATGCTTTTGTGCAACGAATTCTTATATCCATTATAAGGATCAATAGTTTTTTATGTTCAAGCTAGATATGAAATAAGTACCAACACTAAAAACTAGTTTTTTTTTTTACGTTACTTTTATATAAGCCAACAATATGCAATTCCTTAGGGTAAAGAGCCGCTGACCAATTGCCGCTGACAAATTGTAAATTCATCTTTTTGGCATTAAAATTCCATCAAGCACTCAGGAAAGTAAAGCTTTCCCAATCCCAAGACAAGCTTCAAGCGATTGTTATCAATGCCTCATACTCTCATTATACATACCCCATTAATGACCATAGAGAAAAGAACTGGAACAAATAATTAGGCTCCTCACAGACATCCAGTAGATCCATTTAATGCAGTATTTTCCATGTAATGTAGGATGTTGTGAGTAGACATAAGCAATATAACCCACAGAGAAAAGATAGTAAAGGCAGTGTTGTCTATTGGTCACAAATGCTTTGATTCCTGTGATAACACAAAGCTTCCCATGCTGTGTCTGTTGCCAACCACCCACTCTGATTGCTGCCCAGCAGCCTGCAGTGATGTTTCAAATACACTCATTACTGGCTGACTCAGATGGTGACGATAACACGCAACAATATAATGTTTCTAACATCCTGTTATATGTATTATCTATCTATGAAAATATCAAATTAATAAGTATCGCTCCTCTCCCAGCCCAAGTCACAGTACGATCTTCAATCGCAATTATCTTTTGACAGACATGAATATTATTGGCCTATGGCTGGGTGTGAAAATTGAAGCAGCGAGAGGAGAGGCAAATAGACTGAGGTGGCATTTGACATGTGAAATGAGGGGAGCAGCTAGGACGGGTATGTGAGTGACCTCCATTCACCCTAATGACTTTATAAATCTAATCCTTAAATCCATGTCTGTGGCCTTCAGTAAGTTAATTCAGTCTGTGGGGCCTAGCAGCCTTACACAGTCCTCTCTCTTCCATGAGGGGTGAATTCCAAAGTCATATTTGAGGAGTTGTGTTAGGAAATAATTAATCTTTGAAAAACAGAGCTTCTACTAATAACAACAATGAATTTCACCCAATCATCAAAAAAGTTGCCTCAAACATGATCATGAGGAGTCCCAAATCATAGAGAAATATTGTTCTTAATTAAAAGGGCAATCTGCAGTTCAATCAATAACAAAGCGGGAACCCCACCACTGTTTAATGTTCTGATGGGGTACTACACTTGAACTAAGCTCATGAGGTATTATATTCTTGAAGAATCAATGGGTCTACGTCATTGAATTAAAAGTACAAAAATGGAGGTACCTAACGCAGATGTACCTTTTATTTAATTATATGTCTAAAATGGGCCTCAAGATCTCTTAAAGAGAGATAGATTAGCGGTGTGTTTTGTCTACAAAGCTAGGCTAATATGGGTGGACGTTCTGATGTCATTTCGTCACTACCAAAGAGAGATTAAGAGTGCCAGACCTGCGCCAACGAGCTTGAAAAATTCCCAAGCAAGGCATCATAGCAGTAGGTGTGGAGGACTGAAGGAAGTGACACCTCTGTGTGGTTTCACTGCTGTCTCACACATATTGGCGAAATCCTCATATTGCCTTCCATTGTCCAACCAGAGCGTTCACAATGACCATTCTGTGGGGGGCTTCCACTTTCTCCCAGCCAGTTCATGTCTTGCCAAAGGGGAAACAAACAGCCATTGTACTGAGGTTCTGCTGCTGGCTATAGACAGACCCTGTTTATAGACCCATCAGTTAATTGTGGTTTTGCCACAAGTATGACCTTTCTCTTGAGTTCTGTTGAGATGATTGCCACTTTTCACAGAAAGGGACCATCACAACACATAGTTGTATCTTTGCTTAGCTGACATTTTGATTTAGGCTAATTGTATTGTGGTATTATTGATGTCCTGCTACAATATGTTAGGATACAGCAGTCTCAAACTGCTACTCTACTCCTGAAAGAGTAACCATGACTAACATAGTCATTAACCAGTAACTTAAGCTCAGGTTCATTCAAACACATTACATCATTAAATGTATCCGGCTCCACAAGCCCTGTTGACACCTGATATCAATTCAAATGTGTATGTGACAGAGGGTGGCCTGTCCTTTTGTCTCCCATTCTAGTTTGTTAACCCTGTGATGATTACATGTTGAAATGTGTATGTGTCTTGTATATATTTTATAGCATTTGTATCTTATGTGTGAATTTTGCTGTGAAATGTTTGTCTTATCCGACTTGCCACAACTGAAGTTCAATCTGGGAAAAATAAAGTTACTCTATTCTATTCGTAGTCAGCAAAAGCAATTGGAGCACTGAGACGCCTTATCTTAGTGCTCATTCCGCTGTCTTTTGTCTGACTTATCTGATTGCACCACATCCTCTTAGCCTGTAGGGTGTTACCTTAATATGAGAGAAAGTGTTGATTAAATAGAGCACACACAACCCCCTTTGTCATTTGGAACCTATTCTCACACCATGTCATGCATGTTATAATTAAAAATCTACACCAGTCATGTGGGGTGAGGTGGTGACAATGAGGGCCAGGCAGGCAATCAGAGTAGGTTTGTGTCTTAAATGGCATTCTATTCCCTTTATAGTGCACTACTTTTGACCAGAGCCTATGGGCTCTGGTCAAAAGTAATGCACTATAATGGGAATAGAGTGCCATTTGTGATGCATCCCTAGTTGGCTCCTGGATGAAATGGATCAATGTTGTGTCTTTGATGAAGGTTGTGCAGTGTGAGAGTCAGCTCTCTCTCTCTCTTTCTTTCTATAGTGGGGAAAACTCAAATAGAAAACCATCTTTGTATTGGTCTGTATTAGTAACATGAACAAAGGATATTGGGCCAGATCCTGCTGATAGATGTGTTCACCTGCTGTGTTCTGAAGCGAACAAAACATCAAAGGTTGAACACAAAGGTAAAAGAAAGGTTATGAGAAGGAATATGGCCTCTCAGTAAATCATTAGTGAAGACAGGTGTGTGTGTGTATTTATTTAGGCCTGCTTTACTTACACAGATATTGTAACAGCTGCCCTATTCAGTTGTTTCATTTGATTTATCATAAACATTAGAGCTTCCTAGAACATTGCTTCTACATCGGCATTGCTTGCCATTTGGGGTTTTAGGCTGGGTTTCTGTGTAAGCATTTTGTGACCTGCTGATGTAAAAAAGGGCTTTATAAATACATTTGATTGATTGATTAGGAACTAGGCTATAAGCAAGTCTTATTGTAGGCCTAATAAAAAAAAACAAGCATATCATTCCCAACAATGCATCCCCTCCTCGCTGTGGTCCTAGTCATGACTGTGTCACCAGCCTGGGTGTCACTCATCCTACCAATAGAAGTCATTTGGCCCTCGCCCTCTGTCTGAGCTAAACTAGCTGCGAGCACTCCCACAACAACAGCATTGACGTCACTAGCCATCGGTCCGGTTGGATATGGCTGCAAAACTGCAAGAGAGAGCGAGCCGTGATAGAAGGGAATAGCAAAGCGGCGCTGGGGGCGGCCATTTTAGGAGTATCACGGTTGCCGAATACATCTTCTGAAATTGTTTTTCTTGAGAGAGCTATATATTTTATTATAGGCGAGGATATAAGAAGGTTGTTTTTATTGTCCCTTGTTGTCAATCGAATTTGGGATGCAGATCAGAAGGTATAAACATTTTGCATCCGTTGTCGGATTGGTCCTCGGACTATTATGTGCGGTGGAGGCAGCTAAAGGTAAGCCAAAGACGAGGGTTTATCTCTGTATTGTCTGTCTATATGTTCGGGCGAACGAACTCCTTCCATGTAAGGAAAATTAAGGCCAATGCTCTGTCTTGCCTACACATTGTTTACTATAAAAGGCTACAATTAAAAACTCAGATGATATGGCATTCCTAAAGGATGTATCTGGTCAACCTACTGATTGCCATAGCGGATGGATGTCGCTCACTACAAAGTAGGCTTTTCGTCTGTGTCAATGCATCACGCGACACTGTAGCTATTTGATCAAAAATGCAATCAAAACCAACTTAAATTGTTTCCATTTAGTATCGTCACTGTAATTTCAATTAGTATCATGAAATCATGAGGGGGCATTATATCTGTATGGATGAACGAGGTTGTTTTCTGTTTCTCCCCTCTGCCTGACATCAATGCTATTTTGGGTGCCCAGCCATTGTAGGCTTATCTGCATAAAAACAATTCAATTTGCAAACACGCACTTTGGCATTACATTTCATATAGCCCATAACTAAAAATGTTTTTAAAAAACTTATCAGAGACCATACTATGGTTATCCTCTAGAGGCTTCCCCTTGCCTGCTTCTTTCACCTGTTTTTATTGTTCAGGGCCCGGTTTCACAAAAGCATTTTAAGGCTAAATTCATCGTGAACTTAGCCTTAAAATGCTTTTGGGAAACCGGGTGCAGAAGGCTACGTAGCACTTGTGTAACATGGATAATGTTTTTTTAAAATCTACTTTACCCCAAAGCCCTGAATTTAAGTGCTTGTTTAAATGCTTCAAACACATTGTTAGGCCTATTTCATTTTATTTAACCAGACAGATTTATTTGATTCGGTAGCCTAATAGTTTATCTACGCTGCAGGCGCACAAAGTCTGATCGTTGCTTGTTAACTACGCATTGCAGATCCTCCTCACAAGCACCATTTGTAGCTGGGTTTAAAAATGAATGTGTTATCATCACAGGCTTAGCAAAATCCCTATTATACTAATAGTACAATGCTGCAGGTGCATCAGCGGTCCTCACTGAAATGCCAAAGATATGATGGATGGATTAGACACAAGAAGAAATAGTTTGCCAACACTGAATGCCTTTGCTGCAGGGCAGTCCACGTCGCTCCAGCAGTTCAATATTGAAAGATGAAGACCTCTCAGTATCAATGTATAGGCTACATATCGACCTTTTTCCAGTGACCTCTCAATGTGAACGCTCCAAATGTAGCCTACTTTTCATGTTAAGGCACGTGCGCATCAGAACAGTACACAACATGCGCTGTTAGGCGCAACACTGGAGATGGAAATGTATCATTTTTTCCCACGGCACACCCATTTTCAAGCTCAAAACGACAGGCTCTGAGTAATAGGAAAACGTTCATATTCGTCTTCATTCTTTTAGCAAGGGTCATATCGATTTAAGATCCGAAGATGTCGTATAGTGAAGGCTCCACCAGCGACTCTTGTTCTTTGTGATAACTGTGTTGCCATGTCAGGTAGCTGAGGATGCATGGCAAGAGGCCACCATTGAAAAGCAATAACGTCCCTTTCCGTGATTGCATCAAATTGTAGCCTATCCATGTGGTGACTAAGTAATTTAATTACTCAGTCTAGACATGATTTGAATACCATGCAAATAACGGAGTAGCCTATTCAATATTTGAGACAATAATGGATACATTTAGCTAAAGGCTAGTTTGTGCTTTACAATTTACAATTAGAAAATACAAAAGGTAGGCTATGCTTTTTCTTCCATGATTATTGATTGATTAGCCTATGTCATCATTGTAAATACTGATAAAAAATGTTTCTTTGGATTATGCTGTATGGATTAAGGTCAAGTGCCTTGCAAAAATATACATCCCCCTTGGCGTTTTTCCTATTTTTTTGCATTACAACCTGTAATTTAAATTGATTTTTATTTGGATTTCATGTAATGGACACACAAAATAGTCCAAAGTGGTGAAGTGAAATGAAAAAAATAACTTGTTTCAAAAAATAAATAATGGAAAAGTGGTGCGTGCATATGCTATGAAGCCCCTAAATAAGATCTGGTGCAACCAATTACCTTCAGAAGTCACATAATTAGTTAAATAAAGTCCACCTGTGTGCAATCTAAGTGTCACATGATCTCAGTGTATATATACACCTGTTCTGAAAGGCCCCAGAGTCTGCAACACCACCAAGCAAGGGGCACCACCAAGCAAGTGACACCATGAAGACCAAGGAGCTCTCCAAACAGTTCAGGGACAAAGTTGTGGAGAAGTACAGATCAGGGTTGGGTTATAAAAAAAAATATCAGGAACTTTGAACATCCCACGGAGCACCATTTTAAATCCATTATTAAAAAATTGAAAGAATATGGCACCACCACAAACCAGCCAAGAGAGGGCCGCCCACCAAAACTCACGGACCAGGCAAGGAGGGCATTAATCAGAGAGGCAACAAAGAGACCAAAGATAACCCTGAAGGAGCTGCAAAGCTCCACAGCGGAGATTGGAGTAACTGTCCATAGGACCACTTTAAACCATACACTCCACAGAGCTGGGCTTTACTGAAGAGTGGCCAGAAAAAAGCCATTGCTTAAAGAAAAAAATAAGCAAACATGTTTGGTGTTCGCCAAAAGCCATGTGGGAGACTCCCCAAACATATGGAAGAAGGTACTCTTGTCAGATGAGACTAAAATTGAGCTTTTTGGCCATCAAGGAAAATGCTATGTCTGGCGCAAACCCAACATCTCTCATCACCCCGAGAACACCATCCCCAGGGTGAAGCATGGTGGTGGCAGCATCATGCTGTAGGGATGTTTTTCATCGGCAGGGACTGGGAAACTGGTCAGAATTGAAGGAATGATGGATGGCGCTAAATACACATAATTCACAAGCATTTCGCTACACCCGCTACAACATCTGATAAACACGTGTATGTGACAAATAACATTTGATTTGATTTACAGGGAAATTCTTGAGGGGAAACCAGTTTCAGTCTTCCAGAGATTTGAGACTGGGACAGAGGTTCACCTTCCAGCAGGACAATGACCCTAAGCATACTGCTAAAGCAACACTCGAGTGGTTTAAGGGGAAACATTTAAATGTCGTGGAATGGCCTAGTCAAAGCCCAGACCTCAATCCAATTGACAATCTGTGGTATGACTTAAAGATTGCTGTACACCAGCGGAACCCAACCAACTTGTAGGAGCTGGAGCAGTTTTGCCTTGAAGAATGGGCAAATCCCAGTGGCTAAATGTGCCAAGCTTATAGAGACATACCCCAAGAGACTTGCAGCTGTAATTGCTGCAAAAGGTGGCTCTACAAAGTATTTACTTTTGGGGGGTGAATAGTTTTGCACGCTCAAGTTGTCAGTTTTTTTGTCTTATTTCTTGTTTGTTTCACCAGAAAAAATATTTTGCATCTTCAAAGTAGTAGGCATGTTGTATAAATCAAATGATACAACCCCCCCCAAAATCAATTTTAATTCCAGGTTGTAAGGCAACAAAATAGGAAAAATGCCAAGGGGGGTGAATACTTTCGCAAGCCACTGTAACGTTAGCCTATAGAGGACCTTCAGCCCAGTACCAGGCAGTGTATGACTCTCTTTTGGCATTCTGTGTTTGGATAGTGCACCTGCTCACTTCCCAGCTCTTATCAGGAAAGCGACCTGTGAAATCCACATCTTGCTGTGAGCTTCTCTTTGTCTAAAGGTCAATTGCCTCGATGCAATGCATCAACAATAATTGTGTTCTGTTGCATGCTTGTGTGATCATGACATGCTCATGCACTTTTCTCACTACAAAAGACCATTTAAACAATTCGCATTGCTCATTCAATCAATAGATTTGTGTTTTTAACACTGTGTTGTTTCAAAGGTTTTTCTATTGTGTCCACTGGAAGGTCCTTTCTTGACTTATATAAATATCCTCAGAGTGTATGGGTATGATGCATTGGCATGATATGGCAAGCGTAGAGATCCAATGATGGCAGGCCTGGTACTGTCTCCTAGTAACCAGTTATGTTATTAATAAAGTAGGTTCACACATTCAAACGTGTCACTACTGTATGCAAAGAGAACACAAAGTACTGGCTTTTAAGGTCATCATTCCTAAGATTATATGGACAGGGGGAACCTGATCCTACATCAGCACTCCTACTCAGGCTGTTATTGAATAGGGGCCCAGACACCACTCTATCTGCAAGCATCTCTTGGTCTATCCTAATTTTAGGCGCATCCTTATTTTAAGTGGCCAAAATTACGTTTGCATAAGCCAAGCATAGCCAGTCTGTCAGCCTGGTGGACAACATGTGCCTCTTCCGCAAAAATATACTCTGTTCAAATTTCTGAGGCACTGGTCTTTCCTCAATCATTTGACTCACGGGGAGAAACATAGTTTATTGAAGGAGTTGTACACTTACATGATTGGAATGAATCCTGCTTGGATGGGTTTAGATTATGATTGATAATGGCACAATCATACTGTGGGATGTTTTCTAGCTTTCTGATGTTACCACACAAAGTGTATCCAGCCAATCGCTCCCCATATGCCTCCCAGTCAAATGCTTGGCCTGCCTGAGCAGAGCTCTGCATGATGATGCATGGGCCTCAGCCTCTATACACAGACAAAGAAGGCCGGCTGCTAGGATATCTCGGCAGCTCATTCATCATCCAATTAACAAATTGGGTTCCCAGCTTTCTGTTCAGTGGAGTTAACAAATGCACATATCATTATTATATTAAAGATCATGTGCGAGTGTTCCCAGGCCTGCTACTTGCTTTGCCTGCCATTCATTAGGGAGACATGTTGTTTTAACTTATTGATGCCTGTGGATTGTAGTCTACAGACCTAGCACTGATACAGAAGGTTGGTTTGATTACAAAGGGTAAGAGTGAAGACAAATTCCATGTTTTGTAAACGTGACAAATGCAAACCCTTAAAATGCATTTTCTATATTTTTTGAAGTTGTGTTTGAAATCGGTGGACAGGTGCACCTCAGAGGCCACAGGTTGTTTTAAACACCAAGGCCGGTTAGCCCGCATGGTCTAAGTGTGCTAATAGTAGTGGTCTTCTTATCACAAAATAGTAAGCAAAAAAGTCTGTGACGAATGAATGCATGATACACCAGGAATCTGTTGTCGTAAACTAAACATTTTGTGGATACTCGTATAGATAACAATACCCACATTTCCCCCCTATGATATTGTTACATTTAGTTGCGTACCATTGTTCAGCACTGAAACCAGGATTACAGGTTTGTTTTCCTAGCAAACCAAATTTGGCTGGTATCGATGGCATTATAGGTCAAATATGAAATATAAAGGAGAGAGATATTTACTGTTATTCTACTCTATTAATGAGCACAGCTCTTTGTTCCTGTACTAGGCCTAGGCTGTAAGGTTCGTTGAATGTCATTGCTTTCAGCTGGGAACTGGTGAAGAAAATGCCACCTACCACCAAGTGATTTTGTTTGGTATATTTTGTGATTTTCTTCAAACATCTATCCCCGTGACACAATTTCTTGTAAAGCCATCTATTATCAAACTACATTGCTGGAAGAAGCCCTGTATTAGCCTACAGTTTAAAGTGCATGTTCATTGTATGTAGGCTATACAGATGGTGTATCGAATATGGTCACTACTCACCAATTCCTGTGATTTCCCTCACCTATCTCCCTCAGATCACAACAAAACATTAGCCTTTTTTTCCGTAAGATAATGATAATGCCTTGAATGGATTTCTCACCCCCTTCCTGCAAAACTATTCTTGCCATATAATGAGGCCCCTGTCTCAAAGTTAACTCTTGAATCGTTGCCTCATTTATTCATAGAATTCACAGTGGAACAAAGAGCTTTTGGGCCCAGAGTTGGAATTGGAACGTCACAATGCGGTCACTGTTAAAAGCCCCCCAAGAATACGCGAATGAGATCATCTTCAGAAAGTGCATAGTTTGAGCATTTCGATTTTCTTCAGTGTGCCATTTTTTTGCCAGAGAAAAAGACAACCAGTGACAACCAGCTTTAAGTAGGCCTGGTGGTGACTTTCTTTCGACTGGTCCCTTTGGCAGCTGAATCGAGTCAGTGACCTGTTAAGAATGGGTCATTCAATTGTGAATATTAAATCATTCTTCGTCACACTCGGTCAGCTGGCCATGTTGTTGTGTCTACATTCACAGAACATACAGCGGAACAGCTGATGCATAGATTAACATAAATATGGCAGTCTGGGAATGTATGAAATTTAGATTTCATTCAGATAATTTATTTGCCATGGTAAAGTCACAATCTGTAGCTTTGTCTACAAATGTGAGTATTTACATTTCCCCATTCCCATCCCTCAGCTTTCCAAACGAAGTGACAGGATCAGGCTGTTGAAATTGCAGATGGTGCGTTCAAGAAATTTCGGTTCAGTTACAACACTTTTAGGCTACATCAGCATGACATTTGATCATGGTGAACAGTACAGGAAATGTAGGGTTTTGGAATAAAACAAGCCAACAGAAACTCCTATGAAAGCTATGGTATTGAAGAATATAATCAATGGATTTTCAGAATGAATTGCTGAATGGAAAGCCTAAGGCGTCAAATATATTGACCGTAATGAAAAGAAAAAATGACGCCTCCTGATCTTGTCACTAACAATCCTTAACAGTGTCCTAATGATGAAACATTTTACAGTGCTTGGTAATGGTGAAACCACAAGTTGCCATTTGTGGCCCTTGTAACATAAGCAGAGGTGTTTGGTTGTAATTTGAGCCATAAAGCAGAGGCACTGCCTTATCTGGTGTGGCATCTCTCGCCCTTCCCAGAGCTTCTTTGTTACTAGGGAGAAATATAGCCCTCTGGAGCTTTGTGTTTGAACACATGAATACCAGAAGCCGTCCTGGGAAACGGGTAACCAGAGAACCCATTTACCTGCTGCAGTCACACATCCACAGGTCTCACCGGCCTCCGCCCCAGTCCCTGCACATGACTGCAGACTCCTGCAAACTTTCACTCCCTCACTCTCACTGCATGGTCTCTTGTGTGTCTCTCTTTCTCACAGAGAGGTGATTGAGTTACATTCAAGCCCTCAATGCCCCCACCCTCCACCACCCACCTTCTCAGAGAATAATGGCCTTGTTGTAGCGGTGGATGGTGGTAGGGTTGATTGGTGGAGGGATGGGGGGGTGATTGTGATTGCTCGGTGGACAAACAAACGTTGTTGCCTGGTTAGGGTGCTTGATGAGAGGCTCTCCTGTGTTTTGTGTGAGCAGGGATATTTAGGGAGTGGGGCCCTGAGGCCTGGGTTTGCCCAGAGGGCTCTAGTGAAGACTACGACGGCTTCCCCAGAACAGTTCACGCTCTGTGGCGGAGGCGGCTTCTGTCAATAAGCACAGCAAACACAGAAGTGTGCCCCCAATGTTTTGGACTGTGGACAGATTGAGTCCATTGATTACCCCATGTCAATAGAATTCAAAGGTCCACCACTCCTCCGTGTTGTAGGTTAAGTCATGCCTCGACTTGAATTTGGATTAATCGAATACCATCACGTTTTGTCAACCTTGTCTGACTGGTGTTTCCACTAGATCATTTTACCTTAGACATAACACTAAAGGCGTCAGCATGCTTCAGTTTGGTGAACCGAACGAGTGTGCTCGCATACTCCCTTAAAATACCTTCGCATGAAAAACAGGAAAAAAGCGGCAATAGTACTTTTTGTCCATTTTGAGACGTCGTAGCCAGTCCCTAAAAATAGTCATAATTAATCTATGATAACTCAAGTGTCATTCTTTTAGATTTTTTTGCGGAGGAGATCTAAAGTCGCGCAATTTTGCATCTGACTAGGATGTTTGGTGCAGAATTCTCAAGTGAAACAATGTGCATGAGGACAAGTCGTCTTCTCGTTGAATGACTACAGGCACTTCATTGAAGAATGCCTACTGTTGACCAATTGCCAACGATGCGGCGTAGACTTTGACTACCGACTTCCGCTTGCCTTGAGAGAAAAAATGTGTGCCCGAACCGCCGAAAAAAAAACCTTGCCGAAGTCCAAAACGTCATAATATATGCACAAACTGTTTTGGCTGGGAAGCATGCAGACGCCTTTAGTCTTTGAAGCAACACACACAGGAGTCAGGGCTGGTGCAAAGGGGGTTATGTGTTTTGTTTTTTTGAACATGCACCTGATTGCATCATCTCTATAAGCGTTCAACACATACAGTGTTTATAGAACCACTTGAGTCAAATACCGTGGAGTATTCTAAAGTTGTGGGGAGAGCTGTTGGTTTCAATTGAGCTGGAATGCAATGGAACTCCATTTCCTTTTAGATGGGGAAAAATAAAATCTGTTAGCCATTAGATTGCAGCATGCACTGTATAGCTCCACCAACAACTACAACAGCCTAATTCAACTCCTGCCTGTTTCATTAGTACACAACAACCACTGAGGCTCCCATTACCATCTGATATGAGTTAATCTGATCATCACAGATTGATCATCTGATATGGTGATGCCGCAGTCAGGAGTACAGTGCTGTACTTCTCCTCTTAGCCCGCGGTGGCCCAGCGTTATTTTATCTGCTTAGGCCTGTTGCTGGGCCAATAGTAAAGGCTATGGACAATAGGCTAATGGACACGTGCAGAGCAGAGCGCTTCAGCAGTGAGACAGGGAGATAATGGGAGTGCATCAGCTCCCTGTTTAGAGGTAGAGATGTCACAGTGGTAGCTAGCATGGGGATACTACTTTGTGTAGTGTGTGTGTGGGCGTCCCATTGTAATGCGGGATTACCAGGGCCTATTGTGGGCCTGTAATTCTCACAGGAAGTATTTGAGCACAGTTAAGAGGTCAAACCATACTGGGATCTTTTCAATAAAGAGAATGCTGCTTAACAGGTCTGTGGTTTGTTGTGGTCCTTTTGAGTAGCCTACATTTTACTGCCCTGCCTCTTTTTGTACAGTACTTCTGTATTGGGAACTACTACCTGTATACACATTTGGAGCAGCAACTGATGCCATTTTCCCCAATGTTATCATACCATAGGATCAGAAGCTATCATTTTACTGTAAAAACAGTAGCACTCATTCTAAACAAACTGTGTGATTGTCAGCATGGTTGTAACAAATGTGCTGAGAACTATGTTGCTTGACAAAGACTTGCGAGGTCTGTGACCTACTTCCGCCTAGAAGAATGCTCTGGTTGGACACCCCTTCAAATTAGTGGACTCTGCTATTTCAGCTACACCCGCTGCTGATAAGTTTATAAAAATGAGCACACTGCCATGCAATCTCCATAGACATTGGCAGTAGAATGGCGCCACCTTTCCAACAAGTCAGTTCGTCAGATTTCTGCCCTGCTAGAGCTGCCCCGGTCAACTATAAGTGCTGTTATTGTGAAGTGGAAACGTCTAAGAGCAACAACGCCTCAGCCGTGAAGTGGTAGGCCACGCAAGCTCACAGAATGGGACCGCCGAGTGCTGAAGCGCGCAGCGTGTAAAAATCACCTGTCCTCGGTTGCGACACTCACTACCGAGTTCCAAACTGCCTCTGGAAGCAACATCAGCACAAGAACTGTTCGTCGGGAGCTTCATGAAATTGGTTTCCATGGCCGAGCAGCCGCACACAAGCATAAGATCACCATGCGCAATGCCAAGCGTTAGCTGGAGTGGTGTAAAGCTTGCCGCCATTGGACTCTGGAGCAGTGGAAATGCGTTCTCTGGAGTGATGAATCATTCTACACCATCTGGCAGTCTGATGGACGAATCTGGTTTGGCGGATACCAGAAGAACGCTACCTGCCCGAATGCATAGTGCCAAGTTTGGTGGGGGAGGAATAATGGTCTGGGGCTGTTTTTCATGGTTCAGGCTAGGCCCCTTAGTGCCAGTGAAGGGAAATCTTGACTATTTTGTGCTTCCAACATAGTGGCAACAGTTTGGGGAAGGCTCTTTCCTGTTTCAGCATGACAATGCCCTCATACACAAAGCGAGGTCCATACAGAAATGATTTGTCGAGATCAGTATGGAAGAACTTGATTGGCCTGCACAAAGCCCTGACCTCAACCCAATCGAACACTTTTGGGATGAATTGGAACGCCAACTGCGACCCAGGCCTAATCGCCTGACCTCACTAATGTTCTGGTGGCTGAATGGAAGCAAGTCCCTGCAGCAAGGTTCCAACATCTAGTGGAAACCTTGACTGGTACTGTGTATAGACTCGGGAGAGGCGAAGGTTGATAGCCATGTGTCAGAGGATACACCGTACAACTGGCAACCCAAGTCAGCATGCATGCGCCCGGCCCGCCACAAGGAGTCGCTAGAATGCAATGGGACAAGGACATCTCGGCCAGCCTAACCCTCCCCTAACCCGGAAGACTCTGGGCCAATTGTGCGCCGCCTCATGGGTCTCCCAGTCGCGGCCGGCTGCAACACAGCATGGGATCGAACCGGGGTCTGTAGTGATGCCTCTAGCACTGCGATGCAGTGACTTAGACCGCTGCGCCACTCGGGAGGCCCAAGGATATTTTATCAGGATATTATCAGGCTACAATGTTTTTATTTGTTGGCTTTATGTAGGCTATTTTTACATAGTTGGCAATAGAAGTTACTTTGAGATTTGTATAATTTTTCATTTCAATTTAGGTACAATTTAGATTAACCACATGACAATGATTTTGGGATACGAATACCTTATTATAAATTAAACTGTTCCATGAAAATGTGCATATGGAAATCATAACTGGCATGCAGATCGGCAGAAATGGTAAGATAAATTGGCACTCGACATGAAAAAGGTTTAGACAGTAGCCAATAAGCTATTGTGGCTATTTGAGCATAATGTAGGCCTACCAACAAAACCAATGGAACAAATCCCATAACATTTTCACATGGAAATAGCTTTTGATTTCTATGATATAGCCGACAGTAGCCTATATGTGGTGTTCAATGCAGGCCTACATTGCATGAGACTTTTAAAAACTTAACTCCACATTGCTGACCTATACTTATCTATAACTGGGCTAATAACTCGCTAATTAGCAAAGAATATCAACAAATGTGCACACGCGGCTCTGCGCTCTGATCTGAACTAATCTGCAAAGCGCATTCACTCGCAGGTGATTGAAAGACCGCTCATGGGCTACCCCCGCCAATAGAATTCTACTTCATTGCGCTACAACAATATCACAGACTCAATCTTACAAAGTTAGATTTGTTTTGGTTTGTTGCATTGAAAAGGGGCTGATATAATGTTGATTCGATCACAGAAAAAACTTTGATCTATATAGTGCAAACTAATGGGGTGAACTCAGTGAAGTTCAATCTCTTGCTTCTCTGCGCGGCATGGCATTTCTTCTGCGCGACAGTCCTGGAGGATGTGCGCAGTTTAGAGAGAACATTACTTGTCAGAACACACAATGAAACCTGCATAGGAAGGGAAAGGCCTCAGCTCCCTAGCGTAGAGCCTTCACTCCTTTATTTAGGGGTCTTGCTAGTCGCTGAACTTGTGAGTGAATGAAGCAGGGCTCTTTGTCAATTCATCTCTCCTTGATTCCTCGCATAATCTCACCTCATCTCTCCTCGACCCCTTCTAAAAACACATTGGAGAAGAACGCATTAGGCGAGGGACCTTCTCCTCCAATATGGTTGGGTAGGAGCCGAGGAGATAGGATGCAAGAAATCGCAAGAAGACCAATTGAGATTAGCCCAGGAGCATCCCATTATAGGATTAGGCCTAGATGTCTGTAGGTTTACTGTACATGATGGGTAACAGGATTGCATACCAGGTACAGTACAGTGTCCTGTGCACTGCACATGCAAGTGTGTATGTCCACTGCAGGCTTTACATATTGTTGATATCACACATAACAGGTGAGTTAGTGGTGGGCTGGGGGGGCTTTAAAGTGGATTCATCCTAAGGGCCCTCTATGTCCACAGGGACAAGCCCGCATTTGCTCACAGAATGCTCTAGGGTTAGTGGACTGTTGTCCCACTGTTATTGCCTTGTCTGGAAGTGACTGTGCTATTTTAAAATCAAAGTTTATTGGTCGCGTACACAGATTTTCAGATGTTATCGAAGGTGCAGTGAAATGCTTTCTAGGGCAAATACGTTGTGCTCCAGTGTGCACTGGAATGCTGAAGCAAGCAAATGCATTTGTCTTTGTGAGACAGTGGGCCACATCAAGCCGTTTGGGATCTGAATTCCTCCTCGCTCTTGGCTTCGAGATAGTTAACCCCTACACATGCACATCATACACATTATTCTAAGCCATCCACATCTCCCTACCCCCATTTTATTATCTTATCTGTCTGGCTCCATGATTAGGGCCTAGACCCATTAGTTGGACTTAATTAGCCTCAGTTGCATTGTCTATGTCTTGCAAAGCACTTAGAGAAGTCTGACTAACAGTAAGACAATTTGTTTTGGTCATGGGGTCTGCTAGTGCTCAGTATTTTTTTGGGGACAGCAGATTTAGAAAAATGCTGAGTAGATCATGTGTTAAAGCTTTTATACCAGTGGAGGCTCCTCATAGGAGGAAGCTAGTGTGTGTGTATATATATATATATATATATATATATATATATATATATATATATATATATATATATATATATATATATATATATATATATATATATATATATATATATATATATATATATATATATATATATATATATATATATATATATATATATATATATATATATATATATATACTACCAGTCAAGTTTGGACACACCTACTCATTCAAGGGTTTTTCTTTATTTAGTACATTATAGAATAATAGTGAAGACAGCAACTATGAAATAACACATATGGAATTATGTATTAACCAAAAAAGTGTTAAACAAATCAAAATATATTTTATATTTGAGATTCTTCAAATAGCCACCCTTGGCCTTGATGACAGCTTTGCACACTTTTGGCATTCTCTCAACCAGCTTCATGAGGTAGTCACCTGGAATGCATTTAAATTAACAGGTGTGCCTTCTTAAAAGTGAATTTGTTTAACACTTTTTTGGTTACTACATGATTCCATATGTGTTATTTCATCTTTTTTGTCTTCACTATTATTCTACAATGTAGAAAATAGTAAAAATAAAGAAAAACCATTGAATGAGTAGGTGTTTCAACTTGATATACACACAGTGCATTTGGAAAGTATTGAGACCCCTTGACGTTTTCCACATTTTGTTACGTTACAGCCTGAATCTAAAATGGATTAAATAAAAAATGTCCTCATCAATCTACACACGATATACCATAATGACAAAGAGAACAGGTTTTTAGAATTGTTTTCCCAATTTTATATAAAAAAACAGAAATACCTTATTTACATATGTCACGCCCTGACCTAGAGAACTCTTGTTGGTTGGGTCAGGGTGTGAGTTTCAGTTTGAGATCTATGTGGTTATATTCTATGTTGGAGATCTAGTATGTGTATGTCTAGTTTTGGCCGGGTGTGATTCCCAATCAGAGGCAGCTGTCGCTCGTTGTCTCTGATTGGGGATCATACTTAGGTAGCCTGGTTGCCTACCTTAGTTGTGGGATCTTGACTCTGGTTTGGCTTGTTTGTGTGTAGCCATTGTGAGCTTCACGTTACGTTGCTTTTGTTGTTTCTGTTGAGTGTTTTTATTTGTTCTAATAAACATGTACGCATACCACGCTGCACCTTGGTCTGACCCGTCTCTCAACGACCGTGACAACATAAGTATTCAGACCCTTTGCTATGAGACTAGAAATTGAGCTCCATTGACTCCTGTTTCCATTGATCATCCTTGAGATGTTTCTAAAACTTGATTGGAGTCCACCTGTGGTAAATTCAATTGATTGGACATGATTTGGAAAGGCACACACCTGTCTATATAAGGTCCCATAGTTGACAGTGCATGTCAGAGCAAAAACCAAGCCATGAAGTCGAAGGAATTGTCCGTAGTGCTCCGAGACAGGATTGTGTCGAGGCACAGATCTGGGGTAGAGGACCAAAAAATGTCTGCAGCATTGAAGGTCCCCAAGAACACAGTGGCCTCCATCATTCTTAAATGGAAGAAGTATGAAACTACAAAGGCTCTTCCTAGAGCTGGGCGCCCAGCCAAACTGAGAAATCGGGGGAGAAGGGCCTTGGTCAGGGAGGTGACCAAGAACCCGATGATCACTCTGACAGAGCTTCGGAGTGCCTCTGTGGAGATGGGAGAACCTTGAAGAAGGACAACCATCTCTGCAGCACTCCACCGATCAGGCCTTTATGGTAGAGTGACCAGACAGAAGCCACTCCTCAGTGAAAGGCACACGACAGCTCGCTTGGAGTTTGCCAAAAGGCACTTAAAGGACTCTCAGACCATAAGAAACAAGATTCTCTGGTCTGATGAAACCAAGATTGAACTCTTTGGCCTGAATGCCAAGCGTCACGTCTGGAGGAAACCTGGCTCCATCCCTACGGTGAAGCATGGTGGTGGCAGCATCATACTGTGGGGATGTTTTTCAGCGGCAGGGACTGGGAGACTAGTCAGGATTGCTGGAAAGATCAATGGAGCAAAGTACAGAGAGATCCTTGATGAAAACCTGCTCCAGGGTGCTAAGGATCTCAGACTGGGGCAAAGGTTCACCTTCCAACAGGACAACGACCCTAAGCACACAGCCAAGACAATGCAGGAGTGGCTTCGGGACAAGTCTCTGAATGTCCTTGAGTGGCCCAGCCAGAGCCCGGACTTGAACCCGATCGAATATCTCTGGTGAGACCTGAAAATAGCTGTGCAGCGACACTCCCATTCCAACCTGACAGAGTTTGAGAGGATCTGCAGAGAAGAATGGGAGAAACTCCCCAAATACATTTGTGCCAAGCTTGTAGCGTCATACCCAAGAAGACTCGAGGCTATAATCGCTGCCAAAGGTGCTTCAACAAAGTACTGCGTAAAGGGTCTGAGTACTTATGTAAATGTGATATTTCAGTTTTTTATTTCTTATAAATTTGCAAAAAAATTCTGAAAACCTGTTTTTGCTTTGTCATTATGGGATATTGTTTGTAGATTGATGAGAGGAAAAAACAATTTAATCAATTTTAGAATAAGGCTGTAACGTAACAAAATGTGGAAAAAGTCAAGGGGTCTGTATACTTTTCGAATGCACTGTATGTGTGTGTGTGTGTGTGTATGTATGCATGTATGTGTGTGTATACATACACAAACAAAAAAACAAGAGTATGTGGACACCCCTTCAAATTAGTTGATTCTGCATAATAAAATTGGTTCATAGAGGCATTTTCGATATGTTCCCCCTTTTCTTAACTCTGGCTGACGTGGGTGATGTAGACAAGGATCACATGCGTAAATTGATGGGGTTATATCTGAGCCAAACTCTGCTCAAATTTGAGGATTACTTCCCTTCACAATGTGATCCACGCTCGGGAAAGCAGTGGATGTGTAATCCATCCACCAGCACTGAAGAGACTCACATCTTGTCACTGGTTCTTGAGGATAAACTATTGGAGCTACCTGTGACCAAGGCTTGCGCGCTCGTTTTAATGAGATGCCTTTCCACATTCTGGCTGTTCAGCAGTGGAGAATACCTGCTACTCAGTGAGATGGCAGTGAAGACGTTCATCCCCTTTCATTCTACCTACTTATGTGAGACCGGCTTCTCCTCTCTTGCTTCAACAAAATCTAAGTATTGCTGCACACTGGCTATTAAAAACACCTTGAGTGTCCCTCCTCCTTCTGTCCGAGGTTTGACCTGTTGGTGTCAGAGACAGGCACACCCGTCTCAATGATTAGGTGAGTCAAACATCTTGTACTATTATTTGTTTATAAAGATTGTTGTTACATTGTTTTTATTGACAGCCCAGGTAATGTGATATGACTAAATTATGTTTTTGTTTTGTCATTTATAGACAGACAGCCCCTGAAGACAGCCCATACAGACAGACAAACTAGACAGCCCTTGAAGACAGCCCATGAAGAAAGCACAGAGAGAGACACTGCCCATGAGTACAACACAGACAGACAGGCAGGCAGGCAGGCAAACAGATAGACAGACAAACCATGAACGAAGCAAAGTAAATAAATGATTCATTAATTTAGTGTAAAGTAAAAGAATCAATGAAAGAAAATGTTTTTATAAAGAAAATTTATATATTTCTTACCAAAGCGGTCCCCAGAGGAAGGCCATGCCTTGCTGGTCCCTGGCACAACAAAGTTTTGAGAAAGTCTGGTATAGACAACAGTACGACGTCAATGCTTAGGAAGGATGGGAGGTATTACCTGAGCGGGGCTGGGTCTGTCTATGAGTCAATATCTTACTGCGGCCTTGAAATATCAAGAGAGGGTCCAGGCTCCTAGATGGAGTCCATCATCTCTGTAGAGCATCTTTTGTTTCAAAAAAGTGTTGAAATTGTCAATAAAAGTTAAGCCAAAAGCGTGGCAGTACTCTTTAAGCCAGATTTGAAGTGCTAAGAGGCTACTCAACCTTTCGCAGCCGCTACCCAGCAACGGCACGGGGCCAGAGATAATCGGTGGCTTTTCAGAGCCTTTCAGGGTGTAGATCAGCTCAATAAAATCCTGTTTCAATTCACTTATATATTTGTCCTTATCAACTCATATCTGAATAAAAATGCAATAGGCTTTCTTTCCACACTCCAGAGTATCAGAGCGGTCTTGTGATCTGCTTTAACCGGTTAGCTGTCTGTAGAAAGTACCGAAGTTGAAATTAACCTATTTTTGTTTTTTATTAACAATTTATTCCTTAGTTGTTAGTAAAAAACAAAAATAGGTTAATCAAACTTCCATTTGATTTTCCAAACCCAAAACCCCACTCTGGTCTGTCGAGGCTGCCTCGCAAGGCTTTCCCGGAAGTATTGGCCAGTTGGAACTGGGTTTGAAAACTCTGTGGTAATAACAAACCATTAGCACTTGCAGGCACAAATAATTTGAAATGGTCCAATTAGTAGCTAATGTCAGGAAGTGAAATAACTGCCTCATTTGTGCAAATTGGGGCTCAATTTGGATGTTGTTCTTGCTGTCACGTGGCATCAATCTTCGCAGCCACTGCACAACAGATTTAAACACTCCTGCGATTTTAAAATGTTTCCTTTTTTTAAAACAATATCCCAAGTATACAGTAATTTACACACACTTAAAGCGCAGCTGAAACGAAAAGCCAACATCTGGTTGAAAACGGCCTATGTGACATCGATATGGGTCTGAAACATTTATTCTAGTGTCAAAAGTGTAAATAGGATGGGCTATCCAAAGTCTATCCAACTTTGCCACAGTCGCACACCAGTGGGATGAAGCTAATTGGCGAAAGAAGTTGTCTGGCTTGCTAGCCTAGGCTACTTTCAGACACATTACCTGGTTAGACTGTTTCAAGTTATCTAGAAGGGTGAACTGTGTACTGTTTTGTCAGAGTGAATGTGCAAACGCTTCCCATGTGCGAACACAAGAGACGCCCACATCAAAGCACGCCCCCAAGACCCAAATCTCATTCTCTGTCGCATTTCCTAATAAGGAGGAAGGAAACCGAGGCTAAATCAGTCAGTTCAGCCCCCCTTTAAGCGGGAAAAAAAGTTTTCAATTAAATTACGTTTTTAAGACAAATGCAAACTTCAAGGAGTAGGCCATTCAAGGAGTTGGTCTGATGGTCTAATGTGATGTCATCGACCTCCCCCCTTGCTTGCACGAACAATGGAGGAGGAAGAGTAAAGGCCCATCCCCCACATGTGCCATGTCATGTCATACCTGGATGTGCCTTTTGTTAAGTAAATTAGGTGATAAATAAGGTGAAAAGGAGTGCCATTTTAACTGTGAGCGGATGATAAAGCTGTCTTAAGGGGCTCAACATCAATTTCACACGGCGCACTCTAAACGATGTGTTGAATTTCACACTTTAAATGGGATCGTTTTAGCTTAAGCACATTTTATAGAAGATGGGGGTGTGTGTGCGTGCGTGTGTGTGTGATTGAAACTAGTTTTCAATGACATACAGTGGCTTGCGAAAGTATTCACCCCCCTTGGCATTTTTCCTATTTTTCCTATTTTGTTGCCTTACAACCTGGAATTAAAATGGATTTTGGGGGGTTTGTATCATTTGATTTACACAACATGCCTACCACTTTGAAGATGCAATTTATTTTTTTTGTGAGACAAATAAGAAATAAGACAAAAAAATAGAACTTAAGCGTGCATACTTTCACCCCCCAAAAGTCAATACTTTGTAGAGCCACCTTTTGCAGCAATTACAGCTGCAAGTCTATTGGGGTATGTCTCTATAAGCTTGGCACATTTAGCCACTGGGATTTGCCCATTCTTCAAGGCAAAACTGCTCCAGCTCCTTCAAGTTGGATGGGTTCCGCTGGTGTACAGCAATCTAAGTCATACCACAGATTCTCAATTGGATTGAGGTCTGGGCTTTGACTAGGCCATTCCAAGACATTTAAATGTTTCCCCTTAAACCCCTCGAGTGTTGCTTTAGCAGTATGCTTAGGGTCATTGTCTTGCTGGAAGGTGAACCTTTGTCCCAGTCTCAAATCTCTGGAAGACTGAAACAGGTTTCCCTCAAGAATTTCCCTGTATTTAGCGCCATCCATCATTCCTTCAATTCTGACCAGTTTCCCAGTCCCTGCCGATGGGAAAAACATCCCCACAGCATGATGCTGCCACCACCATGCTTCACTGTGGGGATGGTGTTCTCAGGGTGATGAGAGGTGTTGGGTTTGCGTCAGACATAGCATTTTCCTTGATAGCCAAAAAGCTCAATTTGTTTGGAGAGCTCCTTGGTCTTCATGGTGCCGCTTGCTTGGTGGTGCCCCTTGCTTAGTGGTGTTGCAGACTCTGGGGCCTTTCAGAACTGGTGTATATATATACTGAGATCATGTGACACTTAGATTGCACACAGGTGGACTTTATTTAACTAATTATGTGACTTCTGAAGGTAATTGGTTGCACCAGATTTTATTTAGGGGCTTCATAGCAAAGGGGGTGAATACATATGCACGCACCACTTTTCCATTATTTATTTTGTAGATTTTTTTTGAAATAAGTTTTTTTTTTTCATTTCACTTCACCAATTTGGACTATTTTGTTTTTGTCCATTACATGAAATCCAAATAAAAATCAATTGAAATTACAGGTTGTAATGCAACAAATAGGAAAAACGCCAAGGGGGGATGAATACTTTTGCAAGGCACTGTAGCTTGGGGAGTCATGGCCCGTTTCCACATTTTAGGTTGCCACTTGTTTAGTTGGGAAAGAGTCTCCTTTGACCTTCTCACTCTCGGCTGCAAGAGTAACTAACAACTCCTTCTGAATATAACATCTCTTTTTACTCCCATCTAGCTGCAGGATGGATTGTGAGCAATGCTCAATTAGTATTTTATTGTTCTTTATTCAGGCAATTACTATCTCATCTCACTGTAAGTCACCACACGCCCCTTTCACATGTATGACTCATGTCTCTCACACATTGCAGAGCAACTTGATACAAGGTTCAGTAACACTGCCAGAGATGGTTAGCTCGTGAATGACCATGTTCTGCGGCGTCTGTACCAGTGGGCTGGCAAATAGGGTAGATTGCTTGCTGGTTTGAACATTCTGGACCAGCTAATGAAGTGAAATTATGTTACATGAAGTGAAAAATACATTTACCCACTAAGTTTCCATAGAATAAACACTATAGTTGTTTACACAAGACATCTATAATGCATTTGATAACAGTAGTGCTTCACATACTAGAAATAATGGCGTAGTGCTGTGATATAAAACAAATATAAGGCTATCCCATCTAGTTAGGACGCCCAAAAGTTAGGCTGTTCCAAATTATGGTGTGGTTGAGCAGCATGCCCACATGTGACCTAACTTATCCCTCTGTTGGGTTGTGATTCTGTGGAGACTAAAGCAGCTTATCTAGGTAGTCTGGTCTTGCAATCTGTCTATAGACAACCACCACACTTCAGGTCATGTGAGACATGCTGTTAAGGCGATTTCAGAGCTCCATCCATTCTGATTCACAGAAAGAGCCCAGCACTGCCAGCCTTTAAAAACCCCATTAGGTCTCCCTGAGCCATATATTTAGATTACACATTGAGGATACAAAACATTAAGAACACCTGCTCTTTCCATGACATAGACTGACCAGGTGAATCCAGGTGAAAGCTGTGATCCCTTACTGATGTCACTTGTTAAATCCACTTCAATCAGTGTAGATGAAGGGGAGGAGACGGGTTAACATCAACCCCATCAAACACCTTTGGGATGAATTGGAAAGCCGACTGTGAGACAGGCCTAATCTCCCAACATCAGGGCCCGACCTCACTAATGCTCTTGTGGCTGAATGGAAGCTAGTACCTGCAGCAATGTTCCAACATCTAGTGGAAAGCCTTCCCAGAAGAGTGGAAGCTGTTATAGCAGCAAAGGGGGGACCAACTCCATATTAATTGCCATGATTTTGGAATGAGATGTTCGACATACACTACATGGACAAAAGCATGTATCTCTTGAACAGGACACCATTCAGTATTTCAGTGCGGTCTCATTCAGGTGCCTAAGGTTGAATAGCTCGTTCTCCAATGATTTGGTGGGGTGACATAACAAACAAATACCACAGGAATTTATAACCCTAAAATTGTATGGAAGAATGTAAAGAATATACATCACCAAGAGCCGGGCGTCATGTAATTTGATATTTTTTATGTGTTATATAAAGGGAAGACATATTTTTGTTGTCTCTCAGCTCTTTACAATATGAGTTCCTTGAGGGTGAGTTGTTAGTAATAGAAAAATGTAATGGTTGTTTCCCATTCCACCAATTACTATGCGCAACCAAATGTTTGCACAGAAGAAAATGTAAAAGCTAAATTGTGTTACATTTTAGATGGGTAATGGGATTTGCCAGTCTAGGCCACATGCAAAATGTAGGTAGGCACATTTTCACTAGGCATAGATACACTGCTACTTTGAACTACCTTGAAAAGAAGCATAGTGTTTGGTTTGTTTATATGTTATGGGCAACCTATGATTTGGTACTTTTGATTAAGCTGTTACTATACACAGAATGTAGCCACAACAAGACCGGGTCATTCTTACAGTGAGGGAAAAAAGTATTTGATCCCCTGCTGATTTTGTACGTTTGCCCACTGACAAAGACATGATCAGTCTATAATTTTAATGGTAGGTTTATTTGAACAGTGAGAGATAGAATAACAACAAAGAAATCCAGAAAAACGCATGTCAGAAATTTTATAAACTGATTTGCATTTTAATGAGGGAAATAAGTATTTGACCCCTCTGCAAAACATGACTTAGTACTTGGTGGCAAAACCCTTGTTGGCAATCACAGAGGTCAGACGTTTCTTGTAGTTGGCCACCAGGTTTGCACACATCTCAGGAGGGATTTTGTCCCACTCCTCTTTGCAGATCTTCTCCAAGTCATTAAGGTTTCGAGGCTGACGTTTGGCAACTCGAACCTTCAGCTCCCTCCACATATTTTCTATGGGATTAAGGTCTGGAGACTGGCTAGGCCACTCCAGGACCTTAATGTGCTTCTTCTTGAGCCACTCCTTTGATGCCTTGGCCGTGTGTTTTGGGTCATTGTCATGCTGGAATACCCAGCCATGACCCATTTTCAATGCCCTGGCTGAGGGAAGGAGGTTCTCACCCAAGATTTGACGGTACATGGCCCCGTCCATTGTCCCTTTGATGCGGTGAAGTTGTCCTGTCCCCTTAGCAGAAAACACACCCAAAGCATAATGTTTCCACCTCCATGTTTGACGGTGGGGATGGTGTTCTTGGGGTCATAGGCAGCATTCCTCCTCCTCCAAACACGGCGAGTTGAGTTGATGCCAAAGAGCTCCATTTTGGTCTCATCCGACCACAACACTTTCACCCAGTTCTCCTCTGAATCATTCAGATGTTCATTGGTAAACTTCAGACGGGCATGTATATGTGCTTTCTTGAGCAGGGGGACCTTGCGGGCGCTGCAGGATTTCAGTCGTTCACGGCGTAGTGTGTTACCAATTGTTTTCTTGGTGACTATGGTCCCAGCTGCCTTGAGATCATTGACAAGATCCTCCTGTGTAGTTCTGGGCTGATTCCTCACCGTTCTCATGATCATTGCAACTCCATGAGGTGAGATCTTGCATGGAGCCCCAGGCCGAGGGAGATTGACAGTTATTTTGTATTTCTTCCATTTGCGAATAATCACACCAACTGTTGTCACCTTCTCACTAAGTTGCTTGGCGATGGTCTTGTAGCCCATTCCAGCCTTGTGTAGGTCTACAATCTTGTCCCTGACATCCTTGGAGAGCTCTTTGGTCTTGGCCATGGTGGAGAGTTTGGAATCTGATTGATTGATTGCATCTGTGGACAGGTGTCTTTTATACAGGTAACAAGCTGAGATTAGGAGCACTCCCTTTAAGAGTGTGCTCCTAATCTCAGCTCGTTACCTGTATAAAAGACACCTGGGAGCCAGAAATCTTTCTGATTGAGAGTTGGTCAAATACTTATTTCCCTCATTAAAATGCAAATCAATTTATAACATTTTTGACATGCGTTTTTCTGGATTTTTTTGTTGTTATTCTGTCTCTCACTCTTCAAATAAACCTACCATTAAAATTATAGACTGATCATTTCTTTGTCAGTGGGCAAACTTACTAAATCAGCAGGGGATCAAATACTTTTTTCCCTCACTGTAGGTCAGGACACTTGAACTTTAGTTCAACATTTGTTGAGTTCCTTATTTTGCAGTCTTCCTGTCAGATCAATTAATCTATTACCTCTCTGTCAGGAATTTCCTATCATGCCCCATGCCCGTCTCTGTCAGAGTCGGCCACAGTCATCGTGTCAGTGATGACATCACCAACACCGAGCTAGTCACTCTGCTGATTCCTGAGTGGCTCCATATTTACTTTAAGAGAGTGCGATCCCAGTATCCCTTGCTCGAATCAACGCAGGTTTCTAATCCAGCCCAAATGTGTCACTCGCTGCAGCTTTTTCTGCAGCTGCCAGCTAAAAGTGAATCCTGTCTGCAGCTGGGGCCGTGTCCCGGGCCAACAGACTAGAGCACAAAGCTCTAATGAGCCAGACTGCTGGTCCACACAGTTTCTGCTGGGACTCAAGCTGCAGGAGTCATTGGCCCGATGACAATGCTGTCAATCCTCATCCACTTACAGTCTGGCTAAGTCAATGTTTCCCCTACCATCACTTGGCATAAGCGGGCACTGAGCGATGCACCCCCACCTGGCTTTGGTGCTCTTTGCCGAAGAATTTGGCTTCAATTGGTAGAAACTGTGTCAGCACCTCTAGATTTGCTGCAAGGGCCTTTGCACAATTGTGTATGTATGCGTTGATGTCTTTTAGAAAAATACATGAGTTGTGTAGCCAAAGCACGGGCAGGCTTTGTTTACGGGACCATGACGGAGGTGTAGGTGGGTGGTAGAAACTCCCAGGAGGCAACGTCCAGCCTAAAACTAGTCACAAGTTAAAGTACATTGTTTGAGCCCCATGTGCTCTCTCTCGCTCTCTTAATTCAAAGGACATGGGAAACAGGTTTACATTTCCAAAGCAAGTTGAATAGTTAATAACAAAAGTGGCATAAACAATCAGAAATTAAAAGTAAATATTACATTCACAAAAGTTTCAAAAGAAGAGACATTTCAAATGTTTATATTACTGGCTATGTACAAATAGTTGAAGTACGAAAGGGAAATAAATAGACAGATATAGTTTGTATTTACATTTTTACATTTACATTTTTAGTCATTTAGCAGATGCTCTTATCCAGAGCGACTTAGTGCATACATTTTCATACCGGCCCCCCGTGTGAATCGAACCCACAACCCTGGCGTTGCAAACGCCTTGCTCTACCAACTGAGCTACACAGGGAGCAATGATGTTTGTTCTTCACTGGTTTCCCTTTTCTTGTGGCAACAGGTCACAAATCTTGCTGCTGTGATGGCACACTGTGGTACTTCACCTACCTAGTAGATGTGGGAGTTTATCAAAATGTGATTTTGTTTTCAAATTCTTTGTGGGTCTGTGTAATCTGAGGGAAATCGGTCTCTCTCAGTATCTCTGCCGAACTGAAGGTGTGTAGAGAATCCTGTGCCTGAAGGCTGGCTGATTACTGGAATGTCTTCAGGTGTGCCAGTTCAGGACTAGATGATTGGGAGAACGGCCCACAGTAGCCCTATAGTTTCAACTTTCGGGTCAGGCCGCGCTACTTTTAATTTGCCCTAAGGCTTTTACCTCTGTCCCTGAATCAGGTGCTTCAAAACCCTGTATGATTTTCTTCGAAAAATGCATTGCAGCTAATTTTCTCTCTTTCTCTCCTCTATAGTTAATAAGCACAAACCATGGATCGAGACGACTTATCATGGCATCGTAACAGAAAATGACGACAAAGTACTTCTGGACCCTCCACTTATCGCCCTGGACAAAGACGCCCCACTGCGCTACGCAGGTGAGAGAGGAGCGTTTTCTTCTACTCTATCCTGATAGGTCCTTTTCTCTGAACCCCTTGATTCATGGATTCTGTTTTTTATGTACCATAAAAGGCGAAGATAACAAATATAACCATTACAGATTCATTAGATTTAATCATTTGTCAATATCCTAAGTGTACAATGCTGCAAGTCAGAAGTTTGCTAGCAAGCAGATGTTGTAATTTATCGTTTTTCATTGGTTACTCATGCTTCTTTGCTCTTCATAAACTTTTCAGTAGCGAATTGGGGATGCAGTAGCTACACATGATACAATGTTAGGATTCATAGGGAATCTATTTACTTGACATTTCTATATGATCTTAAACCCAATTTGACCTCTGCAATATGTTAGTATGTGAAGAAGCATCAAGTTAATCTCTTTATTTTACGGCCGAGCTATGTCATCTGTGCTGCTTCTGCAAAGTCCAGTCATACACTCTACGTTAATCTACGTTAAGTGCACCACCCAGTTTATGTTCCAAATCTTGCCAGCGGAGAAATTGCATATTAGATTTGTTTTTACCACACAGTGGTACGCAGCTGGTCGCCATATCCACCATAAGGATCCTTTCATATCCAGATCAATCAGAAGTTTCCCTTTAATGTTTATCACAGACGAGAGGCACAATTAAACTGAGATGTGCCAAGGCAGCATTAGGGCACTTTTTTTAATCACACAAGAGATTGACTTTGGCTGCGGTTCAAAGCGCTGTGGCATTGGGAATAGCTTTTTTCCCCTCCATCCCATTCATTCTGTGATCTTCAGTACTCCCTACACAACTCTCCCATGTCCCTTGTTGTGCCCTTGCCCCTTTCTTTTTATCACACATTAAGTGAATTTACTGTACTTAATCAACTGAGATGGGTGTGCTGTTTTTCCTCAGAGAAAACAACTAAAGAATTCCACAAATTCTATTCCTGTTATATTCTAGACTAGAACTTGACCACAATGAAATGGTCTGTCTACGCCAAATTGTTAATGTATTTGATTTGAACGGCAGGGTGCACAACACAGCCCAATGCAAGGGTGGACCAGCCCAATAGAGAACTCAACGTGAAGAGGAATCAAAATGCCCATTCACTGCACAACGATGGGTTCCTCTTACAGTAGTAAATTGGAGTTCAATGGAGCGCTCTACGCTGTCCTTTCTTCTTTGTACGCCACTCACCACTTTGATGAGGAGGGCAGGGAAAGTGGACAGCGTGTCCCAGCAAACTGGCCCTCCCAGGAACCGACAATCTGGCCTCACGTGGCAGCCGGGGTGACTATCAGTGGCTTGCCAAACCTCGTTCTGCCAATCCCCCTCTGTGTACAAAGTACAAACAAGGCTCACTGCAGAGTGTCACGAACCGGCTCAAGTTCGTAACAAAAGGGAGACACGTGGAGACAAGGAATACTCAAAGTATATATTTATTAACTAAAGTAAACTAAATCAAATAACAATGGTGTGTGTAATCAGTAATCAGTAGTGTAAGTGAGTGTTTGCATGCATAAATGTAATATGGAAAAGTATCTGCCTGGAGAGAGTCTCCTCAATGAATGTGGAAGAGGTCCATTTATGCTGGGACACACCCGGCCCAGGTGTTTCCCATGTAGCTGACGACCCTCCCAACTCCGCCCACCGGCATCCTAATAAGGAAACGAGAGCAAAGAGAGAATACGGCAGACAGAGTGGGAGGGTCGTCACAAGAGCCACTGTACTCGATGGGCAGGATGCTGGATCCAGGGCTTGAATGTCTGTGTGAGAATGGTATGGTGCTATGTGCCATACGTCATTGGTGTGTGCATGCTTCGTTGTGTCAGTCTGTCCATATGTGTACATGTACGTGTGGGTGTGTTCACTGGTGCAGCGATGGTAGGTTTTTAAGCTGCAGGAAGCTTGAAAATGAGCACAGCAGCCATAGAAATAGCCAAGCCCGGAACTACATTACAGGGACACAATCAAGGACTCCTGTAGCATTTAGCCACAACAACATTTGGGTTACTTATTCCCTGATGTGACTGAGTAGTAGGGACATCTGTACTGGACATTGGAGTATGATGCAGTATGGACATTTTGCCTTAAGATGAGATCA
Organism: Coregonus lavaretus; assembly: GCF_964263955.1. NCBI lineage: Eukaryota > Metazoa > Chordata > Actinopteri > Salmoniformes > Salmonidae > Coregonus > Coregonus lavaretus. The sequence goes on along the minus strand of NC_140007.1, from coordinate 23,997,491 downwards.
ATTCCTAATTTTATTCCAAGACAATGAGTTTATGACAGTTGAATTGATCTGGTTTGTTTGTCTGCTTAGTGTACCATTGATACCATTACCAATATCCCCCTGTTATTTTGTATGATTCCTCTTCCTTGAAATGTGATTAGTCTTGACAGGAACTCCTGCTGCTGAAGGGGGAGATGAGCTAGCTGAGCTCTCTGGAATCTGTGTCTACATCAGAAAAGGGGGCTGTAGCATAACACGCAGCAGTGCAGTCAGAACAGCTGCTGTAAGAGCCTCTGTCTTTGCCATTTAGGAAAACATTGGGTGAAACATATATTTGCGAAAAATCCTTTGACTCCCCCTTTGTGAATTTCATATTCTCACATATCCCTAAAACATATAATTTGTGTTACCACAGAACCAATTAAGTCACAGATTGATCTGCTAAACATCCTTTGACTACCCCATTGTGGAGTTCACGTTGTCACATATCCCTCAGTTCAGATGTCAGCCTATTCTTACGAAATCCGCCATCGATGCCCTTTGTATTGCCGGTCAAGGGGCCTAGAATCAATACACATTGTGCTGGGATGAGGTCTTGTAGAAAATGTTGGGGGCTTGTAGCCAGAGCCGAGGGCCAAGGCACACAGGGTAGGCTGTGGGTGGAATTTCCCGCACCCCAGCTATGTTGTCATTAGGGCTGGGGAGAGCATGGGGTGGGGGAGGCCCAAAGCTTCCACCGCATGATTGGTCCTAAACAGCAGCCCCTAATGGGAAATCCATTTCTAATTGTCTAGGTGAAAAATAAACAGACAGCTCACCGCACGAGAGGCCAGGAACAGGTTGTAAACAATCAACCAAGCAGAACCGGCCCAATGTTAGCTGACCCAGGAGTAAGCTGTGAAGTTGTATCTCAATGCTCAGTGTGAAATACTGTACGTTAGCTTTTGGTTTTCAAGTAGCACATTTTCTGTGAATACAGTCTAATGCCGATGACATAAGATAGTTTTGATGAACTACGTTTTTATTCAGACTACAAAGTAATGAGTAAGTAGTAAGGTAACATAACTGCCTAACATGTCTGCTGAGATGAATGCTGTATTGTTATTACTGTGTCCAAACCTTCGGACATAGGCTAGTAAGCTACAGTATCATCCTAAATTATTTTGTTTTCTCTGGCATTCATCAGGAAATAGGGTTGGGCAGTATCCAGATTTTCATACCGTCATACTGTTTCTGTACCATACCGGCGTATACGGTATTACCAAATGTGCACACAAGGGGTGCTATTTAACATTTTTATAATAATAATAATTGTTATTCTAATTATTTTTGACGCACAAAACAATTTAGGCAACATGGATCTTGATCCAGGAGGGGATTGAATGTCTCTGCTGTAACCAAGAAGCTTGATCTTGACATCTAGCCACTTAGCTAGCATGTTAGCAAACCAAATGCATAGCTGGAGCCCTGAGCTGGATATACAAAATGTGTGTGTGTATATATATATATATATATATATATATATATATATATTTTACAGTATTGAAAGTCATATCGTAGATATTTCGAAAATACCCCGCTATACGGTATAAACGGTATATCGCCCAAGCCTACCAGGAAATGCAGAAATATTTTTCAGGTTATTGTTGCCTCTAAGCATGTCATGAGAAAAATTGTAAATCTTTGGGCAGTATAACCTTTTTCTGTAATGTTTCTTTGTAACCTCCTTACTTTTCCCCTAAGGAAGAGGGCTTTTTGGGCTGTGTATTGATTTGCACGTCAAATTTGAATCCAAATTCTCAATGTGAATGTGTATCCATATATGGCAAAAGTATGTATCTTGCCCTCTCTAACCTCTGAACTTCAACTTTTCTTCTGACTGACCTGGGTTGATCTTCTCTCCCTTCTTGTAGAAAGTTTTGAGGTGACCTTCACCAAAGAAGGTGATGATGGGCTCTTTCTCCTGCCTTGTGCTCAGTTTTTTATTATTAACCCACTAACGCAAACTAGCATCCACAGAAACTCCTGCCATGCTCTTTAATCTCCTCCCCATTTGTTATTGTTCAACTTTTACTTTTCTCTCACCCCAAATTTTTGGAAAATACAACAACTGGATGAAAAGTGTGATGTGGGGCCGCGTGTACTTAGAAATATCTGTGCATGAGACATCCATTGTAGTTTGCAGACCCTAACAGTATTTCAGCCACAATCAGGGAAAAGCTGCTAAAGTCAGGAGTTGGTCTCAAAGATGTCTAAATCATTTTGGCAAATTCATCATTAACAGTCAGCCAAGACAGATATCAAAACCAATTTGAGACAATTACTTTAAATGAAAAATTCTGCCTTAAGTTGACTATTTATTAAGAAAATACAACCTGGTGAAACCCATGCTAAATATTGGGAAATTAAATTGGCATTTGAATTTAGGTAACCCTTTTTTGATAATGACATTTTTGTCATAGTGTAGTATTATGTATGGACAATAAACAGCATGCCAATATTGTCTTCATCATTGGTGCTTCTTGAAAAAGAACCAAATTGAAAGAAATGTGCAGGTATGACTTTTCTTTTATATTAAAGATGATTTTCACATAATAACCAGGACTTATGATCATGATTTTGACCCACTGGCAATTTGTAATTTCTAGATTATTTTCAAAGCAAAGTCGCTGAGATTGTTCATTTAAACTCTCGGTGCTGTGAGGTTTCTGTTGTTGCATCTTTTCCTTAGTGGAATACTTTTTTCCACCACTAATCTCTTCCATTAGCATGGCTGCAGTTGTCATTTGATGTGGATGTCAAGCAAGTTGATATTTCTAACCCCAGTTCTCATCCAGTACTTTTGTTTGACTACTGCTATTGTACTGGTTTGATCCTCTATGATTTCATTTTGTATTCATTTCTAAATAGTTTGGGGCGCGAGGCAAAATTGCACAGGAAGACTTCATTCACTCCAAAATGAACTTTTAATGGATTATTTTAATTTGTTAATTTTGTTTTTCTTCACTGTATTAGGTTTAGTGCCATTTGATACCGGACCACTTTATCATAATCGTTTCACATTACTTCTACTGTAAACGTTTAATATTTTGATTTGGGTTTCCTTTTCTTTTTCCTCTGTTCACTCCTTCTGTTCTTCTGAATTATCCCTGTAATTTATAGCCTGACAGTGAAATACGCTGATTTGAGATCTTACTCCGATATTTGCACTCCCTCTCCGTTTTGGTTTGATTAGTTTAATTGCTGTGATGTAAAGTACTCCTGTGAAATGCCTGTCTACATCTTTCTTGGTTTCAACCTGCATGACTGAATGCGATGTGATCAGTCAGCCCACTATTATGCTAAATGTCCCCCCTCCCCCTCCATCCCTCTCCCCTCCCCTCAAGTACTCACCCATACAGCAGTGCTTCTGGCTTCCTCCACAGACACCCCCTGCCCCCAAATGTACAAATCCCTGGCTGCCAAAACCTTTGGCTGTTCGTTATTTAAGTGTGTGTATACATAGTGTTTTATTACTAATATGACTTTAGACTTCAAGAAGGAACTTTCCCCTTCTAAACAAACACTTTTTCGATTCTTGACCTGTTCAGGTGAGATTTGTGGCTTCAGGATCCATGGGCAGAATGTCCCTTTTGAGGCAGTGGTCCTGGACAAGTCCACAGGCGAGGGGGTCATTCGGGCCAAGGACAAGCTGGACTGCGAACTCCAGAAGGAGCACACCTTCACCATCCAGGCCTACGACTGTGGAGAGGGCCCTGACGGAGCCAACATGAAGAAATCCCACAAGTATGTCTGACTCTTGCCCCGTGGTGCCTCAGGGCCTCGTACTGGGACTAATTTGCAAAGTCAACACTTGAGTGCCATAGTGTGTGCAATTTCTTCCCACCTTGACTCGATTTTGTTCAATTGATCTGATCTTAGCGTAATTATGTGGGCAGGACATTATGTTGCTGGTGCCAGCAGTCCTTTCAAAATTCTATTGATGCGATGAGTCCATCAATCAAAATTCACCTTGCAGTCTATGAATTTGATCATTGCCAACATATTAAATCAAGTAAAGGTTGGAAGGAAAATGTGCACACTCATGGGGCATTTCCATACAGGATTTACCCAAGTGTTTTATCCAAAAGGCTCAGACTTTTCTGTTTCCATCTACGCTGGCCTGCACCCATGTCTCACTGGAACATGGCTCCGGCAGACCTGCTCTCACTTGGGGCCAGAGCCAGGCCACTGGTACTTTTCAGCTGGCATTTATACTGAACAGAAATATAAACACAACATGTAAAGTGTTGGTCCCATATTTGTTGAGCTGAAATAAAAGATCCCAGAAATGTTCCATACGCACAAACATTTCTTTCATGTTTTGTGCACAAATTTGTTTACATCCCTGTTAGTGAGAATGTATCCTTTCCCAAGATAATCCATCCACCTGACAGGTGTGGCATATCAAGAAGCTGATTAAACAGCATGATCATTACACGGGTGCACCTTGTGCTGGGGACAATAAAAGGCCACTCTAAAATGTGCAGTTTTGTCACACAACACAATGCCACAGATGTCTCAAGTTTTGAGAGAGTGTGCAATTGGCATGCTGACTGCAGGAATGTCCACCAGAACTGTTGCCAGAGAATTGAATGTTAATTTCTCTACCATAAGCCGCCTCAACGTCGTTTTAGATAATTTGGCAGTACATCCAACCACCCTCACAACCGCAGACCACGTGTAACCACGCCAGCCCAGCACCTCCACATCCGGCTTCTTCACCTGTGGGATCGTCTGAGACCAGCCACCCAGATAGATGATGAAACTGAGGAGTATTTCTGTCTGTAATAAAGCCCTTTTGTGGGGGAAAACTCATTCTGATTGGCTGGGCCTGGCTCCCCAGTGTGAACACTGTGAACTTTAACTCCTTCTCACAGAGCAACTGTTTTGATTATGTAGAGGTTGTTGATTCTGCTCTTCACAAGTCCTCACTGTCAGCCCTAGCTATGGAAACACAATATCCCTAGTATAACATAAGCGTGTATACAATAGTGTAACACGTTGTTACATTTGAGACAAGAAGATGAGTACTGTCGCCAATTTTAGAGGTCTCCCTTGCCCACATTGAGCTATCCTTCCTTACTATCCTTGAGTATGTTAGTATAATCAAAGTTATCCAGCTGTAATGCGACGATATGATAAATTGTGATCGGCTGCAATACAGCCATCCTAAAATGGATTATTGCACATATTACTTAGTTAACTAAGCAGAGACTAATGTAATTCACAGAAGCTTGTGTGATGGCTGTATCTTTTTGGTCAGTCAGTCTGTCGTCACCAGTTTAATTTTGACCCCACCAGGGCCACTGTCCACATCCAAGTGAACGACATCAACGAGTATTCCCCAGTGTTCACGGAGAAGTCCTACAAAGCCACGGTCATCGAGGGTAAGAAGTACGACAGCATCCTGAAGGTGGAGGCAGTGGACGCCGACTGCTCGTTCCAGTTTAGCCAGATCTGCAACTATGAGATCGTCACCCCAGATGTGCCTTTCACCGTCGACAAGGACGGTAAGGACCCCCACGTAGCTGCCCGACCCTGCCGCCTGCCAAAAAACGAACGGCTTAAAATTAGATCACAGAGCTGCGATTCTTATTGACCTAGACCACATTTTTTATTGATCTCGGCAAACAGTATGTCTGCCATTTTTAATTCAGCACTTTGCCTTTGAAGTGTAGGCTTGTACGTTGAAATGCCAATCTCTGTATTATGATAATCCCCTGCGTGTCTATATCCGATTTTAGCACTGTTTACTTTTATTCTTAGCGCACCTGTAGCCTGTTTGCATTCCATCAACGAAAAGCTAAAATCAGCTCAATTCTTCTTCTTTTTTCTACGCTCAGGCTTCATCAAGAACACAGAGAAGCTGAACTACAGCAAAGAGCGCATGTACAAACTGACGGTGACTGCCTACGACTGTGGGAAGAACCGCGCCTCAGAAGATGTGCTGGTCAAGATCAATATTAAGCCCACCTGCAAGCCCGGCTGGCAAGGTATCAAAGGCCCTGCTCTATCAGTAACTCTCGAACGGCTTCAGGAACTGTTTGTGTGTGGGACTCTGCAAGGCTAAAGTTTACAGTATGCCATTGGGAAGAGGTCATTCAACCCCCAAGCTTATCCTCTCTTAGCTAGCTTCAGAATCACTGCCTAATCAATGAACAGAGCATTGACTGCAAATGTCTTATACCATTATTAGTGGTGTTGCGTCTAAACATGTAGCTAATTTCTCTTCTCTCTCTCACGTTATGTTTCTCTTCTCTCTATCTCTCTCTCAGGCTTCAACAAGAGGATTGAGTATGAGCCTGGCACAGGCAGTCTGGCCCTTTTCCCTAGCATGCACTTGGAGACCTGCGAGGAGCCAATCACCTCCATCCAGGCCAACATCGAGCTGGAGACCAATCACATCGGAAAGGGCTGCGACCGAGACACCTACTCTGAGAAGTCCCTGCACAAGCTATGTGGTGAGAAACCCTAAATCTACAACGACAACAAAAACAACCATGATATACTGTAGCTCAGAGCATGTATCTCTGCCAACCAAGCAATGTGCCAAACAACATCCATTCCTCGTAATGCAGTCCCATTCCAAAATAACCTACCCTCAGTGAAAAAAGTTGATTTGATTTGTTGACATTATGTAATTGTTAGCCGGGGAAAACAAGTCATCGCTTTTACCATCTATAGCATTGTGTATTTGTGTCTAAACCTGGCATTCGCTGTGTGTGATTGTCTCTCTCAGGCGCCAGCGCTGGCGCGGTGGAATTACTGCCTGCACCAAGCAGCTCTGCCAACTGGACGGTGGGTCTGCCCACGGACAATGGGCATGACAGCGACCAGGTGTTTGAGTTCAACGGCACGCAGGCCATCAAGGTGCCCGAGGGCGTGGTGAGCACCAACCTGAAGGAGCCCTTCACCGTCTCTGTGTGGATGAGGCACGGCCCCGGGGCCAGGGAGAAGGAGACCATCCTCTGTAACTCGGACAAGACCGGTACGCTACCCTCTACTTACTGTAATATATACCCCATAATGTGTGTTCAATTGAGCCTGTCTGGAGTGCCAGATCGATGGGGTTTGCACTTTTGGGACTAGCGCAGTTTAGGAATGTGAAAGAAAACAATTAGGCTTATGATTCGAACCCAGGTCTGATACCCCATCAATATACAGTATTTGTCCTCTCGTGATAGGACTTCAAACGTACTCCCAGTCCGAAATTCTGGCAACTTTACCAAAATTCTAGATTTTCTTGAAGTCAGGGTTGGAGGATTCCAGATTTTCTGCTTATTCCATTTTGATACTGTGAATCTTCCATCCGGGATTTTTGGAAAACGTAGGACTATTGGAACGTTACCAGAGTCTAAGGCAAGCCTACCTTTTAACCCTGATCTGGTGCCCGTCCCACAGAGATGAACAGACACCACTACTCCCTCTACGTCCACAACTGTCACCTCATCCTGCTGCTGCGTCAGGACCCCGCCGAGACGGAAAACTACAAACCAGCAGAGTTCCACTGGAAACTGGACCAGGTGAGCTGCCACGCTTTTAATTTAATTTGTGTTAAAACGAATACATACACCAAACAAGGTGCGTTTGCATTTGATCGCAGAGGATAACACTTCAAAGCATTAATTAAAACACTTATTTTCGTGGTCTGCTTGGTCACCAGGACACAACAAAGACTGCCCCTTTTTCGACACCACACCTCAGGACAGTTTGACTGATGGAAATAGTAGTAGTAGTAGTTACTTTATTGTCGCAGATGGGAAATTTACTAGTGAGAATGTCCCAGAACCCCACAACAACCAATGATTTTCAGCTGCCTCTCAAAATCATAGCAAAAGTCCAAATGGTTTGACCATTAGCACAATCAGTTTGTCATTGCCATAACAAAGACGTTTATGAGGACTGTAGAACGAGAGCTTTGTAGAGTAGTAGGAACATATGCAGAATGAGCTCTTTGCCATGTCTACCTCATCATGGCCTCAACTAGGACATGGCTCCAACACAGTTAATATTTCATTGATTTCTTGCATCCTCTCTCCTTGCCTCATTCTCAAAATGTATTGGAGAAGAAAGTCCGAAGGGAGGGACCTTGGCCAATAAGGTTGAGAAGGAGGTGAGGAAAGACTAATTTGGTTGACTTTGACCTCCTGCCCCCCCTCCTCTCTCTGGCCCTCCAGGTGTGTGACAAAGAGTGGCACCACTACGTGCTGAACGTGGAGTTCCCCTCCGTGGCTCTCTTTGTGGACGGGACCACCTTCAAGCCCTTCCTGGTCACCGAAGACTACCCCCTGCACTCCTCCAAGATCGACATGCAGCTCACCATCGGGGCCTGCTGGCAAGGTAAACTAGCCACAAAGTAGCCTGGTCCCAGATCTGTTTGTGCTATCATGTCAACTCATTATCATGCCAAACATTTGGAGTTGACATGATAACTCAAACAGATCTGGGACCAGGCAAGACACAGCGGGAATGTTGGTGAAAATATATTATCTTAACAACAAAAATATATCCCTCATCAGGATGTTTTAAGATGTAATCCTTTAGCTACATGGCAATAAATACATGTATCAGCTAAGACACCAGTATTGATCTTTGAGTTGTTTATATGGTTTCAGAGGGTCTACTATATTGATAGTTACTAAGGAAAGAATGCTAGAAAACGGCTTTCTGTTTGAGAATGAGTTTCTTTATTGCCAGTTTTTTTCATTGATAGACAATGGTAGTTCTTATGTTTATGCATAAGGCGTATATGTAATTGTTCTGATATACTGTACATACAGTATTAACTCTTTCCCTGCTACCAGGATGATGCACTATGAGTATATGTGTAACATCAAACCAACCTCTCCTGATTCTCAACGCCTCCCCCTGCTCTCTTTCCCCCTGCTCTCTTTCCCCCTGCTCTCTTTCCCCCTGCTCTCTTTCCCCCTGCTCTCTTTCCCCCTGCTCTCTTTCCCCCTGCTCTCTTTCCCCCTGCTCTCTTTCCCCCTGCTCTCTTTCCCCCTGCTCTCTTTCCCCCTGCTCTCTTTCCCCCTGCTCTCTTTCCCCCTGCTCTCTTTTTCCCTGCTCTCTTTTTCCCTGCTCTCTTTTTCCCTGCTCTCTTTCCCTGAACTCTTTCCCTGAACTCTACAGACAACTCAGGACATGACAATGACAACGAGACAGTCTCTGAGCCTTCCACAGGTTGCTCAAGTCTTTCCCTTACTCCTTAATATGTGCCATTTGTCCATTTTGTTAACTGCATCATCATCATCGTCAACCCCGACTAGAATGTCTTCCACATTCTAGCTGCACGAGGACTGATTCTCTAACTACATTTCTAGCATGAGACAGTCTGCGTAAGACTGGAGGCAACATACTCCTGGACGCCTTTCTTTCTGTATCACCTTCATATTTGTATGATCTTTTCCCTCTTTCCTTCATAAGCCAATGCAGTATTCTCTAAATATCGCCTTCAGACAGTGCTCTCTATTACCCGATGCAGTATTTGGAGATGTTTACAGTTTCGGTGCATGACCTTGTGTAAGGAGCTGCGGCTCCAGAGTATCTGATGACAACAATGCACAGCGTGCGACACACCGATTCTGCTGCTGGCTGCAGGACAATGTGACCTTGAGAGAGGCGAGGCCAGATTTTTCGTCTGCGTTGCAGTGACGCAGCAGACCCATCCTCATGCACTACCAGGCGCATCAAGTCCCTGCACAATTCTCACCTCGCGCTTATGATTTTCACCTCAAGAAATGCGCCAGTATATTGCAATATGTTAACAATAAATCAAGAACCATAACTGATAGGATACATCCCAGCTAGGATACATCCCAGCTAGCACAAAACGATCTGAGAACCCGATGTTTCTTAGAGCTTGGTGAGAGCAGGGTTGTCCTATAGTTATTTTGCATACAACCTTCCCACAACTTTCTGGGAATGGTGCAGGATAGTTGCTTGGCTTTGGAACATTCTCAGCACATTTAAGGAACTTGACAAAAACACATTTATTTTCTTGGTAATTCGTTACTTTAACAGAACGTTTCCTAAAAGTTCAAACATGGTTACATTTAATATCAATTTTGGTAATATTCTAGGAATGTTTTCCAACTGGTTTGACATTGGGAACATTCTCAGATAGTTCAGAAAATGTTAAGAAACAATGTTCTTCTGTGGGAATTTCAGTCCTTCAGCATAACGTTCCCAACAGGTTTCCTCATGGTTGTATTTAAAGTCATGTTCTCAAATTATTCAGAGAATGTTAAGAAAATGTTCCATAAAAACTAAAAGAAAACCTTTGTAACGTTCAGAGAACGTTCTAAGAATGTTTAAAAAAAAAACGTACATTCTGTTCTCTGCGTCAACCAAACACACTCTATCTTCTATCTTGTTAAGTGTGTTGATCTTAATGAGTGCTTGCTTCCTTTGAAATGGGGCATGTTTGTATAGACTAAAATGAACAGCTTTGTATGAGTTTAAAAAACATGGTATGCTAGCCCCATGCTGGTGGCACAGTGGACTAATTCCATGGATAGAGAACAGAAGATCATAGGTTTGAATCTCACTGACAGCGTGCAATAAAACAAGAAATGTGTTTGCATGATTAATTCCTAAGCAAATTAATTTCCATGTGTCCTATCTGTGCTTGGAGTTCAGAACAGTTAACCCAAACTAAGCTAGCAGTGTTATTAAAAGTCTTATTGAAACATTCAGTGAAAGTTTTAAGGAAGTTATTGAAAAACTTTTACATTTCATTCAAAACATTTAGAGAATGTTCTCAGAATGTTATTTAATTACCTTAAAATAACCTATAATTTCCATTCTCAGAACGTTAATAAAACATCCCAGGAAAACGTTCAGGGAATCATAGTAAACAGTTCACAGAACCTCCCTGCAACCTAAAAATGAATGTTCCCAGAACAGGCAAAGAATTTACTTCCGTTCTCAGAACGTAAAAAAAAAACGTTCAGTTTTACTGGTCAGGAAACGTATGGCTTCGTTCCCAAAACCAATGGGAAGGCAAAATCTTACGTTCCCTCAGCTTCCAAGGAACCAAATGTGCTAACTGGGATGTAAGTAAAATTTTAAAGATGTTCCTCACAACCGATTGTAGCAAAAGTATATTGAAAAATCAAGAATCACCATAGCATTGTAGGATACATATTGGTCACATTATGAAAATGTATGTAAGATTATAACATGATCATTTGCAGTGAAGACATTGAACTGATTCCATGACAGCATGCTGCCCCCCCCCCCCCCCCCCCCCAATCCATTGTTTTTTGCACCATTAAATTGCAGATGTATGCATGTATGGCTGGAGGCCTGTATCAGCTCATCCGTCATCCATTCTCAGGCCTTTTAAGGGCACATATACTAACTTGCATGAGAGCGCCAGTCACGCGGCCTTCGCTGCACATTCAGATGGCATGCTTCAAACCGCCGGCCCAGAAAAGGTCAGTCTGCAGACTTATACGCCTGGCTGACTGTGTGTGTTCTGCTCCGCTCTTTGCTGGGTCCAGGCGGCAACGCTCGCATGTCCCAGTTTTTCCGGGGGAATCTGGCCGGCCTGATGATCCGGTCGGGAAAGCTGGAGAACAAGAAGGTGATCGACTGCCTGTACACCTGCAAGGAGGGCCTGGATGTGCAGCTGCCTGAGGAGGTGGCCTCAGCCGTCAAGGTGAGACGTCTAGCTATAGCCTGGGGGGCTGGAGGGGCTCTGGGGGGAAGTTTCCCCTATGTACAGATCTAGGATCAGCTTTCCCTCCCCCAATCCTAACCTTAAAGGGATAGTTCACAAAAATTACAAAATTACACATTGGTTTAATACCGTGTAAGCAGTCTATGTACAAGTTATGATTGCAATTCATGCTTTTAGTTTCCCTGGCAGTGTCTGGCACGTTTTGACTTTCGTTAGCTTCACAATCTATTTCTGATACTTTTTGATGATTTTGACATAATGCGTGAAAAATGCTAATATCGGTCCCATGACTTGAATGGGATTTCTGCCACAAATGCTAAAACGTTAGAATTGGTAAACTGCCAGGGAAACGAAACCAAAGCAGTGAACTACCCCTTTAACTGGGCTACAAAGTCCAGTGAATTTGGTATACCTCTACTACAGTCACATTTAGAACAATAAAACTTGCATGAAGTTATGGGACTAAGTGCCCAAAAGAGAGTACATTGAACATGAGTACAGCCCTAAGTCAAGAGGGGCTTCAGTCTTCTTGCAATGACTTTGATATGTGGCTGTTTTTCCCTTCTAAACTGAATGACTGTAACTTGCTCTGGATAAGAGCGTCTGCTAAATGACTAAAATGGAAAATCAACAGTTGGGGCTCACTCTGCCGCCATCACCTCTTCTCTCTCAGGTGGCGTTCAACCCCAACCAGTCGTCTCTGACCGTGGAAGGCGACGACATTGAGGCTTTCGACAAGGTCATGCAGCACATCTCCTACCTGAACTCACGCCAGTTCCCCACCCCCGGCATTCGACACCTCCGCATCTCCACCACCGTCAAGTGAGTGTCCCGTGCCATCAATAAACACTGGCCCAATATACGCTTTGGGCCAGTTTCCTGGACACAGATTAAGCTCTGGACTAAAAAATGTATAGAGATTCTCCTTTAAGCATGCTTTTTAGTCCAGGACTAGGCTTGATCTGTGTCCGGGAAACCAGCCCTGAATGATATAATACATTGTCTGCGCGCCAGACCACTTGGTACAATAAGATAGCAATATGGCTACTGAGTTTGGCTGGTTAGCCAGGCTTACCAATATATGCTTTATGATATTATACATTTTGTGTCAGTGAAAGATGATAATATTTAAATGGTAAATCACTGACGTGTTTAAAAGGTGTTGCTTTACACTCAAATAGAGATTCAAAAGGTTATTTATTCAAAGGGAATTGAATAAAAAAAGGTAAAATGGAGGTTAGTGTGTACCTGTCTTTTCCAAAGTGAATTCAACATGAAAGGTAAGATAGTGGTGAAAAGAATGAAAGACAGCTTCAAGTGAACTGCAAACTGTTAAATCCTAGTTTCACAGTATAGCCAATCAAATGGTCCCCTGCCCTATTTGCATGCACTTAGAAAGAAAGAGGAAATTTTTCTCGCATATTGCATGCAAACTGAACAAATGTTTATACTTAAAGATAAAAAGGCCAATTTGAATGTCATGGCTAATGTACTGCTTACATTTGACTGAAATGGACAAATCCACTGAAATATCAACTGAAATGGACCTAATCTGAAACCGTTGGCTCGCTAGGTGCTTCAATGAGGAGACGTGCATCTCGGTACCGGAAGCAGTGGGATATGTGATGGTGCTGCAGCCCGAGGAGCCCAAGATCAGCCTGAGTGGCATCGACCACTTTGCCCGCGGCGCTGCAGAGTTTGAGAGCCCTGAGGGCGTGACTCTGTTCCCCGAGCTGCGCATCGTCAGCACCATCACCCGCGAGGTTGAGGCTGAAACCGAGCCAGAGGCCACCGAGGCCACAGAGGGGGCAGAGGACGACCCCACAGGTACTAAGCCGTACCACCCTACTGTAGATCATACCTCCTTACTTTAAATAGTACCACCTTACTGTAGATCAGGGGTAGGCAGCTAGATTCTGCCGTGGGCCGATTTTTGTCGGAGCAAATGGTCAGGGGGACAGGGAATAATTATAATTTATACACTGCAAATTGACCACAACTAAGCCCAAAAAGAGATTGTATTTGAAAATAACAATCATTTCATACCTCAATTACATTGAGACACAATCTTTTTTATTTGTGGGAATACTTGGGAACAGATTTCCTAAATTAAACATTTTTTTGCTAAATTCCTGATGATTTTAGTCTTTTTTGACCCAAAACTAAAATGCAAAAAAAAAACTAAAAAAAACAAATGGAACTTGGGGGAGCCAAAACAAATAAAATAATCACTCTGTAGATTGTACCACCTTACTGTAGATTGTACCACCTTACTGTAGATTGTACACCCTTACTGTAGATTGTACCACCTTTCTCTAGATCGTGTACCACCTTAGAGTTAAGGAGTGTTTCTAAACCTTTTAAGGTTTCTCAACCAGCAAGCTATGGTCCCTCTTCTTTGAAGTATCTCCTTAAATTAAAACTAGCACTTGAGAACTGACAAACTGTCAGTCAGCCAACCATCTCAGGGACCTGTTGGTATCATCCCAGGGACCGGTGGCAGTCTACGGATCAGAGGTTGGCTGTAGATACAGTGCCTTCGGAAAGTATTCAGACCCCTTGACTTTTTCCACATTTTGTTACGTTACAGCCTTATTCTAAAATGGATTAAATAAATAAAAATCCTCAGCAATCTAAACGCAATACCCCATAATGACAAAGCAAACACAGGTTTTTAAAAATGACAAATGTATAAAAAAAAAAAAACATATTTACGTAAGTATTCAGAATCTTTGCTATGAGACACGGAATTGAGCTCAGGTGCATCCTGTTTCCATTGATCATCCTTGAGATGTTTCTAAAACTTGATTGGAGTCCACCTGTGGTAGATTCAATTGATTGGACATCATTTGTCTATATAAGGTCCCACAGTTGACAGTGCATGTCAGAGCAAAAACCAAGCCATGAGGTCGAAGGAATTGTCCAACGAGCTCAGGATTGTGTCGAGGCACAGATCTGGGGAAGGGAACCCAAAAATGTCTGCAGCATTGAAGTTTCCCAAGAACACAGTGGCCTCCATCATTCTTAAATGGAAGAAGTTTGGAACCTCCAAGACTCTTCCTAGAGCTGTCCGCCCGGCCAAACTGAGCAATCGGGGGAGAAGGGCCTTGGTCAGGGAGGTGACCAAGAACCCGATGGTCACTCTGACAGAGCTCTAGAGTTCCTCTGTGGAGAAGGGAGAACCTTCCAGAAGGACATCCATCTCTGTAGCACTCCACCAATCAGGCCTTTATGGTAGAGTGGCCCGACGGAAGCCACTCCTCAGTGAAAGGCACATGACAGCCCACTTGGAGTTTGCCAAAAGGCACCTAAAGGACTCTGACCATGAGAAACAAGATTCTCTGGTCTGATGAAACCAAGATTGAACTCTTTGGCCTGAATGCCAAGCGTCACGTCTGGAGGAAACCTGGCTCTATCCCTACGGTGAAGCATGGTGGTGGCAGCATCATGCTGTGGGGATAATTTTCAGCGGCAGGGACTGGGAGACTAGTCAGGATCAAGGGAAAGATGAACGGAGCAAAGTACAGAGAGATCCTTGATGAAAACCTGCTCGAGAGCGCTGAGGCTGGGGCAAAGGTTCACCTTCCAACAGGACAACGAACCTAAGCACACAGCCAAGGCAATGCAGGAGTGGCTTCGGGACAAGTCTCTGAATGTCCTTGAGTGGGCCAGCCAGAGCCCGGATTTGAACCCGATCGAACATCTCTGGAGAGACCTGAAAATAGCTTTGCAGCGACGCTCCCCATCCAACCTGACAGAGCTTGAGAGGATCTGCAGAGAAGAATGGGAGAAACTCCCCAAATACTGGTGTGCTAATCTTGTAGCGTCATACCCAAGACTCGATGCTGTAATAGCTGCCAATTGTTCTTCAACAAAGTACTGAGTAAAGGGTCTGAATACTTATGTACATTTTGATATTTACTTTTTAATTTTTTTAAATAAATGAGCAGAAATGTCTAAACCTGTTTTTGCTTCGTCATTATGGGGTATTGTGTGTGTGGATTGATGTGGGGGGAAAAAACAATTTAATACATTTTAGAATAAGGCTGTAACATAACAAAATGTGGAGAAAGTCAAGGGGTCTGAATACTTTCCGAAGGTACTGTAGATACTATGCCGTATATAAAGATACTATGGTACAATAGAATGGAATAGAATAATATTGTCCATCTCCAGAGATGGAAATTCCTCTTTTGCTCTGCTCCCAACACCCCTGAACAACACACCACAAACACACAGCACACATTTGGGAGGAGCACAGAGTCATCCACAGGAAATACCGCAGCCAAGATCATGGTTCAGGGCATTTCATTTGAACTCATAAAGTGGTTCTCCTTCCCTACAATTGCAGAGAGGGCAGATCCCAATTGCTTTCAATCAGAAATATTGGTTTAGGCAGGCCTGGATGCTCATGTAGATGCCCTTGTGTCCCTAAGGGCAAATCTGGAGGAGACCCCAATGCACTGGGATTAATTTTACTGGCTGAATTGAATTGGGTTGATATTGGCCAGACCCTTGTATATATCACGGTAGAAACAAGTAGATAACACACAGAGGATTAGGCCACCACTGGCAAGCTGTGGGAGGGATTGGAGGGAGAGGGAGGGGTTGTTTACTACACAAGCTTTATGGGAGGGGGCACTTGACGAGCCACGCCATCTGTTCATCTATTTGGGCTGATAAAGAACAAGGGAGGGAGTGCAAGAGAGAAGAGGAGGGGAAAAAATTTAAACAGAAGAGGGAGAGCGAGAGAGGGAAGGAACTAGGGAGAGAGAAGGAGGGAGGGTGAGAGAGATGTGGAAAGGGGAGAAAGGGAATGCAAGAAAGGAGGGGTAGAGATCTAGAGATTGAGAGAGACAAAGTGCCCTTGTGAAAAACAAGCCATATGGGATAAAAGGGCTTAGAGGTCAACTACCACTGTTACCTACCAGTACTGCTGTTCTCATTACCTCTGGTTGATTAACAATGTACAGGACATCATGGGCTGGTTTCCTAGACACAGATTAAAGTTTTGCCCTGGACTGAAAAGCTTCATAGTAACCTTTTTATTTTCCTGATATTAAGCAGGTGGTTTCTTTTGAAATTACTATTATCCATTGTTACCACATAGTTTCTTAGTAAATACCATGTAAATACCACCTGTAAAATAAAACGTAACCAGCATCTTCAGTGGAGAATTGAAAGTATGTTTTAGTCTAGGTCTAGGCTTAATCTGGTTCTGGGTAACAAGCCCCAAAAGCTTTGTTAAGAAGCCCCACATGATAAGATCAGTTTCTATGAAAAGGACAAAAATACCTGCACATGTGTACCACATTTGAATAGTGACAAAATTCTCTCAAAATTCAAAAGTCTTTATTGGCATGGAAGTGTTACTACATACATTTCCACAGCAAACATATAGAAACATTTTGAATCAATCTTCTTCCCCCCTCTTTTCTCAGTTCAAGAGACGGTAGTGTCGGAGGAGATCATGCACAACCTGGACACATGTGAGGTGACGGCGCTGGGCGATGAGCTGGACGGAGAGCATGAGACCTTGGAGGTGGACCAGGCCCAGGTCCAGCAGCGCGGCCTGGAGATGACCTCCTCCAACCTGGGCCTCGTCCTGACAGGTTGGTCTAGGATGGCTAGGCTAAGCTAGACTAGGCTGTTTGGCTATGGTAGACTAGGCAATGCTATGCTAACCACGTAGCATTCAGTCACAGCCACACAGACGCAATGCATACTCTATGTATAATGGACATGCAAAGCATGCATTCATACATGTACAAACATATAGCTGCGCACGTGCACCAGGTGTGCATGCACACACATAGATGTACAGTGGGGAAAAAAGTATTTAGTCAGCCACCAATTGTGCAAGTTCTCCCACTTAAAAAGATGAGAGAGGCCTGTAATTTACATCATAGGTACACGTCAACTATGACAGACAAATTGAGGGGAAAAAATCCAGAAAATCACATTGTAGGATTTTTTATGAATTTATTTGCAAATTATGGTGGAAAATAAGTATTTGGTCACCTACAAACAAGCAAGATTTCTGGCTCTCACAGACCTGTAACTTCTTCTTTAAGAGGCTCCTCTGTCCTCCACTCGTTACCTGTATTAATGGCACCTGTTTGAACTTGTTATCAGTATAAAAGACACCTGTCCACAACCTCAAACAGTCACACTCCAAACTCCACTATGGCCAAGACCAAAGAGCTGTCAAAGGACACCAGAAACAACATTGTAGACCTGCACCAGGCTGGGAAGACTGAATCTGCAATAGGTAAGCAGCTTGATTTGAAGAAATCAACTGTGGGAGCAATTATTAGGAAATGGAAGACATACAAGACCACTGATAATCTCCCTCGATCTGGGGCTCCACGCAAGATCTCACCCCGTGGGGTCAAAATGATCACAAGAACGGTGAGCAAAAATCCCAGAACCACACGGGGGGACCTAGTGAATGACCTGCAGAGAGCTGGGACCAAAGTAACAAAGCCTACCATCAGTAACACACTACGCCGCCAGGGACTCAAATCCTGCAGTGCCAGACGTGTCCCCCTGCTTAAGCCAGTACATGTCCAGGCCCGTCTGAAGTTTGCTAGAGTGCATTTGGATGATCCAGAAGAGGATTGGGAGAATGTCATATGGTCAGATGAAACCAAAATATAACTTTTTGGGAAAAACTCAACTCGTCGTGTTTGGAGGACAAAGAATGCTGAGTTGCATCCAAAGAACACCATACCTACTGTGAAGCATGGGGGTGGAAACATCATGCTTTGGGGCTGTTTTTCTGCAAAGGGACCAGGACGACTGATCCGTGTAAAGGAAAGAATGAATGGGGCCATGTATCGTGAGATTTTGAGTGAAAACCTCCTTCCATCAGCAAGGGCATTGAAGATGAAACGTGGCTGGGTCTTTCAGCATGACAATGATCCCAAACACACCGCCCGGGCAACGAAGGAGTGGCTTCGTAAGAAGCATTTCAAGGTCCTGGAGTGGCCTAGCCAGTCTCCAGATCTCAACCCCATAGAAAATCTTTGGAGGGAGTTGAAAGTCCGTGTTGCCCAGCGACAGCCCCAAAACATCACTGCACTAGAGGAGATCTGCATGGAGGAATGGGCCATAATACCAGCAACAGTGTGTGAAAACCTTGTGAACTTACAGAAAACGTTTGACCTGTGTCATTGCCAACAAAGGGTATATAACAAAGTATTGAGAAACTTTTGTTATTGACCAAATACTTATTTTCCACCATAATTTGCAAATAAATTCATTAAAAATCCTACAATGTGATTTTCTGGATTTTTTTTTCTCATTTTGTCTGTCATAGTTGACGTGTACCTATGATGAAAATTACAGGCCTCTCTCATCTTTTTAAGTGGGAGAACTTGCACAATTGGTGGCTGACTAAATACTTTTTTCCCCTACTGTATATACACATATTGTCGCTGTCTGATGAAAACCTCTTATCTTCAAAACAGAAACTTTTCAGGAAATTGAAAAAATTACACTATATATACAAAAGTATGTGGACATTCCTTCAAATTAGTGGATTCGGCTATTTCAGCCACACCCGTTGCTGACCGGTGTATAAAATCGAGCACACAGCCATGCAATCTCCATAGACAAACATTGGCAGTAGAATGGCCTTAATAATAATATAATAATAATATAATATGCCATTTAGCAGACGCTTTTATCCAAAGCGACTTACAGTCATGCGTGCATACATTTTTGTGTATGGGCGGTCCCGGGGATCGAACCCACTACCTTGGCGTTACAAGTGCCGTGCTCTACCAGCTGAGCTACAGAGGACCGTGACTTTCAACGTGGCATAGGATGCCACCTTTCCAACTAGTCAGTTCATCACATTTCTGCCCTGCTAGAGCTGCCCTGGTCAACTGTAAGTGCTGTTATTGTGAATTGGAAATGTCTAGGAGCAACAAAGGCTCAGCCGCGAAGTGGTAGGCCACACAAGCTCACAGAACGGGATTGCTGAAGCGCATTGCGCGTAAAAATCGTCTGTCCTCGGTTGCAACACTCACTACCGAGTTCCAAACTGCCTCTGGAAGCAACATCAGCACAAGAGCTGTTCGTCAGGAGCTTAATGAAATGGGTTTCCGTGGCCGAGCAGCCACACACAAGCCTAAGATCACCATGCGCAATGCCAAGCGTTGGCTGGAGCGGTGTAAAGCTCGCTGGACTCTGGAGCAGTGGAAACGCGTTCTCTGAGTTTGGCCGATGCCAGGAGAATGTTACCTGCCCGAATGCATAGTGCCAACTGTAAAGTTTGGTGGAGCATGACAATGTTTCAGCATGACAATGCCCCCGTACACAAAGCGAGGTCCATAGAGAAATGTATTGTCAAGATCGGTGCGTAAGAACTTGACTGGCCTGCACAGAGCCCTGACCTCAACTCCATCGAACACCTTTGGGATGAATTGGAACACCGACTGCGAGCCAGGCCTAATCGCCCAACATCAGTGCCCGACCTCATTAATGCTCTTGTGGTTGAATGGAAGCAAGTCCCCACAGCAGTGTTCCAACATCTAGTGGAAAGCCTTCCAAGAAGTGTGGAGGCTATAGCAGCAAAGGGGGGACCAACTCCATATTAATGCCCATGATTTTGGAATTAGATGTTTGACGAGCAGGTGTCCACATACTTTTGGCCTTGTTGTGTATATGCTACATGCAAACCGTATACATTTTTCACCATTATGCATAAAAACATATCCTTCCTCAACCCTCCTGTCTGCGTTGTGCTTACAATGAGTGCTGGACTGCTTTTAGCTACATTTTCCCTCCCTAATGCTGTACTTGACGAGCCTCCTCTCCCTGTCCCAGGCGTCAACACCATGGCCAACTATGAGCAGGTCCTGCACCTGATTCGCTACAAGAACTGGCACACAGAGGCTCTCTTTGACAGGAAGTTCAAGCTGGTCTGCTCCGAACTCAACGGTCGCTACATCAGCAACGACTTCAAGGTCGAGGTATGACTGAGCATTTACTGTCCATACCTCACCCATACGGCAACTGCTGTCACTTCTTCAGTATAGAGACTGATGGAAAATAATCCCTAGTCACTGTGTTGGGGATATTAACCATTTTGTGAAGTAAACAACAATTATAAACAACAATTGGTGAAGTGAACAAGAATATGTTTGTTTTTTCCATGGAAAAGCTTCAGTAATACTTAATCAACCCTCAAACACACTTTGTGAATCTGTGATCTGTCTGTAACTCTGGACTCTTTCTTTGTTTCTCTCTCTCGCTTTTCTTGTGCGTGCATGTGCCTACCCCCAGGTCAATGTGATCCACACAGCCAACCCCATGGACCATGCTAACAATGCCATGGTGCAGCCCAATTTCATCAATCCAGTGCACCACGCCTCTGTGGACCTGTCCGGACACAACCTGGTCAACGCTCACCAGGCTTCAGGTACACTACTAATGCTAATCCCACTCATTAGCCTGTCTGTGCTAGTGAGGCCAGCGAGCGTATAAAAATGGTATATATGAAAAGATTAAGTAAAATTTCAACCACTTGTAAAAAAAATACTAAACAACCTTAGTACAGCTAGTGACCTTACCAAGAAATGTTTCCCTTCTGGTATAATGGTTTTGGAATGACAGTCACAGGGACCACATTTTGAGTCCTGGTCAGGGTACCCCCTTAACTACATTGGTGTCAGGAGTAGGATAACACCATTGAAGCCTGTCCTGGCTGAGTTTTAGGCACAGTTAATTTCTCAGAGGCATAGTTGTGCTATTTTTTAAAATAATTTGTGTAATAATAATAATGTGTTAGCTGAAATATATAGCAGTCTACTAAAGTAATCAGACCTATTCTTACTATAACAAACTGCTTCAGCTTCTATTCAGCTTTAATTTTACATTTAACAAATCTCCCACTACCATACAAATATTTGTATATAGCTGATATAACTTTCCTTTTCCATTTTTGTGGTAATGCTGCAATTATTTGGTTGTAATTTTGGGTAGAGCAGACATTTCCATATGTTTTTGTTAGCTGCATGTGTGACAACTCCACCAGTCCTACCGATGATATCATTTACGAAGATTATACCTTTTTTACATTTTACATTTTAGTCATTTAGCAGACGCTATTATCCAGAGCGACTTACAGTTAGTGAGTGCATACATGTTTCATACTGGCCCCCCGTGGGAATCGAACCCACAACCCTGGCGTTGCAAGCGCCATGCTCTACCAACTGAGCTGGTTGCATCACCGCCTGGTATGGCAACTGCAAGGCACTGCAGAGCACACATTTTCTTCATGAATTGTACTTTTTCTAGTTTAGTCATATTTATCTTACCTTAGTGTTTACTTTGCAGGCTGACAAGCATCTATTGAGATGCAATGTCCCATAAAGTATCCACAAAACAAGTTTTGCAGTCACATAATCAAAAAGGAAGGCTACAGCTAATCTTTTTTCAAAAAATTACTGTTTGTGATTCACAAATGAAACTTTTGATTCACATGATTCTATTCACCGTGATTGAACAGAATCCCAACTACTACAATGGCGAAGTGAGCTGTTGGTTTCGTCAAAACTAATAGATTAAAATAATCGATTCACATTAATCAAATAAATCATTCGAAAATGTAAAACAAAACAATAATTTAATGTGAGGCGGGGCATCCGTTAAACAGTAAATCAACTTTGTTAGGCTTTAGCATAATTAGCCTCTTTGGGCTAGCTGCCCTATATGTATCATAAGCACACAATCTACACAAGCCCTCTATTTAATAAAAACCGCAAAACGTAAGCGGGCGTGCTGTGCCAACAGTCTGTCTCAGTCCACACTGAGAGATACACAGCTTGAATTCAAATAAATATAGATGTAGTTTATATTTATTTAAATAATACAAACCTCCCTTTTCCCTATACGTGGAGAATGCGGTTTTGTGGCAATCCGAAAAGGCCTGGACACTGTTTTGGATTGAATAGTTATCCATAGATTTAGAATACCAGAAACACCAAAACTCTGCCTTTTTATTTCTATTATACACCTATCTTAGATTGGACAATTACAGATCCCCCATTTCCTCCCACAATATTTGCGGTAGATTATTTTACAAATCTCTTGTTAAAATTAATCCCAACCTCGTAATCAAACAACTAATCTGTTAAATGTTTTGCTCTGGAATAATACAAAATCCCTCTTGTAAAGGCCGGGCTAGCTTTTCCCATAGTTTTAAGTAAATTAACCAAAAGTAGGGCACATATGAAATATTTATCGGTTGCCTGGTTTTTAATTTTGGGATTACATTTGAGTGCCGTCAGTCCATCCGCGACATCTGGACGGCCAGGAATCTGAGTGTTGTAATCTCCAGTGCTGAGAGGGCTTAATAAACCATGTAGCCTACATGACAGGGCTAGTACATACTTACTAGTACATACCTATGTACTCGTGACCAGATAAGAGTGGAGAAGGTTGGCAGAGGACACTCAAAATCGAAGAGGAAATATACATCGTTATTAGCCAGGCGTAGACTGAAGAAACAATGCCAAAGTCAGGAAGGGTAATCGTACAACCTGGCTCCAATGCATAGTAATACCCTACTAAAAACCCATCAAGACTGTGAGATTACACCAGGGCCCGTATTTATCAAGTATCTCAAAGTTGGGAGTGCTGATCTAGGATGTCTATAATAATGGGATTCATGATGATCTTAAAAGGCTAAACTGATCGTAGATCAGCACTTCTACTCTGTGACACTTAATAGATGGATCCAGGGCCGACGGTCCTTCATTATGATCACACAATGTGACAGCGCAACTAAAGACCAAAAGGGGTTTACACCCAAACCCTCATGTGTTTGTCGTCCCCACAGTGTGTGTGTGTGTGTGTGTGTGTGTGTAAAAGCGGCTTTTGATTCTTTACAATGTGTAGATCCTTTTCTTCTTTCAACCTAACAATGATGGAAATCCCCATACAGTTTTTCAATCATAAAATCTCTTTATTTTACAATGTAAAATACATGAATACAGACAAACATAATGGTACATTACATTTAGCAGAAACAGAATACAAAGATGCTGAATTGAATTGTAGTGTACAAACATCAACAACAGCATAAAAACAGTTAAACTACACACTAAATATCTGAGATCATGTCCAGTTGATGAGGTAGTCCTCATATTTTATCATACAATTGATATACTTGGTGAAAGAGACAGAAGCATAGAGAGGGAAAAGGGATGCCTGATTTAGTTGCTGCTACTCTTCTAACCGACGCTGGGAGACTGGTTGAATTTTCATAGAGATGGACTTGAGGGAATCGCTGCTACTTTTCCAGTTGTACCTGGTGGAACCCTGGCTGTGCACATACCCCCACATATAGACACCATTTGGGTTGGCATAATGGCAGGCATTGTATCAAAATCCACCCATGAAGGTTACCACACAATTTGAAGAATGACCATCCTGGTCTTGGTCAAAGTGGAGAACTTTGATCCGCTGTGGTAGGTTAAGGAATCGCCTAAGAAAAAATGTGGAAACTGAGTTGAGTAAAATACTCATAGATTTTCCTCCTGAACCGCTTACTTGATTGAAATAGGTCTGTTTAATAAATCCTCTTAAGCGCACAGTCCCCGAAATCGGACACTAGAATTACTTTAAAAAATATGTTTACATGACTTATTTTATTGATTTCCCACCATTTTATAAGTCAGAAGACAGACATCCATACCTTCCTAGGACCATGTAAAGGTCCTCTGTCGAATACACTTGTATTTGCCTCCCTCTGGTGGGAGGCTGCATCATTACACGATTTATATAACTTCACTGCAACGTTACGTCAAAGGGGCGGTCCTTAGGAAAATATTTATCCAGCTCGACTTCTTCACGGCACAGACATGGCAAAGCAATTGCTGAATTTGTCTCGAGCAGGCGGATCTAAATACATTACTTTCATAGCTCTATGATAAAGAATGCGACCTACACACTTCCTTAAACCTAAAATAAGTAAAGAAGTAATTTTATGTGGAAGTCAAACATTTGTTTTACGTCAGATGCAGACACATTGCATATGCTCAGAATGACAAAATCGAGCCCTTTACATAGCCCTTCTCCCCTTGTCTATAGGAGGGACGCACACTGTTTAAATGGCCCAAATGTTGATTTAGACATTCACAAATGTAACAGATTCTGACTATCACTAATGTCATGATATGTTTGGTAAAGTAATAAAGAAGGTGAAATATTTTGGGTAGATGTTCCTAAAACAGATTATAACTATACTGACAAAAAATATAAACGCAACATGTGAAGTGCTGGTCCAATGTTTCATGAGCGGAAAAAAAAAAAAGATCCCGAAAATGTTCCATATGCACAAAAAACTTATTTCTCTCAAATAATGCGCACAAATTTGTTTACATCCCTTAATTTTTTTATATATGTTTTTTATATGTGCGGAATAACTCATTCTGAATGGCTGGGCCAGGCCCACCCTTGGCTGCGCCCCTGCTCTGTCATGTGAAATCCATAGATTAGGGCCTAATTTATTTATTTCCTTATATGAACTGTAACTCAGTAAAATCGTTGAAATTGTTTCATGTTGCATTTACATTTTTGTTCAGTGTAGTATGGTGCAGTTTCAGTAAGTAGCAGGTAAGAAAGATTTCAGACACGGCCATTGAAATGTGGCCTGTGGAACGTGTGGGGAAAAAATCGAACTTTCCAAAAACAACAACAACCATCCCATTTAAACCCAACAGCTCTCGCCAACTCTTCTATCCATGCACCATAAATCAAATCAATCTTTATTTAAAGTGCATTTAAATTCACAACACTCTTCACAGTAAAAGAGAGAACTAAAACAAGCGGGAAGAATAACATTGATAAACATGGGAACATAAAACAAACAACAACAATATAAAAGATATTGATTTAAAGACCAAGCTAAATAACAGTAAAGTCATTGATTAAAGGACAGGCTAAAAAGGCGGGTTATCAAATGTGATTTTAACCTCGACTGTGCCTTTTTGTTAAGTAAATCAGGTGATAAATGAGCTGAAAAGGAGACTGGAGTAGGACTTTAGGTCTTACCCTGCCCTAGAAGTGAATATAGTGTGTGCATGCGTGCATACGTGCGTGTGTGTGAGCGTGCATACGTACGTTTGTCCTAATACACACTGTGTGTATTGTCCCCAGTGGTCCCCAGCGCCGCCACCATCGTCATTGTGGTGTGCGTCAGCTTCCTGGTGTTCATGATCATCCTGGGCGTGTTCCGGATCCGGTCGGCCCACCAGCGCACCATGAGGGACACGGAGGGCGGCAAGGAGAATGAGATGGACTGGGACGACTCTGCCCTCACCATCACAGTCAACCCCATGGAGGTAATACCATATAATATAAATCATTTAGCAGACACTTTTTATCCAATAGTAGTACAAAAAATTATACAGTAGTGCGTGCATTTTTATCCAAAGCGACGTGCAGATGTGCATGAGAATTGAACCCACAATCCTGACGTTGCAAGCGCAATGCTCTACCAACTGAGCCACACAAGACCAACAGAGATGGAGCTACAGATCATTAAAAAACAAATAGATACCACGGGCACACTTGTAAGGCTCCAAGAAGGTTTCCTTCTGGTCAAAGCCTTGCACTGAAAGGGCCAATCCGAAGTTGAAACAATAACAAAGTGGCCACCCCGTCTTTGTTTTGGTAAAAAACTGAGGGATGGGCCTGGAGAAATGTAACCACACTCAAATGCATAGACAGAGCTATGGATGCAAGGACTGACCATCCATGGTATCAAAATCATAGATTTAACTACACTGAACAAAAATATAAAAGCAACATGTAAAGGTATGGTCCCATATTTTGTTTTGTTTTTTTGTTTGTTAGTATTTTACCCCCTTTTTCTCCCCAATTTCAATTTTGTCTCATCGCTGCAACTCCCCAACGGGCTCGGGAGGCGAAGGTCGAGTCATGCTTCCTCCGAAACATGACCCGCCTAACCGCGCTTCTTAACACCAGCCCGCTTAACCCGGAAGCCAGCTGCACCAATGTGTCAAAGGAAACACTGTTCAACTGATGACCAAGGTCAGCCTGCAGGCGCCCGGCCCGCCACAAGGAGTCGCTAGAGCGCGATAAGCCACGTAAAGCCCCCCCAGCCCAACCCTCCACTAACCCGGACGACGCTGGGCCAATTGTGCGCCACCCAATGGGGTTCCTGATCACGGCCGGTTGTGACACATCCCGGGATCAAACCCGGGTCTGTAGTGACACCTTAGACCGCTGTGCCACTCGGGAGGCCCTTTGGTCCCATGTTTTATGAGCTGAAATAAAAGATCCCTGAAATTTTCCATACGCACAAAAAGTATATTTCTTGCAAATTTGGTGCACAAATTTGTTTACATCCCTGTTAGTGAGCATTTGTCCTTTGCCAAGATAATCCATCCACCTGACAGGTGTGGCATATCGAGAAGCTGATTAAAAAGCATGATCATTACACATGTGCACATTGTGCTGGGGACAACAAAAGACCACTTTAAAATGTGCAGTTTTGTCACACAACACAGTGCCACATATGTCTCAAGTTTTGAGGTAGCATGCAATTGCATTGCTGACTGCAGGAATGTCCACCAGAGCTGTTGCCAGAGAATTGAATGTTGATTTCTCTACCATAAGCCAACTCTGACGTCGTTTTAGAGAATTTGGCAGTACGTCCAACCGGCCTCAGAACCGCAGACCATGTGTATGGTGTCGTGTGGGGACGAGTAGTTTGCTGATGTCAACGTTGTGAATAGAGTGCCCCATGGTGGCGGTGGGGCTATTTATTTTATTTTATTTTTATTTTTAGGGGGTAGATCAGCTTTAATATTGCAGATAGATTGTAACTTCCATCAATGTAATTGTCTGCATCACTTCCAATCCCCCATATGTTTTTCCCCCGCATATATATATAAAATATATATATATATATATATATATATATATATATATATATATATATATATATATATATATATATATATATACACACACAGTGAGGGGAAAAAAGTTTTTGATCCCCTGCTGATTTTGTACGTTTGCCCACTGACAAAGAAATGATCAGTCTATAATTTTAATGGTAGGTTTATTTGAACAGTGAGAGACAGAATAACAAACCAGAAATCCTGAAAAACGCATGTCAAAAATGTTATAAATTGATTTAATGCATTAATGAGGGAAATAAGTATTTGACCCCTCAGCAAAACATGACTTAGTACTTGTTGGCAAAACCCTTGTTGGCAATCACAGAGGTCAGACGTTTCTTGTAGTTGGCCACCAGGTTTGCACACATCTCAGGAGGGATTTTGTCCCACTCCTCTTTGCAGATCTTCTCCAAGTCATTAAGGTTTCTAGGCTGACGTTTGGCAACTCGAACCTTCAGCTCCCTCCACAGATCTTCTATGGGATTAAGGTCTGGAGACTGGCTAGGCCACTCCAGGACCTTAATGTGCTTCTTCTTGAGCCACTCCTTTGTTGCCTTGGCCGTGTGTTTTGGGTCGTCATGCTGGAATACCCATCCACAACCCATTTTCAATGCCCTGGCTGAGGGAAGGAGGTTCTCACCCAAGATTTGATGGTACATGGCCCCGTCCATTGTCCCTTTGATGCGGTGAAGTTGTCCTGTGCCCTTAGCAGAAAAACACCCCCAAAGCATAATGTTTCCACCTCCATGTTTGACGGTGGGGATGGTGTTCTTGGGGTCATAGGCAGCATTCCTCCTCCTCCAAACACGGCGAGTTGAGTTGATGCCAAAGAGCTCCATTTTGGTCTCATCTGACCACAACACTTTCACCCAGTTCTCCTCTGAATCATTCAGATGTTCATTGGCAAACTTCAGACGGCCCTGTATATGTGCTTTCTTGAGCAGGGGTACCTTGCGGGCGCTGCAGGATTTCAGTCATTCACGGCGTAGTGTGTTACCAATTGTTTTCTTGGTGACTATGGTCCCAGCTGCCTTGAGATCATTGACAAGATCCTCCCGTGTAGTTCTGGGCTGATTCCTCACTGTTCTCATGATCATTGCCACTCCACGAGGTGAGATCTTGCATGGAGCCCCAGGCCGAGGGAGATTGACAGTTCTTTTGTGTTTCTTCCATTTGCGAATAATCGCACCAACTGTTGTCACCTTCTCACCAAGCTGCTTGGCGATGGTCTTGTAGCCCATTCCAGCCTTGTGTAGGTCTACAATCTTGTCTCTGACATCCTTGGAGAGCTCTTTGATCTTGGCCATGGTGGAGAGTTTGGAATGATTGATTGCTTCTGTGGACAGGTGTCTTTTATACAGGTAACAAGCTGAGATTAGGAGCACTCCCTTTAAGAGTGTGCTCCTAATCTCAGCTCGTTACCTGTATAATAGACACCTGGGAGCTAGAAATCTTTCTGATTGAGAGGGGGTCAAATACTTATTTCCCTAATTAAAATGCAAATCAATTTATAACATTTTTGACATGCGTTTTTCTGGATTTTGTTGTTGTTATTCTGTCTCTCACTGTTCAAATAAACCTACCATAAAAATTATAGACTGATCATTTCTTTGTCAGTGGGCAAACGTACAAAATCAGCAGGGGATCAAATACTTTTTTCCCTCACTGTGTGTGTGTGTGTGTGTATATGTGTGTATATATATATCTATATATATATATATCTATATATATATATATATATATATATATATATATACACATACATACATACATACATACATACATACATACATACATACATACATACATACATATACAGTGCCTTGCAAAAGTATTCATCCCCCTTGGCGTTTTTCCTATTTTGTTGCATTACAACCAGTCATTTAATGTAATGGACATACACAAAATAGTCCAAATTGGTGAAGTGTAATAAAAAAAAATTAGTTGTTTCAAAACATTATTAAAAACAAGAAATTAATAACGGAAAAGTGGTGCGTGCATATGTATTCACCCCCTTTGCTATGAAGCCCCTAAATAAGATCTGGTGCAACCAATTACCTTCAGAAGTCACATAATTAGTTAAATAAAGTCCACCTGTGTGCAATCTAAGTGTCACATTACATTTTACATTTTAGTCATTTAGCAGACGCTCTTATCCAGAGCGACTTACAGTTAGTGAATACATATATTTTTTTTATACTGGCCCCCGTGGGAAACGAACCCACAACCCTGGCATTGCAAACGCCATGCTCTATCAACTGAGCTACATCCCTGCCGGCCATTCCCTCCCCTACCCTGGACGACGCTGGGCCAATTGTGCGCCGCCCATGAGTCTCCCGGTCGCGGCCGGCTGCGACAGAGCCTGAAGGACATGTTAGCCTCTAGTGGCACAGTTAACACTGCGATGCAGTGCCTTAGACCACTGCGCCACTCAGGAGACATGATCTGTCACATGATCTGTCACATGATCTCAGTATATATACACCTGTTCTGAAAGGCCACAGTCTGCAACACCACCAAGCAAGCGGCACCATGAAGACCAAGGATCTCTCCAAACAGGTCAGGGACAAAGTTGTGGAGAAGTACAGATCAGGGTTGGGTTTTTTAAAAAATATCAGAAACTTTGAACATCCCACGGAGCACCATTAAATCCATTATTTAAAAAATTGAAAGAATATGGCACCACAACAAACCTGCCAAGAGAGGGCCGCCCACCAAAACTCACGGACCAGGCAAGGAGGGCATTAATCAGAGAGGCAACAAAGAGACCAAAGATAACCCTGAAGGAGCTGCAAAGCTCCACAGCGGAGATTGGAGTATCTGTCCATAGGACCACTTTAAGCCGTACACTCCACAGAGCTGGGCTTTACGGAAGAGTGGCCAGAAAAAAGCCATTGCTTAAAGAAAAAAATAAGCAAACACGTTTGGTGTTCGCCAAAAGGCATGTGGGAGACTCTCCAAACATATGGAAGAAGGTACTCTGGTCAGATGAGTCTAAAATTGAGCTTTTTGGCCATCAAGGAAAACACTATGTTTGGCGCAAACCCAACACCTCTCATCACCTCGAGAACACCCTCCCTACAGTGAAGCATGGTGGTGGCAGCATCATGCTGTGGGGATGTTTTTCCATCGGCAGGGACTGGGAAACTGGTCAGAATTGAAGTAATGATGGATGGCGCTAAATACAGGGAAATTCTTGCGGGAAACCTGTTTCAGTCTTCCAGAGATTTGAGACTGGGACGGAGGTTCACCTTCCAGCAGGACAATGACCCTAAGCATACCACTAAAGCAACATGCAAGTGGTTTAAGGGGAAACATTTAAATGTCTTGGAATGGCCTAGTGAAAGGCCAGACCTCAATCCAATTGAGAATCTGTGGTATGACTTAGATTGCTGTACACCAGCGGAACCCATCCAACTTGAAGGAGCTGGAGCAGTTTTGCATTGAAGAATGGGCAAAAATCCCAGTGGCTAGATGTGCCAAGCTTATAGAGACATACCCCAAGAGACTTGCAGCTGTAATTGCTGCAAAAGGTGGCTCTACAAAGGATTGACTTTTGGGGGGTGAATAGTTATGCACGCTTAAGTTCTATTTTTTTGTCTTATTTCTTATTTGTCTCACCAAAAAAAATAATTGCATCTTCAAAGTGGTAGGCATGTTGTGTAAATCAAATGATACAAACCCCCCAAAATCCATTTTAATTCCAGGTTGTAAGGCAACAAAATAGGAAAAATGCCAAGGGGGGTGAATACTTTCGCAAGCCACTGTACATATCATTTAAAAAAAAATTATTTTCCTTTATTACTTTCCAACCCCACCACCCCTCCCCTAATTGGAGTAAACTAGTGAACAACAACGCTTAGGCCTCTACTTCCAGCTTATACATACTATATACATTTTAATGGACACAGTCAATTTTACAGTAATTATATTTTGTTTGTTTTTACTCCTGAACTTCCTCTACCCTCAACCTCTCCTATCAATTTCATGATGTCCATCCGGTTTGCCTCCACATGCCACATCCCCCAAACTATGCTATTTTCCACAAAAGTTCTCAACCTATATACTTATTATGGATATACACAGTATGTTTTACATTAGTTATTTTGTTATTAGTTGTTATTAGTTCCAACCTTAAAGTCCATTAAACCCCTCCCATCTATCTCTTAACACCACCCATATTGGATTTCTACTTGCCATATATTTTTCAACTGTACTGTGATGTTTCACAAAAGTTCTGAACCCTTCTATTCTCATTGTTTCTACAGATTGTAAATTGAAAATAAACATTTTTGCTAAAAGTATTATTATATTATTGATCAATCGACTATGACTTTTCAGATCACCCAGTAGTGCTATCTGCAGAGTTAGCTCCAGGTAAATATTGCAATCATTCAGCCATTCCTGGACCTGTGACCAAAAACAAGCTACAAATGGACAGTACCAAAACAAAAGATCTAATGATTCTGTCTCTTCGCAGCAAAATCTGCAGAGCTGGGAAGATTGTATCCCTCATATACATAACATTCTATTGGTTGCAAGAATTTTGTATAATAATTTAAATTGAAAAATTCAACGTTTTGAATCCGGCGTCGTTTTGCGTATCAGTTCATAAACCATTTGCCATGGAATCGGTACGTCAAAAATCTCTTCCCAACTATTTTGCAATATATATAGGTGTGACGCGTACTGAGTATACGAAGAGGCAGGACGCAGATGCAGGAATTAACAAGGTCAAGGTTTACTTAACAATGAGCAAGAAAATAACAAAGATAGAGTAAACGACACGAAGCTAAACAATCATTCACAACATCATCCAGAACAGTCCAGGGCTAAATAGAGGTGGTGATGAGATGATGAGATGATGAGGTGCAGGTGCGCTGGAGGTGATTAGGGTGCATTGGGTTTCCATTCCGGTGTTGCAGAGGTGGTGCGCTCAGACAGGTAGCTCAGTAGACCGGCGAATCAGAGCAACAGGAGGAGACGTGACAGTAACCTCTCCTGGACGCGTGGCTCCAGCCGCTGGACGTCGCCGGCCAGGAGGACGACCCCGAGGATGAGGAACAGGCCGGTCAGGGCGGCAACGGTGGAAGTCCCGAATTAGGTTGGGGTCCAGAATGTCCCCAGCCGGAACCCAGCTCCTCTCCTCAGGACCATACCCCTCCTAGTCCACCAGGTAATGGACCCGTCCCCCACGGAACCTGGAGTCTAACATGTCCTTCACCGCATACGCCGGACTACCGACAACGTCCAGGGGCGGAGGAGGCGTACCCCGGGGGACGGCATCCGCCAGAGGACCAGGAACGACTGGTCTGAGGAGAAATACATGAAAAGTGGATGAGACACGGTAGTGAGGGGGAAGGAGCAGCCGGTATGATACCTCATTTATCCGCCGGAGGACCTTTAAATGGCCCCACAAACCGGGGGCTCAGCTTCTTGCAGGGCAGGCGGAGAGTGAGGTTTTTTGTGGACAGCTAGACACGATCCCCAGGCTGGAATACAGGGGCCTCACTGCGGTGGCGGTCGGCTTGGTCCTTCTGCCGATGAATGGCCCTCTGGAGATGGACATGGGCGGCGTCCCAGACCTGTCCGGCCCTGTGGAACCACTCGTCGACAGCAGGTGCATCGGTCTGGCTGGGTGTCCAAGGGGCCAGGCCGGCTGTTACCCCAGGACGCACTGGAAGGGAGTGAGCCCCGTGAAGGAGTGAACGAGGGAGTTCTGGGCATATTCTGCCCAGGGAAGAAAACTTGCCCACTCACCCTGCCGGCCCTGACAGTGGCAACGAAGAAACTTCCCCAGCTCCTGGTTCATGCGCTCCACCTGCCCATTCGACTGAGGCCTATACCTGGAAGTGAGGCTGGCCGTGGCCCCAATCTTCCCCAGGAAAGCCTTCCACACTCGGGAGGTGAATTGGGGGCCACGGTCCGAGACAATGTCCTCCGGAAGTCCATAATGCCGGAAGACCTGTTGGAACAGGACCTCAGCAACCTGGAGAGCAGAAGGAAGACCAGTTAGTCGCAAAAAACGGCATGATTTGGAGAACCGATCTACAACCACCATGACTGTGGTGAAGCCGTCAAAACGTGGAAGGTTGGTGACAAAGTCTATGGACAGGTGTGACCAAGGTCACTGAGGCACTGGGAGAGGAACTAGTTTGCCTGCCGGGGAGTTCCAAGGTGTCTTCGTTTGGGCACATACGGAACATGAGTTGACGTAGCAGGAGACATCAGAAGCCAAGGTGGGCCACCAGTATTTTTGGGCAAGAGAATGCAGGGTGCGCGTAATACCAGAGTGCCCTGCCGTAAGGGTGGTGTGCGCCCAGATCAGCAGGCGGTCACGGACACTGGTGGGTACATACACGCGCCCCGGAGGGGCGTTGGCAGGCACTGGGTCCTCCTGAGCCGCCAGGCGGATGTCTTCGTCAACATCCCAAACGACAGGAAACGTGACAATAGGACAGCTGTCAATCCTTTGGTCCTTAAATGAAACTGGTATACTTTTATATTTATCACTATTTTCTTTAACCAATTATGGTCTTTAACGCAGGGCCGACAGACAAGTTCCTTACTTTTTCCCCCTTCCACTTTCCTTTTCCATTTTTGCGGTAATGCTGCAATTATTTGGTTGTAATTTTGGGTAGAGCAGACATTTCCATTCCAGTTTTTGTTAGCTGCATGTGTGACAACTCCACCAGTTCTACCTATGATATCATTTACAAAGATTATACCTTTTTTACATTGACATTTTAGTCATTTAGCAGACGCTCTTATCCAGAGCGACTTACAGTTAGTGAGTGCATACATTTTCATACTGGCCCCCCGTGGGAAACGAACCCACAACCCTGGCGTTGCAAGCGTCATGCTCTACCAACTGAGCTACAGGGGACCCGGCAAAAAAATTGTTTTTTATCAATTAGTATATTTGAGTTTAACCACGATATTTGTTGCATTATTTGTTCTGTCGTTTCTGGAGGATTAATTTGAAATTGGTGTGGCTATTGTATGGGCAGGCATAAGCTACGGACAACGAACACAATTGCATTTTATCGATGGCAATTTGAATGCACAGATATACCGTGACAAGAACCTGAGGCCCATTGTCGTGCCATTCATCCGCTGCCATCACCTCATGTTTCAGCATAATGCACTGCCCCATGTCGCAAGGATCCGTACACAATTCCTGGAAGCTGAAAATGTACCAGTTCTTCAGTGGCCTGCAGACATGTCACCCATTGAGTGTGTTAGGGATGCTCTGGATTGATTTGTACGACAGCATGTTCCAGTTCCCGCCAATATCCAGCAACTTCACACAGCCATTGAAGAGGAGTGGGAGAACATTCCACAGGCCACAATGAACAGCCTGATCAACTCTCTGCGAAGGAGATGTCGCGCTGCATGAGGCAAATGATGGTCACACCAGATACTGACTGGTTTTCTGATCAATTTTTTAAAGGTACAGTGGGGGAAAAAATATTTAGTCAGCCACCAATTGTGCAAGTTCTCCCACTTAAAAAGATGAGAGAGGCCTGTAATTTTCATCATAGGTACACGTCAACTATGACAGACAAATTGAGGAAAAAAAATCAGGAAAATCACATTGTAGGATTTTTTATGAATTTATTTGCAAATTATGGTGGAAAATAAGTATTTGGTCACCTACAAACAAGCAAGATTTCTGGCTCTCACAGACCTGTAACTTCTTCTTTAAGAGGCTCCTCTGTCGTCCACTCGTTACCTGTATTAATGGCACCAGTTTGAACTTGTTATCAGTATAAAAGACACCTGTCCACAACCTCAAACAGTCACACTCCAAACTCCACTATGGCCAAGACCAAAGAGCTGTCAAAGGACACCAGAAACAAAATTGTAGACCTGCACCAGGCTGGGAAGACTGAATCTGCAATAGGTAAGCAGCTTGGTTTGAAGAAATCAACTGTGGGAGCAATTATTAGGAAATGGAAGACATACAAGACCACTGATAATCTCCCTCGATCTGGGGCTCCACGCAAGATCTCACCCGTGGGGTCAAAATGATGACAAGAACGGTGAGCAAAAATCCCAGAACCACACGGGGGGACCTAGTGAATGACCTGCAGAGAGCTGGGACCAAAGTAACAAAGTCTACCATCAGTAACACACTACGCCGCCAGGGACTCAAATCCTGAAGTGGCAGACGTGTCCCCCTGCTTAAGCCAGTACATGTCCATGGCCCGTCTGAAATTTGCTAGAGTGCATTTGGATGATCCAGAAGAGGATTGGGAGAATGTCATATGGTCAGATGAAACCAAAATATAACTTTTTGGTAAAAACTCAACTCGTCGTGTTTGGAGGACAAAGAATGCTGAGTTGCATCCAAAGAACACCATACCTACTGTGAAGCATGGGGGTGGAAACATCATGCTTTGGGGCTGTTTTTCTGCAAAGGGACCAGGACGACTGATCCGTGTAAAGGAAAGAATGAATGGGGCCATGTATCGTGAGATTTTGAGTGAAAACCTCCTTCCATCAGCAAGGGCATTGAAGATGAAACGTGGCTGGGTCTTTCAGCATGACAATGATCCCAAACACACCGCCCGGGCAACGAAGGAGTGGCTTCGTAAGAAGCATTTCAAGGTCCTGGAGTGGCCTAGCCAGTCTCCAGATCTCAACCCCATAGAAAATCTTTGGAGGGAGTTGAAAGTCCGTGTTGCCCAGCGACAGCCCCAAAACATCACTGCTCTAGAGGAGATCTGCATGGAGGAATGGGCCAAAATACCAGCAACAGTGTGTGAAAACCTTGTGAAGACTTACAGAAAACGTTTGACCTGTGTCATTGCCAACAAAGGGTATATAACAAAGTATTGAGAAACTTTTGTTATTGACCAAATACTTATTTTCCACCATAATTAGCAAATAAATTCATTAAAAATCCTACAATGTGATTTTCTGGATATTTTTTTTCTAATTTTGTCTGTCATAGTTGACGTGTACCTATGATGAAAATTACAGGCCTCTCTCATCTTTTTAAGTGGGAGAACTTGTACAATTGGTGGCTGACTAAATACTTTTTTCCCCCACTGTGTATATATATATATATATATATACACTTACATTCATTCATACATACATACATACAGTGGGGGAAAAAAGTATTTAGTCAGCCACCAATTGTGCAAGTTCTCACACATAAAAAGATGAGAGAGACCTGTAATTTTCATCATAGGTACACGTCAACTATGACAGACAAAATGAGAAAATAAAATCCAGAAAATCACATTGTAGGATTTTTAATGAATTTATTTGCAAATTATGGTGGAAAATAAGTATTTGGTCAATAACAAAACTTTCTCAATACTTTGTTGTATACCCTTTGTTGGCAATGACACAGGTCAAACGTTTTCTGTAAGTCTTCACAAGGTTTTCACACACTGTTGCTGGTATTTTGGCCCATTCCTCCATGCAGATCTCCTCTAGAGCAGTGATGTTTTGGGGCTGTCGCTGGGCAACACAGACTTTCAACTCCCTCCAAAGATTTTCTACGGGGTTGAGATCTGGAGACTGGCTAGGCCACTCCAGGACCTTGAAATGCTTCTTACGAAGCCACTCCTTCGTTGCCCGGGCGGTGTGTTTGGGATCATTGTCATGCTGAAAGACCCAGCCACGTTTCATCTTCAATGCCCTTGCTGATGGAAGGAGGTTTTCACTCAAAATCTCACGATACATGGCCCCATTCATTCTTTCCTTTACACGGATCAGTCGTCCTGGTCCCTTTGCAGAAAAACAGCCCCAAAGCATGATGTTTCCACCCCCATGCTTCACAGTAGGTATGGTGTTCTTTGGATGCAACTCAGCATTCTTTGTCCTCCAAACACGACGAGTTGAGTTTTTACCAAAAAGTTCTATTTTGGTTTCATCTGACATTCTCCCAATCGTCTTCTGGATCATCCAAATGCACTCTAGCAAACTTCAGACGGGCCTGGACATGTACTGGCTTAAGCAGGGGGACACGTCTGGCACTGCAGGATTTGAGTCCCTGGCGGCGTAGTGTGTTACTGATGGTAGGCTTTGTTACTTTGGTCCCAGCTCTCTGCAGGTCATTCACTAGGTCCCCCCGTGTGGTTCTGGGATTTTTGCTCACCGTTCTTGTGATCATTTTGACCCCACGGGGTGAGATCTTGCGTGGAGCCCCAGATCGAGGGAGATTATCAGTGGTCTTGTATGTCTTCCATTTCCTAATAATTGCTCCCACAGTTGATTTCTTCAAACCAAGCTGCTTACCTATTGCAGATTCAGTCTTCCCAGCCTGGTGCAGGTCTACAATGTTGTTTCTGGTGTCCTTTGACAGCTCTTTGGTCTTGGCCATAGTGGAGTTTGGAGTGTGACTGTTTGAGATTGTGGACAGGTGTCTTTTATACTGATAACAAGTTCAAACAGGTGCCATTAATACAGGTAACGAGTGGAGGACAGAGGAGCCTCTTAAAGAAAAAGTTACAGGTCTGTGAGAGCCAGAAATCTTGCTTGTTTGTAGGTGACCAAATACTTATTTTCCACCATAATTTGCAAATACATTCATAAAAAATCCTACAATGTGATTTTCTGGAAATTTTTTTCTCAGTTTGTCTGTCATAGTTGACGTGTACCTATGATGAAAATTACAGGCCTCTCTCATCTTTTTAAGTGGGAGAACTTGCACAATTGGTGGCTGACTAAATACTTTTTTTCCCCACTGTACATATCCTTTTTAAAATAAAAATATATTCCCCTTTATTACTTTCCAACCCCACTACCCTTTCCCTAATTGGAGTAAACTAGTGAACAACAATGCTTAGACCTCTATTTGTGCATGACACAAGTCATTTTTCCAACAATTGTTTACAGACAGATTATTTAACTTATAATTCACTGTATCACAATTCCAGTGGGTCAGAAGTTTACATACATTAAGTTGACTGTACCTTTAAACAGAAAAAGAATTGCAGACCTGGTTCATCCTTGGGAGCAATTTCCAAACGCCTGAAGGTACCACGTTCATCTGTACAAACAATAGTACGCAAGTATAAACACCATGGGACTACGTAGCCGTCATACCGCTCAGGAAGGAGACGCGTTCTGTCTCCTAGAGATTAACATACTTTGGTGTGAAAAGTGCAAATCAATCCCAGAACAACAGCAAAGGACCTTGTGTAGATGCTGGAGGAAACAGGTACAAAAGTATCTATATCCACAGTAAAACTAGTCCTATATCGACATAACCTGAAAGGCCGCTCAGCAAGGAAGAAGCCTTTGCTCCAAAACCGCCATAAAAAAGCCAGACTATGGTTTGCAACTGCACATGGGGACAAAGATCGTACTTTTTGGAGAAATGATCTCTGGTCTGATGAAACAAAAATAGAACTGTTTG
Source organism: Coregonus lavaretus (assembly GCF_964263955.1). NCBI lineage: Eukaryota > Metazoa > Chordata > Actinopteri > Salmoniformes > Salmonidae > Coregonus > Coregonus lavaretus. The sequence continues at coordinate 23,958,460 of NC_140007.1, read as the reverse complement.
GCCATAATGACCATCGTTATGTTTGGAGGAAAAAGGGAAAAGCTTGCAAGCCGAAGAACACCATCCCAACCGTGAAGCATGGGGGTGGCAGCATCATGCTGTGGTGGTGCTTTGCTGCAGGAGGGACTGGTGCACTTCACAAAATAGATGGCATCATTGAAGCAACATCTCAAGACATCAGTCAGGAAGTTAAAGCTTGGTCGCAAATGGGTCTTCCAAATGGACCCCAAGCATACTTCCAAAGTTGTGGCAAAATGGCTTAAGGACAACAAAGTCAAGGTATTGGAGTGGCCATCACAAAGCCCTGACCTCAATCCTATAGAAAATTTGTGGGCAGAACTGAAAAAGCGTGTGCCAGCAAAGAGGCCTACAAACCTGACTCAGTTACACCAGCTCTGTCAGGAGGAATAGGCCAAGATTCACCCAACTTATTGTGGAAGGCTACCCGAAACGTTTGACCCAAGTTAAACAATTTAAAGGCAATGCTACCAAATACTAATTGAGTGTATGTAAACTTCTGACCCACTGGGAATGTGATGAAAGAAATAAAAGCTGAAATAAATCATTCTCTCTACTATTATTCTGACATTACACATTCTTAAAATAAAGTGGTGATCCTAACTGACCTAAGATAGGGAATATTTACTAGGATTAAATGTCAGGAATGAGTTTAAATGTATTTGGCTAAGGTGTATGTAAACTTCCGACTTCAACTGTATGTACGGTACCAGTCAAAAGTTTGGACACACCTACTCATTCAAGGGTTTTTCTTTATTTGTGCTATTTTCTACATTGTAGAATAATAGTGAAGACATCAAAACTATGAAATAACACATATGGAATCATGTAGTAACCAAAAAAGTGTTAAACAAATCAAAATATATTTTATATTTGAGATTCTTCAAAGTAGCCACCCTTTGCCTTGATGACAGCTTTGCACACTCTTTGCATTCTCTCAACCAGGTTCACCTCGAATGCTTGTCCAACAATCTTGAAGGAGTTCCCACAAATGCTGAGCACTTGTTGGCTGCTTTTCCTCCACTCTGCGGTCCAACTCATCCCAAACCATCTCAATTGGGTTGAGGTCGGGTGATTGTGGAGGCCAGGTCATCTGATGCAGCACTCCATCACTCTCCTTCTTGGTCAAATAGCTCTTACACAGCCTGGAGGTGTGTTGGGTCATTGTCCTGTTGAAAAACAAATGATAGTCCCACTAAGCGCAAACCAGATGGGATGGCGTATCGCTGCAGAATGCTGTGGTAGCCATGCTGGTTAAGTGTGCCTTGAATTCTAAATAAATCACAGACAGTGTCACCAGCAAAGCACACCCACACCATCACACCACCTCCTCCGTGCTTCACGGTGGGAACCACACATGCAGAGATCATCCGTTCACCTACTCTGCGTCTAACAAAGACACGGTGGTTGGAACAAAAAATCTCACATTTGGACTCATCAGACCAAAGGACAGATTTCCACCGGTCTAATGTCCATTGCTTGTGTTTCTTGGCCCAAGCAAGTCTCTTCTTATTATTGGTGTCCTTTAGTAGTGGTTTCTTTGCAGCAATTCGACCATGAAGGCCTGGTTCACGAGGTCTCCTCTGAACAGTTGATGTTGATATGTGTCTGTTACTTGAACTCTGTGAATAATTTTTTTGGGCTGCAATTTCTGAGTCTGGTAACTCTAATTAACTTATCCTCTGCAGCAGAGGTAACTCTGGGTCTTCCTTTCCTGTGGCGGTCCTCATGAGAGCCAGTTTCATCATAGCGCTTGATGGTTTTTGCGACTGCACTTGAAGACATTTTCAAAGTTCTTGAAATGTTCCGTATTGACTGATCTTCATGTTAAAGTAATGAGGGACTGTCATTTCTCTTTGCTTATTTGAGCTGTTCCTGCCAAAATATGTACTTGGTCTTTTACCAAATAGGGCTATGTTCTGTATACCACCCCTACCTTGTCACAACACAACTGATTGGCTCAAACGCATTAAGAAGGAAAGAAATTCCACAAATTAACTTTTAACATGGCACACCTGTTAATTGAAATGCATTCCAGGTGACTACCTCATGAAGCTGGTTGAGAGAATGCCAAGAGTGTGCAAAGCTGTCATCAAGGCAAAGGGTAGCTACTTTGAAGAATCTAAAATATATTAAATACATTTTGATTTGTTTAACACTTTTTTGGTTACTACATGATTCCATATGTGTTATTTCATAGGTTTGATGTCTTCACTATTATTCTACAATGTAGAAAATAGTAAAAATAAAGAAAAATCCTTGAATGAGTAGGCGTGTCCAAACTTTTGACTGGTACTGTATATATTTGTTTCCTTGTCTGTAAACTGCTTTCAAGGTTAGCAAAGGAACATCGAATTAATATGTAAAATTGCTGAACTATCCATTTAACAAAATAATGGGTGTATTCAACAGCGTGCAGGTATTTATTTGCTGTTCACGACCAGAGCTCTAAAGTGCAACAATTTTGGTCACCTATGCTTATACATTTTTGCTGTGCGACTTAGAATGTTTATTTGGGAGCACCAGTACAGTTAGAAAAATAATTGGTGTAATGATTCCCTTGAATGAGTAGGTGTTCTTAAACTTTTGACCGGTAGTGAGTGTCTGTCTGTCTGTCTACTACCACCACCGTTCAAACGTTTGGGGTCACTTAGAAATGTCCTTGTTTTCCATGAAAACATACATGAAATGAGTTTGAATAGGAAATATAGCAAAATGAATAGGAAATGTAGTCATTGACAAGATTAGAAAATGATTTTTAATTGAAATAATAATTGTGTCCTTTCGTCAAAGAATCCACCATTTGCAGCAATTACAGCCTTGCAGACCTTTGGCATTCTAGTTGTCAATTTGTTGAGGTAATCTGAAGAGATTTCACCCCATGCTTAACTCCCGAGTGGCGCAGTGGTCTAAGGCACTGCATCGCAGTGCTAGCTGTGCCACTAGAGATCCTGGTTCGAATCCAGGCTCTGCTGTAGCCGGCCGCAACCGGGAGACCAATGGGGCGGCGCACAATTGGCCCAGCGTCGTCCAGGGTAGGGGAGGGAATGGCAGGCAGGGAGGTAGCTCAGTTGATAGAGCATGGCGTTTGCAACGCCAGGGTTGTGGGTTCGTTTCCCATGGGGGGCCAGTATGAAAAATAATAATGTATGCACTAACTGTAAGTCGCTCTGGATAAGAGCGTCAGCTAAATGACGTAAATGTAATGTAATGTAAATGTAAATGCTACTACCTGAAGCACCTCCCACAAGTTGGATTGGCTTGATGGGCACTTCTTACGTACCATACAGTCAAGCTGCTCCCACAACAGCTCAATAGGGTTGAGATCCGGTGACTGTGCTGGCCACTCCATTATAGACAGAATACCAGCTGACTGCTTCTTCCCTAAATAGTTATTGCATAGTTTGGAGCTGTGGTTTGGGTCCTGTTGTAGGAGGAAATTGGCTCCAATCAAGCACCGTCCACAGGGTATGGCATGGTGTTGCAAAATAGCCTTCCTTCTTCAAGATCCCTTTTACCCTGTACAAATCTCCCACTTTACCACCACCAAAGAACCCTCAGACCATCACATTGCCTCCACCATGCTTGACAGATGGCATCAAGCACTCCTTCAGCATCTTTTCATTTGGTCTGCGTCTCACAAATGTTCTTCTTTGTGATCCGAACACCTCAAACTTCGATTCGTCTGTCCATAACACTTTTTTCCAATCTTCCTCTGTCCAGTGTCTGTGTTCTTTTGCCCATCTTAATCTTTTATTTTGATTGGCCAGTCTGAGATATGGCTTTTTCTTTGCAACTCTGCCTAGAAGGTCAGCATCCCGGAGTCGCCTCTTCACTGTTGATGTTGAGACTGGTGTTTTGCGGGTACTATTTAATGAAGCTGCCAGTTGTCCGTTTCTCAAACTAGACACTCTAATGTATTTGTGCTCTTGCTCAGTTGTGCACCGGGGCCTCCCACTCCTCTTTCCTCTGTGAAGGGAGTAGTACACAGCGTTGTACGAGTTCTTCAGTTTCTTGGCAATTTCTCGCATGGAATAGCCTTCATTTCTCAGAACAAGAATAGACTGAGTTTCAGAAGAAAGTTATTTGTTTATGGCCATTTAGATCCTGTAATCGAACCCACAATTGCTGATGCTCCAGATACTCAACTAGTCTCAAGAAGGCCAGTTTTATTGCTTCTTTAATCAGCACAACAGTTTTCAGCTGTGCTAACATAATTGCAAAAGGGTTTTCTAATGATCAATTAGACTTTTAAAATGATAAACTTGGATTAGCAAACACAATGTGCCATTGGAAGACAGGACTGATGGTTGCTGATAATGGACTCTGTATGCCTATGTAGATGTTCCATTAAAAATCAGCCATTTCCAGCTACAATAGCCATTTACAACATTAACAATGTCTACACTGTATTTCTGATCAATTTGATGTCATTTTAATGGACAGAAATTGATTTTCTTTTGAAAATAAGGACATTTCTAAGTGACCCCAAACTTTTGAACGGTTGTGTGTGTGTATGTGTGTATATGTATTTGTATATATATATATATATATATATATATATATATATATATTAGTGCATTCAGGCCCCTTGACTTTTTCCACATTTTGTTACGTTACAGCCTTATTCTAAAATTGATTAAATTGTTATTTTCCCTTATCAATCTACATACAATACCCCATAAAGACAGGAAAACAGGTTTTTAGACATTTATGCACATTTATTACAAATAAAATACTGAAATATCACAATTACATAAGTATTCAGACCCTTTACTCAGTACTTTGTTGAAGCACCTTTGGCAGCGATTACAGCCTCAAGTCTTCTTGGTTATGGCACTACAAGCTTGGCACTCCTGTATTTGGGGAGTTTCTCCTATTCTTCTCTGCAGATCCTCTCCAGCTCTGTCAGGTTGGATGGGAAGCATTGCTGCACAGCTAGTTTCAGGTCTCTCCAGAGATGTTCGATCGGGTTCAAGTCCAGGCTCTGGCTGGGCCACTCAAGGACATTCAGAGACTTATCCCGAAGCCACTCCTGGGTTGTCTTGGCTGTGTGCTTAGGGTCGTTGTCCTGTTGGAAGGTGAACCTTTGCCCCAGTCTGAGGTCCTGAGCTCTCTGGAGCAGGTTTTCATCAACGATCTCTCTGTACTTTTCTCCGTTCATCTTTGCCTTGATCCTGACTAGTCTCCCAGTCCCTGCTGCTGAAAACATCCCCACTGCATGATGCTGCCACCACCATGCTTAACTGTAGGGATGGAGCCAGGTTTCCTCCAGATGTGACGCTTGGCATTCAGGCCAAAGAGTTCAATTTTGGCTTCATCAGACCAGAGAATCTTGTTTCTCAAGGTCTGAGAGTCTTTAGGTATCTTTTGACAAACTCCAAGTGGGCTGTTGTGTCTTTTACTGAGGAGTGGCTTCCGTATGGTCACTCGTACCATAAAGGCCTGATTGGTGGAGTGCTACAGAGATGGATGTCCTTCTGGAAGGTTCTCCCATCTCCACAGAGGAACTCTAGAGCTCTGTCAGAGTGACCATCGGGTTCTTGGTCACCTCCCTGACCAAGGCCCTTCTCCCCCGATTGCTCAGTTTGGCCAGGCAGCCAGCTCTAGGAAGAGTCTTGGTGGTTCCAAACTTCTTCCATTTAAGAATGATGGAGGCCACTGTGTTCTTGGGGACCCTTAATGCTGCTCCTGCCTCAACACAATCTTGTCTCGGAGCTCTACGGACAATTCCTTCGACCTAATGGCTTGGTTTTTGCTCTGACATGCACTGTCAACTGTGGGACCTTATATAGACAGGTGTGTGCCTTTCCAAATCATGTCCAATCAATTGAATTTACCACAGGTGGACTCCAATCAAGTTGTAGAAATATCAAGGATGATCAATGGAAACAGGATGCACCTGAGCTCAATTTCTAGTCCCATAGCAAAGGGTCTGAATACTTATGTAAATAAGATATTTATGTTTTTTTCTTTTAATACGTTTCTAAAATTTTCACATGCACACGAAAACTCGCTTTGTCATTATGGGGTATTATGTGTAGATTGCTGAGGATTTTTTAAAATCCATTTTAGAATAAGGCTGTAACGTAACAAAGTTTGGAAAAAGTCAAGGGGTCTGAATACTTTCCGAAGGCACTGTATAATAAAGAAAACACAGAAATAAGAGAGGAAGCTACATACAGGGTCAGTGCCAATACCAAATGTACAATGTGCAGGGATACTGGAGTATTTGAGGTAGATGTGTACATGTAGGAGGGGATTAGGAGAAAGTGACTGGTATCAAGATAAATAATAATAGTAAACAGTATGGCAGCAGCATAAGTGTTGGGTACAGCCTACGCATCTGCTCATCAGGTTCCTCCACTTCTTTCAGATCTTTCTCACAATCACTTAATAATGTGTGAAAGACTGACCCTCTCCCTCTTTCCTCTGGTAGACTTACGAGGACCAACACAGCAGTGAGGAGGAGGAGGAAGAGGAGGAGGAGAGCGAGGAAGGTGAGGAGGAAGACGACATCACAAGTGCCGAGTCGGAGAGCAGCGAGGATGAGGAGGCTGGAGAGCCAGAGGACCAGCAGGGTGCCAGCAGACAGCAGCAGCTGGAGTGGGACGACTCCACACTCACCTACTAACAGACACGCACATATACACACACTCATACATTTTCACATGAACACGCAAACACACAATTCTCACACACACATGCAAACACACACTTCTGACACACACTCGTATATACACACACACATACACACCACAGGAGGTTGGTGGCACATGAATTGGGGAGAACAGGCTCGTGGTAATGACTGGAGCAGAAGGAGTGGAATGGTATCAAATACAACAAAACACATGGTTTCCAGGTGTTTGATGCCATTCTATTTGCTCTGTTCCTGCCATTATTATGAGCGGTTCTCCCCTCAGCAGCCTCCTGTGATAGACACTTCTCACACACACTCAGATACATACACACGCTAACACACGACTCACACAAGTTCTCATCCTCACTACCCCTCCTAACCAGTGGGGGCACACCCTTACAGATTCCTTACCGAGGAGCCATGATGTAAAAACAAAACAAAAATCTCCCTTAAAAGCGATATATTGTCAAGGTTTCCCTGTCGTCATCTTAGTGGTACTCAGTGTAGTATAGTAATCACCGGATCGCTGATTTCTTACTTTTTTAATTTATAATGTTTTATTCCCGGGAAAACTTGGCCTACATTTGCATTTTGTTTTGAGTTACCGTGAGGAAACAACCTTGCACTTTTGTTTAGTTTCTTTACTGATGTAAGGCTTTCAAAATGGATTCTTTTTTAAATGTATATTCCTTACACATCCGTTTTCGATTTGTTTGCCGCTAAACGAGAGAAGCTTTGACTTTCTGTTCTTTTTTCTTTGTGTGCTTGAGTTGTAGTCCGAAGAGTGAAACGAGATGATGCTTCAGACACGTAGACCGCATATTTACATTTTTCTCCTTTTAGTGCATGAGGATATTTGAACAAGTCATATGTGTAGATCAATAAATTGCTTTTTAATATTTTGTAAATATGAAGAAACCATGTAATTAGTCAATGTGTTAGTGAAGGCCTAAACAAAGGGGTCCAATATCTAAAAAGACGCAGTACGTTGTGTAGAATATTTGTGTCACAAAGGCTATAGCATGTTGCACATTTTTGGGCAAAGCTGTTCCGTCGTACTTGTACAAAATGTCCGCTTCAAGAAGAGAAACCCAGACCCAGAACTGTACACAGATGTTTCTATGGCAAAGTGTTGCTCATTTTGTATTTTCATTTGCAAGGAAGTAGTTATTTCTTTGCTTAGTGGGGACAGGACTGGTCGATTTTGCGTTCGGCTCCTCACATGCTACACATACACAAGGGCGGGAGGTAGCCTAGCGGTTAGAGCGTTGGGCCAGTAACCGAAAGATAGCTAGTTCGAATCCCAGAGCCGACAAGGTGATCTATATTGTCGATGTGCCCTTGAGCAAGGCACTTAACCTTAATTGCTCCAGGGTCGCCGTTGATAATGGCAGACCATGGCCCCGAGACCCCACTCTCCGAGGGTGTTTCAGGGAGAGTTGGGATATGCAAAAAACAAATTTCCAATTCACACGTATGAAAAGAGACAAATATAAGCACCCACCAAATTATTATTACTTTGCTTGACTTGCACAGGTGGCAATGCTGTACTCAAGGCGACAATGTATTTAATTCCCATTCTAGTCTGTTATTGTACAGAAGGTAATTTGAGGTCAAGATGATCACGTTCAGTAAACCACAGTCCGATGTAGCTAAAGGTACTAAGAAAACAGCCAGCTTCTGCAGTTTCGCAACCAATTGACGTTGAGTGTAGATGTTAATATTTCTGCTAGCACATTAGGACCAGCAGAGAACTACACTCCATCTGCAGCTTCAAAAAGTCCTGCCATATTCCAGTCCTGCCGTGGCATCAAAAATATTAGAACAAAAACACGAACGAATCTCAACATACAGACGGAGCTGAGGCATGTGGGTAGTCTAGTTTAAGGAGGGCTCAGTTCAATACCACGGCTGTTGTCATTCTTTGGAAGAGAAATGAAATGCGAGAACATTTCAAAATATTTTTTCAATGATTTTTTTCATGGCATGGCTATTTAACCTGAAATAATAATAATATATTAGATGCATTTTTTAAAGGTTTTCTCATTACAGTTAAGCATAGTTACAGGATTTTGAAACCTTCAAATAAGTAATAACAAATGTGAATACATTTAAGTGACTGCTGACACATTGTTGTGATATGAGAACTCTTTCAAATTGAATCTTCTTTGTTGTTAGAATCTTTCAAATTAAATATTTTTTTGCAGTAGGCCACTAGATTTTATTGTACATGGAACTGTACTGTAGAGTTGTTCTAAGATATTTGTTTACATTTGGTAAACTTTTTTTCCCTCTGGTATTAGTATAAAACTTATACAATTAATTGAAACGATGTCAGATGTTAACCTCTATCACCTCTCAGAAATCACTGCTTGTTCATCTCTCAATACCTTTAAAAGAAACATGTGGTAAAGGATTTGTACCCCTCAAACAGGTTAACGTTTTCCACCGTTTTAGGAATCCAAATGAATTATGTACATTCTGCAAAACTTTCATAAGTATGTTTAATGGCATGACTTTGGGAATATTTGTCAAAGTGCAAAGTAAAGGTGAGGCATGACAAAGTTGGAAAACTGTTGGAAAGGTTTATAAAGGAAGTCTTATACTTTGCATGTTAATCTATTTTTAGAGGCCAAATTACATAATGGCTCAAGTAACACAAATGTACCTTTTCATATAAAGTCATTTTTTGGAGACAGTTCCAAGTAACTTTTGAGGGTTTGAACAAAACCATATGTCTGAGCGGAACAAAACCATATGTCTGGAGTCGCTCAATCGCATTTCTGTTAGGTCCAATGTATTTATTATTATTGGTCATCCGTCAAAATGTGGTGAACCGTCTCCCCTTCAAAATGACTAGGGCCCAATAAGGGGGTCATGTTCGAGCTGGCCCAAGTTGGGAGTGCCTTTTGCCGATCACAGCGCATTAATTAACACAACTAACAAAACACTCATCCAAGCTCTTTTAGTTGTGGCAACTTTATTTTGTAACTATTTAATGCTAGATTTCTTACGGAGCTGGGGGAAGTGATTTAATTTAATTTTGTTGTAATAGTCCACTGCTAGTTTTATTAAAAGTTCATGTTTTACATAGGTGTCATGTGTTTATGTGTAGCGAAAGTAGGACCATATTGTATCCTCTATAGATATTGTACTGAATCATATTGAGGAAATCCACTTCTAAAAATATGTACAATATTAAAATGCTCTAGCCGGCATATGTGGGTATAAAGTTACCTATTTGTGTATAGTGAATGGTAAATTTGAACAGTGTATTATTGCCTGATTTGCAGACAAAGTTGTTGAGGGCAGCATGAAATTCACCAGAACAAGAGTATAATCCTATTCTCTCCAAATTTCTCACGCTCATTTTGTCACAGTCCATTGTCAATTTAACATTCTATCTGAACATCTCATCTCCCTCTAAAACATTTTTTTTATTGAAAAGTACAAATCAAACATACTACTGAACGGCCACCATTCCAAGGAGCCGGAGTTTACAACTGTTTGCGCCAGTCAGTTGAGCTTGGGCCTCTCAAGTCAAGTTCTGTGATACTTTTGATCAGCCCCTTGGACATTTTCCTTTGCATTGAATTGAATTAATGTCACTGTCCATCCAGCAGACATATAGGAGCTTTGGGATTCAAGGGGTGTTTATGTTGCATGAATCACTTCAACTGAAAACAACAATTTTGTGTATATTACATGTGGAACTGTGCGATTTGAGTGGGAGAGGGGACATGTATACTACTGATTCTCAGATTGTCTGTTTTCACAAGTCTACACCACTCAACCATTTTTTGTTTATTTTTTATCTTTGCTCAAAAATGGAAGGTGACAATATTTTCAGAACTGTTGAACGCTTCCTTTTGTGCTTGTTGGGGCTGCTCTCACTTTTCTACCAATTGAAAGGCAAATTGTAGTGAAGTTAATGCTTGCTCGTGAACAAAATAAAGGATGATGAGATGGAGTACAAATGTGTCTGGATTATGTTCTGTTCTATATTATGAGTTTACACTTTTAAGACTGGTGTCATTCTCTGTACTTGAGGTATGCTGTATCTAAATGCCCTTGCCTTTTCCCTAAGTGTGCACTTGCACACCTCAACATGGTGGAAACGTTCTCTAGCCAATGATTACACCAATACAATGGTTGTACATAAGAGGAAGTGTGCAAGTACACTCTTATGGAAAAGGATGCAGCCTGGCTCATTTTGAACTCTGTGAAACCATGTCTGCTGCTTCAGCCAAAGGTTAGCTGCTGCTTCAGCCACGTGGAGTAATGAGTATGATTGCGTGTTTTCACATGCAAAAGTGATTACTTTTGATAAAAACGCTTTATCTGCCTTCCCAATGAAAATTCAAACATACATTTTATGGAAAAGAGATGTTTTGAAAGATGCACCATGCTGCATTGTTGACAATATTACCGGTCCATTTGAGCAGGGCTTGCCTCCCCCACCGGCTTTGCCCGGTTCAAATCCACTCAGTTACAAGAATGTCGGGGAATCAGAGCACTGGTATTGCTTACAAATATGATTATTTGGTCATGGTGCCCCCTGGTGCTGAAAGAACAGAACTACTGTATAGAATCCCACCGACTATATTTAATGAGACAGAAGATTGAGAAATTGAACTTTATATTAGGAATACAAAAATCATAAAGAGATCCAACTTAAACCACTTATGATTACATTTTTTGAAAGTATTTTGTAGTCAGATGTCAAGCAAACTACACAATACATCCAAAATGATGCATGTAAACTGACTTTAGATTGACATTTTCGGCCTCCTATGAATTAATTATCAGAGCTGGTTCAGGTTGGTGTGTTATGCAATTACATTTAAGCCCAGCTTTGCATCTTTAAACACTGCAATGGTTCATTTATTTATTTTGACATGAACAGTTATGCAGGAAAAATAATTCAACCCAAGAGCTGAAACAAAATGATTTAGCCATGAAGACAATCAGCATGAAAACGGAATTTAAACCCTTCAAAAAATGTCTGAGCCACACTTAACAAAAAGGATGACCCATGGACTGTCAGTGCAACTGTTCAAATTCTAAATCGGCTACTCTACTCAAAACCTCTAGTACCAAATGCATACCAAGTTTTACAATCATCTGAAAAAGAAAATAAATGTACAAAAGTTTAACTTGACTCTTTAAAAGCAAGTATGGTCTGAGTGCATGATTGGTTAAATTATCAATGATATATGGCCCTTTGTTATTGGGTGGAAACACTTGATGTTAAAACACAATCGTAGACATTGGACAACACCTGATTACCCTCTATACCTTGGTTTTCTCCACACCAGAACTAGCTAAAGCCATTATCTTGTCTTCTGATCCTGAAAAGAGTGAGATGCTGGTTAAGTAGTTTACATTGTTGAGGTTGGATCTCATGGTATAGTAACACGTAAAATAAATGAGAAGTGCAGTAGAGTTAAAGCTCACCGAGGTCTGCAGTGATTCTTTCAAATTGGCTGAGAGTTGCGGTCACATTTTCAGCCAGAAAAGTGTCGTCTTCGACTGTAAGCTGCAGGAAGAACAAAGAGAAATGAAGAGTGAAACTGAGGAAAGAACATTAATCCACACCATAGTCATAAGACACCTGTTATATTATGTCACTAAATGAAATGACAGTTAATGACATATATAGCATAAAATGTATTGAATTCCAGATGGTTACATTTCATTACATGTTATACCAATTACCATTCCATCATAGCAGGTTATCAAAATATTCAATGCCGCTTTCTCTTACAGTATTCATCATAAGTTTAAGTTAAATTAAGAAGGGATCACAGTACACTAGTACAATGGGCCTTTTACCTTCTCGCCCAGTTTTCTCAAGGCAGTGAGAATCTCAACCTTCTGCTGAGTGTACACGTCCCTCAAAAGTTTTCCCACCATGACATCACGGTCCATCTACAGAGAATTTCACACCATTAGGCTAAACCTTCAGGGGCGGTTTACCAGTAACAGATTAATCTTAGTCCTGGACTAAAAAGCTATTTCCATAGAGATTCTCCATTGACCATGCTTTTTAGTCCACGACTAGGCTTAATATGTGTCAGGGAATCCAGCCCTCAAAGCATTCCATGAACTGAACAGGTTTTAGAATGTAAAGCTTACTTTTTATATTACGGTAAATGTATTAAATAATGTACAAACAATAATGTACATAAAATACATGGATGAACAGTGCTTCCAACCAACCTCTGCTAATCTGGTTCTCAACTGCCCCGGCTGCTTCTTGGCAAACATTCGGATCACCTCGGGGGTCTTGAAAGCTTGGCTGATGGCAGCCTGGATTGCCTAATGAAGAAAAAGACAGTTCTACCATGTCATGCATCATGACAACATTATGGTTTGTCATTACCGTTATGATATTATGTCACTCTTATGATATGACAGTGTTATGGCCCACAGAAATACATTAGATCAGGGGTGTCAAACTCATTCCCTGGAGGGCAGTGTCTGCAGGTTTTCACTCCTTCCTTTTTATATTTTATTTTATTATTATTATTGTAAAGAAAATTAGGGGGTAGATCAGCTTTAATATTGCAGATAGATTGTAACTTCCATCAATGTAATTGTCTGCATCACTTCCAATCCCCCTAATGTTTTTATTCCCCTCGCAAATATATATATATATATATATATATATATATATATATATATATATATATATATATATATATATATATATATATATATATATATATACAGTGAGGGAAAAAAGTATTTGATCCCCTGCTGATTTTGTACGTTTGCCCACTGACAAAGACATGATCAGTCTATAATTTTAATGGTAGGTTTATTTGAACAGTGAGAGACAGAATAACAACAACAAAATTCAGAAAAACATATGTAAAAAATGTTACAAACTGATTTGCATTTTAATGAGGGAAATAAGTATTTGACCCCTCTGCAAAACATGACTTAGTACTTGGTGGCAAAACCCTTGTTGGAAATCACAGAGGTCAGACGTTTCTTATAGTTGGCCACCAGGTTTGCACACATCTCAGGAGGGATTTTGTTCCACTCCTCTTTGCAGATCTTCTCCAAGTCATTAAGGTTTCGAGGCTGACGTTTGGCTACTCGAACCTTCAGCTCCCTCCACAGATTTTCTATGGGATTAAGGTCTGGAGACTGGCTAGGCCACTCCAGGACCTTAATGTACTTCTTCTTGAGCCACTCCTTTGTTGCCTTGGCCGTGTGTTTTGGGTCATTGTCATGCTGGAATACCCATCCACGACCCATTTTCAATGCCCTGGCTGAGGGAAGGAGGTTCTCACCCAAGATTTGACGGTACATGGCCCTGTCCATCATCCCTATGACGCGGTGAAGTTGTCCTGTGCCCTTAGCAGAAAAACACCCCCAAAGCATAATGTTTCCACCTCCATGTTTGTCGGTGGGGATGGTGTTCTTAGGGTCATAGGCAGCATTCCTCCTCCTCCAAAGAGCTCGATTTTGGTCTCATCTGACCACAACACTGTCACCCAGTTCTCCTCTGAATCATTCAGATGTTCATTGGCAAACTTCAGACGGCCCTGTATGTGCTTTCTTGAGCAGGGGGACCTTGAGGGCGCTGCAGGATTTCAGTCCTTCACGGCGTAGTGTGTTACCAATTGTTTTCTTGGTAACTATGGTCCCAGCTGCCTTGAGATCATTGACAAGATCCTCCCGTGTAGTTCTGGGCTGATTCCTCACCGTTCTTATGATCATTGCAACTCCACGAGGGGAGAACTTGCATGAAGCCCCAGGCCGAGGGAGATTGACAGTTATTTTGTGTATCTTCCATTTGCAAATAATCGCACCAACTGTTGTCACCTTCTCACCAAGCTGCTTGGCGATGGTCTTGTAGCCCAGGTCTACAATCTTGTCCCTGACATCCTTGGAGAGCTCTTTGGTCTTGGCCATGGTGGAGAGTTTGGAATCTGATTGATTGATTGCTTCTGTGGACAGGTGTCTTTTATACAGGTAACAAACTGAGATTAGGAGCACTCCCTGTAAGAGTGTGCTCCTAATCTCAGCTCGTTACCTGTATAAAAGACACCTGGGAGCCAGAAATCTTTCTGATTGAGAGGGGGTCAAACACTTATTTCCCTCATTAAAATGCAAATCAATTTATAACATTTTTGACATGGGTTTTTCTGGATTTTTTTGTTGTTATTCTGTCTCTCACTGTTGAAATAAACCTACCATTAAAATTTTAGACTGATCATTTATTTGTCAGTGGGCAAACGTACAAAATCAGCATGGGATCAAATACTTTTTTTCCCCTCACTGTACATACATACAGTGGGGAGAACAAGTATTTGATACACTGCTGATTTTGCAGGTTTTCCTACTTACAAAGCATGTAGAGGTTTTATCATAGGTACACTTCAACTGTGAGAGATGGAATCTAAAACAAAAATCCAGAAAATCACATTGTATGATTTAAGTGATTAATTTGCATTTTATTGCATGACATAAGTATTTGATCACCTACCAACCAGTAAGAATTCCGGCTCTCACAGACCTGTTAGTTTTTCTTTAAGAAGCCCTCCTGTTCTCCACTCATTACCTGTATTAACTGCACCTGTTTGAACTCGTTACCTGTATAAAAGACACCTGTTCACACACTCAATCAAACAGACTCCAACCTCTCCACAATGGCCAAGACCAGAGAGCTGTGTAAGGACATCAGGGATAAAATTGTAGACCTGCACAAGGCTGGGATGGGCTACAGGACAATAGGCAAGCAGCTTGGTGAGAAGGCAACAACTGTTGGCGCAATTATTAGAAAATTGAAGAAGTTCAAGATGACGGTCAATCACCCTCGGTCTGGGGCTCCATGCAAGATCTCACCTCGTGGGGCATCAATGATCATGAGGAAGGTGAGGGATCAGCCCAGAACTACACGGCAGGACCTGGTCAATGACCTGAAGAGAGCTGGGACCACATTCTCAAAGAAAACCATTAGTAACACACTACGCCGTCATGGATTAAAATCCTGCAGCGCACGCAAGGTCCCCCTGCTCAAGCCAGCGCATGTCCAGGCCCGTCTGAAGTTTGCCAATGACCATCTGGATGATCCAGAGGAGGAATGGGAGAAGGTCATGTGGTCTGATGAGACAAAAATAGAGCTTTTTGGTCTAAACTCCACTCGCCGTGTTTGGAGGAAGAAGAAGGATGAGTACAACCCCAAGAACACCATCCCAACCGTGAAGCATGGAGGTGGAAACATCATTATTTGGGGATGCTTTTCTGCAAAGGGGACAGGACGACTGCACCGTATTGAGGGGAGGATGGATGGGGCCATGTATCGCGAGATCTTGGCCAACAACCTCCTTCCCTCAGTAAGAGCATTGAAGATGGGTCGTGGCTGGGTCTTCCAGCATGACAAAGACCCGAAACACACAGCCAGGGCAACTAAGGAGTGGCTCCGTAAGAAGCATCTCAAGGTCCTGGAGTGGCCTAGCCAGTCTCCAGACCTGAACCCAATAGAAAATCTTTGGAGGGAGCTGAAAGTCCGTATTGCCCAGCAACAGCCCCGAAACCTGAAGGATCTGGAGAAGGCCTGTATGGAGGAGTGGGCCAAAATCCCTGCTGCAGTGTGTGCAAACCTGGTCAAGATCTACAGGAAACGTATGATCTCTGTAATTGCAAACAAAGGTTTCTGTACCAAATATTAAGTTCTGCTTTTCTGATGTATCAAATACGTTTGTCATGCAATAAAATGCAAATTAATTACTTGAAAATCATACAATGTGATTTTCTGGAATTTTGTTTTAGATTCCGTCTCTCACAGTTGAACTGTACTTATGATAAAAAAATTACAGACCTCTACATGCTTTGTAAGTAGGAAAACCTGCAAAATCGGCAGTGTATCAAATACTTGTTCTCCCCACTGTACATACATACATACACATCCTTTAAAAAAATATATTTCCCTTTATTATCTTCCAACCCCACCACCCCTTCCCTAATTGGAGTAAACTAGTGAACAACAACGCTTAGGCCTCTACTTCCAGCTTATACATACTATATACATTTTATGGAAACAGTCAATTTTACAATAATTATATTTTGTTTGTTTTTACTGTTGAACTTCCTCTACCCTCAACCTCTCCGATCATTTTCATGATGTCCATCCGGTTTGCTTCTATATGCCATATCTTGTGCTCTTTCACAAAAGCTCTCAACCTATAACCTATATACTTATTATGCTTATTATGGACACAGTATGCTTACATTATTAGTTATCTTGTTGTTATTGCTTGTTGTTAGATGTTATTAGTCCCATCCTTCAACTCCATTCAACACCACCCATCTATCTCTTAATACCATCCATATTGGATTTCTATTTGCCATATATTTTTCAACTGTACTGTGATGTTTTACAAAAATTCTGATCCTTTCTATTCTCATTGTTGCTACAGATTGTAAATGGAAAATAAACATTTTTGCTAAAAGTATTATTATATTATTGATCGATTGACTATGACTTTTCAGATCACCCAGTACTGCTATCTGCAGGGTTAGCTCCAGGTAAATATTGCAATCCTTTAGCCATTCCTGTCCCAAAACAAGCTACAAATGGACAGTCCCAAAACAAATGATCTAATGATTCTGTCTCTTCGCAGCAAAATCTGCAGAGCTGGGAAGATTGTATCCCTCATATACATAGCATTCTATTGGTTGCAAGAATTTTATATAATAATTTAAATTGAAAAATTATAAGTTTTGAATCCGGCGTCGTTTTGCGTATCAGTTGATAAACACTATGCCATGGAATTGGTACGTCAAAAATCTCTTCCCAACTATTTTGCAATCTATATGGGAGGGCTGTCAATCTTTTGGTCCTTAAATGAAACTGGTATACTTTTTTATTTATCACAGTTTTCTTTAACCAATTATGTTCTTTAATGCAAGTGCTCCTTCCTTACACTTTATTGATAATTGATTATTTAGGAACTGCCATCACCTAGTTGTCTAGGTTTTAATTGGACACGCATTTAAAGGAATTAACAAAAACCAGCAGACCCTAGAACCTCCATGGAATGAGTTTGATACCCCTGAAGTATATTATTTATATTCATAGTATTCTACTTAATTCTAAGGTCTGGTCATCCAAAGTCCCTACCAGTTGCATTCCTCCAAGCTCATCCACCAGTGTCATGTTGCCTGTCACCATCTTCTTCAGAGACTCATTGAACTCACTCAACTGCTCCAGGGTTTCCTTCTTGGTCTCCTCATACTCTTCCTCATCTAGGTCTTCTCTAGAATAAACAGAGAGCCCTGGTAATGGAGGAACAATATCTATGGGTGTACAGAGATGTGCTCTAAATTCCATTAATGCTACATGTACAGTGGGGGGAAAAAAAGTATTTAGTCAGCCACCAATTGTGCAAGTTCTCCCACTTAAAAAGATGAGAGAGGCCTGTAATTTTCATCATATGTACACGTCAACTATGACAGACAAAATGAGGAAACAAAATCCAGAAAATCACATTGTAGGATCTTTTATGAATTTATTTGCAAATTATGGTGGAAAATAAGTATTTGGTCAATAACAAAAGTTTCTCAATACTTTGTTATATACCCTTTGTTGGCAATGACACAGGTCAAACGTTTTTTGTAAGTCTTCACAAGGTTTTCACACACTGTTGCTGGTATTTTGGCCCATTCCTCCATGCAGATCTCCTCTAGAGCAGTGATGTTTTGGGGCTGTCGCTGGGCAACACGGACTTTCAACTCCCTCCAAAGATTTTCTATGGGGTTGAGATCTGGAGACTGGCTAGGCCACTCCAGGACCTTGAAATGCTTCTTACGAAGCCACTCCTTCGTTGCCCGGGCGGTGTGTTTGGGATCATTGTCATGCTGAAAGACCCAGCCACGTTTCATCTTCAATGCCCTTGCTGATGGAAGGAGGTTTTCACTCAAAATCTCACGATACATGGCCCCATTCATTCTTTCCTTTACACGGATCAGTCGTCCTGGTCCCTTTGCAGAAAAACAGCCCCAAAGCATGATGTTTCCACCCCCATGCTTCACAGTAGGTATGGTGTTCTTTGGATGCAACTCAGCATTCTTTGTCCTCCAAACACGACGAGTTGAGTTTTAACCAAAAAGTTATATTTACATCTGACCATATGACATTCTCCCAATCCTCTTCTGGATCATCCAAATGCACTCTAGCAAACTTCAGACGGGCCTGGACATGTACTGGCTTAAGCAGGGGGACACGTCTGGCACTGCAGGATTTGAGTCCCTGGCGGCGTAGTGTGTTACTGATGGTAGGCTTTGTTACTTTGGTCCCAGCTCTCTGCAGGTCATTCACTAGGTCCCCCCGTGTGGTTCTGGGATTTTTGCTCACCATTCTTGTGATCATTTTGACCCCACGGGGTGAGATCTTGCGTGGAGCCCCAGATCGAGGGAGATTATCAGTGGTCTTGTATGTCTTCCATTTCCTAATAATTGCTCCCACAGTTGATTTCTTCAAACCAAGCGGCTTACCTATTGCAGATTCAGTCTTCCCAGCCTGGTGCAGGTCTACAATTTTGTTTCTGGTGTCCTTTGACAGCTCTTTGGTCTTGGCCATAGTGGAGTTTGGAGTGTGACTGTTTGAGGTTGTGGACAGGTGTCTTTTATACTGATAACAAGTTCAAACAGGTGCCATTAATACAGGTAACGAGTGGAGGACAGAGGAGCCTCTTAAAGAAGAAGTTACAGGTCTGTGAGAGCCAGAAATCTTGCTTGTTTGTAGGTGACCAAATACTTATTTTCCACCATCATTTGCAAATAAATTCATAAAAAATCCTACAATGTGATTTTCTGGATTTTTTTTTCTCAATTTGTCTGTCATAGTTGATGTGTACCTATGATGAAAATTACAGGCCTCTCTCATCTTTTTAAGTGGGAGAACTTGCACAATTGGTGGCTGACTAAATACTTTTTTTCCCCACTGTATCACTTTGAGGAATCATATAAATATAATACATTGAATGAATCATTCTAGTTCTGTGCGTGGAACATCCAGACAACCCACATGATGTTACAGTTAGAAATGACTGATGATGAGGGTACCTGCACTCTTCCAAATCTTGGAGCTGTTGCATCAATCTGTCTAGTTGCTCCTCCATGTTTTGTTTTAGTTTCCCAGTTTCTGATTTGCCACGAGAAGCCATGCTGCCACCCTGCAAATATCACATTTAGTGAGAAAACAGTTCAATTTCATGTATCACTTGTGGATTAACTAGCTAGTTACAAACACAACGGAGCTGTCTATCATTTGACAAGAACATTCGCTATTAGCTAGCTACTGTAGTTAGCTACCTTGTTACCACTGGCCACCAGATACATCTGTCTGGGCCAGGTTGTTTGTTTAGTGTAGTAGATTAGAAACACATTTAGAATAGAATATTCAAAATATATTGTCCTGTAGTTGTAGTTGGCTAGCTGCTGGCCTGGAAAAAATAATCAAATAAATCCTCCTCACCTGATCGTTACAACAATAGAAATCGTCTCAACACAATCAACTTAGGGAAGAGGTGAACATATCTTTGAATACTTCTCCATGAAATGTGTTAAAAAATTCCTGTAAAAACGTTTGGGAGTGTGTGTGGGAGTTGTGAACGTAGCTCTTGTCCGTAGTCATGGATAGAAGGGATCCAGAATTTGTCCGAATTGACTTTTCGTAGCAGGTTTATGAGAAATGATGCAGTAGGTTAAATGTTGCAGGTTAGAAGAATTGGGTTAAAATTAGGAAAAGGGTTAGGGTTAGATAAAATGCAACAAAAATATATATTTTAACATAAATGTGACAAAAGCTGGATCCCATCTACACTTGACCCTTATTCCGTGGGTGCGGCCTTTTCCTTTCCGGTTATTTTTGTCTAATCAGATGTCTCTATTTTAATCCTGTCCAATCGAAGACCGAATAGTGATACGGGAAGTGCATTACATTTTAAAGGGTCGTTTTAGGTTCCTTATATCTTGGGAAAATCAAGCGAATGTTTTCAAGGATGTTTTATTGTCTATTGCCATGGCTTGTTAGTCAAAATAGGCTAATATTTTAGCTAGACGAACGAAATAGCCTTCCATTTCTATGTCGTATTGAAGACTTCCCGTTAAACCCCACCGAAGAAGAAGAAGAAGGTAGGGGTAGGGTTAGGTTTAGGTTTCTGAGTCAAGACGAAGTAGACGAAGTCTACGCCCCTTCGTCGGTGATTGGTCAACAGCAGGGATTCTTCAATGAAGTGTTTGTTGTCATTCAACGACAGAATACTATTTTTCATGCACATTTTTTCACTTGAGAAATACTGGACCAAACGTCTTAGTGAAATGTAAAACTAAGACCTCGTCGTCAAAATTAATGACAGATTTAACTTTGATTCTGACTATTTTGACGAAGTGTTGCTATATTTTGTTGTGTACAGTGTCTCTAGAGGGACAAATTGCCGTTTTTTGGGTCGGGTTTCAAGCTAATGTATTTTTAAGGGAGTAAACGAGGCACAGACGTTTGCTTCGGCTAGGAGCAAACCGAACCTTTTAGTTTGATCTTACGTATGGTATGTATTAATTTGTGGATGTCCATCACCCATTTCGTATGTTATGTTACGAATTACAGTTCGTATTATATTTAACTAATTGAAAACGTACAATGTGTTAAGAATTGCTTAACGTATGATATGTTACGAATTCTAGCTAGGCTAGGATTACAGTTAGGGTTAAGTTTAGGAGTTAAGCGTAAGAGTTAAGGTTAGGGGAGGGTTAGCTAAACGGGTTAGGGTTAGCTAACATGGTAAGTAGTTGAAAAGTTCCTGTTGCAACCTGGTCTCAGAACATTTCGTATTGTTCTGTATGTACATTCGGCGAACTTTAATTAGTATGATATGTTTGCTATGGTTACATAAGACAGATTGTTACTTAAGGCATCAACGAAAGTAGGGTGGTTGGTTGAGGTGACTGGATGAGTGCATATAGCGAATGCCTAGCAACCCAAAGGTTGTGAGTTTGAACCTCATCACGGACAATTTAGCATTTTAGCTAATTAGCCACCACTGGGGCATTCCAAGGATAAAGTTACATGGTGCAGCTCTTAAAGCTCTTTCAGTTCCACACTTTCACTTTTGCAAGTCAAAAGTCCATACGCATACAGCCTCTTATACTTTGTAAGTCTTAAGTCCATAAGATTGATATCGTTATGCAGTAGGCTAACACAGTAATGAACACATAGACCTATGCTACCAACGTTCTATTTGCTCCATTCATAAGTCATATTTGTATTTATTATGGATCCTCATTGGCAGCAGCTACTCTTCCTGGGGTCCAGCAAAATTAAGGCAGTTCATGCCATTTTAAAAACATTACAATACATTCACATATTTCACAACACACTGTGTGCCCTTAGGCCCCTACTCCACCACTACCACCTATCTACAGGACAAAATCCATGTGTACGTGTGTGTGTGTTATCGTGTGTGTGTGTATGCATGTGTCTGTGTCTATGTTTGTGTTGCTTCACAGTCCCCGCTCTTCCATAAGGTGCTTTTTTAAATGTTTTTTAAATCTAATTTTACTACTTGCATCAGTTACTTGATATGGAATAGAGTTCCATGTAGTCATGGCTCTATGTAGTAGGGCGGCAGGTAGCTTAGTGGGTAAGAGCGTTGTGCCAGTAACCGAAAGGTCGCTGGTTCTAATCCCCGAGCCGACTAGGTGAAAAATCTGTCTGTGCCCTTAAGCAAGGCACTTAACCCTAATTGCTCCTGTAAGTCGCGCTGGATAAGAGCGTCTGCTAAATGACTAAAAATAAATAATAAAATACTGTGCGCCTCCCATAGTCTGTTCTGGACTTGGGGACTGTGAAGTGCCCTCTGGTGGCATGTCTTGTGGGGTATGCATGGGTGTCCGAGCTGTGCATTCAACATGTCAATACCTCTCATAAATACAAGTAGTGATGAAGTCAATCTCTCCTCCACTTTGAGCCAGGAGAGATTGACATGCATATTATTAATATTAGCTCTCTGTGTACATCCAAGGGCCAGCCGTGCTGCCCTGTTCTGAGCCAATTGCAATTTTCCTAAGTCCATTTTTGTGGCACCTGACCACACGACTGAACAGTAGTCCATGTGTGACAAAACTAGGGCCTGTAGGACCTGCCTTGTTGATAGTGCTGTTAATAAGATAGAGCAGCCTATCACATTTAAAGTAATGTAAAATGGAATAGTCACTGAATTGTTCACTTTACAAAGGGCCTTGAAAAAGTATTCACCCCTTTACACAGTTTTTATTTAATTATATTGTCTGAAATACTATAAAATAGAATAAATAAATTGTGCCAAAGGCAACAAAAAGTTGCAACGTATACAACATATACACATTCAGTAAAGAGTTTTGAAATCTAAATCCTTCCTGTCACAAATGTTTGTCAACATCTCTTTGTATTTTTCTCTTTCAGTGCTGAGACTGTCCTTAGTGAATAGCTCATATGTACAGTAATCAATGGAGCCTCAAGATCTAACCAAAGTGGTGCTGCTGGCTTGTGGGTCTTTCAACCCCATAACCAATATGCACCTGCGTATGTTTGAACTGGCACGGGATTTCCTGGAGGATACAGGTATGTCTATTGATAATCTGTCGTCTGTAACAGATTATGAATTTGTAAATCATCACTTTATTGTATTTTGTGAGTTTAGGACCTAATTCCTTAGACATTTGCATTGCTTCCCAATTATGAGAAGTAGGCCTAGACCTAGTCAAATAAGAGTGGTAGTATTTTGTATTTAACTGAATTTGTTTTGTCATCATGTGCTCTACTGTAGGCCCTATGTAGCTCAGTTGGTAGAGCATGGCGTTTGCAATGCCAGGGTTGTGGGTTCGTTTCCCGCGGGGGGCCAGTATGAAAATATATGCACTCACTAACTGTAAAAATGACTAAAATCTAAAAATCTACAAAATTAGCTGGCCCAACTCCTCTTTCTTTATGTCTCAGGAAAGTACATAGTTGTGAGGGGCATCATCTCTGCAGTGGGTGACGGCTATAAGAAGAAGGGTCTGATTGAGGCCTGTCACCGTGTAGATATGGCCAGGCTGGCCACAGACACCTCTGACTGGATCAAGGTAGACGCATGGGAGAGCCAGCAGCCTGACTGGGTGGAGACAGCTAAAGTGATGCGGTGAGTGCTGATCATTTGTGTGTGGAGACTGTAGCTCAGTTATTGAGAGGGGTTGTCAAATCTATTTTGATTTAGTGAGTTTGTGTGATACAAAAATAAAAAAAAGCATTACTTGCACTGCGCAGAAAGACTCCGGCGTAACCGAGCCCAAGATGTGCTCTTAAGGAGCCTACCGTGACTACTTAAGGTCCAAGGACCTTATGTTATTTTCAGAGGTAGAGGGGCACTGGCAGCCAAAAACTAACATCTAAATTTGAATCCATTCTCAATTGCGATACGGTTCTAGAAACATAAAGCCCTTTAATTTCATATAATGTCAAAATAATTTCGCAAATGTAATTTACATTTTCGTCATTTAGCAGACACTCTTATCCAGAGCGACTTACAAATTGGTGCATTCAGCTTATGATAGCCAGTGGGACAACCACTTTACAATAAACATTTTTGGGGTGGGGTAAGGGTGGGTAGATGATTACTTTATCCTATCCCAGGTATTCCTTAAAGAGGTGGGGTTTCAAGTGTCTCCGGAAGGTGGTGAGTGACTCCGCTGTCCTGGCGTCGTGAGGGAGCTTGTTCCACCATTGGGGTGCCAGAGCAGCGAACAGTTTTGACTGGGCTGAGCGGGAACTGTGCTTCCGCAGAGGTAGGGGGGCCAGCAGGCCAGAGGTGGATGAACGCAATGCTCTCGTTTGGGTGTAGGGACTGATCAGAGCCTGAAGGTACGGAGGTGCCGTTCCCCTCACAGCTCCGTAGGCAAGCACTATGGTCTTGTAGCAGATGCGAGCTTCAACTGGAAGCCAGTGGAGTGTGCGGAGGAGCGGGGTGACGTGAGAGAACTTGGGAAGGTTGAACACCAGACGGGCTGCGGCGTTCTGGATGAGTTGTAGGGGTTTAATGGCACAGGCAGGGAGCCCAGCCAACAGCGAGTTGCAGTAATCCAGACGGGAGATGACAAGTGCCTGGATTAGGACCTGTGCCGCTTCCTGTGTAAGGCCAGGTCGTACTCTGCGAATGTTGTAGAGCATGAACCTACAGGATCGGGTCACCGCCTTGATGTTAGCGGAGAACAACAGGGTGTTGTCCAGGTCACGCCAAGGCTCTTTGCACTCTGGGAGGAGGACACAACGGAGTTGTCAACCGTGATGGCGAGATCATGGAACGGGCAGTCCTTCCCCGGGAGGAAGAGCAGCTCCGTCTTGCCGAGGTTCAGCTTGAGGTGGTGATCCGTCATCCACACTGATATGTCTGCCAGACATGCAGAGATGCGATTTGCCACCTGGTTATCAGAAGGGGGAAAGGAGAAGATTAATTGTGTGTCGTCTGCGTAGCAATGATAGGAGAGGCCATGTGAGGATATGACAGAGCCAAGTGACTTGGTGTATAGCGAGAATAGGAGAGGGCCTAGAACTGAGCCCTGGGGGACACCAGTGGTGAGAGCACGTGGTGCGGAGACAGATTCTCGCCACGCCACCTGGTAGGAGCGACCTGTCAGGTAGGACGCAATACAAGAGTGAGCCGCGCCGGAGATGCCCAACTCGGAGAGGGTGGAGAGGAGGATCTGATGGTTCACAGTATCAAAGGCAGCAGATAGGTCTAGAAGGACGAGAGCAGAGGAGAGAGAGTTAGCTTTAGCAGTGCGGAGAGCCTCCGTGACACAGAGAAGAGCAGTCTCAGTTGAATGACCAGTCTTGAAACCTGACTGGTTTGGATCAAGAAGGTCATTCTGAGAGAGATAGCAAGAGAGTTGGCTAAAGACGGCACGCTCAAGTAGGTTTTTTGAGAAGGGGTGCAACTCTCGCTCTCTTGAAGACAGAAGGGACATAGCCAGCGGTCAAGGATGAGTTGATGAGCGAGGTGAGGTAAGGGAGAAGGTCTCCGGAAATGGTCTGGAGAAGAGAGGAGGGGATAGGGTCAAGCGGGTAGGTTGTTGGGCGGCCGGCCGTCACAAGTCGCAAGATTTCATCTGGAGAGAGAGGGGAGAAAGAAGTCAAAGCATAGGGTAGGGCAGTGTGAGCAGGACCAGCGGTGTCATTTGACGTAACAAACGAGGATCGGATGTCATCAACCTTCTTTTCAAAATGATTGACGAAGTCATCCACAGAGAGGGAGGAGGGGGGAGGGGGAGGAGGATTCAACAGGGAGGAGAAGGTGGCAAAGAGCTTCCTAGGGTTAGAGGCAGATGCTTGGAATTTAGAGTGGTAGAAAGTGGCTTTAGCAGCAGAAACAGAGGAAGAAATTGTAGAGAGGAGGGAGCGAAAAGATGCCAGGTCCGCAGGGAGTCTAGTTTTCCTCCATTTCCGCTCGGCTGCCCGGAGCCCTGTTCTGTGAGCTCGCAATGAGTCGTCAAGCCACGGAGCAGGAGGGGAGGACCGAGCCGGCCGGGAGGATAGGGGACATAGAGAGTCAAAGGATGCAGAAAGGGAGGAGAGGAGGGTTGAGGAGGCAGAATCAGGAGATTGGAGGGAAGAGGAGAGAGTAGCGGGAGAGAGAGGGCGAAGGTTGCGACGGCGCATTACCATCTGAGTAGGGGCAGAGTGAGTAGTGTTGGAGGAGAGCGAGAGAGAAAAGGATACAAAGTAGTGGTCGGAGACTTGGAGGGGAGTTGCAGTGAGATTAGTAGAAGAACAAATGTAGCCCTCTCTTCTGAGGGACCTGAGTTCATATCAATTTGTACCCTGTACCAGGGTTTAACACCTCATAGATACTTTAAAATGGGGATCCCCTCCCTTCAACACAATAAAATAAACAAGAAAAATGCTCAGTCCCATATAAACTCACGGTCCTGTGTCTAAGAATCCGTTCCAAGCTTTACTGGTGCGTGACCGAGGCGAAGCACGCGAATGGAAACCACTAGTCAACTGACCTGTGGCTGGCCCAATAAAACACCCTGGAACGGCCCGACACAGTTTCTTTTGTGAAACAAAAACAAAACAGTCCTCTTCAATTAAAACGGGACCGCTCAAACTATGAACTCCTCTCTCTTTTACCACGACCAGTGGCAACTCAGGACCATGTTAACACTGTCTCGCGGTTGAGAGACCGAAAGAGTAGCCTGTTGATGACAGTTGATCCTCTCAGTCCGAGAAAGTGCAAGCAACAAATCCCTCACAGTGATCGGGGATCCTCAACTAAATATTCATAATATTTACTACTTTTATTTTCACTGGTGAGCGAGTTACACAACTTTAAACTGCTTGAAACAACTAGCAAATGTTGATTGCTTGTATTTTTTGTGAGTCCCCCCTCTTCCCTCGCACACTGTTCCCTAGCAACCGGTCTGTCTCCCAAATATGTCCCACAAGCAACAATGTCGGTACACAGTAAGTAATACAGTCTGTGCTAAAAAAACAAAACAGAAGTAACCAGGGGTTACATACACCCCCTCACAAATGGAACTTGGCCTCCCGACAAGTCCCAACACCTTTGACCTCAAAATCATGCAATCCGTTGATACACACACAGCATCGTCAATGTGTCATAGCTTGACATCATAAAAGTACACAGATAAACGTACATAATGTTTCATCCAAGAAAATAAAAAATACCTCCAATGAAAGGGATGCTTCTCAAAACATCAGCAGTACTTATAACCTTGTTACCCTTTTTATACAAAATACCCGTATACCTCGGGGTACTACAGTAGTGTTGTGAGGTGTACCTAACTCATCATAAGACAGCCTAACTACTGGTTTCACCACTCTCTTGCTTGGTGCTACTAGCCTTGCCAGTTCTGAGTGTCCACTGTGGATCTGGAGGGCTGAACAGCTTCCTCCTCAGGGTCCTTCTCCAGTCCATCTTCTGTGGCTCCTTCGGGTTCTGGGTTAACTGTGGCAGGTGCAGTCGGGGTGAACACTGTAGCCTCTGAATTTAGAAACTGCCAGGTGAGGTTTCTGAACTCCAAGGAGAGTATTGGCATCTGGGGATAATCAAATCCTTCCTCTGATTTGCTTTCCTCTGCCTCAGATCCATCCAACAGCAAGGGAGTGGAGACTGGCTCCTGGATAGCTGCGCTCCCGGTGGGCTGTTCGGTTCTCCTTCTCTGACTCTGTGTTTGGACTGGCCTGGCTGGCAGAGGCTCCATTAACTGGCAAATGGGCAGCAGGTGGTTTCGGTGAAGGGTTTTCACTGGTCCATGGCCATTTTACGGCTTCACCTGGTAGATGGGTAGGCCTGGGAGCTTCTTTGAAATGATGTACGGCTCCGGCTTCTATTGGCTATCTTGTGCTTTGGCTGGAGGTCATGGTGTGTCATCTTCTTGTCCACATGAGCCATCTTTGCAGCATTGTTCTGCCTTGCAGCACTTGACTCAAGGTTGTAGGCCTCTCGGAGCTGGTCTTGGAGCTTGACTGTGTACTGAAGGTAGTTGCTTGGAGGGCTTCCATCAGGTCTCACTCAGAAACACAGGTTGACTGGTAGCCTGGCCTCTCTCCCAAACATGAGGTGGCATGGGGAGAAACCAGTGGAGTCGTTCTTCGTGCAGTTGTAGGCGTGCACAAGGTGAGCTATATGCGGGCTCCAGGTGGATTTCTGCTTGGAAACCAGAGTGCCAAGCATGTTCAGCAGCATGCGGTGAAGCGTTCCACCTGTGCGTTCCCTTGAGGATGACAGGGAGAGGTTCTTGACTTCTTCACCCCACAAGGGTTAGCATTTGGTGGATCAGTCGGCTCTCAGTCTCTTCCTTGATCGGAGTGGACTCTTGTTGGAAGTCCATAGTGCACAAAGAACTTCTCCCACAAGACTTTGACCACTGTGCATGCAAGCTGGTCCTTGGTAGGGTATGCCTGGACATAGCGGGTGAAGTGGTCTGTAATTTTGAGGATGTTTCTGCTGTCGTTCTCCACTATCAGGAAGTTGATGCAGACCAGCTCCATGGGTGCATCAGATGTGATACATAAATGTATGCACGCATGACTGTAAGTCGCTTTGGATAAAAGCGTCTGCTAAATGGCATATTATGTGATGTTGACTAGCTCAGCGGCCCGTGGGGGTAGGATTTCTCAGTGCCCCGATGTCCCATATCGTCATGCAGTGACTTCATGACAGCATGGTGGTACTCTCGGGGAAGGACCAGCTGTCGCTGTCCAACAGAACTAGAGTTCTTGGGGTTCCTGTACAGCACTCCATCTCTCTGTGTGAGCATGTCCCATGACCTCACGAGAATGGCCTCTTCTGGGTTTGTGTTTCTGCTTAGGAAAGGTTTTCTTCTTGACCCCAGGGTCTGGCTGACAGTGGTTATTACTGGGTCCCGGAGCTGTGCATGTTGCAGATCCTCAGGCAGGATAGGTCATCCATCTTTAGAGCAGTGAATGCTTCCGGGACAGCCTCGGGCGGGGCCCTATGTTCATAGATGCACACTCTGAGATACTGTCTGAAGAGTCTTTGGCAGGCATCGCTTGGCAAGTGGCTCTGACTCGTGGTGAGGGGATTTCAACCCAGTCTCCATCCTCTTCAGCACTGATGTGTGGACGTCTTGACAGGGTGTTTATGTTCACTCGCCCTTGCCTGTACTATAACTTGAACTCGTAGTTGGAGAGAGCGGCCGTCCACCTCTGGCCTGTAGCATCCAGCTTGGCGGTGGTTTGCACATAGGTGAGGGGGTTATTGTCCGTACGCACCAGGAACTTTGCTCCATACAGATAATCATGAAACTTGTCCGCCACTGCCCACTTTAGCCCCAGGAACTCAAACTTGTGAGCTGGATAGTTATTCTCTGTCCTGGAAAAGCTCATGCTTTGCATAAGCCACTGGTCTCCATCCCTCAGGGTACTCCTGGTACAGCACTCCACCCAGGCCACTCAGACGGGCGTCAATGTGGAGGACGTAGAGCTTGTCAGGTTCAGCGGAGGCGAGCACAAGTGAGCTGGTGAGGCCTTCGATGATGTTCTGGAAGGCTCTCTCACACTCTGCTGTCCATTGTTCTCCAAACAGCTCCTTCTCCTTCAGGTAGGGGAGGGGGAGGACTGGTGGTCTTGCCATTTTTCCTCTTGGGGGTGTAATCTCTGGTCATCTCATGGAGGGGTCTGATGACCGAAGCTTATTCTTTTCACTAACCTCCGGTAGTATCCACAGAACCCAAGAAACGACTGGAGGTCCTTGAGGTTTTCTGATCTGGGCAATGAGGTGAGTGCATCGATACCCTGGTCGGAGACGATGTGGCCCAGGTATTTCACTGAGGTCGGGCAGAACTGGAACTTGTTGATGGAAAGCTTCAGGCTTCCAGACAGTCCAGGACCTTCATCAGCCTTTCCTCATGTTCCTTCAAGGTTTTCCCAAACATGATGAGGTTATCCAGGTAGACCAGCCCTGCAAGGATGTTCATGTCGCTGACAGCCTTCTACATTAAGCGTTGAAAAGTAGCTGGGGATCCAGTGACTCCTTGAGGCATCCTCTGACAGTCCAAAGCGTCGTCCACCCTTGGCACAGCGTACTGGTCTGGAACGGTTCTTCTGTTCAGAGTGCGATAGTCAACCCACAGTCTGACCTGACCATTTTTCTTGCGGACGACGACGGGGGAGGCATATGGGCTGCGTGACTCAGATGATTCCCGCTGCCATCAGCTCTCAAGTGTTTCCAGACATCTTCATCAGCGGGCACCATTCTTCTGCACCACTCTAAATGGTTGTTCATCGATGAGTTTGAGAGTGTGTTCCACTCCACTTGCACAGCCCACACCCCATTAGTGTAAAGAAAACACTTTGTCCCGTTCCTTCAGTCTCCTTTTCAACCTTTCTTTCCATTGTGGGGGAACGGGAGAGTTGCCAAAGTCAAGGAGGTCAGGGTCGAGGGTTTCTTTACTGGTGACTTCTGTGTGGGCTATGTGAGCTACTGGATGTAATTCGGCCATCTTGAGTTCGGGTTGAAGTGTGACTGCCTGAGTGCTTTCATTCTTCACCCTTAGAGTTATGCTGCTGCCATCTTCAGTACAGAAGCTGGCAGCTCACTCCTCTCAGCTGGTTCCACTAAACCAGTGCAGGGCCTCTCAGCAGAGTTGAACTTCATGTAAGCCTCTGTTGCCTTCAGTCAGAGGGGGTAGAGTGAATAACTTCCCTGACACTCGTCTCACATATCCGATGGATCCATCCCTTTTGAGAATTTCTCTGTTGCTCGTGGTTTTCATAAGCTTGGATGAGCATAGGGTTAATTGGGGACTGTTCGTGGACACTGGAGCTCCTAAGCTTCTCACACAGCTTTCCCAAGACGGCAAACATGCTCAAGTTGGTCCCAATGAGCATGGAGGGGTTCCCCTGCATGGGGGGCTCAGGACACACAAGGGCAAGGGTTTCAATAGGCTGCTGGACGCCTACAGCTTCAAGGGAGAACTCAATGGTGATGCTGATGTAGCGTCATAGGGTAGTTGCTCTCACTTAGGCCCCACAAGGTTATCCCTTCTAAAGGCTGGAGAGGGAGGTGTTGTAGGTGTCTTTTTGTAGAACTGCCGGTGGATGATTGCCACTGTCTAGGATGACATGACAGGGTTTTCCATTCACTTTCACATTAATGTTCGTCTCAGGTCCAAGGATACTAGGAGGAGAGAAAAATATCCCTGGTAGGGCCCTGGGC
Organism: Coregonus lavaretus; assembly: GCF_964263955.1. Lineage (NCBI taxonomy): Eukaryota > Metazoa > Chordata > Actinopteri > Salmoniformes > Salmonidae > Coregonus > Coregonus lavaretus. The sequence goes on along the minus strand of NC_140007.1, from coordinate 23,927,065 downwards.
AGAGCGAGCCCATCCTGTACAACTAGAGCTCATCTGCACGGGGGACACGGTAGGCTCCTCTACTGTCCCCCTCTGCCGTTTCCCGACCTCCCTTGAGCATGGATGAAGCGTCTGTTGAATTCCACTACATTCTTTCCTCTTCTGACAGTTCCTGGAAGAGTGGCCATCTTCACCACAGTTATAGCAAAAGTTGTTTTTATTCCTCTTCGGCCCTGGACAGAAAGCTGGTCTCTCTGGACGTGGAGCTGGTCTATCTGAGTTAGATGAAGCACCCGGGGTCACCTTCATTGCAGCTATGGCATACTTCAGTTCTTCCACCTGTTTGCGGAGAGCTTTGATTTTGTCCCCAGCATCTGATGTTGGCTCTTTCTGAGGCTGGACTTGGGATTCTGTGAGAGTGTTTCTCTGCTTCTCTCTCCTCTTCTTCCCTCAGCTCTTGCAGTAGAACTGGAAATGTGGGCGGCCTCTCTTCTTTTTCTCAGTCGAAGATGCACCAGGATTTCAGTGTTGTACAGCACTCCTTTGATGATCTGGTCAACTCGTGCAATGTTGACCCTGGACTCATCGATGCCTCTCTTCACTTTGACCTTCTGAAAATACCTCTTTAGTCGAAGGAGGAAATCTGAGATCTTCCCTCCTGGTTTCTGTTGCAGGCCCTTGAACTTGTAGTAGAGGTCCTCCCCTGAGTCTGCTGTGCCGTATGTGTGCTCCAGTATGTTCAAGTAGTCTTCAACCAATGCATCTTTGTGGTTAGTTCTTAGCGCTGTAGCCACACTCAGGGCAGGGGCCTTCAAACTCTCGATGAGTCTCTTTCTCTTCTCCGGGTCGGAGCGGTGCCACTCTGGCAACATCTGGTTTACTTGTTCCATCCAGGAGTCGAAGTCCTCTTGCCCAAGGGGCATTTGGAACCGTCCCACTGAAAGTTGGCAGTCTTCTGTACGGACTGGTCTCGTAGTGATGCGTCATAGCTTCCTTCAGAACCTTCCCCATGGCTTCAATGATGTCTTAAGGCTATGGCTTGGGGTGTGACAAGGTTCTTCAGCTCGCTATCTGAGATCCCTTCTCTCATCATGAAGGCCTGTAGTTTCTGTTACTTCACTATGGGGCGCTGACATAGGAGAGAAAGTGGTGGTGGGTATTTGCTCAGGAGAGGGAGGAGCTACATTTCCTAGACCGATCAACTGCCACTTTATGCCCTATTCCTCATCTTCAACCACACAATGCAGTGAGATCCACAGGTCGTCTCAACTAGAACACTGGCCCGCTTGGTTTGAGGATGTTGCACACAGTTTAACTTTAAGCAGTCCAAACAACTCGAAGGCATCCAAAGCCCCTTCAATGTCGCATGCTCCTTTTCCACTCCCAAAACCACTAATGTCCTCCCACTTGCTCCACTGTATCAGCTTCTCCATATTCATCTCCATTCTCTTTCCCTCTGTGCTATTGGAACTAGCTGTTAAAATGAGAGGGTGCTCAATGGCATGATATCACCACTACAAGCGGTCATATTTACAACTTTTATTTTCACTGGTGAGCGAGTTACCACAACTTTTAAACTGCTTGAAACAACTAATTAGCTAACGTCAATGGCTTGTAGCTTTCATGAATCTTCTCTCGCGCTTCACACTGTTCCCTAGCAACCGGTCTGTCTCCCAAAGATGTCCCACATGCAACAATGTCAGTACACAATAAGTAATACAGTCTGTGCTAAAAAAATTTAAAAAAAGTAACCAGGGGTTACACAAAATATACACTTACTGTACACTGTTTTAACTGGCTTTATCACAGTTGCAGCTGACAGTATTTTTCATTGACAACACGTTTCTGTCTGCCTTCTTCCATTACACACAGGTGTTCAGAGCATGCTAGATGGCTAATTAGCACAGGTGGTCCCTCTGTCTTCCGTCTGTCTTCCGTAAACACGTGCTGTAACATGGAGATATGGCCAAGTGGGAACACTAACTCTAACCCTATAAAGGTGTGTATCAATTAACTTTTTAGTTTTTAGAAAAATATTTCTCGCTGATATGAAAGATAAGTTCCTTATGCTTCCAAAACCGTACCGCAAGCGATGAGTGTTAATAATCAGACTGAGCGCCGGGGCTCATAACAAAATCACCCATGTACAGAAGACGCCTTCGTCCAGTGACGTGTAATGTAATGGAACTGAGAGTCATGATCAAGGGCTATCAATGAGAATGACCGATGGAATTTTTTTTATAATTTTTTTTGTAAAGTGTATTTAAGTCAAATGCATCTTCAAAGGTCTCATTTCTCGATGGCCATACCTATTAGTCTGAGTACCAGTCTCTTTCATTCTACTCCTGGCTTTCCGCAAACGCAATGTTCAATATGCGCTGGATTTACAGCAGAGTTGCTAATTGGTTGTTGGAAATAACATTAATATTTTCCATGTGGAGCCTTGAAAATAGAACTATAATTTATAACGAAGTCAAAAACAAACATTTAGCTGTTAGCTAGGCAAGTTGTATTTTGAGGCGTTTTGTGGTTGGAATTGCAGTATGTATTTAGTTTGAGAATTTAGATGTGAGCTAGGAACTTTTGACAGACTGGTTTCATATATACAAATAAACGGTTGCTTCGCAAACGATACAAACGTGTTCTGTGGAGAAAAAAAGTGATATAGTTGCAATATTTGCATAATCATTGTGATTGGAGGATAGCTGTGAGGGTGATAATCCTCTGTCCTCCTCGAGTTCATTAATGATAGAATGGTCATAATTGAAGATGGCAGAAAGGCCAGTCACTTTGGCATGAAGTACAGGGAGTGGATTAGCAAAAAAGACTGGTACCCAGGCTACATACCTGTCACTTTAGTGTCAGAATGGTCATTCCATTTGATTTCAATCACTTTTTGAACGCACCCCTTTTGATTTGAACGAAACTACATACATATTTCCATGGTAGAAGTGGTCAGAAAGTGACTTTATGGACCTGAATGCCAAAACATTTACGAGATCGAGCTTCTCAAAGTTGACCCGTTTTGCATACCCCACCCTACCATGACACACCCATGTCTTCATCACTCGAAAAGATAGGCTAAACGGTTGAGTTTTATATTATTTAAAAGCTTACTATTTTATAATTTATTTTAAAAGATAACTTTTTTACTACCTTAAATGTCAATTATCTAAAACGTGTAAATTACTATTTTTACCCCGCATATACTGTAGCTTAGACCTTATTTTACATCACCTTAGGTGTTTGCGTTGTGCCCGCCATCGGTTGAGACACAGCATACTCTTGAATACAAGGTGGGTGTAATTTTAATCATAGAAATATAATTAATAGAATGAACAAATCCCTTCAGACCACTGCAATTTAGTATCATTGATACATTTTATTGACATTTTTACTTCCAAGTACTAGCACAAAGATCAGGTTTCCTATGGAAGATTGACATTCAAATTTAAAACAACTCATATATTTCCATTTAAGTCAACATTCACTGTGTGGACCTCCAATCATCTTTGTGCTACCATTTCGAAGTACAAATTTAAATTGTATTCCCATGTATTTAGTACATTTATCACCCAAAACATGACACCCACCCTGTGTTCAAGAGCATGTTGTCTCAACCAATGGCGGGCACAACACAAACACCTCAGATGTTAAATAGGGTCTAATCTATAACATATGCAAAAATGGAAAAAATCTGAGTTGACGTTTTTAGATAATTAACGTTTAAGGTTAAATTGTTTGACAACCCTGTTTGCAAGCTTTTAAATTATATCAAACTCAACCATTTATTTTCCAGTGATGAAGACATATACAGTGAGGGGAAAAAAGTATTTGATCCCCTGCTGATTTTGTACGTTTGCCCACTGACAAAGAAATTATCAGTCTATAATTTTAATGGTAGGTTTATTTGAACAGTGAGAGACAGAATAACAACAAAAAAATCCAGAAAAACACATTTTAATGAGGGAAATAAGTATTTGACCCCCTCTCAATCAGAAAGATTTCTGGCTCCCAGGTGTCTTTTTATACAGGTAACGAGCTGAGATTAGGAGCACACTCTTACAGGGAGTGCTCCTAATCTCAGTTTGTTACCTGTTAAAAAGACACCCGTCCACAGAATCAATCAATCAATCAGATTCCAAACTCTCCACCATGGCCAAGACCAAAGAGCTCTCCAAGGATGTCAGGGACAAGATTGTAGACCTACACAAGGCTGGAATGGGCTACAAGACCATCGCCAAGCAGCTTGGTGAGAAGGTGACAACAGTTGGTGTGATTATTCGCAAATGGAAGAAACACAAAAGAACTGTCAATCTCCCTCGGCCTGGGGCTCCATGCAAGATCTCACCTCGTGGAGTTGCAATGATCATGAGAATGGTGAGGAATCAGCCCAGAACTACACGGGAGGATCTTGTCAATGATCTCAAGGCAGCTGGGACCATAGTCACCAAGAAAACAATTGGTAACACACTACTAAATGAAATCCTGCAGCGCCCGCAAGGTCCCCCTGCTCAAGAAAGCACATATACATGCCCGTCTGAAGTTTGCCAATGAACATCTGAATGATTCAGAGGAGAACTGGGTGAAAGTGTTGTGGTCAGATGAGACCAAAATGGAGCTCTTTGGCATCAATTCAACTCGCCGTGTTTGGAGGAGGAGGAATGCTGCCTATGACCCCAAGAACACCATCCCCACTGTCAAACATGGAGGTGGAAACATTATGCTTTGGGGGTGTTTTTCTGCTAAGGGGACAGGACAACTTCACCGCATCAAAGGGACGATGGGCGGGGCCATGTACCGTCAAATCTTGGGTGAGAACTTCCTTCCCTCAGCCAGGTCATTGAAAATGGGTTGTGGATGCGTATTCCAGCATGACAATGACCCAAAACACACGGCCAAGGCAACAAAGGAGTGGCTCAAGAAGAAGCACATTAAGGTCCTGGAGTGGCCTAGCCAGTCTCCAGACCTTAATCCCATAGAAAATATGTGGAGGGAGCTGAAGGTTCGAGTTGCCAAACGTCAGCCTCGAAACCTTTAATGACTTGGAGAAGATCTGCAAAGAGGAGTGGGACAAAATCCCTCCTGAGATGTGTGCAAACCTGGTGGCCAACTACAAGAAACATCTGACCTCTGTGATTGCCAACAAGGGTTTTGCCACCAAGTACTAAGTCATGTTTTGCAGAGGGGTCAAATACTTATTTCCCTCACTGTATGTCTCTCATGGTAGGGTGGGGTACAGTGGGGAAAAAAGTATTTAGTCAGCCACCAATTGTGCAAGTTCTCCCACTTAAAAAGATGAGAGGCCTGTAATTTTCATCATAGGTACACGTCAACTATGACAGACAAATTGCGAAAAGAATCCAGAAAATCACATTGTAGGATTTTTAATGAATTTATTTGCAAATTATGGTGGAAAATAAGTATTTGGTCACCTACAAACAAGCAAGATTTCTGGCTCTCACAGACCTGTAACTTCTTCTTTAAGAGGCTCCTCTGTCCTCCACTCGTTACCTGTATTAATGGCACCTGTTTGAACTTGTTATCAGTATAAAAGACACCTGTCCACAACCTCAAACAGTCACACTCCAAACTCCACTATGGCCAAGACCAAAGAGCTGTCAAAGGACACCAGAAACAAAATTGTAGACCTGCACCAGGCTGGGAAGACTGAATCTGCAATAGGTAAGCAGCTTGGTTTGAAGAAATCAACTGTGGGAGCAATTATTAGGAAATGGAAGACATACAAGACCACTGATAATCTCCCTTGATCTGGGGCTCCACGCAAGATCTCACCCCGTGGGGTCAAAATGATCAAAAGAACGGTGAGCAAAAATCCCAGAACCACACGGGGGGACCTAGTGAATGACCTGCAGAGAGCTGGGACCAAAGTAACAAAGCCTACCATCAGTAACACACTACGCCGCCAGGGACTCAAATCCTGCAGTGCCAGACGTGTCCCCCTGCTTAAGCCAGTACATGTCCAGGCCCGTCTGAATTTTGCTAGAGTGCATTTGGATGATCCAGAATAGGATTGGGAGAGTGTCATATGGTCAGATGAAACCAAAATAGAAATTTTTGGTAAAAACTCAACTCGTCGTGTTTGGAGGACAAAGAATGCTGAGTTGTATCCAAAGAACACCATACCTACTGTGAAGCATGGGGGTGGAAACATCATGCTTTGGGGCTGTTTTTCTGCAAAGGGACCAGGACGACTGATCCGTGTAAAGGAAAGAATGAATGGGGCCATGTATCGTGAGATTTTGAGTGAAAACCTCCTTCCATCAGCAAGGGCATTGAAGATGAAACGTGGCTGGGTCTTTCAGCATGACAATGATCCCAAACACACCGCCCGGGCAACGAAGGAGTGGCTTCGTAAGAAGAATTTCAAGGTCCTGGAGTGGCCTAGCCAGTCTCCAGATCTCAACCCCATAGAAAATCTTTGGAGGGAGTTGAAAGTCCGTGTTGCCCAGCGACAGCCCCAAAACATCACTGCTCTAGAGGAGATCTGCATGGAGGAATGGGCCAAAATACCAGCAACAGTGTGTGAAAATCTTGTGAAGACTTACAGAAAACGTTTGACCTGTGTCATTGCCAACAAAGGGTATATAACAAAGTATTGAGAAACTTTTGTTATTGACCAAATACTTATTTTCCACCATAATTTGCAAATAAATTCATTAAAAATCCTACAATGTGATTTTCTGGAAAAAAAATTCTCATTTTGTCTGTCATATGATGAAAATTACAGGCCTCTCTCATCTTTTTAAGTGGGAGAACTTGCACAATTGGTGGCTGACTAAATACTTTTTTCCCCCACTGTATGCAAAATGTCAACTTTGAGCACCTCTATCTTCTAAATGTTTTAGCATTCAGGTCTCATAAAGTTACTTTCTGACCACTTCTGCCATGGGCATATACAGTATGTACAGCAAGTTTTGTTCAAATCAAAAGGGGTGCTGTCAAAAAGTTATTGAAATCAAATTGAATGACCCAAAAGTCATTTAGTTGTGTGACATTTTGTAACCATAATAACAAGTTAATCTACTCTGCCATGATCCTTGCTTAGTTCCATTGGGCTTTATCTCCCTCGTGTCAATTGTATTGTCGTCTCTGTGCGCTTTAGGCATCATTATAAAGAACTGGTGACAGCGGAACAGAACAATGACGATGTGGACACTGCAAAGAAGAGGAGGATTGAGGAGACAAAGCACGCTTTTGAGGAGCCATCCTCTTATCACACAAGGAGAGGTAAAAACAGAGACATTCTCAACGAGCATTCCGAGACCACAGACAAATGCACACATTTCTTACTACCCAGATGTTACACTAGCTCTGCTTTGGAGAGGAGGATGCTGTGCTACACCCAGGGCAGGTAACACAACGGATTCATTGCTGCTATATTGTTTCGTACTATCAATTCCACTCAGATTAGTAATGACAATTTAGTAATTTGGTAGACACTTTTATGCGAAGTGACTTACAGAACCATTGACATTGGTAGTGACACATACTCATTATTTGGCCCATTTGGAAATTAAACCCACAACCCTATTGTTGCCAGCACCATGCTCTAACTCATTGAGCCGGCAATTGTTGAATACTACTGTCCGTCTGGGACATTACCAGCCACATAGGGTTTGGTGACACCTAGTGACACTTAGTCACACCGATGGGTATGGTGGAACAGCAGGTGATCTGCCCTGAGGTAATAAAAAGGAAAGGTACATGGTGCTGGTTACATGTTTTACCGGCACAGGCTGTCTCTGTAGTAGTCAGAACATTGTTGCCAACTTTTTGACATTGTCTGGCAACATTCCCTGATACCTGTCACTTAAGTGTAAGTGAACCCTAAGATGCAAAAATCCTTCTCAGAATTCAGGAAATTCACACAGATTTTTACTTAAGCCCACTGCTTCAGACTTTCTAGCTTAATGTGTATTTGTGTGTGTTTATATTGGAGGTCCGGTACAGCAGAAGACACATTTCAGTCTTGTATGGATTAATAAACTATTCTTCATCTGTCCGTGAACCCTTTAGACGACGGCCCTCAGCTGAAGCTCCTGTGCGGCGCGGACGTCCTGGAGTCCTTCGGCGTTCCCAACCTGTGGAAGCACGAGGATATCGCAGAGATCGTGGGCCGCTATGGCCTGGTGTGCATCACCCGCAACGGCTGTGACGCCCACAAGTTCATCCACCAATCGGAGGTGCTGTGGAAGCACCGCAAGAACATCCACGTGGTCCGCGAGTGGGTGACCAACGAGATCTCGGCCACGCACGTGCGCCGGGCCCTGCGCAGGGGCCAGACCGTCCGCTACTTACTGCCGGACCCGGTGGTGAGCTACATCCGGGAGCACGGCCTGTACAGTGCCGAGAGTGAGCAGAAGAACGCTGACGTCATCCTCGCCCCGCTTCAGAGACACACCGGCCCCTCCTCCAGCTGAGGTGGCCAGCCATATTGCCTGCTGCCGACCTGAATGCCTTGAGACCAGTGGAGGCTGGTGGGAGGAGTTATAGGAGTACTGGCTCATTGTAATGGCTGGAATGGAATTGATGGAATGGAGTCAAACGTGGTTTCTGGGGCCTCCCGAGTGGCGCAGCGGTCTAAGGCACTGCATCGCAGTGCTAACTGTGCCACTAGAGATCCAGGTTAGAGTCCAGGCTTTGTCGCAGCCGGCCGTGACCGGGAGACCCATGGGGCGGCGCACAATTGGCCCAGCGTCGTCCAGGTTAGGGGAGGGTGTTGCCGGCAGGGATGTTCTTGTCCCATCGCGCACTAGCGACTCCTGTGGCAGGCCGGGTGCACGCTGACACGGTCGCCAGGTGTTCGGTGTTTCCTCCGACTCATTGGTGCGGCTGGCTTCCGGGTTAAGCGGGCATTGTGTCAAGAAGCAGTGCGGCTTGGTTGGGTTGTTTCTGAGGACGCACGGCTCTCGACCTTCGCCTCTCCCGAGTCCGTACGGGAGTTGCAGCGATGGGACAAGACTGTAACTACCAATTGGATACCACAAAATTGGGGGTAAAACACAAGAAAACATTTAGGTTTCCATATGTTTGATACCTTTACAATTATTCCATTCTAGCCATTACAATTAGCCCATCTTCCTACTGCTCCTCCCACCCGACTCCTCTACTTGAGACTGCACTGTGCTTAGTAGAAGCATTTATCTTTTACTGGTTTGAGATAAGATTTGTGAATGCACAGATATTTTTGTATATTTTTGTAACAGTTGAAGTAGACTGCTCATTAGTGCCAGAATGAGTGTGCACCAGAATAGCCTCATGTGGCATCTCCTCAGAGATAGGGTGAATCTGCTTTAGATTAAATTGATCACTGTGTTTTATAGAATATTATAAGAACCCAAGGTGAGTGGCAGTCCAAGCACCAGAATGTAAACCCTTGATCTATCACTAACAGTCAACCTGGTCCGTAGAGCACTTTGTCTGTATAGTAGCACAGAAAGAAACCCACAATCTGTTGTGTATATGGGAAGTCACCGGGCATTGATTATTTGTGTGTACAAAATAATTATTTGATTACAATGAGCCTGATCCATAACAACAGAAATGTTGATATTTCGAAATGTAATGCAGCGATTAACATGCTCATCCATGCTTAAGAGTACCTTCGTGTTTTTTTTTCATGCTGGACTGTGTTTTAGATGCCTGTGGTGTTTGACTAATTCCCTCAGGCAAAGGCAGTTGGTATGTATGGAATTAGTTTGCAGATATAGTAGAATAGAGTAACATAGAAACGGCATGGTGTGTATTGACAAAAATAAAATGCCTCTTTGTTTTGCAGCTTGTGAACACTGTCATTGCTGTCTCTTAAAAAAACAGTATACATCCATCTTATAATGAGAATTCCAACAATTTTACACCTATTCTATTTACATCATATGCAGGTTATTAGTAAAAATAAGTAGCCCTTTTGTTATTGTATCGCCTTTCCTGATCAGATAACCATTGTTCTGATAATAGCGTGACACTTGTCCATGGGTGCAGCCTTTTTCTTCCAATTATTTTTGTCCAATCAGATGTCTCTATTTTAATCCTGTCCAATCAAAGACCGAATAGTGAAACTGGACGTGCATGACATTTAAGGGTCAATATCGCTAGAACACGAGCATTTCTACTGGTGTAGTAAGTATGGAAATGTAGTTTAGTTTTAGTTTCCTTATATCTTGGGAAAACCAAGATAATGTTTTCAGGGATGTTTTATTGTATATTGCCATGGCTTGTTAGTCAAAATAGGGGAATATTTTAGCTAGACTTCCAAAGCTGCCCCAGTTTCTGTGCCTTAAGTTTCCTGGATGCTTCCCAGTCGAAACAGTTAACGCATATATTATGACGACATTTTGTGACGTATTTGTGTATGTTCATAAATTTCCTCTGGCTATCCGATTTCAGAGCATTCTCATCTGAGTGTGCCAGTGCACAGAGTAACTGATGCATTTACGAACGCTCAACACTGGTTGAATATGGCCGGTCTCAGTAAACGTCAGCAAAAAAGCGTAATTAAATTGTTGCCAGCAGCACAGTTACAGTCAACAACGCTCTGGATAACATGAAAACAGCCTAACCAGCTCTGCTAGGGCGAGTAAAATGGTCAGAGTGAGGTGTTCTCTCATTTGTGTCTGGAAGTAGCTAGCAAGCTAGCCAACGTTAGCTTGGGTGCTTGACTGCCGTCGTGAGATCAGCGTCCAGTGAGCGTTCCGAGAGTTTAACGTTCAATTTACGAACGTCCAGAGCGCACACTGGCACTCCAGATTGAATTTACCAACAAACCTATTGGGGATTTATTATTCTCCTAAATTGATGGGATGACTAACTTAGAAAGAATGCATTCTTGACTGGGCTAATGTAGGTTGTGACACCTGGCAAGGCTGTGATTGATGTGAAGAGCTGTTTTAGGGGGTAAAATGAGATAAGGATGTGTCTTCAAATGCTAGACTATACTGGTTCTTTGTGATCTGTGAGCCTTCCTTGGACGTAGGAATGATGTCTAAGGGAGCTGGCTCTTCTCACTATGATAGGTTGTTATGATAATCTTGTGCCTGGCTGAAGTGTGCAACAAATGGCGCCGAGGAGATGAGACCAACCCCTGAACCAACGGATTGGCTGAGAAAGTTTAAACCACGCTCAAGTCTTTACTCTAATTGGCCAGCAGAGAAGTGGGAAACTTTCTCTGTCAGAGTATTTGGGTATTGTTTCTGAAACAATGTTGTTAGTTCTCTGAAGTGCCCTGTGAGGTATTTCAGAGAGCCCGTATATACGGAACATCATATTTACCATTGAAGGTTTTTGCATTAATTAAAATAACTAGTATATCTTAGAAGTCAGGTTGACCTCTTTTGTTCCTAATACCAGATTTGAATTGACGCGACTTTGACAATTGGTGACCCCGACGCGGTCTGGTAGAAGGGACTTTGCTGGGTAATTTCCGGCACATTTGGTCACCTCTTTCATCGAACCGTATGTTTCACAAAATGCCCGGGCTTCTAAAAAGGTAAGCAGATACCTATTGTTAAATAACTGAAGATCTGCACATTGGCTTTATCCAAATTAATTTTGTGAAACAACTGTCTGATGTAAGTGAACTAAATTATGAAACTATTATGAGTAGATAAGCACAATATTGTGACATGCAAACCTTTGCTAAATGTAGGATTTGTGGTTACTTAAACCATATAACCCGTTAAAAACAATTGGGAACATAAAACTAAAGTGATGAATGAGTGTGACTGAACTAGAACGTTTGAATTGATATATTTTGAAATATAACATTTGGTGTTTGACATAGCATAATACTGCTTTTGAATAGTTGTGTCGAAGCAATTCGGTTTAGTATTTGATTTGACGTTTGATGTTTGACTGTGCAAAATACTGGTTAAACAATTAGACCGAAATAATTCGGTTTATAAACGTGCACCAACTTTAACTAATTAGGTGGGAATTATTTGATTTAAATAAATGGACTGGAGTGCTTTGAGTAACGGCGGAATATTGGAGGTGCACTGGGACGAGAAACCGCTCCTCACAGCTCCTCAAAAAGCCTGTTCCCCCTGGACAAAAAAGGTAGAGTTGCGAGGGTAGGGGCTGGAGAGAGCGAAAGTGTGGCTTTTGGAGCCAGAAAAGACTGGCAGTTGGCTGGGAACGCATGTGGGTATCTGACGAGAGAATGTTCTAAACTTGCTCACCCGAGCGTAATGGGTGAGAAAGTAGAGAATGTTTACATTTGCATTTTTGGTAATTTGGCAGACGCTCTTGTCCAGAGCGATTTATGGAAGCAATTGGGGTTGAGTGCCTTGCTCGAGGGCACATCGGCAGATTTTTCGCCTGGTCGGCTCGGGGATTGGAACCGGCGACCTCTCGGTTGTTGGCGCGGCGCTATTGGTCACTAAACTGCCAGCCGCCCCATATGAGTTTGTGGCGTTGTTGGACAATGTGATTGGAATAAACTGACCATAAGTAATGTTGTTTTAGACGTAATGTATAATATAGTACAAAGCAAATAGAGGGTTAAATTGAACTAATTATCATGGTAGAGCTAACGTAGTACAGTGAGGGAACTTCATTTTGTGTCAGAGGGTAAGATGAGATCATTAATGGTACTATTGGTGGAAATCTATTTATCATTTCAAGGCATGTAGTAACAATCTGCATTTATGAGTGTAAATTCCACGGCTGATGTGTTGATTGAATGAGTATGATGGAGTATTTAGTTTGGTAATGTTGACTATTTGTAGCGTGTTTAGGGGTTAAATAGAAAAACTCACGTATTCAATAGGGAAGGGGTAAGAGAGAGAGAGAGTTGTTTTTGCTGAGGTGAAAGGTACTGCGATTTTCATTTGGTGACGTCACTTGCTCTATGAACTGGGAGTAGTTACTTTGAGAGCATCGCAGATGGTGTGGAGTGACTGGCGATGTCCCTGGTTCGAACACAGGTAGGGACAGTAGACAAAGCTTTCGCAGTGGGGCTATATACCTAGATTACTATGTGGATTGAGAAATGTGAAAGGTTGAATTAGATAGCTTAAATAGAAGTATTTTAGAAAAGTCTATGAAAATATGTTATAAGGTTACCATGCGCTCTCCCCGAAGGAGCAAGGGGAGGGTGAGAGACAGTATAGTTCAGATGGTAGGAATGTCATTAAGCGTATGCTGACCAACGATAGCAAGTATTTGTTTTATTAATTAGGGCATAATCAGAGAGAGCAGTTAAATAAATTGAATAGCGAACTGAAATGGGTTAGCGGGAAAATACAAAATAATTGGACGATTTTAAAACGCTAAGTTATTTTGGTTAGGATGAAAGTATGCATTGGCTGTTGTGCTGGGAAATAGCGCCAGCCTGTGGTGGGTTATGGATTTGTTGCATGAACTTATATTTTGAATTAAGGTGATGGAATGGGCTACAATTATAACATTATCAGAAAAAATACACAATTTAATGTGAAATAGTTATTACAATTATTATTGATAGTTATTACAGTTATTGTCATTGATCCAGTAATGATATAAGGATAGTAGAGGAAGGCAGGGGATTTAATCTCATTTAGGGAAGTTATATTAGGAAGAAAATACCATTAAATGAGGGAACATTTGATGTAACCGTGATTGTATTGGCTAATAACTCAAATATGACATTTACAGGGGAGACAGGAACAATAGAAGGGGAGACAGATTTTCCTAGGGTGTTGAACAAATAATTGATAAATGGATCATTTGAGATGAGATCACATGTAGCAGAGTTAGGGTAATCAATGAAATAATCATTGTATACTCGAGGAATTTTGAGTGGTTTAATGAATTAGATATGAGGAATTAGAATGATACAAACAATTATTGATGGGTTAAGACTGGGAATATCTATCATGTTTTGTGTGTACTACCATCTTTAGATTATAAATAGGAGAAAGAGATTAGCTCATCTCAGTTAGGCAGTATTTAGGTCATAAAAGTGAGCTATCAAATTGAGTGAGGCCTGGCTATTTGTGATTGTTGTTTTTTCAAATTGGGTTAAAATGGGTTCACAGAGCCAGAGGCTGTACAGAGAAAGGTGGAGCCCCCATGTTGCCCTAGTGAAAGAACATTCAGAGGAATGGTTATCACTAGGTAAATGGATAAAACAGGGGAAAAGCATTACTGACTGGCAGAATACACCAAATGGGGATCAGTATGGCCACTCCACTGGGAGATATAGAAGAAAGTTAAATTGGAGAGCAAAAAACCCAGCCCAGTGTCCATCTGGAGATAAGTTTTAACGGATGACAGGAATAGATTTTCTTAACTCAGGAACAGGAGGCTGAGTTAGCAGCAATTCCGTTCAAATTATGTTCACAAGGACAATAGATGTAGGACTAATTAAGGGGGAAGCTCCAGTACAAGTGATTCCTCGATTCGATAATAGACCATACCAAAAGCAATATACTATGAAACCAGAAGCAACAAAAGGGATAACACCTACATTTGAGCATTTACTTAAGGGAGGGGTGATAATTCCTGGAGATGAGGTACAATGAAACTCTCCAGTATTTCCTGTTAGAAAGGAGGCACCTAGCGCTGACTGGAGGATGGTCATGGACTTGCAGGGGGTTAATAGAAATATCATTCCCAGAGTTCCATGTGTACCAGATCCACATACATTGCTGAACCAATTGAAACCAGAGAACTCCTATTTTACAGTGATAGATTTAGCTAATGCTTTCTTTAGTATCCAAGTTCATCCGGATAGTCAGGGGTGGTTTGGCTTTACTTTTCAGGGAAGGAAATGGACTTAGGCTAGGATGCCTCAAGGCTACTCGGAAAGTCTTACAATCTTAGCCCAGGCTATAACTAAGAATTTGGGAAAGTTTGAACATAGGGAAGGAAGCAAATGTTAGTTTATGTAGATGTTATTCTATTGGCTAATCCCACTCAGGAGGGATGTAAGAGGGATACAATCCAATTGTTAACCTTCCTTGGCAGAGCGAGGTCATTTACCTAGGATACACTATAACACAGGAGGGGCGAATGTTAAACTCATCCAGGAAAACTGCTATATTTGAAGCGCCAAAACCGTTAAAACAAATGATGAGCTTTTTGGTAATGATAAAGTGCTGTAAAGTTTGGATACTCCATTATGTACTGCATACGGGTAAATTAAGTGATCTTATCTATGGGAAGGCAATGGTAGCCCATGGTAAAGTAATTTGGAACTCTAAGGAGGCATATATACATCAGGGATGTTATCCAAATGGTAGAGAGTAACGAGGGATATGACATTGGTAGTGATTTAAAGATGATGAGGTTTTTTGGTGGGCTATTAGATATAACTGGGTTAATCATGAACATAGAGATTTGTATTCTTTGTTGCTAGACAGAAGACTTAGGTGACCTAAAAAATAGACTTGTCATGTCCAACATTTAGTCTTCAGGTCAAGCCCGGGAGAGCCTGGGTAGAACAGAGTTTGAACTAAACATAAGTGTTTTTACAAGATAAGAGATTGATTGATTGGATTACTAATTGATTCTGAACTGGATGAAAGTTGAATTTAGCTGCCATAAAAGACAAAGGAAGTGGGAGGAGCAATAAAGAAGCAAAAGATAATCCCAAAAATGAAAGGCATGGCAATAGGATGATAAATTATATAAGGAATGGTTTAGAAAGGTGGTAATATTGACACATGGGCAAATCATGTGTCAAAAAGGGGGAGTGATAGGATTAAATAATAGTGATAGGATTAAATAATAATGATAGGATTAAATAAAAATAAAAAAACAACAATAGAAATTGAGAGCTCAACATGTATGTGTGAAGATAGTTTATTAACCACACCCGTATGTCAGAGGTTTTGTGCCCCACAGGTGAACTAAAGGAGAAGGTGACCCACTCTATCTCACCAGGAGACTGGGTGTGGATCCAGTCCCTAAAAGAAGAAAAACTGGAAGCAGGCCTGTTGGGAAGGGCCCTATCAAGTCCTATTAGATCAATCTGGGTGCATGTCACACACTGCAAAAAGGTAAACCCAGTTACACCTGATGAACAAACACAGAGTTAGGAGAAAGAACCGATCACCACTAGGGCTCGGGGGTTGGCTCCTTAACGAAGATTCCCTTACCCTGTCTGATCATCCCTGTGTGAGTTTGGTAGAAGGTGAAGCAATGGGTTGGCGTCTGACATGTTCTCAGGGCAAGGGTGGGGATTCACAGGTCTCCTGACGGTAGGTAGCTGTCTGATAGTGGGGGCCATATTCCTAACACACTCAAACCCTTCTGATCAGCCAAAAGTAGTAGTTAACCTAAAACAAGTTGATAAAATAATACCTGAGCACAGTCTACGAAGGCATAGGAGACAGCTAGACGTAGGGAAAGGGGAAGTTTAGGGACTTTAGGGGAGGACATCACTATATGTATGTCACCATGTACATCCTGGGACTATGTAGTTGCTCATATCGAGAGCGTGGGGGATATGTAAATCTTCATACACAGTTTAGGGACAGGTGTAGTATTGTGAAAGTATGGAATTATCAGAAATGGCAGTGCGACCCATATGAGGGTAGGTACTGTCTGAAAGTCTGAATTATGCTAAAACAGATTACAGACCTGACAAGTGAGATATCTTCTTCAACTGGGGCAGCCTATAGAGTAAACCTCTGAGGGAGGTAGTGAGACAGTGCAAACTATAGACCTGAAGGAAGTAGTACAGATGGAGACGGAGTAAATAGATTTTAACCTGTGGTTGGAATGGATTCAGTATACGGTCTAAAGAGGACTGTTATGCCTGTAGGACAGCCAAACCAAGGTTAACAACTACTCCGTTCCCCTTGACAGGCTTTAACTCTGTGTCAGGTTTATCCTCCATGCAAGCCACCTGGGAATGTGGTGAAAGAGTCTTGTAGTAACTTGAACTATCTGTATCCCCCGATAACAAAGTCATTCCGACCTAGGTTGCCTACGTTTGAAGTCTCAGGGGATTCTAATTGTTTTTCTAGGACTAGTAAGATAGGATACAGAGTAGGGCATCTTAGCTCTGCTCCTACACAGAGAATATCACAACTGAAAGAGAACATGACTAATCTCTCCTCTTTGTTGCAGCCAGAGGATTGTAGGAGCCAAAATCAGGCCCGTGCTGACATCTGATGGTTGTGTGGTGATAACTGATTGTGAACTCAACTACATATGTAAACAATCAAACGTGTCAGAGACTGGTGAGTTGTCACGTAGAAAGTAAGACCTCCTCCCGGGATCCTTTGATGAAAGGATCCTTTGATGGGATAGGAGTACCTCGAGAGGTTCCAGAAAAACTCAAAGCTAGGAATCAGATCGCAGCTGAGTTTGAATTAAGTATTATTTGGTGGTCAACAATTAATAAAAACGTAGATTGGATAAATTATATTTACTATAACCAGCAAAGATTTATAAACCACACTTGTGATGCAATAAAGGGATTAGATGAGCAGACAGCGGCAACTAGCTTAATGACATGGCAGAATAGAATAGCTTTAGATATGCTTTTGGCTGAGCGGGGCGGAGTTTGTGTTCTGT
Source organism: Coregonus lavaretus (assembly GCF_964263955.1). Lineage (NCBI taxonomy): Eukaryota > Metazoa > Chordata > Actinopteri > Salmoniformes > Salmonidae > Coregonus > Coregonus lavaretus. The sequence goes on along the minus strand of NC_140007.1, from coordinate 23,909,557 downwards.
TTGGATCTATGTGCTGTATTTTCATCCTCAAACAATATAGCACCGGACGGGTCAGTGACAAAAGAGCTTCAGGGGAGTAACTACACTGACGAACAAACTGGCTGAGAACTCTGGTATTGATAGCTCCATAAACGGTTGGTTTGATAACATATTTGGTAAATGGAAAACTATTGTTGTAACTATTCTGGGTGAAGTTATAGCCTCTATGGGTATACTTGTTCTTTGTGGATGTTGTCTTATTTCCTGTGTCTGAGGTTTGGTGAGAAAGGAGATGGGGAAGGTGATTTCCCAACAGATGGTGAGATACGGCCCAATCCTGGACTCCAACCTAGGAATGGAGGATATGACCTACCAGGCTTGGTGGAGTGACACTAGAGGGTGTTTAAAGGGGTCAAAATATACTTATCTGTTTGTGTTTTATGTTTTAATAGTCTTATGTTTTGTGTTCTATTAATCCTGTGTTTTATGCTTTATTAATCAAGTTAATCATGTGAATGTTTGTCTTTCCTTATGTGATGGTTTGAAGTTCTTTGATGACTGGTAACAATTTGCAAGTGGGGTGTAGATGAACTGAGGGTTTGAATTTTTTTGTGTCATTATGGCCTATTAATAAAAGTGTGATTTTTTGTTTTATATTGTATTATAATGAATGACAATCTGTGTTTTCTTATTTTTGAATCACACCTTATTAGGTGTGAAAAGGGGGATTATTGGGGATTTATTATTCTCCTAAATTGATGGGATGACTAATTTAGAAAGAATGCATTCTTGACTGGGCTAATGTAGCTTGTGACACCTGGCAAGGCTGTGATTGATGTGAAGAGCTGTTTTAGGGGGTAAAATTAGATAAGGATGCGTCTTCAAATGCTCGACTATACTGGTTCTTTGTGATCTGTGAGCCTTCCTTGGACGTAGGAATGATGTCTAAGGGAGCTGGCTCTTCTCACTATGATAGGTTGTTATGATAATCTTGTGCCTGGCTGAAGTGTGCAACAAATGGCGCCGAGGAGATGAGACCAACCCCTGAACCAACGGATTGGCTGAGAAAGTTTAAACCACGCTCAAGTCTTTACTTTAATTGGCCAGCAGAGAAGTGGGAAACTTTCTCTGTCAGAGTATTTGGGTATTGTTTCTGAAACAATGTTGTTAGTTCTCTGAAGCGCCCTGTGAGGTATTTCAGAGAGCCCGTATATACGAAACATCATATTTACCATTGAAGGTTTTTGCATTAATTAAAATAACTAGTATATCTTAGAAGTCGTGTTGACCTCTTTTGTTCCTAATACCAGATTTGAATTGACGCGACTTTGACAAACCCTTTGTTATTCTTTTTTTTTCGGCTGTTCGAGCACACTACATTTTTTTCATGCTCTCTGGATCCTTGGAACGGCCCTACTGTTGAAGTATAATGGATTTATTATCCGGTCCAGTAGGCGGCAGGAATGCAACGTTATATTGGATGCCAACCGCCGTTAAACCCCACCGAAGAAGAAGGACACATAACAATGAGACAGATATTTCAATGGATGTATAAATGTGAAGTATCCGCTTGGCGTTTCCACTCACTTGGTAGTGAGAGGAAGCACAGTGGCCGGTAGTGGGAGAAGATGGAACAAGATGGATTTTTGCCGACATTCTGCTAATTTTTTCATCACTGAAACATTTGATATCAATACAGTTTTCTGTTTCCAAATCTACAATCTGTTACGAACAGAGTAGACAGTTTTGTTCCTCTTTATGTTGACACTAGGCTTAGATTTTTGTATTTTCACATCTCGAAAACAAACAACTGGGCAATGGTCACTAATATCTTGGGCAAGGACACCAGTATAAACATATATCTGGTGTATTCATTAAAATAAGATCAGAGTTGACTTTGAAGGATCTTTAGGGTTGGGCCATGTAGGCTTAGTCACCAGCTGGGTTAGGTTTAAATCGTTACACATGTATTTTAGATTGTATGAAGCCTGCATTTCCCAATCATAATTTAGGTCACCCAGGATAACTTCTGATTTTAGTAAATGAAGACAAACGAGTTAACTCCTCGAGTGCACAAAGGTTAGCCGAGGGAGGACAGTAGACCCTAACAGATATGGATACATTTTTCCTCAGACAAAGGCTGAAAGATAGCTCAAATCTTTGGCAAGGGAAATGGATTTCAGCAAGGGCCACTCCACCACCTCTACCCTGTCTGTCAGCTCTGAACACATAACCCTCAATATTAATATCAGAGTCCAGAATTTCCCCAAAGATCCAAGTTTCAGTCAATACCAGAGTGTCCGGATTCGTCTGCATAGCCCAGATCTTGATGTATTCCAGTTAAGGACGTAAGCTCCTACTGTTCCGATACATCAACCCAAGTCCTTTACGATTTCTAAAGTCACATGGAGTCTCCAACTCAAAGAAGCTACAGTGGGGAGAACAAGTATTTGATACACTGCCGATTTTGCAGGTTTTCCTACTTACAAAGCATGTAGAGGTCTGTAATTTCTATCATATGTACACTTCAACTGTGAGAGACGGAATCTAAAACAAAAATCCAGAAAATCACATTGTATGATTTTTAAGTAATTAATTAGCTTTTTATTGCATGACATAAGTATTTCATACATCAGAAAAGCAGAACTTAATATTTGGTACAGAAACCTTTGTTTGCAATTACAGAGATCATACGTTTCCTGTAGGTCTTGACCAGGTTTGCACACACTGCAGCAGGGATTTTGTCCCACTCCTCCATACAGACCATCTCCAGATCCTTCAGGTTTCGGGTCTGTCGCTGGGCTAGGCCACTCCAGGACCTTGAGATGCTTTAATGGAGCCACTCCTTAGTTGCCCTGGCTGTGTGTTACGGTTGGGATGGTGTTCTTGGGGTTGTACTCATCCTTCTTCTTCCTCCAAACACAGCGAGTGGAGTTTAGACCAAAAAGCTCTATTTTTGTCTCATCAGACCACATGACCTTCTCCCATTCCTCCTCTGGATCATCCAGATGGTCATTGGCAAACTTCAGACGGGCCTGGACATGCGCTGGCTTGAGCAGGGGGACTTTCCGTGCGCTGTAGGATTTTAATCCATGACGGCGTAGGTTGTTACTAATGGTTTTCTTTGAGACTGTGGTCCCAGCTCTCTTCAGGTCATTGACCAGGTCCTGCTGTGTAGTTTTGGGCTGATCCCTCACCTTCCTCATGATCATTGATGCCCCACGAGGTGAGATCTTGCATGGAGCCCCAGACCGAGGGTGATTGACCGTCATCTTGAACTTCTTCCTTTTTCTACTAATTGCGCCAACAGTTGTTGCCTTCTCACCAAGCTGCTTGCCTATTGTCCTGTAGCCCATCCCAGCCTTGTGCAGGTCTACAATTTTATCCCTGATGTCCTTACACAGCTTTCTGGTCTTGGCCATTGTGGAGAGGTTGGAGTCTGTTTGATTGAGTGTGTGGACAGGTGTCTTTTATACAGGTAACGAGTTTAAACAGGTGCAGTTAATACAGGTAATGAGTGGAGAACAGGAGGGCTTCTTAAAGAAAAACTAACAGGTCTGTGAGAGCCGGAATTCTTACTGGTTGGTAGGTGATCAAATACTTATGTCATGCAATAAAATGCAAATTACTTAAAAATCATACAATGTGATTTTCTGGATTTTTGTTTTAGATTCCGTCTCTCACAGTTGAAGTGTACCTATGATAAAAATTACAGACCTCTACATGCTTTGTAAGTAGGAAAACCTGCAAAATCGGCAGTGTATCAAATACTTGTTCTCCCCACTGTATGTTCAATAGGCGGTTGCAGACCCTGTCTGATGGTTGATATTGATATAGTTGGTATGGCTATAAGATTGCATAGAACTGCACCATTTGGTCTAACCCTATTAGTAATAGAGGAAACAGTAGAAATTGTAATTACTTTTCCAAGGTTAGCACCACAGGGCCTGAGGCCGCAGCCAATGTCAATATGAGGAACTCTCAGAGTAACCAATGATGGAATGTTATAAACTGACTTACATGGACTTTAGTTGCTATCGTACAACAGCTCAAGCCCTCTATGTGATTTGAAAACTGAGGGGGTATTCAAGTTGATGGAATTCACATTTGAACTAATAGCACTGGATGAGCAGACAGCAGGGGGGTTCTCTTTTGCACTAACAATAGCAGATCTAAGAGTGGAGTTCAAACGAAATGGTATAAGATTACAACTGACAACACCCCTGGCAGTATAGACAACAGCATGACGATAATGCTTAGAATGGATGGGAGGTATTACCTGAGTGGGGCTTGGTCTGTCATAAGATTGATATCATTATGTAGTAGGCTTACACAGAAACGCACACTGCATAAAAGGTCAAGGTTTTTTCAGATGTAGACCTATGCTGCCAACACTCCATCTATGAGCTCCATTCATAACAGTCATACGATGTAATGTGTAGCCTATCAAATTTAAAGTAACGCTAAATGAAATAGTCATTGAATTGTTCACACAGCTGTAGGGTGGCCCAGCCCCCAAGTGACTTATCAACACAATGCAAAAGGTTTTATTGTCTTCTCAGGAATTCAGCGTTCTCTGTGTTGCTCTTGCCAACTCCCATTGTCAAACCTCTGAGAAGCAAAGGTTATGTTGTCTTTACAGGTGTAGGTCTGATATCTGATTGAAGGTTAACTTTACAGTAATGCTATTGGTCAACAACTCATATTTTGAATCCAAACAACTCAGATGTTATAAAAGGTCTTAGATTCATTGTCTCTTTCTTTTTTGTTCCTGACATGCTGTGGTGAGATACTCTCTTTCTCCCTCTCCCATGAGCTGTGAGCCATGGCACAAGCCATGGTTTCTTTGTTCTCTCTCTTATCCTGTATCCAGTCCATGAAATGCATTCCAGGTGACTACCTCATGAAGCTGGTTGAGAGAATGCCAAGAGTGTGCAAAGCTTTCATCAAGGCGTGGCTATTTGAAGAATCTCAAATATAAAATATATTTTGATTTGTTTAACACTTTTTTGGTTACTACATGATTCCATATGTGTTATTTCATAGTTTTGATGTCTTCACAATTTTTCTACAATGTAAAGAAAATAGTAAAGTAAAGAAAAACCCTTGAATGAGTAGGTGTCCAAACTTTTGACTGGGAGTGTATATATATTATGACTGTAAGTCGCTTTGGATAAAAGCGTCTGCTAAATGGCATATTATTATTATTATTATTATTATTATTATTAATCCAGTCGGATAAACACTCCAAACAGCCTACCCGACCACTCGGAGGCGTCCGCATGGTCCTAAAGCACACCGTTGCCTTGTTTTGTATCACATTCCAATTATAAAACTGTTTCTACAATCAAGTTGTAGAAACATCTCAAGGATGATCAATGGAAACAGGATGCACCTGAGCTCAATTTCGAGTCTCATAACAAAGGATCTGAATACAATAACCTGTTTTCTCTCTTTGTCATTATGGGGTATTGTGTGAAGATTGATGAGGACATATTTTTATTTAATCAATTTTAGAATAAGGCTGTAATTTAACAAAATGTGGAAAAAGTGAAGGGGTCTGATTACTTTCCGAATGCACTGTAATACTGGTTTAACTATTTACATTTACGTCATTTAGCAGACGCTCTTATCCAGAGCGACTTACAGTTAGTGCATACATTTTTTCATACTGGCCCCCCGTGGGAATCGAACCCACAACCCTGGCGTTGCAAGCGCCATGCTCTACTAATTGAGCTACAGGAGGTTAACTATAGTCTCTTGCATACTGCTATTTATCTTATGGAGTCAGATAATTAATTTAATGGGCTAATTGCTTAGTCTTATTTTACGAGTTGCATATGAGGTGTATACTGTATATAATATATGCATATGATTATTATTATCCCACTACACAGACATACAAAGGGCCTTGAAAACGTGTTCACCCCTTCACATAGTTTTCATTTAATTATCTTGTCTGAAATATAAGAAAATATAAGATAAATAAAATGTGTCAAACTGTGCAATGGGCAAGACGCATTCACACAACATACACATTCAGTACAGGTTTTGAATTCTAAACCATCTTCCTGTCACACAGGTTTGTCAACATATCTTTGTATGTTTCTCTCTTTCAGTGCCTAGACTGTCCTTATAGCTCCTATGTACTGTAATCAATGGAGCCTCAAGATCTAACCAAAGTGGTGCTGCTGGCTTGTGGGTCTTTCAACCCCATAACCAATATGCACCTGCGTATGTTTGAATTGGCACGGGATTTCCTGGAGGATACAGGTATGTCTATTGATAATTTGTGGTCTGTCAACAGACTATGAATTTGTAAATCATCACTTTGTTGTATTTTGTGAGTTTAGGACCTACTTCCTCAGACATTTGCATTGCTTCCCAATTATGAGAAGTAGGCCTAGACCAAGTCAAATGAGTGGTAGTATTTTGTATTTAACTGAATTTGTATTGTCATCGTGTGCTCTACAAAATTAGCTGGCCCAACTCCTCTTTCTTTATGTCTCAGGACAGTACATAGTTGTGAGGGGCATCATCTCTGCAGTGGGTGACGGCTATAAGAAGAAGGGTCTGATTGAGGCCTGTCACCGTGTAGATATGGCCAGGCTGGCCACAGACACCTCTGACTGGATCAAGGTAGACGCATGGGAGAGCCAGCAGCCTGAATGGGTGGAGACAGCTAAAGTGATGCGGTGAGTGCTGATCATTTGTGTGTGGAGACTGTAGCTCAGTTATTGAGAGGGGTTGTCAAATCTATTTTGATTCAGTATATGTGTGATACAAAAAGAAAAAAAGCATTACTTGCACTGCGCTGAAATAATCTTGTATTACATTTATCCGGGGTAACCTAGCCCAAGATGTACTCTCAAGGAGCCTAACGTTACTCAAGGTCCAAGGATCTTATATTTTGTTTTCAGATGTAGACCAGTACTGACAGCCAAATACTCCATCTAAACGTGAATCGATTCCCAATTGTGATGCGATTCTAGAAACATAAAGCTCTTTACTTTCATATCTCATCAAAATAATTTCACAAGTGCAAAATATACACTACTGTACACTGTTTTAACCGGCTTTATCACAGTTGCAGCCGACAGTATTTTTCAGTGACAACACGTTTCTGGTGGCCTGCTAGGTTTTCGGCACTTGCTAGATGGCTAATTAGCACAGGTCTGTCTTCCGTAAACACGCGCTGTAACATGGAGATATGGCCGTGTGGGAACACTAACCCTAACCCTATAAAGGTGTGTATCAATTAACATTAAAAAAATATATATATATATATATATATATACAGTGAGGAGAACAAGTATTTGATACACTGCCGATTTTGCAGGTTTTCCTACATACAAAGCATGTAGAGGTCTGTAATTTTTATCATAGCTACACTTCAACTGTGAGAGACGGAATCTAAAACAAAAATCCAGAAAATCACATTGTATGATTTTTAAGTAATTAATTTGCATTTTATTGCATGACATAAGTATTTGATCACATACCAACCAGTAAGAATTCCGGCTCTCACAGACCTGTTAGTTTTTCTTTAAGAAGCCCTCCTGTTCTCCACTCATTACCTGTATTAACTGCACCTGTTTGAACTCGTTACCTGTATAAAAGACACCTGTCCACACACTCAATAAAACAGACTCCAAGCTCTCCACAATGGCCAAGACCAGAGAGCTGTGTAAGGACATCAGGGATAAAATTGTAGACCTGCACAAGGCTGGGATGGGCTACAGGACAATAGGCAAGCAGCTTGGTGAGAAGGCAACAACTGTTGGCGCAATTATTAGAAAATGGAAGAAGTTCAAGATGACGGTCAATCACCCTCGGTCTGGGGCTCCATGCAAGATCTCACCTCGTGGGGCATCAATGATCATGAGGAAGGTGAGGGATCAGCCCAGAACTACACGGCAGGACCTGGTCAATGACCTGAAGAGAGCTGGGACCACAGTCTCAAAGAAAACCATTAGTAACACACTATGCCGTCATGGCTTAAAATCCTGCAGCGCACGCAAGGTCCCCCTGCTCAAGCCAGCGCATGTCCAGGCCCGTCTGAAGTTTGCCAATGACCATCTGGATGATCCAGAGGAGGAATGGGAGAAGGTCATGTGGTCTGATGAGACAAAAATAGAGTGTTTTGGTCTAAACTCAACTCGCCGTGTTTGGAGGAAGAAGAAGGATGAGTACAACCCCAAGAACACCATCCCAACCATGAAGCATGGAGGTGGAAACATCATTCTTTGGGGATGCTTTTCTGCAAAGGGGACAGGACGACTGCACCGTATTGAGGGGAGGATGGATGGGGCCATGTATCGCGAGATCTTGGCCAACAACCTCTTTCCCTCAGTAAGAGCATTGAAGATGGGTCGTGGCTGGGTCTTCCAACATGACAATGACCCGAAACACACAGCCAGGGCAACTAAGGAGTGGCTCTGTAAGAAGCATCTCAAGGTCCTGGAGTGGCCTAGCCAGTCTCCAGACCTGAACCCAATAGAAAATCTTTGGAGGGAGCTGAAAGTCCGTATTGCCCAGCGACAGCCCCGAAACCTGAAGGATCTGGAGAAGGTCTGTATGGAGGAGTGGGCCAAAAACCCTGCTGCAGTGTGTGCAAACCTGGTCAAGACCTACAGGAAACGTATGATCTCTGTAATTGCAAACAAAGGTTTCTGTCCCAAATATTAAGTTCTGCTTTTCTGATGTATCAAATACTTATGTCATGCAATAAAATGCAAATTAATTACTTAAAAATCATACAATGTGATTTTCTGGATTTTTGTTTTAGATTCCGTCTCTCACAGTTGAAGTGTACCTATGATAAAAATTACAGACCTCTACATGCTTTGTAAGTAGGAAAACCTGCAAAATCGGCAGTGTATCAAATACTTGTTCTCCCCACTGTATATTTCTCGCTGATCTGAAAGATAAGTTCCTTATGCTTTCAAAACCGTACCGCAAGCGATGCGTGTTAATGATCAGACCGATCTTCGGGGCTCTTAACAAAACTCCCCCATACAGAAGACGCCGTCGTCTAGTGACTTATGTGTAATGTAATGGAACTGAGTCATGATCAAGGGATATGGGTAACCCAGCTTTTCGCTTTGATTGAATAGTGTCGACTGAGAAAGACAGATGGGAAAAATAAACAATATGTACAGTGCCTTGCAAAAGTATTCATCCCCCTTGGTGTTTTTCCTATTTTGTTGCATTACAACCTGTAATTTAAATGGATTTTTATTTGGATTTCATGTAATGGACATACACAAAATAGTCCAAATTGGTGAAGTGAAATGAAAAAAAATAACTTGTTTCAAAAGTTCTCACAGACCAGGCAAGAAGGGCATTCATCAGAGAGGCAACAAAGAGACCAAAGATAAGTATGTAGGTAGTCCCCTGTAGCTCAGTTGGTAGAGCATGGCGCTTGCAACGCAAGGGTTGTGGGTTCGTTTCCCACGGGGGGCCGGTATGAAAATGTATGCACTCACTAACTGTAAGTCGCTTTGGATAAGAGCATCTGCTAAATGACTAAAATGTAAATAACCCTGAAGGAGCTGCAAAGCTCCACCGCGGAGATTGGAGTATCTGTCCATAGGACCACTTTAAGCCCTACACTCCACAGAAGAGTGGCCAGAGAAAAGCCATTGCTTAAAGAAAAAAATAAGCAAACATGTTTGGTGTTTGCCAAAATCCATGTGGGAGACTCCCCAAACATATGGAAGAAGGTACTCTGGTCAGATGAGGCTAAAATTGAGCCCCGAGAACACCATCCCCACAGTGAAGCATGGTGGTGGCAGCATCATGCTGTGGGGATGTTTTTCATCGGCAGGGACTGGGAAACTGTTCAGAATTGAAGGAATGATGGATGGCACTAAATACAGGGAAATTCTTGAGGGAAACCTGTTTCAGTCTTCCAGAGATTTGAGACTGGGACAGAGGTTCACCTTCCAGCAGGACAATGACCCTAAGCATACTGCTAAAACAACACTTGAGTGGTTTAAGGGGAAACATTTAAATGTCTTGGAATGGCCTAGTCAAAGCCCAGACCTCAATCCAATTGAGAATCTGTAGTATGACTTAAAGAATGAATAGTTATGCACATTCAAGTTCTTTAAAAAAAAAAAATTCACCAATCTCAATGTTCAATATGCGCTGGATTTACAGTGGAGTTGTTGGAAATAATATTAATATTTTGACAACCCTGTTTGTATGCTTTTAAATGATATCAAACTATTTTCCAGTGATGAAGAGATGGATGTCTCATGGTAGGGTGGGGTATGCAAAATGTCAACTTTGAGCACCTCTATCTTCTAAATGTTTTATCAATCAGGTCTCATAAAGTTACTTTCTGACCACTTATGCCATGGGCAAATACAGTATGTACAGCAAGTTTTGTTCAAATCAAAATCATTATTTGGCCCATTTGGAAATTAAACCCACAACCCTATTGTTGCCAGCACCATGCTCTAACTCATTGAGCCGGCAACTGTTGAATACTACTGTCCGTCTGGGACGTTACCAGCCACATAGGGTTTGGTGACACCTAGTGACACTTAGTCACACCACCTGAAGATGGGTATGGTGGAACAGCAGGTGATCTGCCCTGAGGTAATAAAAAGGAAAGGTACATGGTGCTGGTTACATGTTTTACCGGCACAGGCTGTCTCTGTAGTAGTAAGAACATTGTTGCCAACTTTTTGACATTGTCTGGCAACATTCCCTGATACCTGTCGCTTAAGTGTAAGTGAACCCTAAGATGCAAAAATCCTTCTCAGAATTCAGGAAATTCACACAGATTTTTACTTAAGCCCACTGCTTCAGACTTTCTAGCTTAATGTGTATTTGTGTGTGTTTATATTGGAGGTCCGGTACAGCAGAAGACACATTTCAGTCTTGTATGGATTAATAAACTATTCTTCATCTGTCCGTGAACCCTTTAGACAACGGCCCTCAGCTGAAGCTACTGTGCGGCGCGGACGTCCTGGAGTCCTTCGGCGTTCCCAACCTGTGGAAGCACGAGGATATCGCAGAGATCGTGGGCCGCTATTTTAATTTTTTTAAAACATTTTTGTCATTTAGCAGACGCTCTTATCCAGAGCGACTTACAGGAGCAATTAGGGTTAAGTGCCTTGCTCAAGGGCACATCGACAGATTTTTCACCTAGTCGGCTCGGGGATTAGAACCAGCGACCTTTCGGTTACTGGCACAACGCTCTTAACCACTAAGCTACCTGCCGCCCCGCTATGGCCTGGTGTGCATCACCCGCAACGGCTGTGACGCCCACAAGTTCATCCACCAATCGGAGGTGCTGTGGAAGCACCGCAAGAACTTCCACGTGGTCCGCGAGTGGGTGACCAACGAGATCTCGGCCACGCACGTGCGCCGGGCCCTGCGCCGGGGCCAGACCGTCCGCTACTTACTGCCGGACCCGGTGGTGAGCTACATCTGGGAGCACGGCCTGTACAGTGCCGAGAGTGAGCAGAAGAACGCTGACGTCATCCTTGCCCCGCTTCAGAGACACACCGGCCCCTCCTCCAGCTGAGGTGGCCAGCCATATTGCCTGCTGCCAACTTGAATGCCTTGAGACCAGTGGAGGCTGGTGGGAGGAGATATAGGAGGACTGGCTCATTGTAATGGCTGGAATGGAATTGATGGAACGGAGTCAAATGTGGTTTCTATATGTTTGATACTGTTCCAAATATTCCATTCCAGCCATTATAATTAGCCCGTCCTCTTATAGCTCTTCCCACCAGCCTCCTCTGCTTGAGACTGCACTGTGTGTAGTAGGAGCTAGGGAGCATTTATCTTCTACTGGTTTGAGAGAAGACTTGTGACTTCACTGATGCTCACCAGTGCCAGAATGAGTGTGCACCAGAATAGCCTCTCTTGTGTGGCATCTCCTCAGAGATAGGGTGAATCTGCTGAAGATTAAATGTATCACTGTGTTTTATAGAATATTATAAGCACCCAAGTAGTGGCAGTCCCAAGGAGCAGAATGTAAATCCTTGATCTGTCACTAACAGTCAATCTGGTCCGTAGAGCGCTTTATCTGTATATAGCACAGATACCCATCAGAAACCCACAATCTGTTGTGTATATGTGAAGTCACACCGGGCATGAAACATAGTAGCTTGTTCATGAGCATTGATTATTTGTGTACAAATGAGAATTATTTGATTACAATGAGCCTGATGCAGAACTACAGAATTTCTTTATTTCGAAATGCAATGTGGTGATTAATATGCTCGTCCACCCTTAAGAGTACCTTCATTTTTTTAAAATGCTGGCCTTTAGATGTGTGTGTGTTTTTGAATAATTCCCTCAGGCAAAGGCAGTTGGTATGTATGGAATCCGTTTACAGATATAGTAGAATAGAGTGACATACAAACAGCATGGTGTGTATTGAGAAAAATTAAACGCTGTCTTTGTTTTGCAGCTTGTGAACACTTCTCTGTCAAAGTGTCATTGCTGTCTCCAAGAAAAATCAGTACATCGCAACTACATCCATCTTATAATGAGGAAATCCCAACCGTTCACACCTATTCTGTTTGCTTCAAATGCAGGTTATTAGTAAAAGGAAGTAGCCTTTTTGTTAGTCTATCACCTTTCCTGATCAGATAAGCATTTTTCTGATAATAACATGACATTTAAGGTTTTATATGTATTACAATAGTTGATTGAAGTGTAGATACAAACCCCACTCAGTGGTTGCATTCGTAGTGGCACTGTATGGAATCACTAAGTTGATTGGAACTGCAGACTGTCCCTTCATTCGTTTTTTTAGTTTGGCAACAAAGGCAATGCAGCCAAACGCTTCCAATCTTGACTTCCTTGTCTTATTTCTAAAATTAACTTGTGTTTCTTGATCAATGATCGAAACCCCTAGCCTAGTGGTGCTCAATTTAGCAGAAACTGAATGAAAGCTCAGGCCATACTCTCATCTCATATGTTCCCAAGCAAAACAGGCGAAATGGTTATTCCTTTTCAATTATGTACGATTTATCATCTCTGACATCATACAAGCAATCACTGTATCGACTCTAGTCATGTTCATACTAATATGTTATGTAGTAGCAGCAGGCATCTTCAAGCCTGTGTCAGGGTGCAACTCAATATTAGGAAGGTGTTCCTAATGTTTAGTATACTCAGTGTATGTCTGTGAGCATGTATTCTCACACTCTGTCCCTCCCCAGGTATTGACCCCACAGTTTGTAAAATCGCCCAGATGCTGTAACTGGGGAAGGTGATCGAGTAACAGGGTGACCTGTACACAATCAAAATCCTCAGCCCCTTCTGCAACTACACTTTCTCTTTCAGATTAGACCAGGAGTTCACCAATGGGCTAGACAGAAAGCACCGCAAGGTACGATCCAGGCAACCTGTTTAAGTCTCGCAAGCCAGACTTCCAAGTCTCGCACTGGCTCAGCTAGCTCTGGTCCAGGTCATTAGTGAGCGTTCCTTCACAAACAGTCTGCAGTTCAAGTTAGTGAAGGAATGCACCCTAATGACCTGGACCAGCCTTCTAGTCAGGTCGTGCGAGACTAACCTGACATTAACCACTTCGGTCAAAGATTAGATCATCCATCTTATGTTCCTATTCTCTTTTCTCAGGAGTTATACTGTGAAGGCCAGGTCTGCAAGCAAGTTTTCAAGAATAATGTGTGAAGGAATGCACTTTAAGGTTTCAAGTTTTAATGTCACGTGCACAAGTACAGTGACATGCCTTGATTACAAGCTCCAAACCCAACAATGCAGTAATCAATATCAATATAGCACTAAAAATAACATAAGGTAGAACAAAAACACATGAGTAAGTAAGAAGCTATATATAGGGTAAGTTCCAGTACCATATTTACAATGTGCAGGAATACTGGAGTGATAGAGGTAGATATGTACAAGGGTATATAAGCTGTTCAGGAGCCTGTTGGTGTCAGACTTGATGCACCGGTACCGCTTGCCGTGCGGAAGCAGAGAGAACAGTCTATGGCTTGGGTGGCTGGAGTCTAACAATTTTCCGGCCCTTCCTTTCACACAGCCTGATATAGAAGTCCTGGATGGCAGGGAGCTCGGCCCCAGTGATGTACTGGGCTGTCCACACCACCCTCTTTCCACACCACCCTCTGTAGCGCCATATGATCAAGGGCGATGCTGTTGCCATACCAAGCAGTGATGCAGGCAGTAATGATGCTCTCAATGGTGCAGCTATATAACTTTTTGAGGATTTGAGGGTCGGCCCGTCAGGAAGTCCAGGATCCAGTTGCAGAGCGAGGAGTTCAGTCCCAGGGTCCTGAGCTTGGAAGGCACAGTGGCGTTGAACGCTGAGCTGTAGTCAATGAACAACATTCTCACATAGGTATTCCTCTTATTTAGGTGGGTGAGGGCAGTGTGGAGTGCAACTTGAGATTGCGTTGTCTATGGATCTGTTGGGGTGGTATGCAAATAGGAGTGGATCTAGGGTGTCTGGGATGATGGAGTTGATGTGTCATAACCAGCCTTTCAAAACACTTCATGATTACAGATGTGAGTGCTACAGGGTGGTAGTCATTGTGGCATGAAGCCTTAGAGTTCTTGGCAACAGTAATGATGGTAGTCATTTTAAGACATGTGGAGATTACAGACTGGGACAAGGAGAGGTTGAAAATTACCGTGAATATGCCGGTCAGCTGATCTGCGCATGCTCTGAGAACGCGTCCTGGAATACCGTCTGGCCCCACAGCCTTTCAAGTGTTGACCTGATTAAAGACCTTACTCACGTTGGCCATCTTCTTGAGAAGAAGATAAGATGTTCCATGATGTAAACCAATTGTGTTTACTGCTAGACTGAACCCTAAGCATAGGGGAAAGAAACCCAGGTCCAAGAGCTGTACATTTTCGGGCATTGTCTTGGGCAATATGACGTGACTGTTCATTTGATAGTCCCAAATGAAAAACGTTATACTGTTTGACCATTAGAGGGCACCATTGGATTATTGTTATAAAATTGTGTATGGTACATAATGTGAAAAGAACACAGAAGGGCTTGGTCGATATTTTTAAGAGGAGAATTCTCACCTGAATTAATAAAGGTCTATAACCCTCAAACTCAACTCTGGACCTCGAAGCCAGTTCCACTGCATTTTTTAATTGTTCCCCTCTAATCAGGGACTGATTTAGACCTGAGATACCAGGTGTGTGCAATTAATTATCAGGTAGAAGAAAAAAAACAGCAGGCTCCCGACCTCGTAGGGTAAGAGTTGAGTACCCCTGGTCTATAATATGGATGTTTAAGAAAATTATATTCCACATTGTAAAGGTTTAGGAAATCTTAGCAGATATCAGTCAGTAACTGGAGAAAACTTCTGCAGTATTACCGGTACACAAAATCCAATTGTGTTCTTTGTGGTCCTCTGTTCTGTCTTGCCATGAGGCAAGGTGGGGAGCTGAGAATAATCTAAACTCAACTGGATTTGATTTGCCCAAAGTCATTAGCCTTGCTGCAAAAATCAGTTTTAAGAGAAATTCTAAAGACTTCAAATCAGATTTTATTGGACACATACACATATTTAGCAGATGTTATTGCGGGTGTAGCGAAATGCTTGTGTTACTAGCGCCAATGGACTTGCCACCAACTTGTCAATAAAATATCAATCATAGACTGTATAATATGGAATCTGCATTTTTACATTACGAAAAATAGAAATGTGAAAATGGATCACGGTCAATTAGTCAATTAGTTTTGACTCTCCATAGAGCCTTTATGATACTCTTATAAAACTCTATTTTCACTGCATTTTGAGCATGAGCTCATGTGTAGGCTATCATCAAAAGTGTTGAAAAGCAGCAGCCAAAGGTTTCAGTGTCTATGTTTTAAGTGTAGATTTACATATTCTCTGAAGATGTTCTTCTTCTGCAGGTGATCAGTGCTTCCTGAAGCTGACATGTCTAGGCCAGGACTCTCCAACCGTGTTCCTGGAGAGCTACCGTCTTGTAGGTTTTCGCTCCAATCCTAATCTAGCGCATCCAATTCTAATTATTAGCTGGTTGATGAGCTTAATCAGGTCAGATAAAACTGGGGTTGGAGCAAAAATCTACAGTAGGGTAGCTCTCCAGGAACAGGGTTGGAGAGCCCTGGTCTAGGCTATCACTTTTGTCTCCAAAACCCCTGTACCAGTGAACATGTAAAGGATAAATGGACGAGAATATGATAGTGAAAGAGGACTGGTTGTTGTATTAGCAGCAGTCAAAGATTTGGCAATAAGAGGCTGTGTTACCAGTAAATATATAGTCTCGTTTGTAGATCATGTGGGGATAGGATACCTACCGGTTGCAAGACCAGATTTGGGATTTGAACTGGCGACCGAGGTTGCTGGACTCTACCCCTAGGCTACCTGCCCCCCAAATATAATTAGCTAAATGTAATTTAACCACTATAATAACATGCATACAAAGTTATCACAGTTTAGTGTAAACAAGTATTATTTTGACACATACACTACTTGACCAAAATTATGTGGACACCTGCTCGTCGAACATCTCATTCCAAAATCATGGGCATTAATATGGAGTTGGTCCCCCCCTTTGCTGCTATAACAGCCTCCACTCTTCTGGGAAGGCTTTCCAATAGATGTTGGAACATTGCTGCGGGGAATTGCTTCCATTCAGCCACAAGAGCATTAGTGAGGACGGGCACTAATGTTGGGAGATTAAGCCTGGCTCGCAGTTGCCTTTCCAATTCATCCCAAAGGTGTTAGATGGTGTTGAGGTCAGGGCTCTGTGTAGGCCAGTCAAGTTCTTCCACACCAATCTCAACAAACCATTTCTGTATGGACCTCGCTTTGTGCACGAAGGCATTGTCATGTTGAAACCGGAAAGGGCCTTCCCCAAACTGTTGCCACAAAGTTGGAAGCACAGAATCGTCTAGAATGTCATTGTATGCTGTAGCGTTAAGAACAGCCCCAGATCATTATTCCTCCTCCACCAAACTTTACAGTTGGCACCATGCAGTCGGGCAGGTAGCGTTCTCCTGGCATCTGCCAAAGCCAGATTCGTCCGTCAGACTGCCAGATGGTGAAGCATGATTAATCACTCCAGAGAACACGTTTCCACTGCTCCAGAGTCTAATGGCGGCGAGCTTTACACCACTCCAGCTGACGCTTGGCATTGCGCATGGTGATTTTAGGCTTGTGTGCGGCTGCTCGGCCATGGAAACCCATTTCATGAAGCTCCTAACAAACAGTTATTGTATTGGTGTTGCTTCCAGAGGCAGTTTGGAATTCGGTAGTGAGTGTTGCAACCGAGAACAGATGATTCAGCACTCGGCGGTCCTGTTCTGTGAGCTTGTGTGGCCTACCACTTTGCGGCTGAGCCGTTGTTGCTCCTAGACGTTTCCACTTCACAATAACAGCACTTACAGTTGACCGGGGAAGCACTAGCAGGGCAGAAATTTGACACACTGACTTGTTGGAAAGGTGGCATCCTATGACGGTGCCACATTGAAAGGCACTGAGCTCTTCAGTATGGCCACTCTACTGCCAATGTTTGTCTATGGAGATCGCATGGCTGTTTGCTCGATTTTATACACCTGTCAGCAACGGGTGTGGCTGAAAGAGCCGATTCCACTAATTTGAAGGGGTGTCCACATACTTTTGTAGATGTAGTGTAAGACCTCCCCTGCATTGGGACCTCCCTTTGTAAAGTGTCAGTCCCCAGTCACATGACACATGATCCAAAATGGCAACCTTCGTGTTTTGATCATACCTCAGTGGTTTTTATGAATAATACTTTTGTGTTTGTTTCATTCTTTGTATAATACTAATACATAGCACACATTTGAGGAAACGCACGCATCCTCTGCTTTTTAACTTCGAGACAATCAAGACAAACTGCTATTTGTTTCACGAGTTAGACTATGCACATTTGGTCCTATTAAACAGATAGCTAGCTGGCTGACACAATTAGTAAGCTAAAGCTAGCTGAAAATAAAGGGAAAACGATGGAGGAGTTGAGTGCCGACGAGGTAAGATAACGACGTAGTGTTGCTAAATCTACTATTAGTTTTATCCAATATGTGTCGACAAATGTTACTGCGTTTGGTCGTGATTATCTGTGGAAGTCTATGACGTTAACGTTACCTTTTTCAAAGGCTAACGTAGCTAGCTAGTCAGTGACACTACAGTAACGCGTTAAGCATAAAGCCGGAGATCTAACTACAGTAGTTAGCTAACAACACATATAATCTTATGACGCTGGTCTTTTCGATAATAAAGGTTTGGATACCTTGACGTCCATTAATGGGTATGTTTTGATACGTTAGTACTGGCTATTTAGCCCACAATCTATCGAACTAGCTAGCTAGCCTACTAACTAAAGGTAGGTAGGTAGCTACGTTAGCTAGCTAGCTAGGCGACTCAGCATAACACAGTAGGCCACCATGGCATTGTGCAACCAATCAGGGCACGGGTTCCAAAAAGCATCTTAATGTTAAATTCATCGTTTTAACCTTAGTATGAGCATCGTTAAATCGGTTGTTTCCCAAAACTATCGTTATTAACTTTGCACTTGAAAACGCTCGTAATCTAACGCCTGCCTCAGACCACTCGTAGAACAGCCAAGTGTGTCGTTAGATGTTTTTTGCCCTCCCGCGTCGCTTTATACACAGACGATCTTGGAGCTGTCATTTTATTATTCCCAGAGATCGTCGTCGAACGCAGTGGTGGCTACATTTGTTTGACCGTTGTTTCAACTGCTAGCTAGCTAGTTACACAATGACGATTCAGTCTACCTACCGGTATAACAGACCAACATGAGACACTGATTTTGGCATTAAAGCCCTTTGTCTACTTCCCCAGAGTCAGATGAACTCATGTATACCCTATTTATGTTTCTGCGTGCAGTATGAAGGTAGTTTCGTGAGCCAATTGCTAACTAGCGTTAGCGCAATGACTGGAAGTCTATGGTAACTGCTAGCATGCTAATAGATACCATATACTTCCAGTCATTAAGCTAACTAGCAAGCTTTCTTCTGTTCATTACAGATCCGCAGAAGGAGACTGGCCAGACTTGCAGGAGGGCAAACATCCCAGCCCAGCACCCCCCTCAGCACCCCCCTGACGTCCCCACAGAGAGAGACCCCCCCTTGGCCCCTTCCTGGGACCTCAGGGGCCACACCCCAGCCCCTACCACCAGCCGCCTCACATTCACTTGGGCTCAATGTCCAGAGTGTCACCCCCGCCACCTCTCCTATTGGCGCCTCTGGTATGAGCACATCTTAGACAGCACGTTTAAAGATTACAATTGACCAAAACATTCAGCAAAGCCTCAATCTTTTGTTTGCATTTCTATAGTGTGTTCTGTAGCTAACTTTCACAAAATCTCCTACATTGGGAGCTAAACAAGTTTTGTCAGATTGCTAGCTGACTGTTGCCTGCTATAAAGGCATTGATGTAGGCTAAATAGCTACATAGTGAATGAAATGGACTCACTTCAATAAATAGCACTCAAAAGGCTCACATCAATAACATTTCTTTAACTGCCCTGCATGGATGCATTTCAGCCTCACCATTCATGCTGAGAATGACAACAACAAAAACACAGATGGCCATAATTAGGCTAATAGGTCAAATTCACAGACATTACTGGCTAGTTAGAAGCACCAGTAGGCTAAAATACTCCGCCTCTTATCCGTGTTGTATTGAGTGAACATGCTTATGTACAAATGTGTACTTTCCACTCAGTCAGGTTTAAAAGAGCCAAAGTTAAGAAACTTTGGTAGGCAATCTGAATTTAAGTAGTTCCAGGACTCTTGCTTTGAGCAGATGCAAAGTAGGCCTAGTTGTAAGTTGGAGTAGGCTTGTTTGTTATTAAGTTGACCTTGAGTAGTTTGGAAAACCTGGTAGCCTAGAGCTAATAGCGACCAGCTGTGGAATCCCCATGAACAAACTTGGTCTCAAAGCAAAACAAAAAGTATCCCGGACCTGCCATCGTGCCCTTTACCAGGAAAGTGCACAGTCACTGTGCCGTTCATGCACGAGCTTTGGCCTGAGTTCAGCTAAGGGCACATAGATGAGAGTGATAACATTCTCAGCCAGCGGTTCGTAGAGGTCAGCGTGAAAAGCAGTGTGGCATTCTATAGGCTATTCCCAGATTGTGGATTTATTCTTGAACATTTCATTCCTGCTGCCTCCGTTTGCAGTTAGATGGCCTATCCTATGATTTGGCTCTGAAGTCCATGGGAGATATAAACTGTGTCCGCATGTGGCATCGGTGTGAGAAATGCTGCTTTCACAAACACATACAGTACTCTAGAACCTACACTATTGAGTCATAGATATGGATCAATACTGTCTCTCCCCTATTGTTTGTAATGGTTAGACTACTCCGGCAAAGAAAGCTACCTTAATGACTGACTGACTGATTGCTTTACAATGGGATTTACAATATGTGTAATGATGTTGTTCTCAACTTCAAGTGTTTCACTTTCATTTGTATGTTTTTAAAAAAACATGATAGACCCAAATCCTTTGTTTAAGTAGCCAAAATGTGAAATAATTTGATATAGGCTATCGATATCAATAAACATAAACCAATTTCCATTAATTGTTAAACTGATTTCCACAAATTTGGTATTCTACCTTCAAACACAAGGGACATATCTTATCTCAACATGACCTTAGCTAGCAAATATAAATGCAATAGGGCTTAACATTTACATTTACGTCATTTAGCAGACGCTCTTATCCAGAGCGACTTACAGGAGCAATTAGGGTTAAGTGCCTTGCTTAAGGGCACATCGACAGATTTTTCACCTAGTCGGCTCGGGGATTAGAACCAGCGACCTTTCGGTTACTGGCACAACGCTCTTACCCACTAAGTTACCTGCCGCCCCTACCTTTGTGGAAAATGCTGTTAGTTTACAGATGTTCAGCCCAATTGAACACAACTAAGGTCGTGTTCAGGAGGGTGCAATGTACAGCACTGGCATCAGGCTTTAACAATAACACCCTGTGTCCATGAACTGCTTTGATATATTTTCCGGTCAGGCAGAATACATTCATTTTCAATGGAGGCAGTCCGCACCATTGCGGTCCAGCTGCCACAATTTTCAACTTGTCACAGGGGCATGTCTGTTCTACACAATGTATTTCTATCCATCTAAATTATGCCCTGCTGAACAAGGCCCAGGTTTTCCACATTATGTGAGTGTTTCTGTAGTCCGGTGGTAATTCCTGCTCTTACTTTAGCCATTGGATATGGGCCTTAATCAGCTTTGTCCTTAGCTGTCGAGTAGACAGGCTTTCCGATTCACACACTCACACAGCTGTGTGTTCAAGTTCACCTCTGGTGGCCTAACTTGGCTAGCTGACAAAAAAATGCTTGTCGCCAATGGACATACTGTACATACGCAGAGAAAAGCCATGGGGGTCTAGTCAAATATACTGTATTCCTCTCACACTGAGCTCTTTGGTTGTGTCCCAAATGGCACCCTACTTCCTATGTAGTGTACTACTTTTGACCAGGGCCATGGGTAGTACTATATAGGGAATATGGTGCAATTTGGGAAAGTATTTTTGTCTCTTTCTGTGTCCCTTGCTTATTTGTTTTCTTCCTTTCCTACCTGTCCCAGGGGTTGCGTACTGTAGTCAGAGC
The DNA here is from genome assembly GCF_964263955.1 of Coregonus lavaretus. Classification (NCBI taxonomy): domain Eukaryota; kingdom Metazoa; phylum Chordata; class Actinopteri; order Salmoniformes; family Salmonidae; genus Coregonus; species Coregonus lavaretus. Next base: position 23,887,954 of record NC_140007.1, on the reverse strand, counting down.
AGTGAGGGCGTGAGCTCCCTCTCCAGCTCTCCCTCCAACAGCCTGGAGACCCAGTCCCAGAGTCTTTCCCGATCCCAGAGCATGGACATCGACACAGCCTCCTGTGAAAAGAGGTGAGCAACTCGGACCGGTCGATTCAAAACCGACCCTTAGCCCAGTTCTGAGAGGTTTGGCTAGGAGGTGTAAGCGATATGGAGACTCAGAAGGTAAGTTGAATCTATTGCCATGATGTTTATCTACCCCAATCCTCTCAGATCTATAGGACAGGCGTGCCCAGAGTTTAGGGGTAAGAGGTCAAATTAGATGACCACACTGGAAATGCAGTGGTGAGAGAGTTTGTGAACACTTTAGGATTTTCTTTATTTCTGCATACATTTGGCCTAAAATGTGATCAGATCTTCATCTAAGTCCTAATAATAGATAAAGTGAACCAGATTAAACAAATAACACAACCTTTTCATTTCGTTATTGAGCAAATTGATGTCAGAAAAAGTATGTGAACCTCTAGATTAATCATCTCAATTAAGTGTATTAAAGTAGTCAAAAGTTTAGTATTTAGTCCTACCACTCAATGACTGCATCAAGTTTGTGACTCTACAAACTCTACAAAATGTAAATTTTGCCTCTGTAACCTCACTCATCATTATTCATGATCTATTTAAGCAATAAGGCCCGAGGGGGTGTGGTATATGGCCAATATACCACGACTAAGGGCTGTTCATGATTATAAACTGGGTGGTTTGAGTGCTGAATGCTGATTGGCTGACAGCCGCTGTATAACAGACCGTGTACCACGGGTATGACAAAACATTACTTTTTACTGCTCGAATTATGTTGGTAACCAGTTTATGATAGCAATAAGGCACCTCAGGGGTTTGTGATAGATGGCCAATATACCACGGCTAAGGGCTGTGTCCAGGCACTCCGCGTTGCGTCGTCTCTAAGAACAGCTCTAGCCGTGTAATATTGGCCATATACCACACCCCCTCTGGCATTATTGCTTAATTATCCATAATCATGGAAGCATCCACATGAATGTAGAAGTGTTCAGAAACATCTTCTATTCTTAATAACAATAAAAGTGACTCCAAACTGCAAATGCATCCAATGAGTTTGTAGAGTCACAAGCTTGATGTATTCATTTCGTGCTAGGAATATGGGACCAAATAAACTTTTGACTACTTTAATACACTTAATTGAGCTGATTAATCAAGTTGTTCACATACTTTTTCCAACAAATACATTACATTTAAGATACATTTGCTCAAAAAAGAAATGAAAAAGTACAATTTGTTTTTATTTGTTTAATCAGGTTCACTTTATGTATTGTTAGGATTTAGATGACGATCTGATCACATTTTAGGTCAACCTTATGTAGGAATGCAGAAAATCCTAAAGGGTTAAAAGTTTCTCTCACCACTAAGTCTTCTGACTATTTTGTGTGTTCCTCAATTATTTTATTTACATTTACATTTTCGTCATTTAGCAGACCCTCTTATCCAGAGCGACAGATGTAATCATTTTATTTATGTTGTCTTTTGAGGTGTTTTTAAAATGGTCAAATAAACTAAACAAAGTGGATAGGGGGAAGAGGCTAGGATGACAATCATCACATTTCAGCCCTGTTCAGTTGTTATGGCCCCGGGGTCAGTCTGATCTCGTGCTAAATGTATGCCTTCACCTCCTATCAACTCCTTACCCAAAGCTTTAATGGATGTTACATGCATCCCTTCATTCCTACTCTAGTTAGAACGTTTAAAGCTAGATACAATGTGTGCAATGGGTTGTACAAAGATATATGTGTGTTAAAGCTGAGATCCGCGATAGGCGAAACGGTGCCACTGGCCACATCCAGGCACATTTGTTTTTGTCTTGAGGAAATGAGCATCCAGCATTGTGTAAAAAATAATCTGCTGTTCTATCGCATGTGCAATGGTGTCTGAGGGGAAAAAAACTATTTTGTTGTTGTAATATCGCAAATAAACGTCACAGTTTCAACGCTAAGGGTTGCAGCTTTAAGGTAAGAGGAATAACACAAAACATGAAATCACTTAAATGCAGAACAGAGGTTTAAGGATTTTAGCTGTTCTGAATTGACCTTGAATGCTAATTGCACATCTTAAGGACAAAACCGTGCCGACAAACAGTTAAAAGCAGTGGATGGCCACATAAGCAGCGTAAGTGTAAGCGATCAACTGCTGGGTATCAACGAATGGTGGCGATTCAACATGTAGAATCGTCCAGAAATGAACAGAAAATAACGTCCGGTGCTCTGGTCATAGGCAGTAGGACGGCCACCCTCTGATTTTAACTGTTCATCGCCACAGTGCGTTTTGTCCTTTTGAGTTAATAGAGTAGTTGATAGGCTGTTTGTGGGATCTGGTGGAGGGGATAAATTGGTTGACCCAATGTTGCTCCTCTCTCCCTCTCTGTCTCTGTGCGTGTGGCCCAGCAGCATGTCCCAGGTGGATGTGGACTCAGGGATAGAGAACATGGAGGTGGAGGACAGTGACCGCAGGGAGAAGAGGGACCTGGCAGAAAAGGTAGGCAGGGCTTCCATTCCACCCCTTACTTTTACTGTGTGCACTTGCTGTACTTTAATCAGTCACTCTTTGGCTGTGTCTGTAAAGGCACCATCTATTCCCATGCCTGAAGACTCAAACTGAATTATTCCGCTGCTCTATCGTTCTCTACATACTTCAGTCTGAATCTGCCATCATTGAAAGTAATTTGTGATGAAAAGAAAGTCATCTGATTGGATTGTGTCTAACCAATCAGAGTATCAAAGCCAATTCTGTACTTTGAATATGCCGCTTCATCCACGTGTGTTATGGCTCTGGCCCAACCCATCGGTTACTGGGTCAAATCAGACGGTCTGAATGTGTTCGCATTCTAGAGGGGTCGGGGATGGAGTCAAATCCAGACTCATTGCAGAGAAGAAATGTTTGTGGGCGTGGAGTGGCATTTGGCTGGAGCGATGAGTCTGGGTAGCCAGGCAATCTATTCCCTATATAGCGTGCTACTTTTGACCAGAGTTTTGAAGTAGTGCACTATACAGTATAGGGGATGGGGGGCTATTTCAGACACAACCTCTGTCATGAAAAGGGTCTGCCAAATGAATGGAAGTCAATGGAACTCTTTTTCTGTTGGAGACTTTGTACATCAATAGTTTTCACCAAATGAGCAGTGGATTCATGTACTTCAGTGGTTTCATGGTGTACGTGAAAATAAATGACCTTTTGAAACTCCTGTCATTGTAGAAAAGGAAATAAATTGCTCACTTTCAAAGAAAAATATATCTTCATTTCGGTCATAATAAGTAGGTCATTTTGGATGGTCAGAGAGCCATTTTCAACTTTGATAATATAAAGACCTTGCTCCTGGTTGATAAAACAACTTTGGTTTTGAGTCGCCTACTTTTAGTTCTATTAAAAAGTCTCGCCATGATCTAATCCCTAAATTCAAAATAGTTAAAGGCCTGCTAATTCAGATGTTGCCTTGCAATGAATGAGTGGAAGGTCCTTCATGGATGATGCAGAATAGATCTCTTTACGATTGCACAATAGCGACGAGTAAAACATCAGCAGTTTTTTGGAATAAAATAACCTATAGCTGATGACTCTGGCATTGAAGATTCTTGATATCTGTATGCCCTGGTTTGCCTCAGTGATCAAGTTGTAGAATCCTTCACCACCCATCTCCACATGGCTGTAGAACTGAAATGCTCTGAACTGATACATTTGTCTATGCCAATGGTCTTCGAAAGCCCTCTGAAAACACCCGTCTGCCCGTGTTTTCTCTCTAACCCTCACCCGAAGACTTTGGTGTTATGGATTCTACCATCTAGCTAAAGGAGTCTTTTGAAAGGGGTGTTGTGGCTTGGCTAATTGTTACCAATAAAGGGCAGCTAGCAGCAGCAGTTATTATTAGCTCTTAGTTATTGTATAGCCATTGCAACAGAAAATCTATCAATTTCCATTAGAAAATGAATAGTAAAAAAAGTACCTAGTATGTGTATCCTACTGTTTTCTCTAGCTCATCTAAAATCAGAGGTGTAATTTGCAGACAGTGGTAAGGAGGCAATTCCAGCGTACATTTTTTTTCTCAACATTTGAGTCGAGGCTACTCTTTTGGGGTGGACATTGAATCCTGAACACACTGCTTTTACCCAAGGAAATTTAAATTGAATTATTTTGCCGCCTATCGGTACACAACATGGCCACCTGGTAACCAGTCTCTTGAACGGCAATGACCGCTCTAGCTAGTAATTCGAACTATTGGTGTCTCTGTCCCAGGAATCCGCTGAAAACTCTGTCTCTGAAGAGCAGGCTCTGCAGCTCATCTGTAAGATCCTGCGCGTCTCCTGGATGGAGCAGGACAGAGACGTCATCTTTCTCCCCTCGCTTGCCGCCGAGTTCCACCAGAGCAGCCCCAAAGATGGTATGGCAAAGATGCATGAAATTTGTAGCTATCTTCTTTTTGAATTGTATAGCTTTTTGCAAAAGAGTCATAGATGAGTGGTTTAGGATATCATCATCTGAATGCAATAGCAATGTAAAAAAATTGTTTTATCCTCCAACCCAATGTTTCTGTTGAAATTTGAACAAGATATTTGTATTAAATGAAATACAAATTAGTTTGTAGTCAGTTTTTATCTGTCATGTATACCATTTTAGAATTAGTCACAAATTAAGTGTATGTTTATAGGATTTATCTTTCTCCTCCCAGTCTTCTCTGACTTCAAAGACCTGATTGGCCAGATCCTGATGGAGGTGCTCCTGATGTCCACCCAGTCGCACGTCCACAACCCCTTCGCCAGCCTGACCGCCACGTCCCAGCCAATCGCTGCTGCCAAATCTCTTGACCACCACCTGACACTGGTCCAGCCCTCCAGCCAGGGCGGCAGTCCCATGGCCCCCTGTGCAGGCTCGTTTGGGGCCAGCTCTCTGTCAAGGCAAGTACCCCTCAGTGGCCCCACGACTAGCCCCCAGTCCTGGGTACATATAGTAGGGTTGTGTCCCAAATGGCACTCTCTTCAATATATAGTGCACTGCTTTTGACTAGGTCCCATAGGGCTCTGGTCAAAAGTAGTGCACTATATAGGGAATAGGCTGCTATTTGGAGCTCAGCCAAAAACTCCCATTAGCATAGATGGGTGTTTAAATTCAACTAGTGCCGTTTCATTCATTGTCTGATTAGGAATTGTACTGGACGTCCTATTTGAATCCATCCAAGAGAGTGTCCAATGGAATCCCTACATTGAAATTGACAGAAATGGAATTGTTCCCTTTTGTGTGATTTAGGCCTAGTCAATGGGAAGTGTTGTCTTTTTTAAACTGGTACGGTCATGGTATCGTTCTGTCTTTTTTATTCAGTTTTATATACCTAATTATTTGACAGAGTTGATAAGATTGTAAAAGAGGAAGATGTAACTCATTTGTCAACCCATTTGTTTTGCGATGTTGTTCACAGCCTGTATGGGTGTAGTCCGCACTCACTGGCTTTGAATGCAGCCAGGATGACCTCTCCACCTCTCCCCACCCCCACCACCCCATCCCTGCATCCAATGGTAGCCCCAAGTCCCCCTACCATGGCCAACCCCCCTAGGCTCTCTCTCAACCCCCCCTCCGCCCCCCTGCCCATCTCCCAGCGCTACCGGCCCTACTCTGTCACCTCTCCCTGGGGGGTCTCCACCCCCCCTAGCCCCAGCCCCAGACTGGCTAGCCTCCCTGGGTTTTCCCGCGACCCTGTCACTGAAGGTCTCCCAGTACCGCCCATCATTTTGGCCCAGGCCCCAGCCCCACCACTACCTACTAGCCCCCAGTCGGTTCCTCTCCCCTCCCCTAGTCCTCGCCCCCCCACCTCCATGCCCCTCCCTCTGGTGCCCCCCTCGCCCAGATCAGCCGCCCGACGAGCTGCCCTCGCCACCGGGATCCCATCTAGGTACCTCCTCAACCACGTGTGACAATGAGTGACTCGCAACAAGCTACTTTACTAAAACATTAACCCTCCCCCAGCCTTAGCTCCATGGCAAAATATGTAGAAACGCAGGAAATTAACTTTACAACTGCAACATTTTCTCTCCGCTGCATGGCAAAATGAGTAGAATTGCAGGAAATTAGCTTTAAAACTGCAAAAATGTTGCTCAGCTCCATTGAAAAATGTGTAGAATTGCAAGAAATTCCCCTATATCGCTAAGATGGGGTCCTAAAAAAATGTAGCTGTGCTGATGGGCTGACCACGCTCATTGACATGCCCTGCGTCACGCCCACCACCTAAGCCCCTTTTTATCCAGAAAAACCCCTGCACATTTGGCCTACATGATGGGCTACTTATGTAGGCCTATTTCTTGAATTATTATGGACATACTGTATATGGGTGGTTTCCCAGACACTGATTAAGCCTACTGTAGTCATGGACTAAAAATGATTTTCTATGGTTCTCCATTGAGCTGCATTTAGTCCAGGACTAGGCTTAATCTGTGTCTGGGAAACCATCCCGGAGTTTTGCACATAATTCCTAACCACAAACCAACTCTAATGCTCTGATGATTTACACAATTTACAATCATCCTCATTTAAAATAAATAAATAATAATAATTTAAAATATATATATATATATATATATATACTGAAGAAATGACACTTTGCTACAATGTAAAGTAGTGAGTGTACAGCTTGTATAACAGTGTACATTTGCTGTCCCCTCAAAATAACACAACACACAGCCATTAATGTCTAAACCGCTGGCAACAAAAGTGAGTACACCCCTAAGTGAAAATGTCCAAATTGGGCCCAATTAGCCATTTTCCCTCCCCGGTGTCATGTGACTCGTTAGTGTTACAAGGTCTCTGGTGTGAATGGGGAGCAGGTGTGTTAAATTTGGTGTCATCGCTCTCACACTCTCTCATACTGCTCACTGGAAGTTCAACATGGCACCTCATGGCAAAGAACTCTGAGGATCTGAAAAAAAAGAATTGTTGCTTTACATAAAGATGGGCTATAAGAAGATTGCCAAGACCCTGAAACTGAGCTGCAATACGGTGGCCAAGACCATACAGCGGTTTAACAGGACAGGTTCCACTCAGAACAGGACTCGCCATGGTCGACCAAAGAAGTTGAGTGCACGTGCTCAGCGTCATATCCAGAGGTTGTCTTTGGGAAATAGACGTATGAGTGCTGCCAGCATTGCTGCAGAGGTTGAAGGGGTGGGAGGTCAGCCTGTCAGTGCTCAGACCATATGCCGCACACAGCATCAAATTGGTCTGCATGGCTCTCGTCCCAGAAGGAAGCCTCTTCTAAAGATGATGCACAAGAAAGCCCGCAAACAGTTTGCTGAAGACAAGCAGACTAAGGACATGGATTACTGGAACCATGTCCTGTGGTCTGATGAGACCAAGATAAACTTATTTGGTTCAGATGGTGTCAAGCGTGTGTGGCAGCAACCAGGTGAGGAGTACAAAGACAAGTGTGTCTTGCCTACAGTCAAGCATGGTGGTGGGAGTGTCATGGTCTGGGGCTGCACGAGTGCTGCCGGCACTGGGGAGCTACAGTTCATTGAGGGAACCGTGAATGCCAACATGTACTGTGACATACTGAAGCAGAGCATGATCCCCTCCCTTTGGAGACTGGGCCGCAGGGCAGTATTCCAACATGATAACGACCCCAAACACACCTCCAAGACGACCACTGCCTTGCTAAAGCTGAGGGTAAAGGTGATGGACTGGCCAAGCATGTCTCCAGACCTAAACCCTATTGAGCATCTGTGGGGCATCCTCAAACGGAACGTGGAGGAGTGCAAGGTCTCTAACATCCACCAGCTCCGTGATGTCGTCATGGAGGAGTGGAAGAGGACTCCAGTGGCAACCTGTGAAGCTCTGGTGAACTCCATGCCCAAGAGGGTTAAGGCAATGCTGGAAAATGATGGTGGCCACACAAAATATTGACACTTTGGGCCCAATTTGGACATTTTCACTTAGGGGTGTACTCACTTTTGTTGCCAGCGGTTTAGACATGAATGGCTGTGTGTTGTGTTAATTTGAGGGGACAGCAAATTTACACTGTTATACAAGCTGTACACTCACTACTTTACATTGTAGCAAAGTGTCATTTCTTCAGTGTTGTCACATGAAAAGGTATACTGAAATATTTACAAAAATGTGAGGGGTGTACTCACTTTTGTGAGATACTGTGTGTGTGTATATATATATGCGTGTGTGTGTGTATGTAATGCTCAATGTTTGATCAGTTCAGACAATGGCCCAGTTCTGACACAACAAAGAAAAGCCTTGACTAGGAGCTGGAACAATTTCATTGAGAAATGTGGAGAAAGAGCCTTCACTTTTGCTTGCCAATGCATTGCTTATCTTGCATGTTTTTTTGTGAATCACATAGCTGTGGTCTCTTTGACTAGGGTGTCTGTAGGAGCCTATGGGTCCTCGTTGTATCTTCAGATAAAATGTATTAATGGACATGGGACAAGGTCAGCACTAGGAGAGTAGTCTGGTGTTTTATTCCACAGTGAATCACAACCAGGGTTCAGCTAAAGTCAGAGGGAAGGCGAGCTAGTCATATCACTTCCTTCCTACATCCTTTCCTCAGTGTTACCATCTTCCTTCCCTACCCCATCCTCTCCTATCTATGACCCGTGTGTCTTCCCATCCTCACACCCCATCCTCCTCCTCCTTTATCCCTCTTCCTCTTTTCCTCCCTCTCTACGCCAGCCCCCTCTCCCTACTGTTCTTCGCCCTCTCTGACATGTCTCAGGACAGCAGCGAAGAAGAGCGTGATGATGAGCAGGAGGATTTTACGCAGGTTCAGTTTGGGTCCAGGTATACACCACTGCACGGCGTGTGTTCAGTAGACTCACCGGCATGCTTCAGCAGTGTGTCGAGCATAGCCACTAACAGCAGAGACTGCGTTCCAAATTGCCCCCTATTCCTTACATAGTGCACTAATTTTGACCATCAAAAGTAGTGTACTATATATGGAATAGGGTGCCATTTGGGATGCAGATAGAGTTTCACCATTGCGGCCCTGCTGCTGCAGGAACAGGCTGAGAAACATAGAGCCTGTAGACCAGGGGTGTCAAACTCAATTATTATTATTTTACTCAAACCACCCGCGGGCCGTATGTTTGACGCCCTTCTGTAGACTGGCAGCTTTACGACCTCAACTGTTGTAGTTGACGCTCAACCTCAGAAGTAGTCAATTTCAGTACAGATTGAGGCAGTGTGCTTATCTTTGTGGTACTGGTAAGATGGTCTGAATTGCAGCTTGCAAAAATATAGAGAATTCATTATGACTATGCTAGCACTGCAGTAAGTAGCATGATATCTGGTACTCAAGCACTAGGATTCTTGGAAATCACCAGCATGAGTTTGGCCCAGGATTGTAGTTTCCCAGTGAATTAGGCCTGTCATGTACTGTAGCTAAGATGTACAATTTCTCTGTCTAAATTTGTGATATGAGGAAAGGACCCAAAGTGAAGGAGTACGACCCTACCTTACACAGAAAGAGGCACAGGTCCTAATCCAGGCACTTGTCATCTCCCGTCTGGATTACTGCAACTCACTGTTGGCTGGGCTCCCTGCCTGTGCCATTAAACCCCTACAACTTATCCAGAACGCTGCAGCCAGTCTGGTGTTCAACCTTCCCAAGTTCTCTCATGTCACCCCGCTACTCCGCACACTCCACTGGCTCCCAGTTGAGGCTCGCATCTACTACAAGACCATGGTGCTTGCCTACGGAGCTGTGAGGGGAACGGCACCTCCATACCTTCAGGCTCTGATCAGACCCTACACCCAAACGAGGGCACTACGTTCATCCACCTCTGGCCTGCTAGCCCCCCTACCTCTACAGAAGCACAGTTCCCGCTCAGCCCAGTCAAAGCTATTCGCTGCTCTGGCACCCCAATGGTGGAACAAGCTCCCCCACGATGCCAGGACAGCGGAGTCACTGACAACCTTCCGGAGACACTTGAAACCCTACCTCTTTAAGGAATACCTGGAATAGTATAAAAGTAATCCTTCTACCCTCCCATTTAAAAAAAATAAAAAAGTGGTTGTCCCACTGGCTATCATAAGTTGAATGCACCAATTTGTAAGTCGCTCTGGATAAGAGCGTCTGCTAAATTACATAAATGTAAATGTAAAAGGAGTTTAGACTGTCAAGACCAGGCAAATAACCCTTGGAAGTTTATGTTGAAGCCACTGTTTCACTTTTCTGCAAACCATGTTCAGGTAAAATCCAAAGACGACAACCAGTTTGATTGTGTCTTCAGATGGCGTCTGTTGCTGCAAATGCTGCTTGCTGCAACCCGGATAAACGATCTGCTAGTTTGAAAGTGCAATTTCTCAACCAGTCTCGCAAGACATTCGGTTCCCCCGTTCTGTGCACTGAAGTCTCCACTAAAAATCTTTGTCGGGCAGAAGACTTATCCACAACATTCCTGCGGACTGAGGCTTGTGGTGTGGTGTGAAGCTGCTCACGGGTTACCCACCAGTTTGTCTTCGAAAACAGACCACTAACAATGCATTAGCTTAGACCCCAGTGAACCCTTTGGTGGGGTCAGTGGTGATCTCTGGGGAATCCGTTACCTAGGTTGTGTTCATTAGGCATGAAATTGAAAAAATGTGACAAACTAACAGAGTGGGAGTGAGAGACTAGCTGGAGTTGTCCAATAAGAAACAAACAATTTTGTTTTCCTTGGCAAGATGTTGCAAAATGTTTTTTTGTTGTCTGCCCTAATGAACATGACCCCGCTTCAAACTGCTATTGAGTGAGATTATTGAAAGAATTTTGTAAAATCTGAGGGTGTTTAGTTAGTTAGATTTCAGACTGAAGAATTGTGGAGTCAAAATGCTGAAACGCTGCCTTGCGATACTCTCGCTAACGTTTGACATCGCTTATTTACCACATTTGTCCACAGGGCTTACTTCTTACGGTGCCCTGGTTGTCTCTCCTGTCGTCCTGTTACATTTTGACTTTCTCTCCCATTCTCTCTGTGTAGTCTGGGTGTGTCCGGAGGGGGAATGGCCTGGGAATCCTGCAGTGACCGGTTCACCATCGAAGCGTGCAAGGAGACGGAAATGCTCAACTACCTCATCGAGCGCTTTGACAGTGTGGGTATGGAGGAAAGGAAGGCGCCCAAGGTAAACTAGAAACGCCCCTAAGAAACATTGCTGCCCACCGGAGGTTTGATCCGTATCTACTCATTTGGAATCTTTGTCCTTCACAAGGGCACAAAACTAATTAAGAAACACCATTGTAACACAGTGTCTCCAAACAATACTTACCTTTCAGCTATGCTTAGTGTTTTCTGGTTGTAACAGAAATGCCCTGGGAGGAGGCAAAGTTAAGTTTGCCCCTCGCAACACTTATTTTTTTGTGATCATTTTTTGTTATTTATAATAGACATAGACATAAACTTGAACAAAACACATGGACATAACCCCTCCTAACACTCATCTGGTAAAACCTTATTGAATTCAAAAAGCCCGACCACAATACCGCTCACAATAGTTAAGTTTCCATCCAATTGGTGATAGATAAATTAAACAGACATGAAAAGAACCCACCATGTCAAATGAACAAATGTATCTCACCATTTATAAAATTGTACCAAAACTTTCTATTTCCATCACAGCTGTCATAATTGTTTTAATACAATATGGCTTTACACGCACAAACTGTGGATGGGAACGTGGTTAATGAGAGAAAGCTCCACTCCTCTGTGAACAAATTATGATTTGGCCGCAGAATTTGGAGACTGGGCCACCTTGACATGAGCAGCCGTGGTGGTGTCACAACTAGGGTTGCAAAGCTACTGGTAATTTACCAAAGTTACCAGAATCTTCACACATTTTGGTAATTAACAAAATCTGTTGCAATCTATCGTAACTTTTGTAATTTATACTTGAAAAACTTCAACAACAAAAAAAGATATATATATTCATATGTAGTATTCATTTTATATCTGTCCATATTGTCTGACTTTCCAATAGACCATATGGCTCAAGAGAAAAAGCCTAATTCATGGAAAAAAGCACCTGATCAACAATGGCATTATTTTTTATTACCTCTGCAACCTGTCCAAATATTGACTTTTTTCACAACTGCCACCAGCTTGACGCCAAAACATTGACAACAAATGTATATTGACATAGTAAAATAAATAAGTTTAAAAAAAGAAATATTTCATGCTAAAACACTCATATTAAACACCAATGGTATTCACTAAGTTGATGGTTTATATTTATGATCTTATCATCTTATTTAATTATTTCATGTATTTTAAATGTGCTAAGGCCACACAGAGGGCTGGAGATAATTGGACACCTGTGATAATCAGAAGTACCCAAAAGGGCCACTAGAGGTCTTGTGATAGATTACATAAAATCCTTGAACGATACCAAAATTCTGGTAGTTTACTGGTAAACTTAGAACATTTCCAGTAATATACCCTCCCTTTGCAGCCCTAGTCACCACACTTAACTTGTTATTCTCCCTCTGTCTTCTCAGATTTGCAGCCACCCCAGTGTCAGCCAGCTCCTCAGCAACATACGCTCGCAGTGTATTTCCCACGCCGTTCTTGTCCTTCAGGGCGCCCTCACGCAGCCCAGGTCAGCCTGACACCTTCCTGTCACCTTCTGTGACCTCTCACAATACTGTTGTCATAATACAGTATTATTCTATGTACATCAGTGTTTCCCCTACCATTGGATAATGTGTCTAGATCCCTCAAACTCAACTCTGGACCTTGAAGCCAGTTCCACTACTTTATTTCATTGTTCCCCTCTAATCAGGGACTGATTTTAGACCTGAGACACCAGGTGTGCAATTAATTATCAGGTAGAACAGAAAACCAGCAGGCACCAGACCTCGTAGGGTCTGAGTTCAGTACCCCTGGTCTAGATGTTTAGCTCTGTTGCCCCATGTCTACATTTTTGTATTTATTGATATTTCAATTCGTAACAATTAAGTGCAATTATATTTGAATTACCCAAATATCCACCCATGGACACATGAAAGAAAGCAACAATGAACTTGACAATTGTGATGTCAGAAAGCCTGGATGTTGCTTTCACCGTGGTTTAAACTAGGGGAAAGACTGGTGTACATGTTTTGTTCTTTTGTCTGCTTTCTCAGCACCCCTAGCAGGAGCTACTAATCTAGCACCATAGCAACCCTATCACCATAGCAACTCATCTATTTCTCCTCAAGTTCACATGTCCACATTATTTTGCCATATCATTCACACCTTTGCTACCGACACTCTAGCGTCTGGTACACCATTAGTGTGTTCGGAAAGTATTCAGACCTCTTCCCTTTTTCCACATTTTGTTACGTTACAGCCTTATTCTAAAATAATATTTTTTTTTCATCAATCTACACACAATACCCTATAATGACAGTGAAAACAGGTTGTAAGACATTTTTGCAAAAAAATAAAAATAATTATGTTTTATATATATTTATTTTTAAAAACAAAGTATTTAAATAAGTATTCAGACCCTTTGCTATGAGACTCGAAATTGAGCTCCGGTGTATCCTGTTTCCATTGATCATCCTTGAAGTGTTTCTACAACTTCATTGGAGTCCACCTGTTGTAAATTCAATTGATTGGACATGATTTGGAAAGGCACACACCTGTCTTTATCAGGTCCCACAGTTGACAGTGCATGTCAGAGCAAAAACCAAGCCATGAGGTCGAAGGAATTGTCCGTAGAGCTCCGAGACAGGATTGTGTCGAGGCACAGATCTAGGGAAGGGTACCAAAACATTTCTGCAGCATTGAAGGTCCCCACGAACACAGTGGCCTCCATCATTCTTAAATGGAAGAAGTTTGGAATCACCAAGACTCTTCCTAGAGCTGGCCGTCCGGCCAAACTGAGCAATCGGAGGAGAAGGGCCTTGGTCAGGGAGGTGACTAAGAACCCGATGGTCACTCTGACAGAGCTCCAGAGTTCGTCTGTGGAGATGGGAGAACCTTCCAGAAGGACAACCATCTCTAAAGCACTCCACTAAATAGGCCTTTATGGTAGTGGCCAGACGGAAGGCACTCCTCAGTAAAAGGCACATGACAGCCCGCTTGGAGTTTGCCAAAAGGCACCTAAAGGACTCTCAGACCATGAGAAACAAGATTCTCTGGTCTGATGAAACCAAGACTGAACTATTTGGCCTGAATGCCAAGCATCATGCCTGGAGGAAACCTGGCACCATCCCTACGGTGAAGCATGGTGATGGTAGCATCATGCTGTGGGGATGTTTTTCAGTGGCAGGGACTGGGAGACTAGTCAGGATCAAGGGAAAGATTAACGGAGCAAAGTACAGAGAGATCCTTTATGAAAACTTGCTCCAGAGCACTCAGGACCTCAGACTGGGGCGAAGGTTCACCTTCCAACAGGACAGCGACCCTAAGCACACAGCCAAGACAACGCAGGAGTGGCTTCGGGACAAGTCTCTGAATGTCCTTGAGTGGCCCAGCCAGAGCCTGGACTTGAACCCGATCAAATATCTCTGGAAAGACCTGAAAATAGCTATGCAGTGATGCTTCCCAACCAACCTGACAGAGCTTGAGAGGCTCTGCAGAGAAGAATGGGAGAAACTCTCCAAATACAGGCGTGTCAAGCTTGTAGCATGATACCCAAGAAGACTCGATGCTGTAATCGCTGCCAATGGTGCTTCAATAAAGTAAAGGGTCTGAATACTTATGTAAATGTAATATTTCTGTTTTTTTATTCTAAAAACCGGTTTTTCCTTTGTCATTATGGGGTATTGTGTGTAGATTGAGGGGGGGGGAGAAACAATGTAATCAATTTTCGAATAACGCTTGTAACGTAACAAAGTGGAAAAAGTCAAGGTCTGAATACTTTCCGAATGCACTGTATATGCACTCTTCACGTTTCCTCTCACCGTTCTCTGTACCTGTTAGTATGCATCCTCTGCCACTACAGAATGCAAGAATATTGTCAAAATAAAAGTGTGTTCCCTCAAAATACACTCCTATTTGCTTTCAAAATAGCATTGGCCAGCTGACTCGTTTCAGGTATGTTGTGTGTCTGAGTAAAGCCAAATGTATACACTACACAATACGCAACGCAAGAATGGCAATTGGCTATGCAAAATGGCGATCTTGCGTAGTTGCATAGAAAGTACACAAGTTTTCAGCTCCACAGTTTAGTTATTCGACACAAGTATGCAGGATCTCCATTTTGAGTAGATAATTGCATTCTTGTGTTGCGTGCGTACGTATGTAACGTATAAATTAGGCTTTAGTAAGCATGCCTGAACTGCCACTTGTTAAATGGTAGAATACAATGCTACAATGCACATTTTCTTATTCAAAGTACACTCCTAATTTGCTTTCAAAATAGAATAGCCAGGTGACACAGTCCAGGTATATTGTGTGTGTTGTGAGTAAAAGCCATCCTCCTCCCCGCTCCTCCACTCAGGAGCCCCCTGCAGCAGTCCCTGCTGGTACCCTACATGCTGTGCCGTAACCTACCGTACGGCTTTATCCAGGAGCTGGCCCGCATTACCTACCAGGAGGAGGTGGTCTTCAGACAGGTGGGGTAGACCCAGACAGATAGACAGACTGACTGACTGACAGATGTAACGAAATACAGACAGACACACACCCATGCTGTTAGTTTGATAATTAAATGGTACATTCAAAAACATTTGGTTGAGAATTACCTCCATGTGAAATGGGAACAAATGTTATATTGTATTAAGTTGTCCTTTACATTTAATTGTCGATTTTCAGCTGTATCGACTGACACCATCCTCAAAATTACTCACCTGTTGTCTGTGTATTTCAGATCTTTGTTCCAATCCTTCAAGGGCTGGGTCTGGCCGTGAAAGAATGTTCCTTCGATAGTGACAACTTCAAATTTCCCCTGATGGTAAGGTGACAGCGGAGAAGTAATGTGTGCTTGCGCCACTGGCTTAGGCTGTGTCCCAAATGTTACCCAATTCCCTACATAGTGCACTACTTTTGACCAGGACCCATAGGGCAATATCTAGGGAATAGGGTGCCATTTGGGACGTAGTATTAATGTTGTCTTTTAGATGCTGGCTGGCAGCCGGTGTCTGAGCCTGTCTAACTTATAGGGGGGCAGTTCAAGATGTGTCTAATGGATTTACTTGAGGCTGAATCTCTACTAGCGTAATGAGCCAATAAACCTTCAGTTAACCTTTAGGCTCCCACCATAGATATATAATTACTAGAATGGGTATTTCCCATTAAAATCAATGGTTCTGTGATTGGTGGACCGGTGGCCATATTGAGTGTACTCGTGTGTCTTCCAGACAAATTGCAGTGGTCTGAGGGGCTTTACCTGTTCTAGGAATTCTATTTCTATGAATCCAACTAAAGGCTGGGTAACATGATTGGACATTTTTATGCGCACAACTTGTCTTGTCAAACCTGTCATAAGATGACTTTGGGTGTTTTCTTATACCAGGGGTCAGAAACCTATTGTCATTTCAGTCAATGGTCAATGTTATTAGGCTATGTCTGATGGCTGTTCATTTAACGTTCACTTACGACGTGTTTCGTTTTCTACAGGCATTAGCTGAGCTATGCGAAATCAAGTTTGGGAAGACTCACCCCATGTGCAATTTGGTGAGTGTGCTGGAAGACATGGAGCCATCCTTCCTATGTCTTTCTTGATCTATTACTGAGGTTGCGAACAATCTCCTCCAGTGCACCTTGTAGTCCAAGGTGTTGACTCTTCTCCTTCTAAACTGATACCACTAAACTCTCAAGACATCAAAACACTTTCACAAACCTTTTCCGCCGATTAGACCAACTACAGACAGTAGATGAAAAACAACATTGTTTCCATTGGCACAATAGAAAGAAGTAGTTATTTTCTAGCACTGGATACGTCCCAAAAAACACCCTATTTCCTATATAGTGCGCTACATTTGACCAGGGCCCATAGGGCTTTGGTCAAAAGTAGTGCACTGAATAAGGTGCCATTTGGGACGCACACAGTCTTATCTGAAGCTTTCTGCTCGAGACTCAACCGGCCCACTTCACAGAAGCAGGGAAGGCTTTGTTCTTTTATTCATGACAGGTTCGTCTAGCTCACATTCTCGAGGAACGGGAAGACAAAAAGGATACGTCCCAATTGGCCCCTATACACTTTATAGCACACTACTTTTCACCAGGTCCCAGTGGTACTGGTGACTTCCTTAAGCAAGTATGGCTTAGTAATTTAATGCTCACCTCATGTATGTGCCTGTCTAATATAAAGTGCGTGTGTGTCCAGATGACGTCTCTGCCCTTGTGGTGTCCTAAGTCTCTGAGCCCGGGGACTGGCCGAGAGGTCCAGAGACTCTCCTTCCTGGGAGCCTTCTTCAGCCTGTCGGTCTTTGCAGAGGATGACGTGAGTAATAGGAATAGGGTGAAGTTACCCCTAGACACTGATGCTGGGTCAGTTTTGCATTTTCCATACTAATGCAATCTGAAATTCAAACCATAATGAAGCGAACACCTTGCCACCTTTTTGGTAAACAGCTTATGGATCAAATAAAATTGTATTGGTCACATGCGCCGAATACAACAGGTGTAGACTTTACAGTGAAATGCTTACTTACGAGCCCATTCCTATCAATGCAGAGTTAAAAAGTAAGACAAATATTTGCTAAATATAAAAGGAAATAGGAATACAATTTTAAAAAACGAGGCTATATACAAGGAGTACCAGTACCGAGTCAATGTGCAGGGGTACGAGGTAGTTGAGGTAAATGAGGTAATCCATTATGTACAGTCGTGGTCAAAGGTTTTGAGAATGACACAAGTATTGGTCTCCACAAAGTTTGCTGATTCAGTGTTCTTAGATCTCTATGTCAGTAGTTACTATGGTACACTGAAGTATAATTACAAGTATTCCATAAGTGTCAAAGGCTTTCATTGACAATGACATTCAGTTTATGCAATGAGTCAATATTTGCAGTGTTGACCCTTCTTTTTCAAGACCTCTGCAATCCGCCCTGGCATGCTGTCAATTAACTTCTGGGCCACATCCTGACTGATGTCAGAAGTTGTGGGTTTTTGTTTGTCCGCCCGCCTCTTGAGGATCGACAACAAGTTCTCAATGGGATTAAGGTCTGGGGAGTTTCCTGGCCATGGACCCAAAATGTCAATGTTTTGTTCCCAGAGCCACTTAGTTATCACTTTTGCCTTATGGCAAGGTGCTCCATCATGTTGGAAAAGGCATTGGTCGTCACCAAACTGTTCTTGGATGGTTGGGAGAAGTTGCTCTCGGAGGATGTGTTGGTACCATTCTTTATTCATGGCTGTGTTCTTAGGCAAAATTGTGAGTGAGCCCACTCCCTTGGCTGAGAAGCAACCCCACACATGAATGGTCTCAGGATGCTTTACTGTTGGCATGACACAGGACTGATGGTAGCGCTCACCTTGTCTTCTCCGGACAAGGTGTTTTCCGGATGGCCCAAACAATTGGAAAGGGGATTCATCAGAGAAAATGACTCTACCCCAGTCCTCAGCAGTCCAATCCCTGTACCTTTTGCAGAATATCAGTCTGTCCCTGACGTTTTTCCTGGAGAGAAGTGGATTCTTTGCTGCCCTTCTTGAAACCACGCCATCCTCTAAAAGACTTTGCCTCACTGTGCGTGCAGATGCACACACACCTGCCTGCTGCCATTCCTGAGCAAGCTCTGCACTGGTGGTGCCCTGATCCCGCAGCTGAATGAACTTTAGGAGACTGTCCTGGCGCTTGCTGGACTTTCTTGGGCACCCTGACGCCTTCTTCACAACAATTGAACCTCTCTCCTTGAAGTTCTTGATGATCCGATAAATGGTTGATTTAGGTGCAATCTTACTAGCAGCAATATCCTTGCCTGTGAAGCCCTTTTTGTGCAAAGCAATGATGACGACACGTGTTTCCTTGCAAGTAATCATGGTTGACAGAGGAAGAACAATGATTTCAAGCACCACCCTCCCTTTAAAGCTTCCAGTCTGTTATTCTGACTCAATCAGCATGACAGAGTGATCTCCAGCCTTGTCCTCGTCAACACTCTCACCTGTGTTAACGAGACAATCACTGACATGATGGCAGCTGGTCCTTTTGTGGCAGGGCTGAAATGCAGTGGAAATGTTTTTTGGGGATTCAGTTCATTTTCATGGCAAAGAGGGACTTTGCAATTAATTGCAATTCTTCTGATCACTCTTCATGACATTCTGGAGTATATGCAAATTGCCATCATCAAAACTGAGGCAGCAAACTTTGTGGAGACCAATACTTGTCATTCTCAACTTTTGACCACGACTGTACATGTGAGTAGGGGTTAAAGTGACTAGGGAATCAGGATATATAAAAGAGTAGCAGCAGCGTATGTAAAAGTGTCTGTGTGGCATCAATATGTTTGTCTGTGTGTGAGTAGTCTAGTGAGTGTGCAAGGGAGTCGTTGCAAAACAATTAAGATAAAAAAATAATAAAGGGGGTCAAGGTAAATTGTCCAGGTAGCCGTTAGATTAACTGTTCAGAAGTCTTATGGCTTGAGGGCATAAGCTGGTCTGGTGCCTTTTGGTCTCAGACAGGTACCGCTTGCCATGCAGTAGCAGAGAGAACAGTCTATGACTTGGGTGGGTGGAGTCTTTGACAATTTTTATGGCCTTCCTCTGACACCGCCTCCCTGGATGGCTGGGAGGAACTTAAAGCTCTCGCCCTGCTCCACTACTGCCCTGTCGGTGTGAATGGGGGTATGTTTGGCCATCTGTTTCCTGTTGTCCACGATCATCTCCTTTGTCTTGCCCACATTGAGGGAGAGGTTGTTGTCCTGGCACCACACTGCCAGGTCTCTGACCTCGTCCCTATAGACTCTTGTCATCGGTGATCAGGCCTACCTTCGTCGTGTCGTCAGCAAACGTAATGATGGTGTTGGAGTCGTGGGTGAACAGGGAGTACAGGAGGGGAATAAGCACGCACCCCTGAGGGGCCCCCGTTTTGAGGGTCACTGTGGTGGATGTGTTGTTGCCTACCCTCACCACCTGGGGTTGGCCCGTCAGGAAGACCAGGATCCAGTTGCAGAGGGAGGTGTTCAGTGACAGGGTCCTTAGCTTAGTGATGAGCTTGGAGGGCACTATGGTGTTGAACGCTGAGCTGTAGTCAATGAAAAGCATTCTCACGTAGGTGTTCCTTTTGTCCAGGTGGGAAAGGACAGTGTGGAGTGCGATAGAGATGCGTCATCTGTGGATCTGTTGGGACGGTATGCGAATTGGAGTGTGTCCAGGGTTTCTGGGATGATGATATTGATGTGAGCCATGACCAGCAATTCTAAAGCATTTCAAGGCTACAGATGTGAGTGCTATGGGGTGGTAGTTACCTTGGCGTTCTTAGGCACAGGGACTATGGTGGTTTGCTTGAAACTTAGATATAACAGACTGGGTCAGAGAGAGGTTGAAAATGTCAGTGAAGACACTTGCCAGCTGGTCAGCGCATGCTCTGATTACGCGTCCTGATAATCCATCTGGCCCTGCGGCCTTGTGAATGTTAACCTGTTTAATGGTCTTACATCGGCTACGGAGAGCTTGATCATACAGTCATCTGGAACAGCTGGTGATCTCACGCATGGTTCAGTGTTGCTTGCCTCAAAGTGAGCATAAAGGTATTTAGCTCATCTGATAGGCTCGCGCCACTGGGCAGCTCTCGGCTGGGTTTCCCTTTATTATCTGTAATAGTTTGCAAGGTCTGCCATATCCGACGATTGTCCGAGCCGGTGTAGTAGGATTCGTTCTTAGTCCTGTATTTACTTTTTTGCCTGTTTGATGGTTCGCCAGAGGGCATAGCAGGATTTCTTATAAGCGTCCAGATTGGTGTCCTGCTCCTTGAAAGCGGAAGCTCTACATTTACATTTTAGTCATTTAGTAGACGCTCTTAACCAATTAGGGCACATCGACAGTTTTTTCCCCTTGTCGGCTCGTGGATTTAAACCAGCGACCGGTTACTGGCCCAACGCTCTTAACTGCTAGGCTACCTGCCGCCCTCTAGCCTTTAGCTCAGTGTGGATGTTGCCTGTAATCCATGGCTTCTGGTTGGGATATGTACGTATGGTCACTGTGGGGAAACGTTGTCGATGCACTTATTAACCTCTTAAGGATCGGACCCTTTTTTTCAATTTTCGCCTAAAATGACATACCCAAATCTAACTGTCTGTAGTTGAGGACCTGAAGCAAGGATATGCATATTCTTGATACCATTTGAAAGGAAAACACTTTGAAGTTTGTGGAAATTTGAAATTAATGTAGGAGAATATAACACATTAGATCTGGTGAAGATAATGCAAACAAAAAAAACATGCGTTTTCTATTTATTTTTTTGTTACATCTTTGAAATGCAAGAGAAAGACCACAATATAATATTGCAGTTTAGGCGCAATTTAGATTTTGGCCACTAGATGGCAGCAGTGTGTGTGCAAAGTTTCATATTGATCCAGTGAAGCATTGCAATACTGTACTATTTTGTATGAAGTCTGCCCAAATGTGCCGAATTGGTGAATTGATACATTTTCAAGTAAATAACTATAGAGAACATACATTTTGTATTACCATATCATTTTTGTAAGTTTACACACTACCATGAATGTCATACATGATGGATCATTAGCTTATACACTAACTTTCACACACCTATGTGGCCGGGCAGGGTGGGTGTGGAGCCAGAGACGGCAAGGGTTGAAACTGTAGAACCCAGTTCCTACATAAAAAAATAAAAAAAATAAAAAAAGATTTTATCAAACAAAACAATGCTACATTTTATCTCTGGGACCCTTAGGATGACAAATCAGAGCAAGATTACTGAATGTAAGTACATTATTTACCTTCAGAGGTGAATGTATCAAACCAGTTTGCTGTGATAAGTTTTTTGTTGTTGTGCACTCTCCTCAAACAATAGCATGGTATTTTTTCACTGTAATAGCTACTGAAAATTGGACAGTGCAGTTAGATTAACAAGAATGTAAGCTTTCTGTCCATATAAAACATGTCTATGTCCTGGAAAGTTTGCTGTTACAACAGTCATGCTAATCACATTAGCGCACGTTAGCTCAACTGTCCCTTATACGGGACACCGATCCCGTAGAGATTTAATGAAGCCGGTGACTGATGTGGTAAAGTCCTCAATGCTATTGGATGAATCCCAGAACATATTCCATCCAGTCTGTGCTAGCGAAACAGTCCTGTAGCTTAGCATCCGCTTCATCGGACCACTCGTCACTGGTACTTTACTCATCACTGGTACTTTACTGTTTTGAGTTTTTGCTTGTAAGCAGGAATCAGGAGGATAGACTTATGGTCCCAGTTGCCAAATGGAGGGCGGGGGAGCGCTTTGTATGTGTCTCTGTGTGTGGAGTAAAGGTGATCTAGAGTTTTTTTTTTTCTTTCTGTGGTTGCACAGGTGACACGTTGGTAGAAATAAGGTAAAACGGATTTCAGTTTTCCTGCATTAAAATCACCGGCCACTAGGAGTGCCACCTCTGGATGAGCATTTTCTTATTTGCTTATGGACCTATACAGCTCGTCGGTCTTTGTGCCAGCATCGGTTTGTGGTAGTAAATAGACAGCTGCAAAAAATACAGATGAACTCTTGGTAAATAGTATGGTCTACAGCTCATCATGAGGCATTCTAACTCAAGCGAGCAGCACCTCGAGACTTCCTTAATATTAGAGATCACGCACCAGCTGTTGTTAATAGACACACCAGCCCCCGATCTAACCGGACTCTGCTGTTATGTCCTGCCGATGCATAGGAAAAACCAACTAGATTTATATTGTCCTTGTTCAGCCATGACTTCAAGAAGCATAGTATATTATTAATGTCCCGTTAATAGGATAGTCTCAAATGGAGCTCGTCCAGTTTATTCTCCAGCAATTGCACATTCGCCAATAGAACAGAGGGTTAGGGTTGGGGATTTGGGCCTAGTCCGGGATAAGCAATGTCTTTATCCTCTGACTCAATGAAGTAGAAGTCCTCGTCCAAGTCGAGGTTAGTGATAGCTTTTCTGATGTCCAGAACCTCTTTTCGATCATAGAAAACGATGTTAGAAAAATTATGTACAAAAAAAGATCAGTGCAAAAAAATGCACAACACAGCACAATAGGTCAGGAGCCTGTAAAACGGCCTCATTCCCTCTGGCTTCATTCTTCACTTGATGGTGCTGGAGAAATGTAACTACTCTCAAATTCATAGACAGAGCTATGGATGCAATGACTGACCATCCATGAGATCAAAATGACAGTTTTTGAAGCTGTACAGTGTTTGTTTACAGTTACATTGTTTACAAAGAACAGATTAAAATAAGCTTGTTTTTTGTGGCTCTGATAGGGTACTACAGTTAAACTAAGCTCATGAGGCATTTCTTAGTTATATTTTTCAAGAATCAATGGCTATACAGTGCATTCGGAAAGTATTCAGACCTCTTTACTTTTTTCACATTGTTACATTACAGCCTTATTCTAAAATGGATTCAATCGTTTTTCCCCCTCATCAATCTACACACAATACCCCATAATGACGAAGCAAAAAAAGGTTTTTAGAAATGTTTGCAAATGTGTAAAAAAACAACTGATATTACATTTACATAAGTATTCAGACCTTTTACTCAGTACTTTGTTGAAGCACCTTTGGCAGCGATTACAGCCTTGAGTCTTCATGGGTATGACGCTACAAGCTTGGCACACCTGTGTTTGGGGAGTTTCTTCCATTCGTCTCTGCAGATCCTCTCAAGCTCTGTCAGGTTGGATGGGGAGCGTCTCTGCACAGCTATTTTCAGGTCTCTCCAGAGATGTTTGATCGGGTTCAAGTCCGGGCTCTGGCTGGGCCACTCAAGGACATTCAGAGACTTGTCCCGAAGCCACTCTTGCGTTGTCTTGGCTGTGTGCTTAGGGTCGTTGTCCTGTTGGAAGGTGAACCTTCGCCCTAGTCTGAGGTCCTGAGCGCTCTGGAGCAGGTTTCATCAAGGATCTCTCTGTACTTTGCTCCGTTCATCTTTTCCTCGATCCTGACTAGTCTCCTGTCCCTGCCACTGAAAAACATCCCCACAGCATGATACTGCCACCACAATGCTTCACCGTAGGGATGGTGCCAGGTTTCCTCCAGATGTGACGCTTGGCATTCAGGCCAAAGAGTTCAATCTCGGTTTCATCAGACCAGAGAATCTTGTTTCTCATGGTCTAAGAGTCCTTCAGGTGCCTTTTGGCAAACTCCAAGCGGCCTGTCATGTGCCTTTTTTACTGAGTAGTGGCTTCTGTCTGGCCACTCTACCATAAAGGCCTGATTGGTGGAGTGCTGCAGAGATGATTGTCCTTCTGGAAGGTTCTCCCATCTCCACAGAGGAACTCTGGAGCTCTGTCAGTGACCATCGGGTTCTTAGTCACCTCCCTGACCAAGGCCCTTCTCCCCCCATTGCTCAGTTTGGCTGGACGGCCAGCTCCAGGAAGAGTCTTGGTGGTTCCAAACTTCTTCCATTTAAAAATGATGGAGGCCACTGTGTTCTTGGGACCTTCAATGCTGCAGAAATGTTTTGGTACCCTTCCCCAGATCTGTGCCTTGACACAATCCTGTCTCAGAGCTCTACAGACAATTCCTTCGACCTCATGGCTTGGTTTTTGCTCTGACATGCACTGTCAACTGTGGGACCTTTATATAGACAGGTGTGTGCCTTTCCAAATCATGTCCAATCAATTGACTTTAACACACGTGGACTCCAATCAAGTTGTAGAAACATCTCAAGGATGATCAATGGAAACGCACCTGAGCTCAATTTCGAGTCTCATAGCAAAGGGTCTGAATACTTATGTAAATAAGGTATTTCTGTTTTTTATTTTTAAGAAATTTGCCAAAATTGATAACCTGTTTTTGCTTTGTCATTATGGGGTATTGTGTGTAGGTTGATGAGGAAAACAATTAATTTAATTCATTTTAGAAAAAGGCTGTAAATTAACAAAATGTGGAAAAAGTCAAGGCGTCTGAATACTTTCAGAATGCACTGTATATCAATAAATGTTAACTCCCAAAATGTATGGACTTTAAGGTTTGGATTGTGGGAGGGGAAGCTGATCCTAGATCTCTACTAGAAGCAAACCACCTTGGCGCTGAATAATATAACTTGTGTGAATCAATGCAATGTGGCCCAACAGGCTGAAAAGCAAGAGGAATATAGCCTAGCAGCATAGCTTGTCCCTGGGAATACCTCAATTTTGCTGAATGTTAACGTTTTTCTGGTGTTACCTAGTGTATTGCTCAAGTTTACCTTACAAAATGCTAAATCGAACGCTCACAGAGCTACAAAATTACTTCAGTGCTTACCCTTGACAAATTACTTCAGTGCTTACCCTTGACAAGTCTATATCAAATTGCATCCAGAATTATGTTGGCGTTATTACTTTGACCAGCAAAGAAATTACTTTATTTATTTATTTATTTATTTGGGGTCTTTTCCCCCTCAGACCAAAGTTGGTGACAAGTACTTCTCGGGCCCTGCGATCACCACAGAGAACACTCGTGTGGTCAGCCAATCCCTGCAGCACTACCTGGAGTCAGCCCGGGTAAGTACCGCCCCCCTGTGTCTATCATGGCTTGTCATTTGCCCAAGTATACTTACCTCAATTTGGCATGACATAATCATTTTTTATATTCTTTTTTGTCAGAGTGAAATGTTTAAAATCCTCCACAACATCCTACTGAACGGAGAGACAAGAGAGGTAGCTCTCAACTATATGGCAGCTCTGGTCAACCGCAATGTGAAGAAAGCCCAAATGCAGGTAAAGTGGTCCTAACCTGTATTAATTCATCTAGAAAATGTCTGAATTGAGGGTTTCTAATGTGACCATTTCAAGCTAGAATGTCTAACCCCAAAATCTGGAGAGACCCAATGCTATTCTAGCACACCATCTCCCCTCTCTCCCTACCTTTCCTGTTAGTCTTTCACTGTCCTATCGGGGAAAAAATAGATGAAGAAATATGAAAGGAGTGTGACTGCCCCACTCCTTAAATAACCAAAAAAAGTAAGTGAGCGTTTCTTTATTTCAAATCTTCCCTTCCTCCCCTCATCCTCTCGCAGACGGACGACAAGCTGGTGTCCACGGATGGCTTCATGATCAACTTCCTGTCGGTGCTGCAGCAGCTGAGCATGAAGATCAAGCTGGAGACGGTGGACCCCTATTACATCTTCCACCCGCGCTGCCGCCTGCATGTCAGCCCCGAGGAGACCCGACTCAAGGCCACCATGGAAGAGCTCAAGACCTGGCTGGCTGAGATGTGTGAGTGGACGCCATAGATAATTTAACAGAGCCTCTATGCATCAGAATGGAACAATTTGTCTGCTCTATATCTATTTGGACACCACTATCGCCGTCATAATGTTAACGATAATGAATAATGTATTATATTGAGATCACACCTGGGTTCAAGTGGTATTTGTTTTCTTTCAAATGCTTGAGCATTTAAATGAGCCGACCTGGGGTGTCAGGAGGGCGGGGTTAGCACTTTTGGAACTATTCCATTGGTTCTGTTGTGCCAGACAAGCTCAATCAAATGCAGCTAAAGTATTTGAAAAAAACAAAATAAATGCTATTAGAAACTAGGTCTGGTTGAGATTATGCATAGAAACACTGAAGACCCCATTTGTTGGCACATAAGCAGCACACTGCTAATGTGCATTAGAGGCAAGGCTATACAGAGTGTTTGCTTCTAGGGGTTGTCTTGAGCCTAAATAGGTCCCCTAAATGGACAGGGGAAAGGTGCACGCCGCCACACACCCATGAACAAAAGCATATAGGCCTATTGTTTGCTGAAAAGAAAGTATTTGTGTGGTTTAGTTGCAATTATCAACTAAACTTGCATAGTGCATCTTTAAAGTTGCTTTGTGTGCGGCCTGACCATATTCACATAGAAATGTGAGTTGTCGATCTATTATTCACATTGAGAGCAAGTCTGATAAGCGGTAGATCTGTTCTATGTGCACTATTTCTATGCTTCCTGTCCTTAAGTTACATTTTTGTGTGTTTTTACTTTGTATTTTCAGCTTTTTGAAAAAGGTACAAAAACGAATGTTTTTGGTTATTGAACAGACATTTCACAGAGATTTAGATGCTACAATGATTCTCACACGAACTGAAATGTAAAATTTTAGCAACCAGGCAATGGCGGAGTGATTTCTACGTATTCAGTGTTGCACCGCCGCTGCTAAATCGTTGCCGCCACTCCAAAAAATATGATTCTGCTGAGACGCTTTTAAAGGGATAGTGCGAGGTTTTGCCAATCAAGCCCTTTCTCTACTTACCTAGAGTCAGATGAACTCATGGATACCATCTTTGTCTCTGCATGCAGTTTGAAGTAAGTTGCTAACTAGCATTACCACAAATGCTAACTAGCGTTAGTGCAATAAATGGAAGTCTATGCGAACAGCTAGCATGCTCGCAAAGCTACGTTCAACTTCCTTCAAACTGCATGTAGAGCAGTGTTTCCTCTGGAAAATTTGTAGCAGTGGGGGAAAAGGTCGCGGAGAGGATGGTGTTTTTGAGGTAGGGTGTCATTTTACCCCAACTATAACCCTACAATTGACCCGTGTTACATTTAGCCCCACTCTTCCCTATGCGCTCACAGTGAATTGTGGAGCAGTAAAGTGCTTAACTATGCCGCTGCTAAAAACTACTGATTTTAAAAGGGTTTGTGCATATTTATGTTGATAAATAAAGTAGGAATGGAAAGCTATCAAATGTTGCACTATCCCTTTAAGATAATCTTGACACGTTACAATGTACAGTACTAGTCAAAAGTTTGGACACATCTACTCATTCCAGGGTTTTTCTTTATTTTTACTATTTTCTACATTGTAGAATATTAGTGAAGACATCAAAACGATGAAATAACACATGGAATCATGTAGTAACCAAAAGTGTTAAACAAATCAAAATATATTTGAGATTCTTCAAAGGAGCCACCCTTTGCATTGATGACAGCTTTGCACACTGTTGGCATTCTCTCAACCAGCTTCATGAGGTAGTCACCTGGAATGCATTTCAATTAACAGGTGTGCCTTGTTAAAAGTTAATTTGTGGAATTTATTTCCTTAATGCGTTTGAGCCAATCAATTGTGTTGTGACAAGGTAGGGTTGGTATACAGAAGATAGCCCTATTTGGTAAAAGACCAAGTCCATATTATGGCAAGAACAGCTCAAATAAGCAAAGAGAAACGACAGTTCATCATTACTTTAAGACATGAAGGTCAGTCAATATAGAACATTTCAAGAACTTTGAAAGTTTCTTCAGTCGCAAAAACCATCAAGCGCTATGATGAAACTGGCTCTCATGAGGACCGCCACAGGAAAAGAAGACCCAGAGTTACCTCTGCTGCAGAGGATAAGTTCATTAGTTACCAGCCTCAGAAATTGCAGCCCAAATAAATGCTTCACAGAGTTCAAGTAACAGACACATCTCAACATCAACTGTTCAGAGGAGACTGCGTGAATCAGGCCTTCATTGTCGAATTGCTGCAAAGAAACCACTACTAAAGGACACCAATAAGAAGAGACTTGCTTGGGCCAAGAAACACAAGCAATGTACATTAGACTGGTGGAAATCTATCCTTTGGTCTGATGGGTCCAAATTTGAGATTTTTGGTTCCAGCTGCCATGTCTTTGTGAGACGCAGAGTAGGTGAACGGATGATCTCCGCATGTGTGGTTTCCACCGTGAAGCATGGAGGAGGAGATGTGATGGTGTGGGGGGACTTTGCTGGTGACACTGTTGGTGATTCATTTAGAATTCAGGGCACACTTAACCAGCATGGCTGCCGCAGCAGCGATGCGCCATCCCATCTGGTTTGGGCTTAGTGGTACAATCATTTGTTTTTCAACAGGACAATGACCCAAAACACACCTCGAGGCTGTGTAAGGGCTATTTGACCAAGAAGGAGAGATGGAGTGCTGCATCAGATGACCTGACCACCACAATCACCCAACCTCAACCCAATTGAGATGGTTTGGGATGAGTTGGACTGCAGAGTGAAGGAAAAGCTGGCAACAAGTGCTCAGCATATGTGGGAACTCCTTCAAGACTGTTGGAAAAGCATTCCAGGTGAAGCTGGTTGAGAGAATGCCAAGAGTGTACGAAGCTGCCATCAAGGCAAAGGGTGGCTACTTTGAAGATTCTCAAATATAAAATATATTTTGATTTGTTTAACACTTTTGGTTGCTACATGATTCCATATGCATTATTTCATAGTTTTGATGTCTTCACTATTATTCTACAATGTAGGAAATAGTAAAAATAAAGAAAAACCCTTGAATGAGTAGATGTGTCCAAACTTTTGACTGGTACTGTATATTTGTAGCAAACCGGGCGAGCAGTGGCACGAAAGAGAGCCACGAGCGCAGTCACCGCTTGCTCCTCATCATCTCCCTACTGTGTAGTGGCACCAGGGCTCTAAATTGCAAATAATTAGTTACCAGTATATCTAAACATTTGGGGGAACCGAAAGAAAGGAAAAGGGATAGCTTCTGCAGGAACTCAATGACCATAGCAATGCATTTTCAATGTAATGCATCTCAATAGGTAGAATGTAGAAACCTAATATTCCACAAATGACTATCATATTTGAGCTTTTATTATAAACAAATGTCTTTACAGGGTTAAGATGTTAGCTTATAGGACACAAGTAGCTTGAAATTCATATAGGCCCGATATAGGCTATATCTCATTAAGTTTAAAAAATCGTATTTTCTCGTGCTTCTACATTTTATGTTGTGCTCCTAACTTTTTTAATTTGGGAGCAACAGTGCTAACAAAGTTTTTGTTTTTTTAGCCCAGAGTGGCGCGCATCAGTTATTTCAGATGGTGTCAACATAATTACATTTTCATGCATTTTGGAGTAGAATGTGTTTTGGAAAAAGTCACCAGAAATGACCTCATAGTCGTTCTACAAAACTATCTCCCAGGGGAGCACAAGACTGATTGTTACACACCACTCATCCCAACCCACTAAACTAACCCACTATAACAAGCCCCACACTCACTAACCAAACTACAATAGCGACCCTATTTACTATAGCAAATCCATGGCCTACGTATCTAAAACATTCAGTATTAATACTGTGATGTACTGCTACTAGTACTTCTGGGCTACTTACTACTACTACCTTGTCTCTCGCTGAAGGCTGCTATCAACTCCCTCTACTACACCAGCCTACATTTTTCAACACTAACAATCTTTTAAACTTCTTCCCACTAGATTCACCATCATATTTCTCTCCCCAAATGATAGCCTGAAACTTTTCTGATTCTTTGAGTAAAAGTGTAGTAGTCTGAGTGTAGTTATTTGTGATGAAATATGTGGTCTAATAGTCTATCAAAGTAATCAGACCAGATATTTTTATATATTTAACTTGGACTATATTTCACTTAAGTAAACGTTTCAAACTTCAACTACCACAAAAATACTTTTAAAGATCTGAAGCAAGTCACACAAATTTCTTTCATGGAATATTACAATCTTTAATTACCATAAAATAAATGTACCATCTAGTTATTTATTGTTGTTAATGTTGTGACAAACTGGATGTGCCATTCACCTACCTGAAAGTTTCCTCATTGTTG
Source organism: Coregonus lavaretus (assembly GCF_964263955.1). Lineage (NCBI taxonomy): Eukaryota > Metazoa > Chordata > Actinopteri > Salmoniformes > Salmonidae > Coregonus > Coregonus lavaretus. Next base: position 23,857,326 of record NC_140007.1, on the reverse strand, counting down.
TCCAAATTTGTTTTGTTGACAGATGACGACCCCTCAAAGTTCTCTGAGCCGAAGTTCCCCACAGAGTGTTTCTTTCTGACGCTGCACACCCACCACCTGTCCATCCTACCGGGCTGCCGACGCTACATCCGCAGGCTGAGAGCCATCCGCGAGCTCAACAGGTACACTCACACACCACAGAAACACACACACACACGAGGACAAGGGGCCACAGCCACTCAAATAACCTGGGACTAGAGTTGTCATTTTCAGCCCAAACCCGAAAGGGCCCAACGTTACATGATGGCAATCTGTATTTTCAAAAGCATGTGAGTCTCGTGTTCATATTTCACAAACTCTGCAGGCTTTTGGAGTTGCCTATAGCAAAATAATACACCTGATTTTAAGATACGTTATTTATTACATTCTAAATGTTTCTGATCAGTGACAGATGAGCAAAATAATAGATGAGCTACCACCTCCACTTATTTGCCCAGCCAGAGATAAATTAACCAAATATTTCGATGGAGATTCAGTGAAAGAAAATCCCATTGATTGATTATCAGGCTTTTGGCTACTACGGGAGTGAAGAGCAAAATCCCCTTGTTAAGCTACATAACATGCTAGCAAAATGTTCTGATCAGTGCTAATATACACTAAACTAAAATATGAACGCAACATGTAAAGTGTTGGTCCCATGTTTCGTGAGCTGAAATTCAAAAAGCTTATTTCGCACAAATTTGTTTACGTCCCTGTTGGTGAGCATTTCTTCTTTGCTAAGATAATCCATCCACCTGACAGGGGTGGCATATCAAGAAGCTGATTAAACAGCATGATCATTACACAAGTGCACCTTGTGCTGGGGACAATAAAAGGCCACTCTAAAATGTGCTGTTTTGTCACACAATGCCACATGTCTCAAGTTTTGAGGGAGCGCGCAATTGGCATGCTGACTGCAGCAAAGTCCACCAGAGCTGTTGCCAGAGAATTTAATTTTTAATTTCTCTACCATAAGCCAACATCGCTTTAGAGAATTTGACAGTACGTCCAAACGGCCTCACAACCGCCGACCACGTGTTACCACGACATGCGGGATCGTCTGAGACCATTGAGGAGTATTCATATCTGTAATAAAGCCCTTTTGTGGGGGAAAACTCATTCTGATTGGCTGTGCCTGGCTCCCCAGTGGGTGAAAAAATCAATCAATGTCAGATTTTTGTTATCACGACAAGTCCACACGCTTTAATTGTATTATAATGGTTGGATATGACTTTGGTAGTTTCAGTAAGAAACAATTTGATATATGCCTTCAATTGCATTAGCCTATAACCTATTCCAATATTTTAGTCATTCAGTTGATCATAACTAGGCCTAAGGTGAGTTTCTCTCTCATCGCACTTCTAAGATGAGGGCTGTTTCCTCGTCTCCTCAATCCATTGCCGCCCACCTCCACTGCATTGTTCTCAACACCAGTTTAAATCAATATGCTGTTTTCTAGAATTTTCAGGCTCATTACATTTCTGTGATGTTGGTTCAGGCCTGGGCTCGGGGCTTCAGCTCACCGGGCTTGGGTAAGACTGGACTCTTAACTCTACCTGGGACCATAGAATTTAGAGGTCCATCTCAAGAAAGGAGTTTTCAGAGAGATTTGGCTTCAGAGTTCCAAAAAGATATTGGCTTTGGATTTTTTAAACTTGTAATAAATGTAATTCGGTCGTCTTCAACCAGTGAAATACCATAATGTAAATGTGTTCATATTTTAATGAGGAGCTCATTGTTACAATTCAGTGGTGATCATTTGATACTTTATTGGCCTAAGAGCGGAGATGATTTCATTGTGTCAAGGTGTGTATGTAGTTTATTAGTGCGTGTATGAAGGCTGGGTTGTATTCACTAGGCACCCAACATTAAGAACATTGACTGAAACAGGGAGGGACAAGCTGAAGTTGTCTAAGAAAGGCTTGTTTTTGTTATCCGTTGCAAGATGTTTTGAATACTAATGAATACGACCCTGTTTTGTTTGGCGTGGCAGGACGGTGGAGGAGCTGAAGAACAGTGAGAGCCAGTGGAAGGACTCTCCGCTGGCCAGCCGACACCGAGAGATGCTAAAAAGATGCAAAACCCAGCTCAAGGTTCGCTAAGACATTTTTCTTGTTCCCCCCCCCCCACTGTTTTCAGGCTAATGGGACTTAACCCACTCTCCCATCTGCTTGTGTTCTGCTTGTCATACGTGATAACGTTTTGGTAAATTTTAAGTGTAAAAACCCTAGAAAACGCAACATTTACTCTATCCCGTGTCATAGTTTGTTTCCGAATCTTCTGTTTTGGGTAGTTTCATAGATTTTTTAAATACTGAAATTAGTGTTGCAAACAAGAAAATAAACAATTTCAACTCTTGTCATGAGTTAAAGACAATATTCACTAGAAACCCCTCAATCTTTGATCTTTGGCCCTGACAGAAACTGGTGCGCTCCAAAGCCTGTGCCGATGCGGGTCTTCTGGACGAGAACCTATTACGCAGATGTCTGCAGTTCTACAGTATGGTCATTCAGCTCATCCTACGCATGGTGGATCCAGCCTACCCACAGTAAGTCACTCTGCCACAACCAGGAACTGTTTTAATGATGCAATATGAGTTCATAGCCTACTTTACATCATAATATATCTGCAATGATTAAAGGGATAGTGTGAGATTTTGGCAATTAAGCCCTTTTTCAACCTACCCAGTCAGATGAACTCATGGATACCATGTTTATGTCTCTGCGTGCAGTTTGAAGGAAGTTGAGGGTAGTTTTGCGAACCTGTCATTGTCCTGAAGCTAGTTACCAATTAAGCTAACTCTAGTTAGCAACTGCCTTAATACTGCACGCAGACATAAAAATGGTATCTATGAGTTCATCTGACTCTGGTTAAGTAGAAAAAGGGCTTAGTTGCCAAAATCTCACACAATCCATTTAAACTGAGGGATTCAACTTTTTACTAATCTGATAATTATATTATTTAAATGTTTATATTAGATTCATCTTCCTCATCTTTGTGTTATTGTGTGACATGCGTTAAGTGGAGCAAAAACTCTCTTATATATTCCTTCCTTCCCTTTGTTTCAGCATGAGTCTACCACTGAATCCGGAGATTCCCAAAAGCTTTGCTGCTCTGCCGGAGTTTTACATTGAAGATGTGGCCGAGTTCCTGCTTTTCGTTGTGCAGTAAGTCGACAGATCGATTGTCATATTAATTGCATAGTAAAAGGCCAGACAAATAACCCAGAGTGGGATTGATGGTGTCCATTTACCCTGTTTTACAATGAAGCAAATGATTAGTTCCATCTTTTATGCATTTCTTGGAGAATTGTTTACTAAAATGCTAACTTCAAAGGGATGTGGTATCAGTAGGGCCAAGAGGATTTCCTGACCATGTGACCCGACCTGGAGAAACTCCTAGCTCTCTCCATTCTCTTTCCTTTATTAATAAATACATGAGGAGGACCATCCTCCTCTTCCTCCCTGGACAAGCTTCCTCTGTTTTGACTTTTTCTCAATTAGTCTCCCCCTTGATTCTTGCATATGCTCTCCTCGCCTTTTCTTAAACCGCATTGCAGGAGAGGATCCAAGGTCCCTTCCCTCGGACCTTCTCCACCAATGCGTTTTGAGAAGAAGGCGAGCAGAGAGGTAGCAAGGAATCAAAGAAAGATGAATTGGGTTTAACAACACCCCTCCAAAATAGCTGGTTACACAATAATATGTATAAAAGGGGGTATACCTGCTGAAAAATTGTACACTGGACAAAAATATAAACGCAAGAGGACAAATACATTAGTGTCTAGTTTGAGAAACAGACGCCTTACAGGTCTTGGCAGTTGAGGACCTGTGAGGCGTCTGTTTCTCAAACTAGACACACTAATGTATTTGTCCTCTTGCTCAGTTGTGCACCGGGGCCTCCCACTCCTCTTTCTATTCTGGTTAGAGCCAGTTTGCGCTGTTCTTTGAAGGGAGTAGTACACAGCGTTGTACGAGATCTTCAGTTTCTTGGCAATTTCTCACATGGAATAGCCTTCATTTCTCAGAACAAGAATAGACTGAGTTTTAGAAGAAAGTTCTTTGTTTCTGGCCATTTTGAGCCTGTAATCGAACCCACAATTGCTGATGCTCCAGATACTCAACTAGTCTCAAGAAGGCCAGTTGTATTGCTTCTTTAAATCAAGAAAACAGTTTTCAGCTGTGCTAACATAATTCCAAAAGGGTTTTCTAATTTTTATTTATTTATTTTATTTCACCTTTATTTAACCAGGTAAGCCAGTTGAGAACAAGTTGTCATTTACAACTGCGACCTGGCCAAGATAAAGCAAAGCAGTGCGATAAAAACAACAACAGAGTTACATATGGAATAAACAAAACGTACAGTCAAGAATACAACAGAAAATCTATATACAGTGTGTGCAAATGTAGCAAGTTATGGAGGTAAGGCAATAAATAGGCCATAGTGCAAAATAATTACAATTACTATTAACACTGGAATGAATAGATGTGCAAGAGATTATGTGCAAATAGAGATACTGGGGTGCAAATTAGCAAAATAAATATCAATATGGGGATGAGGTAGTTGGGTGGGCAAATTTCAGATGGGGCTGTGTACAGGTGCAGTGATCGGTAAGGTGCTCTGACAACTGAAGCTGGAGATAAGAGTCTCCAGCTTCAGAGATTTTTGCAGTTCGTTCCAGTCATTGGCAGCAGAGAACTGGAAGGAATGGCGGCCAAAGGAGGTGTTGGCTTTGGGGATGACCAGTGAGATATACCTGCTGGAGCGCATACTATGGGTGGGTGTTGCTATGGTGACCAATGAGCTAAGATAAGGCGGGGATTTGCCTAGCAGTGATTTATAGATGACCTGGAGCCAGTGGGTTTGGTGACGAATATGTAGTGAGGACCAGCCAACAAGAGCGTACAGGTCACAGTGGTGGGTAGTATATGGGGCTTTGGTGACAAAACGGATGGCACTGTGATAGACTACCTCCAATTTGCTGAGTAGAGTGCTGGAGGCTATTTTGTAAATGACATCGCCGAAGTCAAAGATCGGTAGGATAGTCAGTTTTACGAGGGCATGTTTGGCAGCATGAGTGAAGGAGGCTTTGTTGCGAAATAGGAAGCCGATTCTAGAATTAACTTTGGATTGGAGATGCTTAATGTGAGTCTGGAAGGAGAGTTTACAGTCTAACCAGACACCTAGGTATTTGTAGTTATCCACATACTCTAGGTCAGACCCGTCGAGAGTAGTGATTCTAGGCGGGTGGGCGGGTGACAGCAGCGTTCGATTGAAGAGCATGCATTTAGTTTTACTTGTGTTTAAGAGCATTTGGAGGCTACGGAAGGAGTGTTGTATGGCATTGAAGCTCGTTTGGAGGTTTGTTAACACAGTGTCCAATGATCAATTAGCCTTTTAAAATGATAAACTTGGATTAGCAAACACAACGTGCCATTTTGCTGATAATGGGCCTCTGTACGCCTATGTAGATATTCCATTTAAAAATCAGCCATTTCCAGCTACAATAGCCATTTCCAACATTAACAATGTCTACACTGTGTTTCTGATCAATTTGATGTTATTTTAAAGGACAAAAATTGCTTTCCTTTCGAAAACAAGGACATTTCTAAGTGACCCCAAACTTTTGAGTGTGTGTGTGTGTATATATATATATATATACACACACACACACAGTGGGGAGAACGAGTATTTGATACACTGCCGATTTTGCAGGTTTTCCTACTTACAAAGCATGTAGAGGTCTGTAATTTTTATCATAGGTACACTTCCACTGTGAGAGACGGAATCTAAAACAAAAATCCAGAAAATCACATTGTATGATATTTAAGTAATTAATTTGCATTTTATTGCATGACATAAGTATTTGATACATCAGAAAAGCAGAACTTAATAGTTGGTACAGAAACCTTTGTTTGAAATTACAGAGATCATACGTTTCCTGTAGGTCTTGACCAGGTTTGCACACACTGCAGCAGGGATTTTGGCCCACTCCTCCATACAGACCTTCTCCAGATCCTTCAGGTTTCGGGCTGTCGCTGGGCAATACGGACTTTCAGCTCCCTCCAAAGATTTTCTATTGGGTTCAGGTCTGGAGACTGGCTAGGCCACTCCAGGACCTTGAGATGCTTCTTACGGAGCCACTCCTTAGTTGCCCTGGCTGTGTGTTTCGGGTCGTTGTCATGCTGGAAGACCCAGCCACGACCCATCTTCAATGCTCTTACTGAGGGAAGGAGGTTGTTGGCCAAGATCTCGCGATACATGGCCCCATCCATCCTCCCCTCAATACGGTGCAGTCGTCCTGTCCCCTTTGCAGAAAAGCATCCCCAAAGAATGATGTTTCCACCTCCATGCTTCACGGTTGGGATGGTGTTCTTGGGGTTGTACTCATCCTTCTTCTTCCTCCAAACACGGCGAGTGGAGTTTAGACCAAAAAGCTCTATTTTTGTCTCATCAGACCACATGACCTTCTCCCATTCCTCCTCTGGATCAGCCAGATGGTCATTGGCAAACATCAGACGGGCCTGGACATGCGCTGGCTTGAGCAGGGGGACCTTGCATACGCTGCAGGATTTTAATCCATGACGGCGTAGTGTGTTACTAATGGTTTTCTTTGAGACTGTGGTCCCAGCTCTCTTCAGGTCATTGACCAGGTCCTGCCGTGTAGTTCTGGGCTGATCCCTCACCTTCCTCATGATCATTGATGCCCCACGAGGTGAGATCTTGCATGGAGCCCTAGACCGAGGGTGATTGACCATCATCTTGAACTTCTTCCATTTTCTAATAATTGCGCCAACAGTTGTTGCCTTCTCACCAAGCTGCTTGCCTATTGTCCTGTAGCCCATCCCAGCCTTGTGCAGGTCTACAATTTTATCCCTGATGTCCTTACACAGCTCTCTGGTCTTGGCCATTGTGGAGAGGTTGGAGTCTGTTTGATTGAGTGTGTGGACAGGTGTCTTTTATACAGATAACGAGTTCAAACAGGTGCAGTTAATACAGGTAATGAGTGGAGAACAGGAGGGCTTCTTAAAGAAAAACTAACAGGTCTGTGAGAGCCGGAATTCTTACTGGTTGGTAGGTGATCAAATACTTATGTCATGCAATAAAATGCAAATTAATTACTTAAAAATCATACAATGTGATTTTCTGGATTCCGTCTCTCACAGTTGAAGTGTACCTATGATAAAATTTACAGACCTCTACATGCTTTGTAAGTAGGAAAACCTGCAAAATCGGCAGTGTATCAAATACTTGTTCTCCCCACTGTATATATACTGCTCAAAAAAATAAAGGGAACACTTAAACAACACAATGTAACTCCAAGTCAATCACACTTCTGTGAAATCAAACTGTCCACTTAGGAAGCAACACTGATTGACAATAAATTTCACATGCTGTTGTGCAAATGGAATAGACAACAGGTGGAAATTATAGGCAATTAGCAAGACACCCCCAATAAAGGACTGGTTTTGAAGGTGGTGACCACAGACCACTTCTCAGTTCCTATGCTTCCTGGCTGATGTTTTGGTCACTTTTGAATGCTGGCGGTGCTTTCACTCTAGTGGTAGCATGAGACGGAGTCTACAACCCACACAAGTGGCTCAGGTAGTGCAGCTCATCCAGGATGGCACATCAATGCGAGCTGTGGCAAGAAGGTTTGCTGTGTCTGTCAGCGTAGTGTCCAGAGCATGGAGGCGCTACCAGGAGACAGGCCAGTACATCAGGAGACGTGGAGGAGGCCGTAGGAGGGCAACAACCCAGCAGCAGGACTGCTACCTCCGCCTTTGTGCAAGGAGGAGCAGGAGGAGTACTGCCAGAGCCCTGCAAAATGACCTCCAGCAGGCCACAAATGTGCATGTGTCTGCTCAAACGGTCAGAAACAGACTCCATGAGGGTGGTATGAGGACCCAACGTCCACAGGTGGGGGTTGTGGTTACAGCCCAACACCGTGCAGGACGTTTGGCATTTGCCAGAGAACACCAAGATTGGCAAATTCGCCACTGGCGCCCTGTGCTCTTCAGATGAAAGCGGGTTCACACTGAGCATGTAACAGACGTGACAGAGTCTGGAGACGCCGTGGAGAACGTTCTGCTGCCTGCAACATCCTCCAGCATGACCGGTTTGGCGGTGGGTCAGTCATGGTGTGGGGTGGCATTTCTTTGGGGGGCCGCACAGCCCTCCATGTGCTCGCCAGTGGTAGCCTGACTGCCATTAGGTACCGAGATGAGATCCTCAGACCCCTTGTGAGACCATATGCTGGTGCGGTTGGCCCTGGGTTCCTCCTAATGCAAGACAATGCTAGACCTCATGTGGCTGGAGTGTGTCAGCAGTTCCTGCAAGAGGAAGGCATTGATGCTATGGACTGGCCCGCCCGTTCCCCAGACCTGAATCCAATTGAGCACATCTGGGACATCATGTCTCACTCCATCCAACAACGCCACGTTGCACCACAGACTGTCCAGGAGTTGGCGGATGCTTTAGTCCAGGTCTGGGAGGAGATCCCTCAGGAGACCATCCGCCACCTCATCAGGAGCATGCCCAGGCGTTGTAGGGAGGTCATACAGGCACGTGGAGGCCACACACACTACTGAGCCTCATTTTGACTTGTTTTAAGGACAGTACATCAAAGTTGGATCAGCCTGTAGTGTGGTTTTCCACTTTCATTTTGAGTGTGACTCCAAATCCAGACCTCCATGGGTTGATACATTTGAGTGTGATGTTTGAAATGTGATTTTGTTGTCAGCGCATTCAACTATGTAAAGAAAAAAGTATTTAATAAGATTATTTCATTCATTCAGATCTAGGATGTGTTGTTTTAAGTGTTCCCTTTATTTTTTTGAGCAGTGTATATATGGGGCTGTTTGAATGGGTGTCATATAGAAAGTACATAATTCTTTGAAAATGTAAAATACTGCATCTTCTGTGTGAAAATGGCTTTTGACTGACAGTTAGCGTCTGCTTTCTATCCCCCGCAGGTATTCCCCTCAGGTTCTGTATGAGCCCTGCGTCCAGGACATTGTCACCTTTCTGGTGGTGTTCATCTGCAGTCAGAACTACATCCGGAACCCCTACCTGATCGCTAAGCTGGTGGAAGTGCTGTTTGTCACCAACCCGGCAGTGCAGCTGCGCACCCAGCGCTTTTCCGAGATGATGGAGAACCACCCCCTGTCCGTCAAACAGTTGGTCCCGGCCCTCATGAAGTTCTACACAGGTGTGACCACTTGGTGCAGCATTTTGGGAGGGGTAGAATTAGACACATTGCACAATTTTCACACTTTTGCACGAACATGTTTACTGTGCTGGCTTGGATATTTTCTTCAGATTGTTCTTTCCAGCATGGTTCCATCAACTATAGTGGATGTGTAACCATACCATCACAGTACTGCTCGGTTTGGCTCGACTCAGTAGTGTACAAATGCTATTAGAGTGGAGTCAAGTGCACTGATTCTCACAGGCAACTGACTCTTGTGTGCCTTCCCTTCCACAGATGTGGAGCACACTGGTGCCACCAGCGAGTTCTACGACAAGTTCACCATCCGCTACCACATCAGCACCATCTTCAAGAGCCTCTGGCAGAACGTGGGTCACCACGGCACTTTCCTGGAGGAGTTCAAGTAAGTGGGCTAGAATCAAAGCTTAGTATTTATCTTATGACAATACCTATTATGGTGATAGCCTGGTCTAAAAAGCTGCCCGCTGTCCGGTCATGCTGAATGCTGCATGTCAAATTTACTCAGACTGAGTTTGTGTGACTTTGACTGGCTTCTGAAGGCCTCCTAGTCAGTCAATCCATCTGTTTATTCCTCTGTAGCTCTGGCAAGCAGTTTGTGCGCTACATCAACATGCTGATCAACGACACCACCTTCCTGCTGGACGAGAGCCTGGAGTCCCTAAAGCGTATCCACGAGGTCCAGGAGGAGATGAAGAACAAGGAGCAGTGGGATCAGCTTCCCAGAGTCAGTACGGTTTTCCCGGGGGAAAAACATGAACATGTTACGAAGCGCCTTTATAATGCCTTACGACTCTTTCTCCCTCAGGAGCAGCAGCAGAGCCGCCAGTCCCAGCTGACCCAGGACGAGCGGGTGTCGCGCTCCTACCTGGCCCTGGCCACCGAGACTGTCGACATGTTCCACATCCTCACCAAGCAGGTCCAGAAGCCCTTCCTCCGGCCCGTAAGTACCACTCTGACCAGGGGAAAAAACATGTTTTTTTTCTCATACTTTCCAGTCTATAAAGGGAGAGATGGGCGCTAGAACATAGTTTACAATGTTGTATTCGACAAAGATGCGGTTATATACTGTTTGTCAACAGCCCCCACAGCAGCCAAATAGAACATTGACAATAATATATTTTTTTGCTGGTGTGCTCGAATGGGTAAAAAACTAAGGCCATGGAGGTGATCTTTGAAAAGAGTAGTCTGTGACTGGCAGAAAAACTAACGGGAATGATGGCGACCACTTAGTAAAATGAAAAATGTAGGAAAATTAATTGTTTGCTTACTTTTTCCATCAAGGCACTTGCCTTCATCCATTTTCTTCATGAGTGCCATGGTGGGAAAAGTAAGCCCCACGATAATCTTTTTCAAAAACGTTTGTTTACTGAGTGGTGGCCATCATTCCCTTTATTTTTCTGCCAACAATAGAACATTACTGTGTAGCGGCATGGGGAAACATATTACTGTATGAAGCCTACTTCAATAGTAACCATAAACCACTCCTATTCAGGGATGTAGGCACTTAATTCATATTTTTCCTGGTGACTTAACTCCCTGCTCTGTGCATTTCAGGAGTTGGGGCCTCGTCTGGCGGCCATGCTGAACTTTAACCTCCAGCAGCTTTGCGGGCCCAAGTGCCGGGACCTGAAGGTGGAGAACCCAGAGAAGTATGGTTTTGAGCCCAAAAAGCTCTTGGACCAGCTTACTGACATTTACCTGCAACTTGACTGTGCCCGCTTTGCCAAGGCCATCGCCGACGACCAGGTAAACTGTAGTAGTAGCACACCTGGCTTTCAAACACTTGGGAAATCGATTCAAATACTTTGCCTGTTGTAGCTTGCATTGTTTAATAAACCAATAAAAAAGTCCCCAAACTGCAAACCTCGCCAATCTGGCACTCCAGGCAGACTCAAGCAAAATGTTAAGTATTTGAACCCAGGTCTGAGTAGTAGTAGGCCACAATAAATGTTTGTATGCATGCTTTACTGTATGTATTTTCTATACTGTATAATTTCACTGATGTACAGTATTACCAGTAAGATTATTTAAAAGATTATTTAAGTGTTTTGACCATTCATGACAAATACATTTATCTAATCTAATCTAAACCCCTGCTAAATAAAGCGCTTTATACATTAAAACGACTCCGAAGGAATGACCTTAATGCAACTTGATTGTTACGCACACAGAAATAGAATTACTAGAATGGACATTCCCATTCAAGTCACATTTTGTGATTGGTGGCCCAGCTATATTAAGTGTATCCATAGCAGGAAGTTAAAGCAGTTCCTATGGTTACACACCTACAGTATGTAATAATACCAGGCTTGGGTAAAATACTTATTTGTTTATGAAATTCAAGGCACATTGTAGTAGTTAGCTACAATACAAAGCCTGGGGAGAGAATGTGTACTGCCAGCGACTGTGCTCTCAGTACAGACCATGCTGACCATCTCAATGGCGAAGAGGTATAACGATGGAGGAATTCAGATATGTCATTGTTTTAGCACTATCCACTGAGTTTTTAAACTACAGTGCATGTGATGGTTCAATGCACCAACAAAGTAGCACAATATACTTTTGGGGTTTTTCAAATTGGCGGCGTCTAGGTGGTAAAATTGGAATCATGTATACTGTGCTAATGACAATACAAAAAAGGAGTAACAGAGAACAATGTACAATAAGGCAAACTTAGCAAACGAGGCAGTTGTGATAAGTACATGGAGGCCGCCATCTTTATGCACCTCTGCTATTTTGTCATCATTTGGGAGAATGACACACTCGCGTCCCAAAACCTCTCAGGGATAATTCCTTCAAAAGGCTGTTTTCTTCCCTTCCCCCATTTCCAGGGATGTATTCACTAGGAACCAAATAGAAGCAAACGGTAAGAAACTGGGAGGGATCTTCCTGAATTTGTCCAATAAGAAACATATTTTTTTTGTTTTTCCGTTGCAAAACGTTTTGCTGTGGTGTGCGGTAATAAATACACCCCAGGCTTACATGGTGTTACATAGTCCCGTGTAGCTCAGTTGGTAGAGTATGGCGCTTGCAACGCCAGGGTTGTGGGTTCGTTTCCCACGGGGGGCCAGTATGAAAATGTATGCACTCACTAACTGTAAGTCGCGCTGGATAAGAGCGTCTGCTAAATGACTAAAATGTTTTTTTTAATGTGTTTTTTCTCTCCCCTTTCCAGCGGTCGTACAGCCGAGAGCTCTTTGAGGAAGTGATTTCCAAGATGACGAAAGCTGGCATCAAGTCCACCATCGCCATTGAAAAATTCAAGCTACTATCGGAGAAGGTGGAGGAGATAGTCGCCAGGAACTCTCAGTCCGAAATGGACTACAGTGACGCACCTGACGAGTTTAAAGGCAAGTGTTCAAACTCGCAAGTGTTTAAACTTAACTTTCTAGTGTATGAACTTAAAAAGTGTTTGAAATCTTTATTTATTGTGTTGTTACTAATTGCCCCTGACAGCAGCGGCATGTTAATTTGGATGCAACATCACAGTATGACTTGAATTGTGCAGACAGGGCACAGTTCTCTATGCCACATTAGTAAAGCACAGTGTCTGTTCTGTACAATACATTTCTGTCTGCAATGTTCTGAACTGATTTTTTTCATAACGTATAAGACTTGGATCAAAAGAGCTGACCCCAAGTCAGTTTGATTGGGACATAAAAGTAATGGGAAGACCCTCTATCGTGGTAAAATGTTGGACATTTTACGTGGGTAATGGCGGTCACACAAACCGCTTAGACTGGGCTATCCTATAACCACTGACTTAATATACTCTGGGAGGGGAATGCAGGCTGCATACTTCCTTTTGTGTGCCATAAAAGACTCAAACCAAAATCGAATCAAATTTGGTTTGTCACTTGCGCCGAATATGCTTACTTACAAGCCTTTAACCAACAATGCAGTTTTAAGAAAAAAAGTGTTAAGAAAATATTTACTAAATAAACAAATTAACACAATAAAATAACAATAACGAGGCTATATACAAGGGGTACCGGTACCGAGTCAATGTGCGGGGGGTACAGGTTAGTCGAGGTAATTGAGGTAATATGTACATGTAGGTAGGGGTAAAGTGACTAGGCATAGATAATAAACAGCGAGTAGCAGTAGCGTTTAAAAAGAAAGGGGGGGGGTCAATGCAAATAGTCCGGGTAGCCATTTGATCAACTGTTCAGCAGTCTTATGGTTTGGGGGTAGAAGCTGTTAAGGAGCCTTTTGGACCTGCGGTAGCAGAGAGAACAGTCTATGACTAGGGTGGCAGGAGTCTTTGACCATTTTTAAGTCCTTCCTCTGACACCGCCTGGTATAGAGGTCCTGGATGGCAGGAAGCTTGGCGCCAGTGTACTGGGCCGTACTCACTACCCTCTGTTATAGCGCCTTGCAGTCCGATGCCGAGCAGTTGCCATACCAGGCGGTGATGCAACCAGTCAGGATACTCTCGATGGTGCAGCTGTAGAACCTTTTGAGGCTCTGAGGACCCATGCCAAATCTTTTCAGTCTCCTGAGGGGGATTAGGTGTTGTCGTGCCCTCTTCACGACTGCCTTGGTGTGTTTGGACCATGGTAGTTTGTTGATGTGGACACCAAGGATCTTGAAGCTCTCGACCTGCTCCACTACAGCGCCCTCGATGTGGATGGGGGCGTGCTCGGTCTTCCTTTTCCTGTAGTCCACGATCATCTCCTTTGTCTTGATCACGTTGAGGGAGAGGTTGTTGTCCTAGCGCCACACTGTCAGGTCTCTGACCTCCCTAGAGGCTGTCTCATCGTTGTCGGTGATCAGGCTTACCACCGTTGTGTCATCAGCAAACTTAATGATGGCGTTGGAGTCGTGCTTGGCCACGCAGTCGTGGGTGAACAGGGAGTACAGGAGGGGACTAAGCACGCACCCCTGAGGGGCCCCCGTGTTGAGGATCAGTGTGGCAGATGTGTTGTTGCCTACCCTTACCACCTGGGGGCGGCCCGTCAGGAAGTCCAGGATCCAGTTGCAGAGGGAGGTGTTTAGTCCCAGGGTCCTTAGCTTAGTGATGAGCTTTGAGGGCACTATGGTGTTGAATGTTGAGCTGTAGTCAATGAACAGCATTGTCACTTAGGTGTTCCTTTTGTCCAGGTGGGAAAGGGCAGTGTGGAGTGCAATAGAGATTGCGTCTTCTGTGGATCTGAGGTGTCAACTAACTATCTCGGGTTAAAGAAAACCCTGAGGTTTTATTTTTAAATGTGTAACATATAAAACCCTCAAAGACAGCAACCTCAACATTTCAATATAGGACCCAGCATTTAATTTTAAGCTAATTTGATTATCTTCATGATTTCCTTGCATGCGTTTCGGAGAAGTCTATGCTTTGATTTGAGAATACAGACACATGCATGCAAATATACTTGCAGAGGACGTAAAAACACTGTCTGAATAGAGGAAAGTGTGTCGATTTTGATTAATTTCATATTTCATTAACTTTTTTATTTTATTAAACAATTATTTATTTTCAATATAACACATCGCACTCAAACATGACACAACATTGTACTCTCTCATCCTGGGCGAAATACATTTACACAGCTCAAGGCACATTTCTATATTTTACATTTTTGTTTTTGCATATCACATAATTTCATCCACAAAAAAAACAAATGTTGCATAAATGGGAGGGCTGCAACGAAGGCAAATATATAAATAATTGAAGATACAAATTACATTTGTTTGCATGTGTGTGTTTGTGTCCACAGACCCTCTGATGGACACCCTAATGACAGACCCTGTGATATTGCCCTCTGGGAACATCATGGACCGAGCCATCATCCTCCGCCACCTTCTCAACTCCCCAACTGACCCCTTCAACAGACAGCCGCTCAACGAAAGCATGCTGGAGTCACGTATGTGTACACACACACACACACGTCTCAAAGTCATATCCACTTAAATTGTAACTCCCTATACTCATAGCCTGCAGTTCAAAATGTTAGTTTGATATGTGAGGAAAAGGAAGTACCCACCCGAAACAAATGTGACTTACTGAAAATGGTGACTTCTAAAGGCTTGGCGAAAAATGTGCATGAAAATGAAGTCGTCTGTCGTTGAATGACAACAAACACTTCATTGAAGAATCCCTACTGTTGACCAATCACCGAAGAAGGGGCGTAGACTTCCGATTCCGAACTTTGGCTTGCCCCGAGAGAGAGAAAAAAAACTGCTGAAAAGAAACCTTGCCGAAGGCCAAAACGAATAAAAACATCACAATATATGCATGAACCGTTTCGGATTGGAAGCATGTAGACGTCTTAACCCTAAAGTTTACTTGGACGTCTACCCACTCTTATTTTGCACCCATATCCTTTCCTGTGCACACTCTTGTGGTTCTCAGGTAAAGGGAGGAAACATTCTCAACTCTATCTTGCGTAAAAACAGTGAAAGGGTGCTTCCAGACAACAGTCGGTCACGTAATCAATTAAAAAAGTGGACCAGCACTCGACAGTTGGAATTGAAGTCTTTTATTCATTTTTTCTTTTCTTTTAGGCAACATGTCCTGCTAGCACACTTTATTAACTATGTGGGTCCCCATGGGTTTGTGCTCACGTTCTGCTCTGTCATTGTCTTTATTCACAGTCCCTGAACTGAAGGAGAGGATCCAGGCATGGATGAGAGAGAAGCAAGGCCAGGGACGTTTCCTCTAATGACACCCCAACTTCGACCCCCCCCCCCCGCCGTCAGTAAGGGATGTTACCACCATTAATTCACCATGCGTGAATGAAATACCATCAAGAACGGGGGGAAAACGCAAGAGAGAAATAAACTAAACCTGATTTTATTTTTCTTCCCTTTATCCTTATTTTCTCGGGTCGTCATCTGAAGGCCCTTGGCTCTAAAATGAAACATAATAAAGTTAAGACTTTTAAAAGGTTTTTGCTCATGACTTTGTGTATATATCTACATATATACATAACACTGCCAGGATAAGCAGTTGTCACAGCCTACAAGTCATAGCAGCAGAATGCATTGCTACATTCATTGTTTATTTTCCCTCGGTTTTGTGAGACTTTATGTATACTTTATGTTAGCTGAATTATTACATTTCAGCTTTATGAAGGGGCGGATGATACGTTTAGGATTTGGGATCCATTTTGGTTGTCTTGGTGGTAAAACTTTCAACAAGACATTGAAAAGAAAGTGGCTGAACTAGTTCACAATAGTGTTTATCATAACCATACAGTTTACAGTACAACATGCGCACATCTTGTGCAGTTTGCTGAGGCGGCTTGGGAAATGAGAATACATATTTTTAAATGTAGCTTGAATTAAACGTGCTAGATTGTCTTGTAGACAAACGAAAACTAAATGTGAGCTTAATTTGATGAAAGTGGTAAGTGAAGCATCAGTTTAAATTATGTACGGTTGGTTAGTTTGGTTTGTGTCTCCCTGTTGATGACTTTGATAAGAGTGAATAAAGTTTTATTTGCATGGCCTAAAGTTCAGAACCTCCCA